>NC_072406.2:37297500-37908846 GCF_028858775.2 Pan troglodytes | reverse complement strand
GGTGTGTGGTTGTGTTCGCTTGTAGTCCCAGCTACTTGGGAGGCTGAAGAGAAGATCGCTGGAGCCCAGGAGCACTGCACTACAGCCTAGATGACAGAGCAAGACCCTGTCTCAAAAAAAAAAAAAGAAAAAAAGAATACAACTTCATCCTGAGAAGGAGTGGATACACAAAATGAAGAGAATATCAAACCAGAAGACCAGCTCCTACTCCTGGCTCTGCCCAAGCCAGCTGTGAGACCTCTCTAGACGTCAGTACTCTCTGGGACTTCGTTTTCCATAAATAGTGTAGGATGATTGTATTAAAATAGAAAATTCCCAGGAACTAGGGCTGTGCCTATTAATTTCTTCCTATACTTGGCACCTTTTAAAAACTTTGAATTGAAGTGCAATATACATTCAGAAAAGTGTCCACATCATGAGTGTTCAGCTTAATGAATTTTCCACCAAGCGAACAACCTTGTGTATAATCATTACCAGTTAACAAATAGAACATCACCAATCGTTGGCTTTATTAGTCTTCACTTTATAGGGGATGCCTAATAAATAATTTACTTAGTAAATGCACCTTAGTAAAAGGTGCAAACATGTTTTCTCACAACAATCCCTATATTTTCTTTTTTCTTACTTTTTCTCTTGAGATGCAGTTTCACTCTTGTCACCCAGACTGGAGCGCTCACGATCTCAGGCATGATCTCAGCTCACTGCAACCTCTGCCTCCCAGGTTCAAGCGATTCTCCTGTCTCAGCCTCCTGAATAGCTGGGATTACAGGTGCCTGCCACCACACCCAGCTAATTTTTTGTATCTTTAGTAGAGATGGGGTTTCACTATGTTGGCCAGGCTAGTCTCGAACTCGTGACCTCAGGTGATCCACCCGCCTTGGCCTCCCAAAGTGCTGGGATTACAGGCATGAGCCACTGCGTCTGGCCCCTATATTTTCTTATTAAATTCACAGGAGAAAACATGAGCCAAATAATCTAACTCAGTCTTTCACGACCTTCTTAAAATCAGCAGATATTTGACAAAAGAATAAATGAATAAATATCCAAACCAATAATTATGTCAGAGTATCAAGGCAATGAAGAAGAAGGAAATCTAACTGTAATCTTGTTAGACTCCATTTTACTTTCCTTCTTGTTACCTTGTCACTGGGTGATGAGAAAAGACAGTTCTCTGAATTTGTCATTCTCTTTGCTCTAAGTTTGAAGAAAAATATAAAAGTCAACTTCCTCTGGAGCACCTAGAAAAATCGCCTTTCCTAAGATAGTTTGCACTGCAATGGAATTTATGAGGAGGAGATTCTAGCCTTGGTTCTGATGTAACCCACCAAACCACCAGGTCTTGGACAGAAGTTGACTGGGTCTTTCCTTTGCAATAGGCCTGAACTAGACATTTCCTAGAATTAATTCCTGCTCAAGGTTCCAATGACATGCACTTTTTCAAGATGACCAACCGTACTGAAGGTTACAGTCTGTGGCCCTGGAGCCGATAAAAATAAACTGGGGCCCTGTAATAGTGAGTCATTGGCATCTGTCCACACAGCTCTATGAGGTGGCCAAACTAACCAGGCAGAGATTAATGCCTAACTAGAATGTGGATTGCTGCTTTGCAAAAGAGCAGTTGAAAGATTAAGGAGAAAAAAAAAAAAAAATCCTGGATAATCACCTCCCTCCTCCATCCAGCTATGATGGCAGCTTTGATGAGTAATCCATTGATTGCTATGAGCCATCAGTTTCCTTCTTTCCCTCCCTTTGCTGCAGCAGTTTTCACTGCCAGTAACCACTGCAGCTGTGCAGGGATTGTCACCAGGACACACCCCTTCACTCTGTTCCCCACCACCTCCTAACAACCAACCACGCCTTAGATAAAGGGTGCAGGAATTGCAGCAAGGGGCTTTGGCCCTTGTGGGTGGATACCTGTGGCAGTCACCGTGCCTTTAGACCATCTGTGGTTGGGGAGTTGGCTGTTCATGCATGTTCTGGAAGAGAAATTCACTGCAAATGCAGAGTGAGCCAACACAACAGTATGAGATTCTCTGCATGACCAGTATAAAATCATGTGAAAGATAAGAAATGAAGTCGCTTTGTTTCAGCCTCGATTTATCTGTTTACTTACTTATTTGAGACTGGGTCTTTCTTTGTCACCCAGGATGGAGTGCAGTGGTGAAATCACAGCTCACTGCAGCCTCCTCCTACCAGGCTCAAGCGATCCTCTCGCCTCAGCCTGCTGAGTAGCTGGGACTACAGACATGTACCACTATGCCTGGCCAATTTTTTTTTTAACTTTCTGTAGAGACAGAGTCTTGCTACGTTGCCCAGGCTGGTTTCACACTGCTGGACTCAAGCAATTCTCTCGCTTTGGCCTCCCAAAGTGCTGGGATTACATTCCTGTTTCAGCCTTTAAAATAAAAAACACTTTAGGGTATGTTAGTAAGTGAGGTGGTGGTGGTCATTTCTCTTTAAATGAGACTTTCCATCTATAATTTCTATTTTTATTACACTCTCTCAGGCCTGCTGGGTTCCTTCACCCTTAATTGCTGACATTCTGCCAACAAAGAAACACCCACTTAGTTTCTTTCTTACATAGTTGCAAGTTCCTTTTTTCTTATTGACTTGATGTTACCCTGCTCTGCCATTCAAAAAACAAGAAACAAGAGCATGATCTGGCCATGTGAGAAACAGAAGAATTATAATTGTGGCTTGTGATACACATACATATAGGAACCAAGACACAATTTTCTGTTAGATTTGTAATGATGTCTGAAGCATATGATTCTGAAAAATTCGAGAAAACTAGACACATTTCCGATGCTAGAATATGATTCTGAGTTGTACTTGCTTTGTACTTTGACAGTTTCAGATTCCATATTCAGACCCACAAATTTCAAAATCTAATTGCAAACACCTGTTAGCGACAAGTTACCACAAAATAGTCTCCTTTCGTAGGGACATGCCTGGGAAACAGAGCTCTTCCTTTTTAGATACAAGCTTTATGCATAGATTTTTATTTATATAAAATGTTCGGCCCAAGTCTTTGTAAACAGTACTTACCCAGGTTATTTATTTTTTAATTCTAAATATAAACATGTACAAAATGTAGGAACTAAAATTTCCAAACTAACTGGTTTGCAAACAATATTATATAGATTTGTTGATTTGGTTTGTAGAATGTTTTTTATTCAATGAATTTTTTTTCATTCAGTGAATCACTTTGATGAGAATATTTAAAAGAATAAAGAGCTGTATATCAAAAAGATCATATTTTCAGCAAGTTATCCTTTCACAAAATTATTCCACACATTCCTTCTCCCTCTGTTTCCACTCAAGATTCTAGAAGGATCTGAGGTGTTGCCTTTCTGTTAATAAGAGGATAACTTTATGGAGCTGCAAAAGTTGATAGGAAAAATTCAGATGCAAAAGTTCTAAGTTACCTAAGGCTAAAATATCACCCACAGAGCTTCCGAGTTTCTGGCTTGTTAGTTTCTCTGCCTCTTTGAGCCTAGACATGGAACAGTGCGTAAGCTACACACCCAGAGCTAAGACACTGGGAATCAAGACCAGGGCAATGTTCCGTTTCTCACATCTGCTCAGTATTGGCTTAGGTTTTCTCAAGAATTCACATTTGGGAGGAAATTCTGTAGGGGCGAAGTTACTTAAGTTCTCCCAATCCAACAGTGTGGGAAATGGTATCAAATAAGTAGGCCACTTTTCAAAAGGGAGAGGTTGCATCAGTAAATTAGGAGAACTGTGGAATTCTGCCCATTGATGGAATAGCTGAAGTTTTTTTTAATTGATTTTTAAACTGTCAACAGCTAGCAGTCTCCACATATCTACCACTTTCTTCATAAATAAAATGTGTGAGTTCTATAAAATTTCTGAGTTCTTTTCCAATCCATTTTCCACCAATGCCCTAAATCCCCCAATACCAGTAGATGAGAGTCCACAGATACCCATATCTGTAAAATAAAGAAATCCACAAAAGCAGCATTATTGTTCAACTCGGAATACTTCCCGCAACATTGTTGGCTGTTCTCTAACTGAATTAGAGCATTTTATTGTTGTGGGAACATGTTTAAAATGACCATCATTCATCATTGTCATCTGTCTCTATTATCTTGAAAACTTGGATTTTTAAAGAGCCATGTTGTATTTTTTCTTTGTCTCTAAAGTATATGGTTCAGATGTCAGATGTGGCATCTCTGATGATAGCATGGTAGAGTCCACTTTCTGGTTAGTTAAAAATCAGTATGCTCTAGAAATGCTCTGCTTGATTTCCATATAATGGGTAAATTGTTATTTCCCAAAATCAATTCCCACCGCCTAAGTTTTGTGGAGGATGCGGTCGTTGGTCAGAGGTGGCAGGTCATTCTGTTTGGTCCCACTCAAACAGTATAGCCGGGAATAGTCATACAGAGCTCCAAGCGTATAACCCCAATCCAGTTGATCTCAGAGCATTTCCCAACCACACAGTCACAAAGGAATGCCTTCACTTGCAATAAAATAAGACAAAGTTGTGCTTTAACCTCACAAGAAGAAGAGGTCCAACTACTGTGGAAAGAAAGCATTGACCAATAATATTATCAACTGAAGTTGTGGGAGACACAAATTGGGGGGTGGCTCCCTGGTTCCAGCAATTTCCTCAGTCGCCCCAACGGTGGTATTGCATTCACTCCACTGCTCTCATAGGGGATCCACATGGCCCCTTGGTCACAGCACTTGATGGAAGGGTAGGTATTTTAGTCCGCTCGGGCTGCTGTAACAAAGTGCCATAGACTGGTTGACTTATAAACAATAAAAATTTATTTCTCACAGTTCTGGAGGCTGGAAGTCCAAGATTAAGGTGCTGGCATGGCTGGGTTCTGGTGAGGGCTTCCGGTTTGCATGTGGCCAGCTTCTTGTATCCAGAAAGACAAGCATTCTGGGGACTCTTTTATAAGGGAAAGAATCCCATGACTTAATTACCTCTCTGAGGCTCCCCCTCCTTATAGCATCATATTGGGGGTGAGGATTTTAATGTGTGAATTTGGGGGAGACATAAACATTCAGTTCTTAGCAATTTCTCATACACCTAGGCTGATCCTTGTGGTTCACGTATACTTGGCCACAATGACTGGTCCAAGGGTAGATGTGTCATCCAAGCCAGACCAATCAAGTCTTTCTTGGAATTTTTCACACTGGAGTTTGGAGGGGGAAATCCTTTCTTCTTGGGTAATGAGGCAAGAATGTGAGCCTAAAGATGGAGGAGAAGCAGAGACAAGGAGGAGAAAAGGAGAGGGAGACCCGAAGCCATCTGTGTTCCTGGTTCTATTATAGAGTGCCACTGTCACTTGAACTGCCTTCCTAAGCCTGCTGGTCCAACTCTTCATTCCTTTTTTTTTTTTTTTTTTTTTTTTGAGACAGGGTCTCATTCTGTCACCCGGGCCAGAGTACAGTGGCACAATCATGGCTCACTGCAGCCTCGACCTCCCAGGCTCAATTGATTCTCCCATCTCAGCCTCCCGAGTAGCTGACACTCCAGGTGTGCGCCACCAGGCCCAGCTAATTTTTGTGTTTTTTTTTTTTTTTTTTGTAGAGACGGGATTTCCCCATGTTTCCCAGGCTGGTCTCAAACTCTGGTTTTAAGAGAACTGCCCACCTCAGCCTCCCAGAGTGCTGAGATTACAGGTGTGAGCCACTGCGCACAGCCTCGGCTCTTCTTTTCAATCAGTCACCTTTCTGTTTAAATTAGTTCAAATGGAGTTCCTGTCACTTGCAGCTGAGAAAATCCTGAATTGGACACTTATCAAAAAAAAGTACTTTACAAGATCACTGTTAATGGCTGGTAAGCATCCCGTGATATGCACACCTTTACATACTTTCCAAGTATTCCTCTATTATAGGACACTTAGATTCTTTAAAGGCGCCCTGCACCATAAATAATGCTGTGATAAACATCCTTATTCATAAAATATTGTGCACCTCTCCGACTGTCCCATTAGACTTGCTGCTAAGACCACATGCACTTTGAAAGCTTTTGAGACCTTATGATCAAATTTCCCTGCCAAACAGTTGCATTTCATGTATATATCTGACAGTCATTCATGAAAGAAAGCGTCTATTTTTTCACGTTGTTGCCACATATTAGATATTATCAGTATATTTCTTTAACATGTTTCTCGATGTTATAGGCCAAAAGGGCTACCTCATTGTGTTTTTAGTTTGCACTTCTTGGGAAAAACAGTTATTCTTACAAAGAAGCCCCGGATTTCCATCAAGTTGTGGAGTGTCATGCTGGGGACACTCTTATCACTCCCCTGAAGGCCTCAATTGCTGACTCACTCTATCAAAATGCTAACAGGGTTTCCTGCCATCAAAGGGTTTTGCCAAAACATCACATTGCCTCATTTTTTATCCTAAATACCACAACCTTCTTAATTCTGAGAGGAGGGGAAGAGAAGCCATCAGTGAACATCCTGAAAGAGGACAGCAGGTAGTAGGAGTATCTTTTTATTTTGTTTGGTTTTTGTTTAGACTTAGGGATAGGGATAGACTTAGGGATAGACTTACGAATAGGAATGCCTTTTAACTGGCTCCAAGGAGGGGACTTCTACTGGTTCAGAATGCTCTCCATTTGGGGGATTGTTCATTTATTTATTTATTTTTTTTGAAACAGAGTCTTGCTCTGTCAGGCTGGAGTATATTGGCTTCATCATTGCTCACTGCAGCCTCAAACTCCTGGGCTCAAGCGATCCTCCCACCTCAGCCTCCTGAGTGGCAGGGACTACAGGCACATGCCACCATGCCCAGCAAATTTTTGTATTTTTTGTAGAGATGGGTTTTTGCCATGTTTCCCAGGCTAGTCTTGAACTCCTGGACTTAAGCAATTCTCCCACCTCAGTCTTCTGAGTAGCTGGGACCACGGACTCGCACCACCACACCTGATTAATTTTTAAATTGTTTGTAGAAACAGGGTCTTGCTATGTTGTCCGGGCTGGTCTTAAACTCCTGGCCTTAAGGGATCCTCCCTCCTTGGCCTCCCAAAGTTCTAGGATTACAGGCGAAAGGTACACACGGCCTTTTCAACTTTTTAGAAGAACACGCTGAGTGGTATGCACTTTTGTTTGGTATTGGAAAGACCTTGAATTTCACAGAGGACATTTCAGGATTTTTCCAGTGTTTAGTGCTTGACCACCCAGTGCTCCTCACAACAGACCGAGTGACATACTTTGTCTTTCCTCTGAAGTGCCTCCAAATAAGATGCATTTGCTTTCATCTTTTTCTCCCTTTCCATTAAGAAAAGACTAAAACTAGCATGGCACTGTCAGCAGTTGAGCTAGTGAACTCTGGGATTCTCATGAGGAGGCCCAGTGAAGAAATGGCCTTTCTTCCTAATTAAAGACTTGGGGAAGCACCCTCTAGAAGAGCAGTCCCCGAACTTTTTGTCACCGGGGACCAGTTTTGTGGAAGACATCTTTTCCATGGACTGGGGAAGGGTTGGGGGATGGTTTCGAGATGAAACTCTTCCACCTCAGATCATCAGGCATTAGTTAGATTCTCGTAAGGAACATGCAACCTAGATCCCTCGCATGCACAGTTCGCCATAGGGTTGTGATCCTATGAGAATCTCATGCCCCCGCTGATCTGACAGGAGGCAGAGCTCAGGCAGTAATGCTGCCCCTCCTGCCACTCACCTCCTGCTGTGTGGCCCTGTTCCCAACGACCACAGACCAGTACCAATCCACAGCCTGGGGTTTGGGGACCCCTGTTCTAGAACACCTACTGTTGACTTCTGTGCCCCAGTTTCCCAGGACCAAAAGCCCTTCTCTGTACATGTGTGGTGGGAGCACCATGTGGCCAAAGAGTTAGCTGAGGCCAGAGATGTTTCATTGTGTCAGTGCAGTGAAAGAAAGAAGGGGGGGAACTAGTTTTATTTTGTTTTTAGATTAAATATGCGTTGACATAACTTCCAGGTGTCTGAAAATTATGTGAAAACATTTTTATATGGAAGGTCTGTACTCATATTATTGTTGTAATGGGTTAAAAATTGCATCAAGGGATATTGATTTCCATTTTTTAATCAGTCTCCCTCTCTAGATATATGGATAGAGAATGTGTGTATGCATGTGTATGTATTTACAGATATATATATATATAGATATATCCACCCCAGCTCTTGGCCTCCTAGGTTTTTAGGTTTTCTTTCTCTTCTGTTCCAGTGCTGTTCCTTTTCCCTAAGCCAGGCCGTTCATGCACCACCCCCCACATTCTCTAAGGCGTAGAAAACTACTAATAAAGTGAAGACTGGGTGTGGTGGCTCACACCTGTAATCTCAGCACTTTGGGAGGCCAAGGCAGGTGGATCACCTGAGGTCAGGAGTTCAAGACCAGCCTGAGCAACATGGAGAAACCCCATCTCTACTAAAAACACAAAACTAGCCAGGTGTGGTGGTGCATGCCTGTAACCTCAGCTACTCAGGAGGCTGAGGCAGGAGAATCTCTTGAACCCAGGGGGCAGAGGTTGCGGTGAGCCAAGATCATGCCATTGCACTCCAGCCTGGGCAACAAGAGCGACTCCATCTCAAAAAAAAAAAAAGAAAAAGAAAAAGAAAAGAAAGTGGAGATTTCCAGAAGAAGGACAAATCCTACTCGGATATAAAAATAGAATGTTTTGCAGGATATAGCTTTCTAATTTAAACCTGGTACAAAGCACAACTTCCTCAGACCTCAGTTTTCAGTTTATAACAAGACAAGGATTGCCTTTTCTCTAAGGTGGCATCCAGTTTTGTGATCTTAGGAGACATTGACTGGTACGACGTAGGCAAACCCCTCTCTGCTTCAAACCTGTCTGGGAAGCCAAGCCCAGGGTTTTCTTTCATGAACCACTCGGCATCTCTGTCTCTCTTTGAGTTTAACCTGGTTTCCTTCTATCTCACCACCCACGGATGGGGCCAGACAGTGGTGTGTGTCGCCACTACTTCCTGATGCCCACTCTGAGCCAGGCTGCATTTGGGGCTCAAAAGGGTTCATTTGCCCAAGGCATACACAATCCACAGGAGCGGAGCCTGGATTTGAACCCATGTTATCAAACTGCAAAGCCACGATCTTAACCACTATCCTATGCTGTCTCCCAGGAGGAGGGTGGTTTTCAAACTTTTTTTCAGCACTGAAACATTTTAAGTGATGTCTTCCATAAAACCTCAAAAATGGAGCTGCCCTGGGGATCGCAGAGCAGGAACCTGGTTGTGAGCCACTTTGCCTCATCCACAAACCGAGATTGGCTCCCAGGTGCCTTCACAGAACTCTGAGCTGCATGAAGTGGAAAAAGAAACCACTCTTCTCCACTGACTACACATGACTGTGACAGACAAAACCCACCTTGCCTGTCCAGAGCCTGCTGGTGATGGTCAGTGGTCAGCATCCACAGAGGCCGAAGCCTAATAGCATGACTCACAGCTTATGCAGCACTTCCCACGGCCAAAGGGCCAGCAGTGCCCTCCTATTTTCTTTTCTCTTTTTTTTTTTTTTTTTTTTTGAGATTGAGTCTAGCTCTGTCGCCAGTCTGGAGTTCAGCAGCATGATCTTGGCTCACTGCAACCTCTGGTTCCCAGGTTCAAGCGAGTCTCCTGCCTCAGTCTCCCGAGTAGCTGGGATTACAGGCACATGCTGCCACGCCCAGCTAATTTTTGTATTTTTTAGTAGAGACAGGGTTTCACCTTGTTGGCCAGGCTGGTCTCCATCTCCTGACCTCGTGGTCCCCCACCTCGGCCTCCCAAAGTGCTGGGATTACAGGCATGAACCACTGCACCCAGCCAACGAAGTCCTATTTTCATACTTCCTTTGAGGACCACAGTAATGTTATCAGGAGACAAGCAGTTTCTGCACCTCCTCTGCCTTGACCCGAGTACATTCCAATAGACGTCATAAGGTGACAAACTGTGGGTGCCTATGTTGAGCACTGCTACCGCCAGCATTGCCAAGTTGATTTGTATGGATTTGTGTCATTTCCCTGAAGTTCAACATAATGCTCAAACAGGAGGGCTCTGCTGTGGGGCAGGCCTGGGTTCACATTCAGGCTCTGCCAATTACTGAGTGAGCTTGGACCAACTATTTAATTAAGATTCCATTTTCTCATCTAGAAAATGAGATCAAGTAAGTACAACCCTGCACAGTATCCATCACTATAAAGGTTAGACTAGCTATTATTATTACTATTATAAGCTAATGAAACATATTCTTCTAGTTACAAGAAAATGAAGCTGGGCACAGTGGCCCGCCTGTAGTTCCAGCACTGTAGGAGGCTGAAGCAGGAGGATCACTTGAGGCCAGGAGTTTGAGACCAGCCTGGGCAACCTATTGAGACCTGTCTCTACAAAACAAACCAACAAACAAAACAAAACAAAAAAACACTAACTGGTTGTGGTGGCACTCGCCTGTAGTCCCAGCTACTTGGGAGGCCTAAACAGAAGGATGGCTTGAGTGCAGGAGCTCAAGGCTGCAATGTGCTATGATTGCATCACTGCACTCCTGCCCAGGCAACAGAGCAAGACCCTGCCGAGAGAAAGAAAGAGAGAAAGAGAGAGAGAGAGAGAGAGAGAACAAAAGAGTCAGTGTTTTCAGAAACTTTCTGACTATACATGCCTATCTAATTATTAAGAGATGGACTCATGAAAACTTTTTCAAGTTTGGATACCTTCCTCTTAAATTGTGTTTGAATTTCAAGTGAGTTTTCATTCTCAAATATATAACATTATGTAACATAGGATGTGCTACTTCTATTTTTCTTTCAGTCAGGTGTGCTATTACAAAGACTGATACTGTATGAGCAAAATTTGGGTGGATTGTCTTATCTACGGATAGCTAGATCCCAGGGTTTTAAGAGAACTTAGAAACTCTTTCTCCCCATACTCCTCAGCCAAATACAAACTGGAGTGATAAAAATCAAACATTTTATGTGGCGGGTTTAAAAATCACTCGTATATCCTTAATATGTACCCATGCTTGCCAGTGGTACCAACATTGGCTTTTAGGTCTTTAATGCCCCAGAAATAAGAATCTAAAATGCCAGTTTTCTACTGAAGAATACTGACTTCATTGCCACTTGCCTTGTGAAATACCCCAGTCTCTTTCTGCTTGTGGACCAGTGGATTTATCATATGCACAATTTGTTACTAAATTTGAATTGTTGAGTTAGGAGTGCTTGAGAAATATGTGACTGCAGACCAGGACTGTGTTACCTACTTGGCCTTGGTGTCATTTTCCCGTAAGAATCAGGAAAAGATTATTTTTTCTGTTTCTGTGAAGAATGTCACTCGTATACGAATGGTCAATAGGTACATGAAAAAATGTCCAATGTCATCAATCTTCAGGGAAATGCAAATCAAAACCAGATGGGATACCACTTCACACCCGCTAGAAGGGCTATTATGAAAAAGACAAAAAAAAAAACCCACAAATGCTGATGAGGATGGAGAGAAGGGAGACCCTTATACACTGTTTTTGGGAATGTAGCTTAGCTGCTACGGCGAACAGTATGGGGGGTTCCTCAAAAAATTAAAAATACAACTACTAGGTCAGTTGCAATGGCTCATGCCTATAATCCCAGCACTTTGGGAGGCCAAAGTGGGTGGATTGCTTGAGCCCAGGAGTTCAAGATCAGCCTGGGCAACATAATGAGATCCTGTTTCTTAAAAAAAAAATAGAACTACCATATGATCCAGCAATCCCACTACTGGGCATTTATCCAAAGGAAACAAAATCAGTATGTCAAAGGGATACCTGCTCTCCCATGTTTATTGCAGCATGACTCACTGTAATAGCCAAACTAAGTGTGCATCAACAGATGAATGAAGATGATGTGGTAGATATACACTCAGCCATTAAAAATAATGAAATCTTGTCATTTGTGACAACACAGACAAACCTGGAGGAGGTTATGTTAAGTGGCCTGAAAACTCTAGCAGGACAGTAAGCTGAGGCAATCGTAGGGCCCACCTTATTTATCTCTGTCTTGCAAGGATTTCTGTCCTTTATTGCTTGATGTCTAGTATCTTGAAACTGTTGTTTCATATATTTTGTCCTTTTTGTTGTTGTTAATGAGACAAGTTCTCACTCTGTTGCCCATGCTGGAATGCAGTGGCACGATTACAGCTCACTGCAGCCTCCTGGGCTCAAGCAATCCTCACACCTCAGCCTCCCGAGTAGCTGGGACAACAGCTAATTTTTTTTTTTTAAGAGACTGGGTTTCATGTTGCCTTGGCTGGTCTTGAAGTCCTGAGCTCAAGCCATCATCCTGCCTCAGCTCCCCAAAGTGTTGGGATTATGGACATGAGCCACTGCACCCAGCCTGAGCCTGTCTTTTTTATTTTTAAGGAAAGAGGATAAATCTGGTCTTTGTTACTCCATCTAGGCAAGAAGCAGAAGTCACAGGGGCTTATCCAAAGTATAATAACATTTTTAAATTACAGCAATAAAATTCATTCCCTTCAAATCATTTAAAATTAAAAAACAAGGTTTTGTTATATTAGGAAACAGTTTTATAAACTGCATTATGTTAAGGGTGTATATCCTGTATATGTAAGGATATATACCCATACTCAGTGGAGTTTCATGATATATCATGAATTTTACAGCAAATGAAATTTACATGATCACAAGAAGAATAAATCGATTCTCAATAAGTTACTGAAATTTCTAACACCAATTGTCATTTTCTATGTAGCTTCAACCCTTGGCATAACTGGTCAGTAAATACAAAATTGGGTCCTTTTATGACTATGCCCGAAGTACATTGGATTTGGGTTTAACTCTTCCCACCTTCCTGAGAATTTCTCAGGGTTCCCAAATGGGTCCTCCCTTGCATCCACAAATGAGCCTGTCAGCTGCAGTTACCACAGAGCATCTGCCACCTCCTCCGCCAATCCCTGCTGCAGTTCCTGCTTTTCCTGGTTCTCCCTGAGAAGCCTCTTCTAGGATCCTTAGTGAAGCCTTTGCTGATGGCGCCTTTTGAGGGAGTGCCCATATAAGCGCCAAGGGCTGCCCAAAGCTGCCAGGCAGGGCTAGGTTTCTCACAGAGGCAGGTGACCCTGAACAGTTCTGAATATAACCTGCTTCTGGCCTTTAACTCCTCCCAGGATCTTACAGTCTCTGATGAAAGCAGTTCAATCAATTTATGGGCAAAGGAGCCAGACAGGGAACAGAGTTCATATAGCCCTCCCTCCTGTTCCCTCTTCCCTGCCACCCTGACTCAGTCAAACTTCTTCTCCTCCCTCCCTTACAAAACAGAAGCCCTCATGCTCATCAGCCAATGACCAGAAATATCTGATGGGGACAGAGGGAGAGAAGAGTAGATGTTTTATGTACTAGCCATATCTGAATGCAAAAACTGGACAACCCACGTGCCTTGTTCCATAGTCACTGGCCCTTGCTAGGCCATGTAGTGTGGATGTGCCTGACATTTAGAGCTCAGCAGCTGCTCAGTATGCAGCCTCAGTGGAATGTCTCATTGAGGAGCTGTTCCTAGATCCTCCCACAAAAACCTAAGAGCAGAGGTCACCTTCCCCAGGTGATTTTACATTGCTCATCGGCAGCCTAGACTATGGTACTCAATAGTAGCTTCTGATATCGAACCTCGCATTTCTCATGCTCAAAGAAGGCACAACCTAAGTCAGACACAGCTGTGGTCGGCTTCCTTCTCCCACTCCTCTTCCAGGCTTCCGCCAACAAATTGGTACAGCAGAGTCTCATTTCCTTAGGGGTCCTGGAACTTCCTTTTCACTGTGATTTCAAAAACATTTATTAGAGGATACATTTATTCCTCAGCACATTAATGGAGTCCAGATTCTGCTTGGATAATATGGACAGACAGATGTGCAGTGTTTTGTGCTACTTTTAGATGAGCAACACTGTTTACACAGAACTTGCCCAAGACCACCCAACTCATTTCACATGTAGCCTCCAGCTTTCCAAGCCCTTAGCCTCCAGAGGAAAAGAAAAAATTTAATAACTCAGCACCCCACCCAGTTTTGAAGACATGACTTAATACTGAAGGAATTTGCAAGCCTGCACTGCCAATCAACATGCCTACATCAAATAAGCCATCTTTTCTTATTCTGAAAAATGGAAGGTGGTTCTAGAAACATTCTGCTCTCTGACTTTCTTCCACAGTGTTCATGTCTCATTTGAGACCTGGAGAAGTCTGAACAAAGACCTTAAGCCTAAAAAGTAATAACAATGCATGAAACACTTGATATTTGCCCTTCAAGTCTTCCACTTTCTATTTCACATCAATTGCCTTTTCCCCTTAGCTCTATATTATGCCTAATGATATTGTTAATAATTTTTTGCATAAAGTTTCTTACATTTTTCCTAGCATTTGCATATATCAGTAATTTGTTGGCTCCTTATGTAACTTTGAGAAGTGGGTAAGGTGCTGTCTTAGTCCATATGGGCTGCTGTAACAAAATACCATAGACTGGGTGGCTTATAAACAACAGAAATTTCTTTCTCATGGTTCTAGAGTCTGGGAATTCCCGGATCAAGGCGCTGGCAGATTCAGTGTGTGGTGAGGGCCCACTTGCAGACGAGATCGGGCGTGTTCTAGGTGGTATGGCCATAGACGAGGTCCCACTTTCATGTCCATAGATGGTGCCTTCTTGCTGTGTCCTCACTTGGTGGAAGGGGCAAGCAAGCTCTTTGGGGTCTCTTTTCTAAAGGCACTAATCCCAATTCACGAGGGCTCAGCCTTCATGACCTAATCACCCCCCAAAGTCCCCACCTCCTAGTATCATGGTGATTCGATTTCAACATCTGAATTTTGGGCAGGGTCGGGGAGGGGGGTAACAAACATTCAGACCATAACAGGCAGGTGGTAGCAGCATTTCCATTTTCCAGATGAAGGAAATGAGAAATCAAATGAGTTTGCCAGTGTCCCAGAAAGTAACTGGTTAAGTCAATTATTCCAGCTGATCATAATAATTTCTTTTTCCACATTGCATCTGGAAACCATTGCCTGCTTTTAAGTTTTGTTGTGTTGAGTTACGTAGAGATACCACCACATTATTGATGTATATTATATATTATGTTACTTTATGGCTTACCAAGACCTAAGGGTACATTGATACCTTTTCTTTCTAAGCCCTATCTGAATTTGGTCAGTGATTTGTATAGAAAATGTGAACCCAGTAAATAACATTCTAGTGTTTTTCTGTAAACACTAACAAATTTTAGCTACATGAATGACAGCTACTCATAGAATTAAAAGGCAGCAAAGCTTGGGAGAGTGGAAAACGTATTGGAATAAAAGCTAAGACACTCGGTGCCAGGTCTGGTTTTGTCCTTAATTCACTCCCATGTCTGCTCCCTTCCCTTTTACAGATAATACAAGAGGCAAATTCAATCCAATAGACATTTTATCAAGGGCCTATTGGGTAAAGCACTTTATATATGACATTTAAATTAAACCTCACAACAACCCAAACGGGTAGGTGTCACTGAACTCATTTTCTAGAAGAGAAGACTAGCATCAGGGAGCTGAAGACAGGGGCAGGGCAGGGTCTGAGCCACTCTTTGTGTCCTACACCATGTTCCTTTCTATGTCCAAGGCCCTGTTCAGTACTAAGGAACCTTTAAGGAGATAGGTGTAAAGTCCCTATCCTTGAGCTGCTTTCAAAACAGCAGAAGTGGGCCTGGTGCAGAGGCTCATGCCTGTAATCCCAGCATTTTGGGAGGCCAAGGCATGAGGACCACTTGAGCCCAGGAGTTTGTGACCAACCTGGATGACAGCAAGGCCCTGTCTCTATAGAGATACAAAAATTAGTCATTCCCAGTAACTCAGGAGGCTGAAGCAGGAGGATTGCTTGAGCCCAAGAGTTTGAGACCAGCCTAAGCAATATAGTGAGACCCTGTCTCTACAAAAACTACAAAAATTTAAAATTTAAAAAACACAGAAGTGAACAGATGCATATGCAGTGAACAAGGGGTAGCTAATATAACAAGGAAGTAACCAGTGCTGCCTGAACGGGTGCTACATGCAAAGGAAGCGGGTTGGCTGGAGAGATCACTTCTGGCCAACAGTTGTGGTGGGGTGAGGTTCAGGTGATAGTTTATAAGGAAAGTGGAACTTAATTTGGATATCTAAGCATGATTATGATTTTGACAGGCAGAGATGTGACAGAGAGCCATGCTGGATAGAGGGTATATTAGTCCGTTCTCATTCTGCTATAAGGACATACCGAGACTGGGTAATTCATAAAGGAAAGAGGTTTGACTCACAGTTCTGCAGGGCTGGGGAGGCCTCAGGAAACTTGCAGTCATGGCAGAAGGGGAAGCGAACACATCCTTCTTCACACGGTGGCAGCAAGAAGTGCAGAGCGAAGGGAGAGGGGGGAAGCCCTTATAAAACCATCAGATCTCGTGAGAACTCACTATGATGAGAACAACATGGAGGTTGTTCTCCATGATAATTGAATCACCATGATTCTCCACCAGGTCCCTCCCATGACACGTGGGGATTATGAGAACTACAGTTTAAGATGAGATTTGAGCGGTGACATGGCCAAACCCTATTAGAAGGAGTATTAACAAGATACAAAGATGTAAAATACAAAGATGGTAAAATGCAGGATACGTACTAGATTTAGCCCACAAGTTGATGTGTGTGGAACATAGACCCTGGCTACTCAAAGAGTGGCCTGTGGACCTGCAGCACCCCCATCACCTGGGAGCTGGTTAGAAATGCGTAAAAAATTAGCTGGGCATGGTGGCACGCACCTGCAATCCCAGCTACTCTGGAGACTGAGGCAGGAGGATCTCTTGAGCCCAGGAGTTCGAGGCTGCAGTGAGCTATGATAGCACCGTTGCACTCCAGCTTGGGCAACATAATGAGACCCCGAATGTAAGGGGGTAAAAAAAGAAAGAAACACAGACTCTCAGGCCCCACCCCACACATACAGAATCACAATCTGCACAAGTGATCCATGCACAGTGGAACACATTGGAGTGCAGGTCACACTGAAAGGCAGATTGTGATCAGGCCAATACGGAAGCTGCCGAACCTGTTGGTCAGGTGGAGGCTTTGGAGCAAGATGGGGTCGTGTGTGAAATCTCCAGCCTGGCTCCAGCAACATCACTTCCCAGCTGTGGGAACTTGGGCAAAGTTACTTAACCAGGTTACTTAAATTGGGGTGATAACAGTACCTGTTCCTTGCCTCATAATATTTAAAATAGACTTCATTTTTCAGGGTAGTTTTAGCTTCACAGCAAAGCTGTCTGGGAGGTACAGGATTTCTCATATAGCCCCAGATAGACTCCCCGCTTATCAACATCCCCTGCCAGAGTTGAACATTTGTTACAATAAAACCTACATTAACACATCATTATCACCCAAAGTTCGTAGTTTGCATTAGGGTTCACTCTTGGTGATGTATATTCTATGAGTTTAGATCTGTATGATGATATCAATCCACCGGAGTAGTATCATACAAGATAGTTTCACTGCCCTGAAAATCCTGTGTTTTTCCTCTTTCTCCCTGCCTCCCACCTAACCCCTGTTGACCACTGATCTTTTTACTGTCTCCACAGTTTTGCCTTTTCTAGAATGTCATTTAGTTGGAATCTTACAGTGTGTGGCCTTTCAGAATGGCTTCTTTCACTTAGTAATATGCATTTAAGTTTTCTTCATGTCTTTTTATGGCTTGATAGCTCTTATTTGCACTGAATAGTAATACATTGCATAGATGCATCATAGCTCATTCATCCATTCACCTACTGAAGGACCTCTGGGTTGCTTCCATAGTTTAGCAATTACAAATAAAGCTGCTGGCCAGGTACGGTGGCTCATGCCTGTAATCCCAGCACTTGGGAAGCCAAGGCAGGCAGATCACTTGAGGTCAGGAGTTTGAGACCAGCCTGGCCAATGTGGTGAAACTTCATCTCTACCAAAAGTAAAAAAATTAGCCTGGCATGATGGCGCACATCTGTAATCCCAGCTATTCAGGAGGCTGAGGCAGGAGAATCACTTGAACCTGGGAGGCGGAGGTTGCTGTGAGCCAAGGTCATGCCACTGCACTCCATCCTGGGCAACAGAGCAAGACTCCGCCTCAAAATAAATAAAGCTGCTAGAAACATCTAGGTAACTTTTTGCAGACATAAGTTTTCAACTCATTTGGATAAATATTAAGGAGTGTGATTGCTGGATCCTACCTCATAGGACTGTGTTAGGATTCATGTAAGTAATGTGCTTACTAATGTGCCAGGCACTTGGTAAATTTAAATGCTCAGTAAATGATTCTGAGAGTCAGGCTTGCCCCTAACATTTATGGGTCCCAGGACGAGAATACAAAGGCAGATCCACATACCCTTTGCCGAAATAGTTAAGGTTTTGAAACTTAATAGCTTTGTTCATGGCCAAGCTCAGGTTTTCACTCGACCTGGAGATTGACTAAAGGAGCCAGGCTCATCCCTCCAGGCTGCAAGCCCAGGCAGACATGGTATCTGCTGGGCAAGGCTGGGCATGAGTTGAAGACAGGGCCCCCAGGTGGGGACAGGACCCTCCTGCACCCTGGATGGGACTGATCCAGGAAGCTCTTAATAGCACTGAGAGTCCTGGGTCCTTCTCCTCCATGTCCCTCTTTTCCAACTCAGATGCCTCCAAGACTATACCTTCTGAGCCAGGGGCTGAAGGGAGCGTCATTATCTGGGGAGGCCGTCCTGCTGAGACCCCTACCCTGGGTGATTTAGGATGGCCAATATCCCTTTCTCTTTGCCTGTTTCCCCAGGTAGGCTGTTCTTTTCTCCACCACTGCCCCTAACTCTACCCTGCAAAGAGGAGGGGAGGCCTACTTCAGCATACATGTCCTCTTGAATAATTCCATTAGCTCAATCTGTTACAGAACTTTCTAAAGAAAATCTTCTTCATAAGACCAAAAAGAAAAACAGCAACAATAAATGTCTTTGTGTTTTGGTATTTGTGATATGCAGGGCTCCTCTTGCCTGGCTCTGCGGGTGGCTCTGCCCATTGTTATGACAAAACCAGACTTTTGCAGGCATGGGAATCTTCAGAAATATTTTGAGCTGAGAAGTGACACACAGAGCTCAACTTTTTGGGCCCAAATACGGTAGCATGGACATGAAGATAGATTCAGTCAAATGCTGGAAGGTGGGTGAGTGTTCTAGAAGTTTCCATGGCTCCATGACACAGAATCTGCTGCCACTTCTCTCCCTGGGCCCTTCCTCAACACCATGTCATCCTCCTGGCAATCTTAAAACAGTTTCATGAGAGCTGGTTTAAGATGTTGTTACTTTTGAACAATCATTTTCATTTAATTATTTAAGTGATAATTCTAAATATTCCTTTTTTTTTTTTTTTAAACAATTGTGTGGAGAAAATCGTCTCTTGGCCGGGCACTGTGGCTCACACCTGAAATCCCAGCACTTTGGGAGGCCGAGGCAGGTGGATCACCTGAGGTCAGGAGTTCTAAAGTAGCCTGGCCAATATGGCAAACCCTGTCTCTACTAAAATATAAAAATATACAAAAATTATCCAGGCATGGTGGTGCATGACTGTAGTCCCAGCTACTCAGGAGGCTGAGGCTGAGAATCGCTTGAACCCAGATGACAAAGGTTGCAGTGAGCCAAGATCACGCCACTGCACTCCAGCCTGGGTAACACAGTGAGATTCTGTCTTATAAAAAAAAAAAAAAAAAAAAGGGTCTCTTAAGAAATGATCACCGCTAGGATATCATCAACTACATTTTAAAACATAAACTTTGCTGGAGTCTTTGGGGAGTCTTTGGGGTCATTCAGATGTGTCAAGAGGCTCCATGTGTTTGTCCCTCTGCCTCATGATTTAAAAACATAATTTAAATCAAAACAAGAAGTCCATACCAAGGTTCAAAACAGAAGGATATCCTGCTTCAAGGTTTCAAACAAAGTTCATGTAAAGCAATGCGGCTGAATCTGTTTTTAAACTGAGTTTCCTCTTTGCCTGGGGTCATCTATAACTAAACTGAAATAAAGATCCATTCCCTTCTCCCCTCCCCTTTTTCCTTTTTCGTGGTGGCCTTTCTTTCTTCCCACTAGCCTGTAGCTTCTTCCCATTATTGTGTCCCTCCTTCTGACCCATCCTCCCTTTATTTCTCATAAAGAAAAGTGCCTTTCTCTGTGCAGTGGGGATTACGCTTAGCTAACCAGGACCCCTTTTGGAAACTGGGTGGAGTAGAATACCAATCACAATACAGTGATTAATCATTGTCATTAAACAGAAAGCCATTTTGTCTTAGAAGAAAGTCACATCATGTTTGGAGAGTTAAGCACACCAAAGTCAGGAAATGCAAGATGGATGTGTACTTTCAAATGAACTAAATTGTATAGGTGAACATATATATATAATATTTATGTTATATTATATTATTTATAATTATAATACATTTATATTTATATTCTATGTGTTTATATATAAATATTGGTATATATAAATTATGTATATATGTTTATATATAAACATATTTGTATATATGTAATTACAGATATATAGATACAATTTTTTTCCTGGCTAAAATTGCTAGTTTCACTTGAAAACTGTATCCTTTACTCATTATCCAATGAACTACTGGTATTAAAATATCAAGAATTCATATTTTTATATTTTCGATGTTCAGAATTCACATGGCCTTTTGCATTTAGGTTTTTTTTTACTTTTTTTATTTTTTTTTTTTAACATTTTGAGGATGTGGGGCATGGTGGCACACGCCTGTAGTCCCAGCTACTTGGGAGGCTGAGGTGGGAGGATCACTTGAGCCCAGGAGTCCAAGACCAGCCTGGAAAACATAATGAGACCCCATCTCTAAAAAAATAAATAAAAATAAAAAGTATATATTAAGGAGGCTTTTCAGGAACTGAGATAATAAAATAATAGTAATAAGAATAAAGAAATGTAGTATGGGTGGGAATCACTCAGACATAACAGGAAGTGTTGCTTGCCAACATTTTGTGGCTAAAGTGGGTGGGGAAGAAGCATTAAAAATACAGCTAACATGCGCGCTTACAAGCTTCAGTCTGGCTCAACAAACGCTGAATGCTACAACGTGCCAGCCACTGGGGGTACAATTAGGATGAAAGTCGGCTGCTGTGCTGAAAGAGTTTTCATTCCATCGGCAATTGCTACATTCACAGAAAATTTCAGTTGGATGTGCTTTGTTGACATCCAGATATGCATACTGTCATTGGGGCACCCATGCAGAGGAAGCCAGGGGGAGTCCAGGAAAATCTCCTAGAAGAGATGATGCCTGAGTCTTCTCTTTTTCTTTTCTTTTCTTTTTTTTTTTTTTTTTTTTGAGGCAGATCCGCTCTGTCACCCAGGCTGGAGTGAAGTGGCAAGATCTCGACTCACTGCAACCTCTGCCTCCCGGATTCAAGCGATTCTCCTGCCTCACCCTCCCTAATAGCTGGGATTACAAGTGCGTGCCACCACACCTGGCTAATTTTTGTATTTTTAGTAGAGACAGGGTTTTACCGTGTTGGCCAGGCTGGTCTCGAACTCCCGACCTCTGGTGATCTGCCTGGCTCAGCCTCCCAAAGTTCTGGGATTACAGATATGAGCCACCGTGCCCCGCAAACTGAGCCTTGAAGAAAGAATAAGAATTACCCACTCGAAGAGAGATGGAAAGGTGTGGTATGAGCTATGCCCAGCCAAGACCAAGAACCAAATTGCATTTCCTGTACCCAGAACTCCAGGGCCCTCAGTGCAAAACGGTGGTCAGTGTTCATTGGCCATGGTGAGAGGGGTTGCAAGGAATTGGTAATTAACAATGTTTATCAAAATTTGTGGAATATTGACTTTTCCTGTAAACTAGAGTGATTGTTGAGTTTCTTTTGTTTACAAGTAGTGAATTCTTTATTAAATTCCCACAAGCTAAAATGGTGGATTTATAGAAAGGAGTTGACCTGATCCCCAAGATAAAAATGCAGCCAGACCTGGAAAAATATCAGGAACTCCATGCTCATGTTCTACCACAGATCTTCTACCTCCATCCTGCAAAGCAGTTTCAGGATCACTCCATGCCCTGCTGACTGTAAATAGCTCTCTAGAAAAACCAACATGGGTCCAGGGAGAGCCAATAAGTACAAACGTGGGTCAGAGCATGATCTCCAGGTGACTGCTGTCCATTGAGAGAAAGGATGAAAACAGCAAAGTGGGGCCAGGTGCTTTGGGAGGCCAAGGCAGGAGGATCACTTGAGGCCAGGAATTCAAGACCAGCCTGGTCAACATAGTAAGACCCCATCTCTAAAAATAAAAATAAAAAAATCAGCTGGGTGTAGTGGTGCACATCTGTAGTCCCAGCTACTTGGGGGGCTGAAGTGGGAGATCGCTTGAGGCCGGGAGTTTGAGGCTGCAGTAAGCTATGATTGCACCACTGCTTTCCCATGTGGATGACAGAGTCAGGCTCTGAGAAAGAAAGAAAGAAAGAAAGAAGGAAGGAAGGAAAGAAAATAAATAAATAAATAAATAAAGAGAGAGAGAGAGAAAGAAAGAGAGAAAGGAAGGAAGGAGGGAGGGAGGGAGGAAGAAAGGAAAGAAAGAAAGAAGAAGGAAGGAAAGAAAGAAAGGGGAAAGAAAGAGGGAAGAAAGAAAGAGGGAAAGAAAGAAAGAGAGAAAGAAAGAAAGGAAGGAAAGAGGGAAAGAAAGAAAGAAGAAAGAAAGAAAGAAAGAAAGAAAGAAAGAAAGAGAAAGACAGTAAAGTGGAATGATGGAAATTTTGCCCACGCAATGGCTCAGTGTAAACATCAGACACTGCAGCATGGGAACTGGGGGTTCACTGAGAAACCCCAAAGGAACACACAGATGAGTGCATTTCCAAGGTGATAGCCAATCAATAGATTGGCACCAGAGGGACAGCAGTCCTTCTTAACCATATGCCTCATGGGGTCAGTCCACCTCAGTAAACCCTAACCACAGAGCACATGGCTTACATGTATGTGTTATCTGCTGTGTGAATGAACAAAGAATAAATCACAAAACCAATGTCAGGAGACTCACACAGATGTGCATGTTTCTTAAGATTAAAGGCAAGACTAAAGACATGGTGAAACCCCATCTCTACTAAAAATACAACAACAACAAAAAATTTAGCTGGGCCTGGTAGCCTGTAATCCCAGCTACCTGGGAGGCTAAGGCAGGAGAATCACTTGAGCCCAGGAGGCAGAGGTTGTAGTGAGCTGAGTTCACACTACTGCACTCCAGCCTGGGCAATAGTGCAAAACTCTGTCTCAAAAAAAGAAAAGAAAAAAAAGAAAAAAAAATACTAAAGACAGATGTCAAGAAGACAGAACATACTTTATGTACTATTTATTATAAAATACCAGGCACTTTTCTAAGTGCTTAATGCGTACTAATTCATTTAGTCCTCCCTATGCTCCTATGAAGTAGGAAGCCTGAAAGTACTCTTTTTATTCATAAGGAAACTGAAGCGCTGAAAGGTTAGATAACTTCCTCAAGGTCAGTGCACAAAAAGTGGAGCTGTGGCCGGAACCCAGGCAGCCTGGTCCCTGAATTCGTGAGATGCCAGCTGCCTGTTCGCTTGGTCTCCACATTCTCCCTTCTCCCCACTCACCCCACAGAGATTGCAAGCATGAGTTTCTCCACAAAAACAATCTAAGCACCAAATGGGTATTTAAATGAACCGGAAACTGAAAAGAAGGTAAGTTGATTTCAAGGGATAAAAGCATTAACATGATATTAGGTTGGTGCAAAAGTAATTGCAGTCCTTGCCATTTGAAAAAAGGCAAAAACTACAGTTACTTTTGCACCCACTTAATAGTTTTCAAACTTTTGGGTTTTTTGATAGCAGAACATTTCCTCCCCAGTGTCTTCTTAAGAATTCAGTAAATACAGCTGGGCACGGTGGCTCATTCCTGTAATCCCAACACTTTGGGAGGCCGAGGCGGGCGGATCATCTGAGGTCAAGAGTTCCAGACCAGACTAGCCGACATGGTGAAACCCTATCTCTCTACTAAAAATACAAAAAAATCAGCCGGGCATGGTGGCACGCACCTGTAATCCCAGTTACTTGGGAGGCTGAGGCAGGAGAATCGCTTGATCCTAGGAGGCGGAGGTTGCAGTGAGCCAAGGTCGCACCACTGCACTGCAGCCTGGGTAACAAGAGCGAAACCCCATCTCAAAAAAAAAAAAAATCAGTAAATACAACAGAGACAGGTAGAACAGCTCTGGTGGAAGCAAGGGACAGTGCGAGAGCTTCACTGACCCTGGCTCTGCATCAACTTCCACTTTGGCTCCATGCAGCTTAAAAGACTGAGGGACTCAATTACAAGTTACATCTCACATCAACCAGTGATTGGAAAACGAGGAATACTGGAATCAATTCACCTGTCCTTATTATCTGAGCTGGTATCAAATGCTCAGAGTTTTGAAAAAAATCAATTCGAGCCATTTGCAACATTTTAATTAGGAGCTCTCCAGCTTGATCATTAAATATTCTTATAATGAAATGTTTCTGACTCTGTTTTGCATCTCTGTCCATTTGATAGAGTATCAGCGACCTCTTTGAGAACAGGAGAATAGCTGAGAGGAAGGATTAGGATGAAAAAAGGGGAAAAGCAAAGTTAAGGCCTCTGTGGGGGCGGAGAATATTGAGACAGCCTTTGTGTAGAGATTTTGAAGCAAGTTGCGCTCTGACTCTTGAAATGAATGGCTTAGAGGGTGGTTCTCTTGTTTATTTGTTTTCTTTACTTTTCCTCTTCTGGTTCCTCAAAAGGACAGGATATTTAGGATATGTATTCTTCCTCAGTTTGTTTTTTTCCTGAATGTTCTCAAAGCAGTCCAAATGGTCTGTTTGGTGAGGAATCGTCTCCCCTGCTGCGCTATCTGGTGTGCTCTATGTAGTACCTAGAGCCCAGGTCACCTAATATTTCCAAAATGGTTTTTCCAAAGATGCGTGACTAAAGGTCAGAGGTTTCCTTTTGTATTTAAGTAAATCCACACATCCTCTGCCACCAGCATTCCTACGGAGATGTTGATTTCTCCTGTCCATTTCAACTTATGCCTCTGACTTCACTGATGCAGCCAGATCCTGCACCCCTTGGTGTTCCTCTCCAGGGAGGACCCACTGTGTGCTTCTTCCCTCCAGGAATACTGGTGAGGGTCAGGTGCTACCCAAGAATGTTGTGCAGTCAGGCGAATCTAGGATTGAACTGGGCTCGTTCGCTTACCAGCAGCACCTCTTTGGGAAAGTTTCTTTCTTTTTTTTTTTTTTTAATACAGAGTCTTGCTCTGTCGCCCAGGCTGGAGTGCAGTGGTGCAATCTTGGCTCACCACAACCTCCACCTCCCAGGTTCAAGCGGTTCTCCCACCTCAGCCTTCTGAGTAGCTGGAATTGCAGGCACTCGCCACCACGCCAGGCTACTTTTTATATTTTTAGTAGAGATGGGGTTTCACCAGGTTGGCCAGGATGGTCTTAACCTCAAGTAATCCACCTGCCTCGGCCTCCCAAAGTGCTGGGATTACAGGCGTGAGCCACCACACCCAGCCCACTTTGGGAAAGTTTCTTAAACTCTTATTGTCTCTGTTTCTTCATTTGCAAATTGGAGATCAAATAATACCTATTCTGGCCAGGCACAGTGGCTCATGCATGTAATCCCAGCACTTTGAGAGGCTGAGGCAGGCAGACTGCTTGAGGCCAGGAGTTCAAGACCAGCCTGACCAACATGGCGAAACACCATCTCTACTAAAAATACAAAAATTAGCCCATCATGGTGGCACATACCTGTAATCCCAGCTACTCAGGAGGGTGAAGTGGGAGAATCGCTTGAACTGGGGAGGTGGAGGTTGCAGTGAGCTGAAATTGTACCACTGCACTCCAGCCTGTGCAACAGAGCAAGACTCTGTCTCAAAAATAAAATAAAATAAAATAAAACTATTTCTGAGTTCTACTGAACATTAGTGAAACAGCTAAATCCATTTATATACAGAATATTCTAGTGCATAGAAAAACCAACTTATTACATGAAGCTAGCATAACTTTGCTTTAAAAATACACAAAGGTAGCAAAAGAAAATAAAACAATGGACCAATCTGACTTATAATATTTTATTTGGGATTGTTCATCTATCTTCAAACCAGTGACGTTCATTAAAAACACACAAACATCAATCCAAGAAATATATGATGATTTTGAACCATTAGAAAAATATCATGGTTAGGCCTGATGGGATGGCTCACGGCCATAATCCCAACGATTGGGAGGCTGAGGCAGGAGGATCACTGTAGCCCAGTTGTTTGAGACTAGCTTGACCAAAATAGTGAGACCCAATCTCTACTGAAAAAAAAAAATTAGTCAGGCATGGTGGTACGTGCCTGATTAAGGAAGAGCACTGACTCGGCCGAATAGAGAAAGTGAACATCAAAATGCCTGTGAAGGGGACTATCACTGAGAAGTAGGGGGGTCGTGCCACAAATTCCTGAAAAGTTCAGGAGTAGGTTTTTAGAAGGTGGAGTAAGGAAGGAATGGAATAAAAACAACAAGGTTGGTTGAAAGCCTTTGAATGGAGAAGCTGAACCTCTTAAGTTTCCTTCACCATCCCAGTGGGAAATAAAAGGCTTATTTTTCTGGAGTGTTTAAACCAGGGGAGCCCTAGACTCCAGTGTACCAGTGGAGGACTGAGTAGCCATTTCCTCAGGGGCTGAGTCGGGGGGCGGGGGGTTGGGGGAAAGAAGAAAAAGGAATTGGGAGACTGAAGTGGGAGGTTTGCTTGGGGCCAGGAGTTCGAGACCAGCCTGGGCAATACAGTGAGACTTCATCTCTATAAAAAAAAAAAATAAATAATAATAAATTTTTTTTTTTGAGATGGAGTCTCGCTCTGTCGCACAGGCTGGAGTACAGTGACATGACCTCGGCTCACTGCAACCTCCACCTTCCAGGTTCAAGCGATTCTCCTGCCTCAGCCTCCCGAGTAGCTGGGACTATAGGTGTGCACCAACATACCTGGCTAATTTTTGTATTTTTAGTAGACATGGGGTTCCACCATATTGGTCAGGCTGGGCTTGAACTCCTGACCTCGTGATCCGCCTGCCTCGGCCTCCCAAAGTGCTGGGATTAAAGTTGTGAGCCACCGCCCTTGGCCATAAAATTTTTTAAAAAGAAATTAATCCTGTCTAGCATTTACTGAATGCTAACCATGTGCCAGGTTCTGTTCTAAATGTTCCACATGCATTAATTCAGTTAATCTTTGTACAACCTACCAGACAGGAAAAAAAAATGTACAAAAGTAACCAAGACAGTTTTGGGTTTGTTGGGTTTTTTGTTTTGTTTTCTTTTGGTAGAAACGTTGGTCTCACTATGTTGCTCAGGCTGGTCTCAAACTCCTGGGCTCAAGCAATCCTCCTGCCTCAGCCTCCCAAAGTGCCTGCCTCTGCAGGCATGAGCCACCACCCTCAGCCTCAAGGCAATTTTTAAAAAGAACAAAAAGTAGACTTGCCCTATCAAATATTAAAACATACTAAAAAGCTCTGATAAGTCCAGGCGTGGTGGCTCATACCTATAATCCTAGCACTTTGGGAAGCCAAGGCAGGAGGATTGCTGGCAGCCGGGAGTTTGAGGGTGCAATGAGCTATGATTACATCACTGCGCTCCAGCCTGGGTGACAGAACAAGACCCTGTCTCTTAAAAAAAAAAAAAAAAAACTATGAGAATTATAACAATATGATTTGGGTGTTGGAAATAGACAAGTTAGATTAATTAATTGGACATGTTAGATTAATTAATGTTGAAGTAGACATGTTAGATTAGAAAAATATGGAAACTGACCCTTACATATGAGAATGAAAGACAAGATCAAAATGATGTTTCAAACCAGTAGGGAAAAATAATAATTCCATAAATTATATTGGAACAATTGACAATATACCCACTTGGAAGATATAAATTCCAGATGAATTAAGGGCAAATCTAGTATTAAAAACATGTATATACATGAAAGGACTGAGAACATTATGCTGAGTGAAATAAGCCAGGCACAGAGTGATAAATACCATATAATTGCATTTATATGTGTAATATAAAAAAGTTGAACTCATAGAAGTAGAGAATAGAATGGTGCTTACCAGAGGCTGGGGGCAGCAGGGGAGAATGGGGAGAGGTTGGTCAGTGGGTGCAAAGTTACAGGCAGATAGGAGGAATAAGTTCTGGTGTTTTATTGCACAGCACAAAGACTACAATTAATAATAATGTATATTTCAAAACAGCTAAAAGAGGATTTAAATGTTCTCAACACAAGAAATGATAAATATCTGAAGTGTTGGATATGCTAATCAGCCTTATCTGATCATTCCATAATGTAGAAACGTATCATAACATCGCATTGTACCTCATAAATATTGTATTAGTCCATTCTCATGTTGCTAATACCAACACTTACCTGAGACTGGGTAATTTATAGAGGAAAGAGGCTTAATTGATTCACAGTTCCACAGGGCTAGGAAAGCCTCCGGAAACCTTCAATCATGGTGGAAGGAGAAACAAACACGCCCTTCTTCACATGATGGCAGGAAGGAGAAGTGCAGAACGAAGCAGGGGGAAAAGACCCTTAATAAAACCATCAGATCTCATGAGAACTCACTCATCATCATGAGAACAGCATGAAGGTAACTGCCTCCATGATTCATTTACCTCCCACTGGGTCCCTCCTCATGACACATGGGAATTATGAGAACTACAGTTCAAGATGAGATTTGGTGGGGACACAGCCTAACCATATCAAATATATATAGTAATTGTTGGTCAATTAAAAATTTTTAAAAAACACGTTTGTACACTTGGAAGAAGTAAGACTTTCTTAAGTAACACTTGCTTGGTAGCATAATCTATGACTTTTAGCACATTATTTAGTTATCTGATTTTTATGGTTTTTGGTTTTAATCAATAGAATGAAGATGAAAATAGTAGAATTATTGTGAAATTTACTCTGATCTGACAGACTATAAATCTCACTGGTTACATTAAACTTTGTAGTTTAGTAGTTGTATTCAATTCCGTATAACCCAGTCCCTGGAAGTACTGAAATTTTATTTTTCCTGCTGCTATTAACAACATATTTAAGTCTAATGTGCAGAAATTCTTCCTGTGTTAATTCCTCTATTTCAGCATCTCTAGCAGTGACAAGAAAATTTTCTCCTTTGACATTTTTGACAAGTCCTTAACCACTGTCATGACTACTTGTGAATATCTGGTGATATATGAACAAAAACAGCAAAACATCTGTAAATTCTGAATACCCTTTGATTTTTCTCCTTTTGACATCAATTCCCATAAGAAGAAAATCACTGGTTTTATCTAACTTAGTGGACCACTTTCAGGATGAGCTAGTGTGTGAAGCCTCTCTCCTTGTCTGCCTGTGCTCCCTCCAACCATCCATGGTAAGGAGTGAATGCTTTACCAAGCAGAAGTAAAAATATATTTGGCCAGGCGTAGTGGTGAGCACCTGCAGTCCCAGCTACTTGAGAGGTTGAGGCAGGAGGATCGCTTGAGCCCAGGAGTTTGAGGCAGCAGTGAACTATGATTGCACCACTGCTCTCCAGGCTAGGTGACAGAGTGAGACCATGTCTCTTAAAAAAAAAAAAAAAAAAAAAGGTAAAAAATTATAAGGTCTTTTTTTTTTTCGTTTGAGCAGCAAGGTAAAAAGACAAAAGGTGTTTCATTGGCAAAACTGTCCTACTGGTGGTTTGGCTGTTTTTTCCCTTCCCAGATGACCAACTCCATAACAAACAAAGTAACTGTACTTCTAGATAGAGACTCAGTTACAAGTGAGAGAATCCAATTCAAACCAGCCCAAGAAAATTCCTAAGGGAATTGGCCTGAGTAGCTGGGAAGTCTGAGACTGGGTATAGCTTCAGGCCTAGCTGGTTGGCCTGCACTGCGAAGGCCTGGCCCTACCTGAACCATGTGGAATGGACTCCCCCCAGGAAGAGGGAGGGCCTCTTTAGGAGGAAAGGTGCTGAGCTAGCAAAAGTGACAGCTGTCCACAGCAGTAACTAAAGACGTTTCCTGGTTCAGCATGTAGCACATATGGTGCGTATATTGTCTTTTTCTCCCCAAGGTTATTGTTAGAATCAAGGGATTGCAACATCACAGCATTCTTGCTTGGTCATGAAGCAGACTGCCCGAATATATCGGCTTTGGTTCCTTTAATGTGGGTCTGTAATGAGGCTGGGAGACAAGTGGCTGGTTCTGTTTCTTGTTTTGCCTCTGTGTCATTCTATCATGATGGTCACTATGTAACAATCCATTTTGTTTGTTTGTTTGTTTTGTGAGGTTTCATTAGGACAGGATAATATACCATACATAAACATGATGAAAGTAAATGATCATAAACTCTAACAGGATTTGAATGAAAAGTCTTCTAAATATGGCTCTGAGGCCAGGCATGGTGGCGCCTATCTGTAATCCTAGCACTTTGGGAGGCCAAGACAGGAGAATCACTTGGGCTCGGGAGTTCAAGACCAGTCTGGACAACATAGCAAGACCTTTTCTGTACTAAAAATAAAAATAAATTAAGAAAAAAATTAGCCAGGCACTGTGGTATGTGCCTGTCTGTAGTCTCAGCTACTTGGGAAGCCGAGACAGAAGGATTGCTTGAGCCTGGGAGATTGAGGCTGCAATGAGCTATGATCACCCCACTGCACTTCAGTCTGGCCAAAAGTGAGACCCTGTCTCAAAAAAAAAAAAAAAATATATATATATATATATATATATACACACACACACACACACACACATATATATATACACACACACGTGTGCACTTATATTTGTATATATATATTTTGTATATTATATATATTTTGTGTATATATATACACACACACACATATAGTTCTGAGTGTCATATTCTTAGGACTGCAGAAATTGGCTGAGACCTCATCATTCATGTCACAAGGTCTAAGTGCAATACTTCTTGATTCATGGCCTGTTAGAATTGCCCTGGATGTCAGATGAGGGGCTGGATCTCCAATGGCGGGGAGTAGAGGAGGCCTCCAGTCTCTCAGGGAACCAGAATCTGACTGTTCTCCACTGCAGATCTTTAATCAGGGCTTGGTGGCAAAGCTGACACATACTCAGTCCACCCCTAGGTAGGCAAAGCACAGAAGCGTGACTGTCTTCTCCAATTTTCTCTGCTCCAGGATAGGCTCAGACACCTTCCACAGTGTTTTGCTTCATGTTAGATTTGTCTGTCCTCTCTCCTCTCTCCCACTCCCCCTGCACACCCAGCCTCTCCCTGCCAGCCATTAGAAAGCTTTGTCTCAAGGGCAGTAGCAGGAGCATGGCTCTTGGTAACCATAGGCAACCATGAATCCCTATTAGCTATTTGTGCTATATTTGTAAGGCACATTCCGGCCACTAACTGGGTAGACAGGAAAATGTGCTTTAAAGGTTTTCTTGTGCGGTAAAATTGTCTCCCTTTTTTTTCTTCTTTTTTGCAGAATGACCAGTCCATGGGTGAGATGCAGATAATCGGAGGCGATGATCTTTCAACGCTGGCTGGAAAGGTTTGTTCATGTAACTGTGCTCAGACCGCATTGAGGTCTGGGGGCATCGGTGACCTGCATTTCAGGTCAGCACTCACAGGACATTTCAGACATGCTCCCGGGTTTTCCAATTCATACAAATGGCTGCGTGAATCCTTTTAATGATCTCCCCTTTCTAAAACATTCTTTTTAGAATGCTTCCAAGACACCATGCAGACCAAATCTTTCTTCTCCGAGCTTCCTTCCAATCTTGTTTCAGACAGCAAAACCCCTTTGCCCACCTTGTTCTAATCCTTTTCTACTCATCTTTCCAGGCACCTTCTGAAAAGGAAGCTTTCCCTTTATTTATTCGTCTGCCTTTTTTTTTTTTTCATCCATCCTCTGCACCCAGGCACGTCAGTAAGACATTTACACAGGTTCATTGACAAGTACAAAATCTGGGGAGGGAAGAGAAAAGGAACTCTTAAGAGTGCGTTTTCAGCACTTTGCCTTTTTTTCTATTAAAAACAATGTAAACTATTAGATAATAGGAAGAACACCTCCAGTTTTAACTTGGAGTTCCAAATCTGCCAGTGCTTAATAATTAAGTGAAAAGACTGTTTAGATCTGACAGAAATACATAAACTGGAAAGAAGAGTTGTTTCCTAACGAAGATGATGTTCGTGGAATGTTACTTGAAATGCACATTTGCTGTGAATAAAAGCAATCCGGAATTTGTTTTTGTTCAGCCGTACTGACCTAGCTTGTATTCCTTATCCCTGAACAGCTTGGCTTTCTAAGTTAAATGGATTAGTCTATTACACAAGCTTAATCTCTCATACTTGTGCTTGTTATCGTTATGCAATGCCCGGGTAGGGAAAAAAATAGCAGCCACATTTCATAAAAATATGTGTAATAATCATAGGCTGGCTATAGAGCCACAAGGACTTCTTTTTTTTTTTTTTTTTTAGACAGAATCTTGCTCTGTCCCCAGGTTGGAGTGCACTGGCATGATCTCAGCTCACTGCAACCTCCACCTCCTGGTTTCAAATGATTCCCCTGCCTCAGCCTCCCAAGTAGCTGGGATTACAGGCACCTGCCACCATGCCCGGGTAATTTTTGTATTTTTAGTAGAGACGGGGTTTCACCATGTTGGCCAGGCGGGTCTCAAACTCCTGACCTCAAGTGATCCACCTGTTTCGGCTGCCCAAAGTGGAGCCACAAGGACTCTGACTACAAAACAGTGCACTTCCCTCTACTCTGAAGACAACATAGTAGATCTATGTGTTAAATGGCTATCTAGCAGTAAATTGTGTTCCATAAAAATCAGAATTAACTTGTTGCTGTTAATGCATCACTAAGCCACCATTTGATGTTACTGTTACATTGGTGCATAAAACAACATCCTAGAAAGCTAAAATACTCAAAGTAATTTCCAGAAATTCATAAGTTTTAATGACCCTGGAGTGGTCTTTAGCTAATACGTCATTTTAGCATTTTATTGTAGGACACTGCCTTACAGGTTTATTACTCAAAAGAAATAGTTTACCTTGTGCTTTTGCTATGGAGTCTGTCAAAGTGACAACTCTAAAATTCCCAAATGAATGCCAAGAAGAAATTTGCACATAGACGGCTGGGCATGGTTTCTCATGCCTGCAATCCCAGCACTTTCAGAGGCCGAGATGGGCAGATCATTTGAGGTCGGAAGTTGGAGACCTGCCAGGCCAACATAGCAAAACCCTGTCTCTACTAAAAATACGAAAATTAGCCAGGCATGGTGGTGCACACCTGTAATCCCAGCTACTTGGGAGGCTGAGGAAGAGGATCACTTAAGCTCAAGAGTTAAGGCTGCAGTGAGCTATGATGGCACCAGTGCACTCCAGCCTGGGCGACAGAACAAGACTCTGTCCCTTAAAAAAAATAATAATAATCTGTATATCCATACCTTGTTTCCACTAGAGCCCTTTCCACAAGTTGCAATGTTTACCTTAGGGCTTATTTTTTATTTGCCTGTCTCCCCAACCAGGAAGTCAGCATGAAGTGGGCAGAGACCATACCTGGTCCATAACAAATTGGAATAAATATTTGGTGACTGAACAAGTGCATGGTCCTCTTATATAGAAATTAGAAAGAAGTCTTTGATTAGTTTGGGGTAAGAGAGGACAGGGCAGAGGGAAATGGTAAATAAGCCCACCTGGTCACACCCAAGGACACATCCACCAGGTGGTTAGTTGAGAGGTGGAGAGAAAGGTGCTGAGTGAGGGAAGAGCGCCCTCTTTGTTGAGGCAGAAGGGCTTCCTCATAGGAGATTCAAGGGGGACTGAGGAAGTGAATGCAACACAGCTGAGGTGGAACAGTGAAAAAAATTTCACTTAGCTTTTAAAATTTCCTTTTCCTTAGAAAAGATAAAGGCCTTCCAATATGCCTTGGCATAACACCAAATAACCACCAGAAGTAGCCAGAGCCCAGTTTGAACATCACAGTTGTAAATGTTTTAGAAGCTATTTCTGGCATGAGTCAACGGATCATGTAGGTAGAGGCAATGTATTGTTTGTGGAGTTTTTCAGCTGTAGGGGAACTATTAAAATCCATTTGTTTCCATTTGATAGGTAATAAAAATCATTAGTTGTCACTGGGTTTGGGAAACTTAAATGCCCATTACAGCCCTGGGGAAGGGTTTTTGGTCTTATGGAGTGAGTTTGTTAGCATTTACATTATAGTTGCTGCCTTAGGATAGTAGGCTGCTACAATGACTTCTTTGGGTAGCCATTTTCATAAGAAATAAAATACAAGATATGAGTAAGGTTAAAAAAAAAAAAGATAAAGGCCTTCATAGGACCCACTCTGTTCACTCATTCTTCATTCAGCCTCTCCATGAAAGGTTATCAATTAAGTTAGATAGAACAAATAAGCCCCACTATTCAATGGCAATGTAGAGTGACGATGGTTAACAGCAATGTGTTGTATATTTCAAAGTAGCTAGAAGACTTGAAATGTTCCCAACACACAGCAATAATAGACAGTCAAGGCAATGGCTACCCCAAATACCCTGACCTGCTCATTACGCATTCCATGCATGTAACAAACACTCATGTACTCCGTAAATACATAAAACATTGTGTATCAATGAAAAAATAAAATTTAAAAAATAAGGATTGGCAAGATTTTAGAAATAAGTTTTAGAGGCTCTCCAAAATCTTTCCATCATGCAGAATATACACTAGCTGGAAAAAAAAATGTAAAAGGAAAAGGCACCCAACAGTTAGTGGGTACTTGTTTTAATGGGTGTAGAAGAAAGTCTGAAACTGCAATGAATATCTGCAGTGGATGAAAGGATTGTTGAGGCCAGGAGTTTGAGACCAGCCTGGGCAACATGGTGAGACTGTGTCTCTACAAAAGAAATTTAAAATTTAGCCAGGCATGGTGGTGCACACCTGCAGACTCAGCTACTCAGGAGGCTAAGGTGGGTGATCACTTGGGCTCAGGAGGTTGAGGCTGCAGTGACTTCTCCTTTCTCCTGTAGTGATAATACAATTTGTCAGTCATTCAGTAAACTTACATTTAAAGTACATTTATCATCATGTTATTACTCTGCCAGGAATTTGTTCCCAGGAACACACCTTCTCTTATCTCATGCTTGGCACTCTAAGAAGAGCCCCATAGGTCTTTCCACGCAAGACTGTTTCCTTGGATTTAAAGAAATCCAAAGAATGAAGGATTCCTTAGGATTCAGATAGTCTTAGAGAGGGGAGGGTGAGCTTTTGCCTGGAATAGAAGGGTTTGTGACTAACACAGAAAAGAGAGCAAGGGCCCCCCAATGGCAACAGTTGACCCCCAAGCCTCTAGGTACTCCTCCATTGCTATCACTGTCATGTACCCAAAACCAACGATCATTCCCTCCAAATAAATTTAAAAAACCATTAAGCCAGCCAGGCACGGTAGCTTATGCCTGTAATCCCAGCGCTTTGGGAGACTGAGGCGAGTGGATCACTTGAGGTCAGGAGTTTGAGACCAGCCTGGCCAACATGGCAAGACCCCAGTCTCTACTAAAAATACAAAAATTAGCCAGACGTGATGGCACACACCTCTAATCCAAGCTGAGGCAGGAGAATTGCTTGGGCCCTGGAGGCAGAGGTTGCAGTGAGCCAAAATCATGCCACTGCACTCTAGCCTGGGTGACAGAGCAAGACCCTGTCTAAAAAAAAAAAAAAAAAAAAAAAAAAATTAAACCTACAAAAACCCCACCAAAATTTAATACAATACCACAACCTATCCCCCACTAATAATTAGCCCTAATCCTTCATAAATAGGTGACGGCTTCGAAGAAAATTCCACAAAACCTACAACAAGAATAAAACTTAATAAAAATAAAAATATGGAATGGGGTAATCAAGAAAAGAGTAGGATCACCGGACATAAGTGGACCAGCATGACTGAAGGAAATTAATCAAAAACAGGGAAGTAGTAGGAAAAAAAAAATGAAAACACGGGGTTTGATGTGTAGAATACATTGAAAGTCTCAGTGAAGAGCTGAACTTGCTCAGCAAAGCAAACAGGAGACACAAAGGTATTTGAGCAGAGATGACATCATGGAGCTGTGTTTTAGGAAAATGAAACTGACAAGAGGGAAGAATGGCTGAAAGAGAGGAGAGAGCAGTTTGGAGGCGGGGTAGGCGGAGCCTGCAGGAGCACTTGAACTACAGGAGCCAAGTTAGGGTGGAAGAGAAGGAATCGTGGTATCAAAAGGAGCCGTGACAGAGTTAAATGAAGGAGGGAGGGCTAGAAAGGATTTTTTAAAATTAAATTTGTGTATGAAAGAACGCTATAAAACATGGGGAAATAGCTCACCTACATAATCTTGTCATGCTGTGAGTTAGAGGCATTATGAACCCATAACTGTATAATACTTCTGGAGCCCTTGAAGACATGGGATTAAAATATTTAGAAAAAAAGGAGACTCTACACAGCCCTCTCTCTCTCTCTCTCCCTCCCTCCATTTCTCTTTTTCTTTCTTTTTTCCATTTCTTTCTCCCTTTCTTTTTTTTAAATAAAATATTTTTTACTTTGAACCCCGAGAAACTACCTTTCTTTCTCATCTCTTCCTTTTATTTGTTCTCTTTCTTTCTCTCTTCCTTTCTCTTTTTCTTTCTTTTTTTTTTTTTTTTGCTTTTTTTAAAATTCCTTTCTCTCTCTTCCTTTCTCTCTCTTCTTCTCTCTCTCTCTCTCTTTCTTTCTTTTCTTCCAAGGAAAGGAAGCTCACAAGGGAAGCTGTCTGAGTCATGGTTCTAAATAGGTCATTGCTGTTGAATAAAGTGAGCCCTCAATGATTAAGTTAAATGGCCTCTTCAGTTCATGATGTTAAAAGCATTTTATTCGGTGTGTTTAAGCTGTCTACACAATGTACTCTCTGGCTGATTTTTTTCCCAAAGTTGATTTAATATTGGCACTTCATAAAATGTGTGTATCTATTAAAGTAAGATTTTATTCATATTCACGAGGAACCTCTGAAAGGGTGGAATAAAACAAAATGCATGGAAACAGGCTCAAATCTGGCAACATGAAAACACAGATGTGCAGGTTAAGCCCAAGATTTTGGGAGACATGCCCCCCAAACCTGCCCTCAAATAAGTTTTTTTTTCTTTTTTCTTTTTTTTTTTTTTTTTTTTGAGGCAGAATCTCGCTCTATCGCCCAGGCTGGAGTGCAGTGGTACGATCTCAGCTCACTGCAACCTGCACCTCCCAGGTTCAAGCGATTCTCCTGCCTCAGCCTCCTGAGTGGCTGGGATTACAGGAGCACACCACCATACCTAGCTAATTTTTGTAGTTTTAGAAGAGATGGGGTTTCACCAAGTTGGTCAAGCTGATCTCGAACTTCTGACCTCAAGTGATCCACCCTCCTCAGCCTCCCAAAGTGCTGAGATTACAGGAATGAACCACTGTGCCCAGCCTAAGATTCTAATTAAATGCCAGAGTGAAGCATCGGAAACTGCCAAAAGTTCCCCCTTGGCTGCCTTAACTGTTTAAATCATTCTTTTTTTATTGCATCTGACTAAGCTGAGAACAATAATGGAAAGACCCACTGACTGATGATTCTGGAAATTTTGTGAATTGTCACATAAAACGAAATGCTAAACTACATTCCCTTTTCCATGGGGTTTATATTCACATTCCTACTCATTCTCCATATCCCCAATACAGCTCATTGCCACTGCTGCCATTGCTCTTGATTAGTGTGATCACGGCCACCAAACTACACTGCTGCAGATGAGATGGTGTGGTGTGCAAATCACTGTGTGCTCTAAAATACTAGAAGTAGGAATAACCTATTTAAGAATATCCTGTAGGTTTGTGCAATTCTTTCCTCCCTTCTTTTCTTCTTTCTTCCTTTCTTTTTCTTTTTTGTTAGGAAACCCCTTGTGATTAGTTTTGATCAGAATCATGCAACAGCAAAGAAAGCACACCCCAGAGATTCCTCATAGAGTTTTTGCCTGCAGCTCCTAGGCTGCAGATTTTACTGGCTTTCTGGGAGGAAATGAGCTAGGTGTGATGAGATGACTAAGACAGTAACTGGCAAACATCTCAGATGCAGTGATCAGAGTTATCAGATTGGAAGTGTTTAGGAGGCATGGTGTGTACTGAAAAGAGAAGTTGCCCACTCAAAAAACCTGAATTTTAGGAAATTGCTTAGTGCAAAATTAAAAGCAATAGACATTGATAATAGCTTGGTTAAGGAGGAATTGCAGATTGTTAAGGAAAAATGGAGGGGATGAATCAGAAATACAATGAACCAGAGAAAGTGAAAGAAATGAGGTCAAAATTGTTGATTCACTACACAGGTATTTCTTGAGTACCTACTAGATGCCAGTCTCCATGTTATGTATTTTTGTTCGTTTGTTTTGTTTTGTTTTGTTGAGACAGAGTCTCACTCTGTCACCCAGGCTGGAGTGCAGTGGCACGATCTCAGCTCACTGCAACCTCTGCCTCCCCGGTTCAAGCAATTCTTGTGCCTCAGCCTCTCGAGTAGCTGGGACTACAGGCGTGCACCACCATGCCTGGCTAATTTTTATATTTTTACTAGAGACAGAGGTTCACCATGTTGGCTAGGATGTTCTCAAACTCCTGGCCTCAAGCAGTCTGCCTGTCTTGGCTTCCCAAAGTGCTGGGATTACAGGTGTGAGCCATTGCACCCAGCCTCCACGTTATATATTGATTATATAAAGATAAATAGTTTTGGCTCCTTAGCTCTTTGAGCTAATCTTAGGCACAGCCATATCTCAGAGTTATTGTGGATTTGGTTTCAGATCACCACGATAAAGAGAGCCACACAAATTTTTTGATTTTTCAGTGCATATAAAACTTACGTTTATACTGTATGGTAGTCTACTAAGTGTGTGATAACATTATGTCTAAAAAATAAGGCACATAACTTAATGAAAAACTACTTCATTGCTAAAAAACAATGCTAATGATCATCTGAGCCTTCAGTGAGTCATCATCTTTTTGCTGGTGGAGGGTCTTGCCACGATGTTGATGGCTGCTGACTGATCAGGCTGGTGGGTGCTTCAGAAGGTTGGGGTGGCTGTAGCAATTTCTTAAAACAAGACAATAGTGAAGTTCACTGCTTAGATTGACTCTTCCTTTCATGGAAGATTTCTCTGTAGATTGTGATGCTGTTTGATAGCATTTTACCCACAGTAGAACTTCTTTCAAAATTGAAGTTAATCCTCTCCAGCCATGCTACTGCTTTATCAACTAAGTATATATAATATTTTAAACCCTTTGTTGTCATTTCAACAATGTTCACAGCATCTTCACCAGCAGTAAATTCCATCTCAAGAAATCACTTCCTTTGCTCATCCATAAGAAGCAACCCCTTATCTGTTCAAGTTTGATCATCAGATTACAGCAATTCAGTCACATCTTCAGGCTCCACTTCTAATTCAGTTTCTCTTGCTATTGCCACCACATCTGCAGGTACTTCCTCCACTAAAGTCTTTTTTTTTTTTTTTTTTTTTTTTGAGACGAGTTGTTGCTCTGTCGCTGTTGTGCAGTGGCATAGTCACGGCTCATGACAGCCTCTACCTCCCCAGGCTCAGGTGATCCTCCCACCTCATTTTTTGTAGAGACAGGGTTTTGCCATGTTGCCCAGGCTGGTCTCAAACTACTGGGCTCAAGCAATCCGCCCACCTCAGCCTCCGAAAGTGCTAGGATGACCTGCAGCAGCCACCGCCCTTGGCCTGTCCACTGAAACCTTGAGCCCCTCAAAGTTATGCATGAGGGTCGGAATCAACTTCTTCCAAACTCCTACTCATGTTAATATTTTGATCTCCACTCATGGATGATAAATGCTCTGAATGGCATCTAGAATGGTGGATCTTCAGGTTTTCAATTTACTTTACCCAGATCTATCAGAGGAATCACTATCTATGGGCAGCTATCACCTTACAAAATCTATTTCTTAAATAATAAGACTTGAAAGTTTAAATGACTCTATGGGCTGCAAAATGGATGTTGTGTTAGCAGGCATGAAAATAATCTCCTTGTAAACATCTCCATCAGAGCTCTTAGGTGACCAGGTAGATTGTTAATGAGCATAATATTTTAAAAGGAATCTTGTTTTCTGCGCAGTAGGTCTCAAGAATGGCCATAAAATATTCATTTCAATAAACCATGCTGTAAGCAGATGTGCCTGTATAAACAGGCTTTGTTGCTCCATTTATAGAACACAGGCAAAGTCGATTTAGCATCATTCTTAAGCACCCTAGCATTTTTGGAATGGTAAGTGAGCATTGGCTTCAACTTAAAGTCACCAACTGCATTAGTCCCTAAAAAGAGTCAGTCTAGGGGGGTCACAGTGACTCACACCTCTAATCCCAGCACTTTGGGAGCCCGAGCCAGCGGATCACTTGAGGTCAGGAGTTCAAAACCAGCCTGGCCAACAGGGTGAAACCCCTTCTCTACTAAAAATACAAAAAAATTAGCTGGGCGTGGCGGCGTGCACCTGTAATCCTAGCTACTTGGGAGGCTGAGGCAGGAGAATTGCTTGAACCCAGGAGGCAGAGGTTGCTGTGAGCCGAGATTGTGCCACTGCACTCCAGCCTGGGCAACAGAGCAAGACTCTGTCTCAAAAGAAATAAAATAAAAACAAATAGTACATTAAAGATCGCTGATCCCAGATCACCATAACCACAATGACAATGACAGTATTTGAAATATTGCAAGAATTTCCAGAATATGACACAGAGACATAAAGTGAGTACACACTGTCAGAAAAACGACACCAATACACGTGCTCAACACAGGGTTGCCATAAACCTTCAATTTGTAAAACAAAAACAAAAACAAAAAAAAACCACAGTCTCTGCAAGGTGCAGTAAAGAGAAATTTGGGAGGCCAAGAGGGGCAGATCACCTGAGGTCAGAAATTCAAGACCAGCCTGGCCAACATGGTGAAACCCCATCTCTACTAAAAATACAAAAATTATGCATGCGTGATGGTGCACACTTGTAATCCCAGCTACTCGGGAGGCTGAGGCAGTAGAATCACTTGAACCCAGGAGGCAGAGGTTGCAGTGAGCCGAGATCACGCCATCGCGCTCCAGCCTGGGCAATAGAGTGAGACTTCATCACAAAAAAAAGAGAAATGTAAAAAAAAAGGTATGCCTATACTGCAAAAGAGACAGTTCTAAATTAAAAGAGAAGGGAAGATCCAATCCATGATATAGGTTGGATAAACCAGCTACAAAAGCCATTTTAAGGACAACTGGGGAAATTTGAATATATAGTAGGCTTTATATGATGTTAAGAAATTATCATCATTTTTGTTGGATGTTATAATAGTTTGGCTATACGTAATAAAGAATTCATGATACCTTTAATCTATTTTAAAGCACATAAAAATTTTATATACTTTAAACAGTTAAGCATGTATCAAAAATTTAGAAAGTCTTTAGACTTTTCTGGTTTTCAAGCATTTTATAATGTTTTATATTTATATATTATAGAAGTACAAACTTTCTTTGACAGGTATATATTTATATGTAAGGAAATATATGCACTTTCTATAATAAGAATGAATACACGGCTGGGCGCAGTGGCTCATGCCTGTAATCCTAGCACTCTGGGAGGCTGAGGAGGGAGGATCACTTGAGGCCAGGAGTTCGAGGTTACAGGGAGCTATGATCGAGATCCTGTCTCTAAAAAGTAAAAATAAAATTTAAAAATACACATTTATACTTAAACCCTTTTTAAGAAACAAGCAACCTAAAAGTCAATAAATGATTTAAATATGTTTTTAAGTACAGAAATAGCTATGTGAAACATGACTAAGTCTATTTTTTAGAAATAAAAAAGTAACAAGCAGAAAAACAGCTAAAAGAGTTAAAAGTGACTGTCTCTGGGAAACAAAATTGGGAGCAAACGGGGTGAAGTGATGGAGGGGTGCTTTTCTTTTAAAAACCTTTCAATCTATTTGATTTGTTTTTTTTTTGTTGTTGTTGTTGTTTATGTTTTGAGATGGAGTCTTACTCTGTTGCCCAGGCTGGAGTGCAGTGGCACCATCTCAGCTCACTGCAACCTCCACCTCCCAGGTGCAGGCACCGCTCCTGCCTCAATCTCCCAAGTGGCTAGGACTGCAGGCTGGCCACCAAGCCCAGCTAATTTTTATATTTTTTTGGTACAGAAGGGGTTTCAATATACTAGCCAGGCTGCTCTCGAACTCCTGACCTCAGGTGATTTGCCCGCCTCGGCCTCCCAGAGTGCTGGGATTACAGGCGTGAGCCACGGCGCCTGGCCTCAATCTATTTTAAACATGTGTATGCATTACCTTGATTTGAAAATGTATTTGAATAATTTTGACAGTGTCTTTCAATATCTCTCAATATCAGTATACATCCAAATCCTACTTCCCACTTACCACTATATCTTAGAATTGAAGCTAATCTTTTCAAAGATGACTCTATTGTTTTGCAAGGTTCTGTACTGTCAAAAAAATATTTAATTACATTCAATACATACACTCTACTTAATTGGGCAGGAATGCAGATTAACACATTTTAGAAAGGTTTTTCTTTTTAAAGTTGAAACAAAAAGAGATTGTGAGCCAGAAAATTAAATTAACCACAACATTCTCCAAGTATTCTGGTTGGTTTATAGGTCTGATTGGTAAGCGTCAATCAAACTAAAAATGCACATATCAAGTAACTGCTGCAAATTGATCGTTAAGATCATAGAAATTCTTGTTGAAAATACCAAGAGGACTCCCCTGGCAGTATGACTCTTGTATTTTTTGTTAGAGAAGGGGTTTCAATATACTGAAATATACTGAAAGAGTGGAGGGTAACGTGGCATGCCCTGCTTCAAAAATGGACAAAATAATCTTATACATTTCCATGATAAAATTAAGATTTTCAATGGATTTAATGAATAAAAATGTCATAACTGACAGAAAAACACTTCCAAGAAGTTATTTTAACATAAGAATGTATTTGACATACGGTGCAAAGTTAACAGAGTTGTTGGTCGGCTGGTTTGGTGGTTGGGTGGTTAACATTTTTATTAATTAAATCTTGCATTAAACATAAGTAAGTTATCGAACGTGTAGTATTTGATCTGATTTTTTTTTTTTTCTTTTGAGATGGAATCTCACCCTGTCACCCAGGCTGGAGTGCAGTGGTGCAATCTTGGTTCACTGCAACCTCCGCCTCCCGGGTTCAAGTGATTCTCCCGCCTCAGCCTCCTGAGTAGCTGGGATTACAGTCACCTACCACCACACCCAGCTAATTTTTGTATATTTTAGTAGAGATGGGGTTTCACCAAGTTGGCCAGGCTGGTCTCGAACTCCTGACCTCAGGTGATCCACCCACCTCGGCCTCCTAAAGTGCTGGGATTACAGACGTGAGCCACTGTGCCAGGCCATGATTCTTAAAGTATTGTATAAATCATAGAGATAAATGAAACATCATCTAAAGAAAGAAAAACACCATTACGTTGAAAGGATAGTCTCACCATTTAGTAAACTGGGATGGCATATTAACAGTCATATTTTAATTTGGTGGGGCAGCATTAACATGTCACTGCTAATCCAATTAATCAGTCAGTTTTAACTCAGTAATACGTTTAATCAGTTATTATTGCTTTATTCAACAAATAATTATTGAGCATTTATATGCAGGCATTATGCTAGTTTCTGGCAATGCAGTAGGAATCAAGACAAACATGATCCCCACCTCATGGAGATTAGAATATAGTGGGGAAGACAGATATCAAACAAGAAACTAAAATGCAGTACAATCATCGTGTATTAGTCCTTCCTCACACTGACATAAAGAAATACCTGAGACTGGGTAATTTATAAAGAGAAAAGGTGTAATTGGCTCACAGTTCCACAGGCTGTATAGGAAGCATGGTGCTGGCATCTGTTCTGCTTCTGGGGAGGCTTCAGGAAACTTAAAACTGTGGCAGAAGGTGGCTGGGTGTGGCGGCTCGTGCCTGTAATTCCAGCACTTTGGAAGGCCAAGGAGGGCAGATCACTTGAGCTCAGAAGTTTGAGACCAGCCTGGCTAACATGGTAAAACTCCATCTCTACTAAAAATACAAAAATTAGCCAGGCGTGGTGGTGCATACCTATAATCCCAGCCACGTGGGAAGGTGAGGCGGGAGAATCGATTGAACCTGGGAAGCGGAGGTTACAGTGAACGGAGATCGCACTACTGCACTCCAGCCTGGGTGACAGAGTGGGACCCTGTTTCAAAAAAAAAATTATGGCAGAGGCAAAGGGAGAGCAGCACTTCAGATGTCTGGAGACAGATATGGAGCAAGAGAAAGAGGGGGAGGTGCCATACACCTTTAAACAACCAGATACAACACCACCAAGGGGCATGATGATGCTAAACCATTCATGAGACCCACCCCCGTGATCCAGTCACCTCCCACCAGGCCCCGCCTCTAGCACTGAGAATTACATTTCAACATGAGATTTGGGCAGGGACACAGATCCAAACCATATCACAGTGTTCTTAGGGGAGAGGTAGAGGAATGCCTTGAGAGCTTGTTGCAAAGAATCTAACCAGCTCGCTAAAAATACAGACCAGGCACCTCCCAGCCCTTTCTCTAGCCTACCCTCTTCGTCTAGGTTGACAATCCAAGAGGAAATCCTGAGTCCCCAGGGATTTTGGTGGCTGTGCAAGAGTAAGGCTGTCACAGCTGAACCCATGATGCATTTACCGAGCACGGTCTCCATTAGCAATGCAGTTCATGTTGCATTGTTTTCCTGGTAAACTCTCAACAGGCTTTGCCTCCCAAGGGAATGCTGGGGGTGGGAGGCCCTTGGCAGAATTACTGAAATGGGATGACTTTATGGAGAGCTCGTCAGACAGGTCTAAGATAAGCTTGCTTCTAACCTAAATATAGATACTAATATTGCACCACCAACTAATTCCAGAGGACCTGTTAAAATGAATCTGGAAAACCTAGATCACCTCTAGTCCTTTGAATTAGATGGATGGGGAAGGACCGTCTAAGTAAATTGTGAAATTCTAACTATAAGCAAAAAAATGTGTATGTATCCTGTGAGTCAGATTGGCATCACATTCTAAAATATGGGTTTTGTTTATTTCAGAATGTTCTCATTGTTGAGGTAAGCTGGCATTTCCTTTTCCATACTTGGAGGTTGAAAGAATCTAATGGTGAGTTTTAAACGGTAAACCTTGTTATCAAATTGACCAAGGATTTCTTGAGCTCCCACTGGGTGCATGCTCTCCAAATTTAATGAATAGGGGCCAGATAGCATCCCTGATTTCAAATAATGTAGAATAAAAGCTTTGCAACAGTATTTGTGGACAACTTTATCCTTTTTGTGTATCCAGTTCCACATATCTCTGTGTTGATTCTTATACTTCTTTGTGAACCAGACAACTTTAAAGAAGAGGAAACTAGCTCACTGAACCAAATTCATTTCACAGTAAAACCAAGGTTAGAACTGTTTACCCTGAATTCAGTGTCTTTGCTAAGGACCTCTGATGATTTCAAGAATTCTCAAATACTTTCAGCATCAAAATCATAAACACAATCAATTAAAAATGACGAGCTATGGGGAAAGCTGTGTTTTTTTGTTTTTCGTTTTTCGTTTTTTTTAACTTTTGTTTTTCTGTTAAAAAAGAGAGAAAAGAGAACGTGGGATCCCTATGGCAGTAGTGGACTAATACAGCAAATGGCCACGTTTCCTTCAGGAGCACGCTTGTCTCATCAAACAGCAAAAAATTCAGGGGAGCTGTTTTCAACCTTTTGTTACACAATTGCCTGTGTGCGCCATGTGCATCTGGAGTTCTTGCTCAGTATAACCCATGGAGTAGACCCTCTAACCAAATGAATTGCCCAACCCTGGCTACATTCAGACCTGTTGTTTTGATAATCAGCTCATGACAGCTGATTCCTGTCCTTAGGACAATAAATCGCCGCTGCCTATTCTCCTCTAATTGTGCAGCAGCTCATCAGCAGAGATGAGCCCGAGCTCACTGCAGCCGTGGACCCTCAGAATTCACAGGCTGTCACCAGCTGCTGTCCAGACACCTCTCACTTCCCAGCCATAGAATCCCCCATTGAGTGGGGGAGGACAAGGGGGAGGTTTTTATCCATTCAGTGTATTCAGATGTACATATCCATGAAAATTCATGTGCCTTGTATTGTGTTACATAACCTCAGGGCCAAATTTAGTTCTTGAATGTGCATACACCAGTCCAAGTGTACTCAACGAGGAGTCCTACATGCTGTCCAAAGACTAAATTTGGCCTTTCAACACAGCTAAAGGATTCAAGGAGGAAAGAGTCTCCAGTAGATTCCCCAAAACTCAGCTTCCAGAAAGAAGTGGCTGTCTAAATAAAACATAACCAACTCTTCCTCCTACTGTGGCTCCAAATTGGATGGCATTTTTAATTACGATGCATTATTAATCAGGAGTATCTCCCTGGGTGAAAAGTCTATTGTGCTGCTCAAATGCATTTTGTTGAATTTATCTGTCCTTTTTGCAAAGGATGTTGTCGGAACTGGGAGGACCATGAAAGCACTACTCAGCAATATAGAGAAATACAAGCCCAACATGATTAAGGTAGCCAGGTGAGTTGGACATTCATAGCATGGTGATTTCTAGTTTTCCAAGCAAGCCCAAAAGGGATGCTAACACAGGATGCTCTTTCCAAAGAGTGTAATATATTCCAAACTAGTGACCTTTTCCCCTGGGGTATTACAGCTTGACCACACTGAAAAACAGCCCTTGACTGCTAGCCTGGGAGAAGTAAGGGAAGAAGACGTGCTTTGCCGTGTTTCTGAGTTCCTCTTTACTGTGCCTCCATTAGCTGTTTCCAGGAGCAGCTGGATGAGCCCCCGTGCAATTGCTCCGCTCCCTTCATTTTTTTTTTTTTTTGTTCTTTGTTTGTTTGTTTTGAGACAGAGTCTTGCTCTGTTGCCCAGGCTGGGCTGGAGTGCAGTAGCACAATCTCGGCTCACTGCAACCTCCACCCCCTGGGTTCAAACAATTCTGATGCCTCAGCTTCCCAAGTAGCTGGGACTACAGGCGCCTGCCACAGCACCCAGCTAATTTTTTGTATTTTTAGCAGAGATGGGGTTTCACCATGTTGGCCAGGCTGGTCTGGAACTCCTGACCTCAAGTGATCTGCCTCCCTCAGCCTCCCAAAGTGCTAGGATTACAGGCATGAGCCACTGCACCCGGCCCTTTTTTTTTTTTCTTTTTTTTTTTTTCTTTAATAAGAGACAGGGTCTTGCTCTGTCGCCCAGCCCAAGCTGGAGGGCAGTAGTGTGATCGTAACTCACTGCAGCCTCAAACTTCTGGGCTCAAGTGATCCTCCCACCTCAGCCTCCTGAGTAGCTAGGACAGCTACCCTTTTTTTTTTTTTTTTTGAGACGGAGTCTTGCTCTGTCACCCAGGCTGGAGTGCAGTGGTACAATCTCAGCTCACTGCAACTTCAGCCTCCCGGGTTCGAGCGATTCTCTTGCTTCAGACTCCCATGTAGCTGAGACTGCAGATGCGTACCACCATGCCCAGCCAATTTTTGTATTTTTACTAAAGATGGGTTTTCACCATGTTGGCCAGGCTGGTCTCAAACTTATGAGCTCAAGTGGTTTGGCCTCCCAAGGTGCTGGAATTACAAACATGAGCTACTGTGCCTGGCTGACAGCTACCTTTTTAAAAAGTTTTTTTATATTTTATCTACTTTTTGAGACAGGGTCTCATTCTGTCACCTAGGCTGGAGTGCAATAGTGCAATCATGGCTCACTGCAGCCTTCAACTCCTGGGCTACAACAATCCTCCCACCTCAGCCTCCCAAGTAGCTGGGACTACAGGCAGGTGCCACCACACCCAGCTAAATTTTTTAATTTTTTGTAGAGACAGGGGTCTCACTATGTTGCCCAGGCTGGTCTTGAACCTCTGGGCTCAAGTGATCCTCCCACCTTGTCCTCCCAAAGCACTGGGATTACAGATGTAAGCACTGTGCCTGACCTGCTGTCTTCTTTTTATCCAGAACCATCTATGTAGTGCCACAGTAGCAAAATATGTATTTCAAGTACATCTTTTAATGATGCTTGATTCTATTTACAATTCATAGAGATTTGATTGGGTTCACTAAAGCATGTCTTTTTTAATGGTAGTTTGTTGGTGAAGAGAACATCCAGAAGTGACGGCTTTAGACCTGACTGTAAGTGTTTTTTAGTTTTTTGCTTGTTTGTTTGTTTGTTTTGTGCTTATGGTGTTTCATTTTATGTTTAAGAATCTTTGGTTTCCTATTTGACAGCATTGCATGTGGATTTGAAACTGTGTAGGGCTGATAGTCCCACGGATTCCTCATGATCTCCCCCACCTTGATAGGGAAAACAGAACCCTTTAAAATGAGGGTCTTCAATGTTCTAATTTGCATCTTTCACAGGAACTCTGTTCCGTGCATTGGGTATTTTTATTTGTATGTTTCACACAGCACCTTAACTACAGAGAAGTCAGCTGAAAAGTTTCGGGGAGTAGAGGAAGACCTGATCCCGCTGGACTGACTCAGACACATAGGATCCCCGCCTTGGCCTCTATTCTCACCAGTCAGACAAGGAGAGGTGCTATGGAGGTTTAGAGGGATTCTTATGCCATCGTCCGGAACTATTACCAGACAACGCACAATGGTGACCTTTAGCAAGCCTGAATTGTAACGCACAGAAGGGGAAATCTAAGACAGCTCCCCTTCACCTCCAAACCAAAGCTCCGTAACACAGAGAATTAGCAGAGCAGGTATCTCTAGATACCATCTTCACACTTGACTTCAGATGTGTGTTCTGTAGGGCTTCCTCATCTAGGACACTCTCCTCCCTTCTCCCCATAATAAGCCTAGTTCTAACACCAGGAAGGATAAACACGCAGCCTGATTATTTATTATTCTAACACTAGAGGCGATTTTTTTTAACTTGCATAGGCAGACTTCAGCTTGATTTTTATAACTTACATTTGCTCCAAAGCTCCTGGGATAATTTGGCTACAGTTCTCTTCAGCAAGCTGAACAAACATTAGTGAAAGAGAAGTGCAGTATGGATGGGTGACATGCCAGCGACATTTAGCCAGTGACTCTACATTCTGAAAACAAGTTTCACGCCTGTGCTGGATGTGTTAACTCTGGACCGTGTCAGTTCTGGGCAGAGAGACCCAATCGCATGTTCTCATCTATTACTATTATCAAAGGTATAATCTGGATGTAGTCAAGGTTGCATGTGGTTACTAAGCAGAAATTGTCTAAGGAAATAGTACAGGATACTCAGTGTATAGATAAGATTTTAACTGAAGTTGAAAAACATTCACTTCAAACATATCCAATTAATGAGAAATCTCTTATATCACTTATAATAACAGCAATAAAATAATAGCAGCTAACACTAGGAAGAGGTCGTGATGTGCCATGCACTATTCTAAGAGCTATACAGAGATTAGCTCATTTCATCCACACAATAGCTCTCTAAAGGTAGGAGCTGTTGTTGTACCTATTTTACAGATGAGGAAATTGAGCACAGCAAGCTTAAATAGCTTGCCAAAGTCATGTAGCCATGAGTGTCAGGCCAATATTAAGCCCAGGCAATCTGGTTTCAGTCACTGCCCTGACTCTTCCACTACATCTGCAAGTAACATCTGCTACTGCAAATGTAAGTGTAGGAGCTGCCTGCATTTACCAGCTAAGGATAGGTCACTCTGATTCATGATTGTCCTGCTGATCCATCATCCTTTTATTCTATGACATCTCAAGTTTTGGCCTTCTAAATAGGCTTTGGGCTCTCATTTTCCCACTGTGAGTTGCCCTGCCTAATGGAAGGATTGCATTGCTCCCTATAAAGTCATTATTACAACCCTGGTTACAAACAGGGTTTCTTGGGATTTGCTCATATTATTATTATTATTATTATTATTATTATTATTAGAGACGGAATCTGACTCTGTCACCCAGTGCAGTGGCGTGATCTTGGCTCACTGCAACCTCTGCCTCTCAGGTTCAAGTGATTCTCCTGCCTCAGCCTCCCAAGTAGCTAGGACTACAGGTACCACCACACCTGGCTAATTTTTGTATTTTTAGTAGAGATGGCGTTCCACCATGTTGGCCAGGCTGGTCTTGGACTCCTGACCTCAGGTGATCCACCCACCTAAGCCTCTCAAAGTGCTGGGATTACAGGCATGAGCCACTGCACCCTACCTTTTTTTTTCTTTTTGAGATGGGATCTCACTTTGTTGCCTAGGCTGGTCTCGAACTCCTGGCCTCGATTGATCTTCCTGCCTCAGCCTCTTGAATAGCTGGGACTGCAGGTGCACACCCGGCTTCATATTCTTTTAGCTAGCTCAGAATCTCTGTTCCTTCTTTCTCTCTGGATTTATGAGGCTTTGTACTTTGCGTTCCTTTCTCCTGATTGATTCTTTCTTTTCTCCTCAATGTAACTTCTGACCTCTTCTGCTCTTGCTTCTCTTCTCTTATTCTTTTTTTCAAGAAACTCTGCAGTTTGGAGGAATCAAGCAGGCTTCCTAGCAAGGGACTCCATAATGCAACCCCCTAGAAAATAAGTCCCTCACCTCTAGTAATTATTTTCCTAGCAAGGGACTCCATAATGTAACCCCCTAGAAAATAAGTACCTCCAGTACTTTCTATGAGCATGAACCAGTTGTTTTCTTCTTGTGAAAGCATCGTTGGTCATAGTCACTGTGGAGATGACTTTGCCCAGGCTATAAGCCCACTGGCTGTACCCAAGTACAGTTCCATTAAAAGTAAGCAAATAAATCTCTCATCTATAATACTGTAATAAACAAACTCGTAAGATTCCAAAACACTGAAACAAGTTTGAAAATCATTGGACCAGTGCACCTTTATTCTGTTTCAAGACTTCTGAAGAAGGAGAGCTATTGTCTGTTCCTTAAGAATTCTCTCCAATAAGTATTAGCCAGGCGTAGTTTTGCATGCCTGTAGTCCCAGCTACTCAGGAGGCTGAGGTGAGAGGATCTCCTGAGCCTGTGGAGGTAGAGGCTGCCGTGAGCCATGATCACACGCCTGAACGACAGAGTGAGACCCTTTCTCAAAAAATAGCCAGGTTCAGTGGCCCATGCCTGTAATCCCAGCACTCTGGGAGACTGAGGCGGATGGATCACTTGAGGTCAAGAGTTCGAGACTGGCCTGGCCAACATGGTGAAACCCCATCTCTACTAAAACTACAAAAATTAGCCCGGCATGGTAGCACACGTCTGTCTTCCCAGCTACTCGGGAAACTGAGGCAGGAGAATGGCTTGAACCCTGGAGGTGGAGGTTGCTGTAAGCCAAGATCGCGAGACTCAGTCTCAGAAAAAAAAAAAAGAATCCTTTCTGACAAAAAATCATCATCTTTTCAATGAATCTTCAGTACCTTGCACCGTGCTTAAATCCATTTCCTCTCATTCTGCCCTCAATAGGGAGCTCATTAATATCCTCTGCATCATGAACCCAAAGACCAGCATTAATGCAACCTCCACATTCTCTTCCTCAAGTTGAACAATTCCGTTGCCTTTCATCTTGTGTCCTGGCTTTTGCTTTCCAGCCCTTTAAACAGCCAAGACACTGAGTACAGCGGGAGAATTGCTTTCTAGTTGCTGTGGCCCGTGCACCTGTTCACATAATGCAGCGTCGTAACGCCTTCTGCTTGAACTTTCCTTTGTGTTGTTGAGAGTGTTTCCTTTGGCATCGTATCACTGCATACTGCTTGCTTTAGAACACCAGGGCCACGTGACTCAATTATGCATATTTCTTGTTATGCACCAGGCTTCCTGAGCCCTTTCTCAACTCTGTATGCTAGATCAGTCATTCTTCCTTGTAGGTTGGCTTGTTTGCCTTGCCTCCTTCCTCCCGAGTAGTCCTTCGGGTCCAGGTCCCTCTTGGGCTCATCCTGTGCATTGCTCACCATTTCTCACTCCCTCCTGCCTCAATGAAAGGTCCTCAAGTTTGAGTGGCGACAGCAGCATATGGTGACTTGCACTTATATAATCTAAATTTTGTTCCTTTTTTTTTTCTCTTTCTCTGTCTGCTAAGATGCTGGATTTGAGATTCCAAACTTATTTGTGGTGGGATATGCCTTAGATTACAATGAATACTTCAGAGATCTGAATGTAAGTCTTGCATGCAAATCCCTAACCGCCCTTTTTATAAGAACTTAACAATTTAAAAAAGTATTGAATGTGTGTTAGTGATGTCTGCTATTGATTGAGTATCTTCTATGTCAGGAGTATAGTGAGCACATTGCATCCATACTCCCAATTAACTCCCACTACTATTCTGCAGGGTAGGCATCAGGATGATAGAGGCAAATTATGATTATCTCTATTTTGTACTAAAGAAATAGGAAGCTAAAAGCAGAACTATGGTTTGACACTGATTCTTCTCCATAGTCATTGACTGTGCCCAACCAGCCATAACAATAGCCAATATTCTATACACTGGTTTGTGTCAGTGCTTGAACTCTAGCAGGTTTCAATTACAGTGGCATGCAGCTCATAACTCTTCCCTCTTTGGGGGAAATGATCTCACCACACAGACGTGGACCCCCAGTGTGGACCCCAGCTGTGTGACCCTGACCAACACTGCATTATCTAGAGGTAGACAACTTACCCAAAGTGGACCAATCAGTCTCTCTGTCCTGGGAATTAGAAATTTAAACCAAAAGTCGCAGAGACTGAGTGTGTTCAGACTTCAACCACTAGGATAGCAGTGCCCCCAGAGAGTATCCATAGCACCATGGGTGAAAGTCTCTGGAGCTGCCCTTGTTCCTGCCTTCTAGTTGCTTCATTGCCCAGCTCATCCTTGGATTCTGAGAGCTACCCCAGTATTCCACCAATAAATTCCCCCTCCCCCCTCTTTAAAGACACAGGGTCTCACTCCACAGTCTCACCTAGGCTAGAGTGCAGTGACGCAATCATAGCTCACTGCAGCCTTGAACTCCCAGGCTCAAGCGATCCTCCCGCCTCAGCCTCCTGAGTAGCTGGGACTACAGGCACACGCCACTATGCCTAGCTAATATTTTTACTTTTTGTAGAGATGGAGTCTTGGTATGCTGTCCAGGCTGGTCTTGAACTCCTGGCTTCAAATCATGCTCCCACCTCAGCCTCCCAAAGTACTGGGATTACAGACAGGGGCCACTGAGCCCATCCAAATCCTCCTTTTTTGCTTACATTAGCCTGGCCCCATTTCTGTTGCTTTCAATCAAAATATTCCTAACCTTTTGCTTGTTGCCCAAAAAGGGTTGAATAAGAGCCCATGTTGTGCTTGCCACTGTTATTTCTCCATTCACCCAAGCAGTTGTCATCTTACCAGTAGGAGACTTCTGTTTCTAGCAGGGCTAAACATACTGCTCCCTCAGCATTTCTGGGTTTTAGGGACCTGGGGAGCCGGATTCAGAATAGGAATCTCCAAACTAAAACCACAAAGGACCTTTTGTCAAGCATTTGAATGGGTCTCTTTAGATTTTACCCACACATATAAATACACACATTTCTATTTAAATGATCAATAGCCAATTACAGGATGGCATTCGGTTATTACTGCATCACCTTTTCTGTGTCTCATATTTTGTTAAGAAACTGATGCGTTTAAATCCTTTATTGTTTCAGCACATATGCGTCATCAATGAGCACGGTAAAGAAAAATATCGAGTCTAAAGACATGAATTCTCACCACTAAAGTCCCAGATAGCATCATATTTACGCCTGTACTTGGGAAGCCAGCTGTCAAGTTTGTCCCCTCAGGCATCTTCACTCCAGGATATAAAAGAAAAAAATGTTCAAATGAGAGAGCTTTCTTTTCTGAGGTTAATATAAAGAGTATCAAAGGTTCCTAAGGAAAAGAAAGCAGTGCTTTTATTTGACTTGTTCCAAATTAAACACTCCGCCTTGTGACTCAGCAATGCTATCTACCTTCACACTCCTGAGCTCCGCCTTCCTTTGTTTTGATACAGTCATTATATTTGATTAGTATTCCCAGGAATACCCCCACCTAGTTACTCAAATATTTTTCACTTAACTTTTTGTACTCTTATTTTGGTAATAAGCTTACAATATTAAGAAGCTGGGGACTTTTTTTTAACTGAAGCCTTGAGTCCCGTATACCGGGAATGCAGCTATTAATAGATTCCCATATTTTAAAAGGAGGGAAAGGACAATTTAATATAAATTTCTGTTTGTGCATTTCTGACAGGCCATTATTATCTGCTTTGACAAAGCCTTTCTGAAACGCAGTGTACAATGAATCTTAATGATGTTATGAAACGAGCTTTGCTCGGGGCTCTTGACTGGAGCTTCCGGTATGTGATGACGGTATGTCATGTATGCATGGATGTACTCAACTGTGTTTAATACTCTGAATTTTAATTAGAAAAAAATACAATAGCAGCAAGGCCCTGGTTTCTAAGCTGTATCCTTTTATTCATGTGGGACATGAGCAAATGGCAGAATTAGGGGCGAGTGCTTTCAATGCTCGAAACTAAGCAAGTATAAATTTTTCCTCTTATTTGCATGAAAGGACAAGACACTGTTATGCCCTGTCCTAAATGTGAAGACAGAGGTTGAATTTTTAAAAAAAAATCTTTAAAAGACTGATCACAAAATCCAAGGTGCTACAGGAAACAAGCACACTCAAGAAAGTTTTTTTCTGAATAACATTTTTTTCCAAATTCTCCGTTTTATGAGACATTTCCTAATTTATGGGGATTTTAATTGAAAATAAACTTGAGTCCCAATAGAGCTGTTTTTTTCTCACTTCCTACAAAATGCAAATGCAAAATAAATAACTAAGCAGCTTTTGTTTGGTTCTGAACCGTATGTGGCGTATTGTTATTAGGTTCTAGCTTCCTTTAAACTAATAAAGAATAAGAAAACTTGTTATGTTTTATCACTTCTTACTGTTTTTCTTCCGCCTCCATATTTTTTAAATACTTTCAGACATTAACATGTATGTGAGTCAGTAGCTTAAATATACGACTGCATGTATCTATCCTGCGGCTTTATTTTTGTTAACTTGGATTAAATCCAATATATGCACTAGTAGAAGCAAATGATTAAGCTGGGCTAGATCTGCTGCTTTTTTTTTTTTCCTCAAGCTCGTTTGTGAGAACAAGGAATTTTAGTTGTAAAAGAAGATTTTCCTGCATATCTTTGTTTCGGTCAGAGAAGAAAACAAGCCACACCCAAATATCCCAAGGGATAAGTCTGCAAAAGGAATCTCTTCTAGCTTTGTTTCACAGAAGCATTGGTACCCAAGCTTAGATTTATAATTGTGTCTGACTGACGAATTTCTTGAAATATCAAAATTAACACTCTGAATATAGCTTTTTTTTCACAATGCCATGTTTATGTCAGAGGACCTAGAAAAATCCAGGCACACATTTGGTTTTAAGTGTAAAATTATCCATAAGTATGCAATATGAAAATGTTTTCTTAAAAACGTTGAATTTTAGTAAGCATCAGTATCCTTTCTGAGGACAGTCTGTTTGTTCAAATTAGAAAGGAGATTGATCTACCTCACAAGATTGTGAGGACTTATATAGTTAATGCTGAAAATTCACTAAATATGCAAGAAGTTTAATCATGCTTGCAATTTTTTCCTACCAGACAATATTTTGACAGTGATATCCAAGAAAGTCATCTTGGGAAAAATAGTATTTCCTTTTCTCTTGCAAAACTCATGTCTAGTTAACATCACCGAGTTTATTCACTCTAAACCAAAAATGCAAAACTTATTACTTGATTAATAACAAATCCATTATTAATTTAGTGTTCCAAAGCTGATTTGTAAGGGGGAAAATGTGTATGTGTGCGTGTGTGTATGTGTGTGTGCGTGTGCGTGTGTGTATGTGTGTGTGTGTGTGTGCACACGTGTGTGTGTATTTCACTGGGAAGTTTGGAATCAGTTATAATCAACATAATTAGTAATACTTCGGGATTTTCCAAACAAATTAGAACCCCTCATTATAAATTGGTCCTTTCTTACAGGGACTGGAATGTACTCATTTTTGACCCACGGACCCCCTAGATGTAAATGGCAAATAGTCAAATCCCGACATACCTTGTTTAATCTTCACGTATAAGATGGCTTGCCATGTTTCAGGCCTTCTGAGACTGTGAAAACAGCCTTTCAGAGCACAGTCAGGCATTTGCTCAGCCTTCTGTGAAATCAACTTGTGTCTTCCCAATGGAGAGAAAAAGCAGGCTATTCCACGTCCAGAGACCGGGTGTCATGGAAATATGCCCTCCCTTTTGTCATAGAGGTAGTGTGTTCTAGGAAGTTGAAACCCCAAACCACGCTCTCCACCCAGTTATCTGACTAATTTGGGCAAACTTAGCATTTGGGAGTTTTACTGACTTTGCAATCGTGAAGCTCCTTTGGATCCCAAGATGACAATTGAGAGCTAACAACAAGCCAGTTTCAGGAAGGGAAGAAGGGGATCTCAAGAGGGGCCTTTGCACGCTGCTGAGGGGAGGTGTGCAGAAATAGGGAGAGGGTGTGCATGGAGAGGGCTGCATTATTTCTTGGCCAGTCATACACCCATGATGGCTTCTGAGCCCGGTGCAAAGAGGAAGACTAAGACACCAGCCTAAAGAGCTGCATTCATGGTTATCTTTGTGCTGCATAGTGGAGCTGACAGGCCAGCTGTTCTTCACATTTCATTGAGGAGCACGGGGAAGCTTTGGGGTGGGAAGAAGCAGGAAAGTAGCTCCGTGCTAGCACCCCAAGGGCTCTGCAATTTGGGAAGCACTGTGGACTGGAATGGGCGCTTCCCAAGATGCCACCCTCCAGAAGCGTCATGAGCCACAGACATCCGCAAGGAGACCAGAGCCCACATGAGAGGAATGTTGATGGACAAGTTCCAGAAAGCTCAGAGCACCCCAGGAACCCAGCTACAGCATCAGGTTGTGCAGCACGCACTGCTGGTGCCCTCACAAAGACATCAAACCAAGGAGAGCCCACACTCCACTTGCCAACCCGTGGACCCTGGCTCACGACTGCATCAGCCCTGAGGAAGAGGTGCCTTTTCCTAAAAAGAGAGTCTCTTTCTAGTCCTCTCAGAAGAGATAGGTTTTTGCAATTTCTCAGCCAGAAGGGAGTGGCTTTTTAAGACAGGGTGGGGCGCTGAAGCCCTACACTGCCCAAGAGGGAGAAAGAAGCCTGAACTAATGTTACTGTGACCTTCTTTGTGTCCAGAGCCTAGTGAGGGTTGAGTAGAAAGTAAGCTGTGAGTGAGGAAGGTGTGAAGGTCACTCAAGAAGCCTGGCTGTGAAGAGAAGAAGACATATACAATCATAGCCAGAAGGCTTTTTAAAGATGGGAGATTCCTGTGAACTCACCTCGGGGTGGGGGGCGGGAAGATGCAAGAGACTTGCGAGTTTTTATTTGCTGTAGAGAACAGCCACATAAACCAGAGAAAGTGTATTCCTTGTTGATGGGGGGTGGGGGTTGGGGTGGCTCACGCCTGTCTTTGGGAAGCTGAGGTGGGATAATCACTTGAGGCCAGGAGTTTAAGACCAACCTGGGCAACATAGCAAGACCCTATATCTACAAAAATATAAAAAATATATATATAGTTATCCAGGGGTGGTGGCACGTACCTGTAGTCTCAGCTTCAGGGGGCTGAGGTGGGAGGATTGCTTGACCCCAGGAGTTTGAGGCTGCAGTGAGCTATGATCACATCATTGCACTCCAGCCTGGGCAACAGAGCAAGACCCTGTCTCTAAAAAATAGTAAATAAATAAATAAATGTTGTTGATTGTTTTGTTAACAGATCATTCCAAAACTGAGTAGTTTAAATCAACAATAATTAGTTACTCTCTTTAATGGTTTACAAGAGTTAGGAGGCTGGATGTGGTGGCTCACGCCTGTAATCCCAACACTTTGGGAGGCCAAGGCGGGTGGATCACGAGGTCAGGAGATCGAGACCATCCTGGCCAACGTGGTGAAACCCCATCTCTACTAAAAATACAAGAATGAGCTGGGCATGGTGGCCCATGCCTGTATTCCCAGCTACTCAGGAGGCTGAGGCAGGAGAATCACTTGAACCAGGAGGCAGAGGCTACAGGGAGCTGAGATTGTGCCACTGCACTCCAGCCTGGGTGACAGAGCAAGACTCCGTCTCATAAAAAAAAAAAAAAAAAAAGAGGAATACAGAGAAGACATACTGGAGGTAGTTTGTTTTTGCTCAGTCATGTCTGGTACTTCAGATGGAAGACTCCAAGGCTGACGGCTGCAACCAAGAGAAGCTGAACTGCACAATGTGGCAGCAATTATGTGGTTATTTAAATTAATTAAAGTCAAATAAAATTTAAAATTTACTTCCTCGTTCACACTAGCTATGTTGGAACTGCTCGATGGCCTCATGTGGTAGTAAGTTACGAACCATATTGGACAGTGAAGACATAGAACGTTTCCATTATGGAAAGCTCTAGTCTGAAGGCTTGTTTTTGTCTAGTGGTTAATGTTAGCTGTTAGCTGGAACCTTAGCTGAGGCTGTCAGTTGGAACCCTAACATGTGGCCTCTCCATGTGGTCTGGGCTTCCCCACCACGTGGTGGTTGGGTTCCAAAGTGGAGGGAGACAGAGAGAAGAAGGAGATGGAAGCCATATTGCCTTTTACATAGCAGGCTCACTTCTGCCATATTCTGTTAGTCAAAGCAGTTACAAAGATTTGCCTGGGTTCAAAGGGAGAGAACACAGACTGTCATCATTTGATGGAAGAACAGCAGCATCATATTGTAAGAAGATCAAGTGGGATAAGATGTATATTGGTGGTGATCTATAGAAAATACAATCTGCCACGGAAAAGTTATGTGCCCTGCACATTTTCTTTTTTAAAAAATTATTATTTTTATTTTGCATAGAGATGGGGTCTCACTAAGTTGCCAAGGCTGGTCTCCAACTTCTGGCCTGAAGTGATCCTCCCACCCTGGCCTCCCAAAGCCCTGCACATTTTCTATTAATAAGATTACTAAATGAGTTGATTATTCAGTGGTCATAATGTATAATTATGAAAACAAGTCTGCTTTTATAGATGTTAAAGAATTCCAGAATACTATCTAGAAGATGACAAAAAGAACACCAGACAGTGTGCGCACATACATATTTGCTTACTGATAGTGTTTGGAATAGATTATGAAGACATTGAAAGAGCAGATTTAGGCCAGGCGTGGTGGCTCATGCCTGTAATCCCAGCACTTTGGAAGGCCAAGAAGGACAGATCACCTGAGGTCAGGAGTTCGAGACCAGCCTGGCCAACATGTCAAAACCCCCATCTCTACTAAAAATTAGCCATGTGAGGTGGCATGTGCCTGTAATCCCAGCCACTCAGGAGGCTGAGGCAGAAGAATAGCTTGAACCTAGGAGGTGGAGGTTGCAGTGAGCCGAGATCGTGCCACTGCACTCCAGCCTGGGTGACAGAGTAGAACTTTGTCTCAAAGAAAAGAAAGAGCAGATTTATTTCTAAATGGCTTAAGTTTGCAGTATAAAAAAGTTTAGAAAAATAGATTTTGCTCGTCAAGGATTCTATTAGTGTGAACTCATACTAAAATTTTAGTAACAGTTCTATATTTATAGAAAGAAATTGCATAATAATTTGGCCAAGAAACTAATCCAGGGTGGAGGTTCCTTAAATACAATAAATATAACTGGGTGAACTGAACCCTATATAATATATATTATATAATATATATTATATTATATATATTATATATAATATATATTATATATAAAATATATATTATATATAATATATATTAATATAATATATATTATATATAATATATATTAATAAAATATATATTATATATAATATATATTAATAAAATATATATTATATATAATATATATTAATAAAATATATATTATATATTATATATTAATAAAATATATATTATATATAATATATATTAATAAAATATATATTATATATTATATATTAATAAAATATATATTATATATAATATATATTAATAAAATATATATTATATATAATATATATTAATAAAATATATTATATATTATATATTAATATATATAATATATAATATATATTATATATAATATATCTTAATAAAATATATATTATATATAATATATATTATATATTATATATATTTTATTAATATTATATATAATATATTATATATAATATATTATATATATTATATATAAATAATGTTATACCTGGAAACAGTAATCCAGTAATCCTCAAATCAATTAATAAATATTTTTAAAACAAAAGATTGACAACTAACAACATGGTTTTACAATGAAAATTGCTCTGATTTATCTAATCTTCTAATATTGAGTGGCAGAATTGGTTGACTGAAAAAAGAAATGTATGTAATCTGTCTTATCTTTATTTTAACAAGGTTGTGCCCTGTGAAGAATATTCATCATTGCCTGAGAAAGTAACTGACACTACATAGCTACTGGGTGACTGCACAAATCTTTATAGTTGTACTCAAAAGAGATCTGTCCTGAGCATAGCAAAGCATATTGTGAAAGATTCAAGCCTAGGCCCTCAAGCTTGTTGACATTTCATGAGCAATTTGGTTGCAACTTCTGTGGATCATGCCCTGTACAAAAACTTAACAACAACCCTTTTTTTTTCTTTTGAGACAGGGTCTCACTCTGTCACCCAGGCTGGAGTGCAGTGGCGTGATCATAGCTCACTGCATTCTCAACCTCCTAGCCAATCTCAAGCCATCCTCCCACCTTAGCCTCTCGAGTAGCCAGGACCACAGGTGTACACCACCACCCTGGCTAATTTTTAGAAAAAAAATTAGTGGAGATGAGGTCTCCCTATGTTGCCCAATCTGGTCTCAAACCCCTGAGCTCAGGAAATCCTCCCGCCTCAGCCTCCAAAAATGCTGGGATTACAGGCATGAGCCACCGTGCCCAGCCTGAAAACTTAATAACTCTTAATCTAATACTTAGCACAAAATGTTGAGATAGGAATTGGCATCTCCATTTTAGAGATAAGTAAGTGTCAGAGAGATTGAATCACTTACTCAGGGTCACACAGCTTTTTTCAAAGCCAGAAATTGAGCTAATTCTATTGGGCTGCTGAGTTAGTACTCACTTCACCACACAGGACTAAGCGTCATGTACAGCTGGTTTTGCTCTGTGTCCCCACCCAAATCTCATGTTGAATTGTAATTCCTAATGTTGGAGGTGGGAGGTGATTGGATCATGGGGGTGATTTCTAATGGTTTAGCACCATCCCCCTCGTGCTGTCTCGCAATAGGGTTCTCACGAGATCTGGTTGCTTGAAAGTGCATAGCACCTCTCCCCTCTCCTTCTCTCTCGGCCACCTGAAGACGTGCTTGTTTCTCCTTTGCCTTCTGCCATGAATGTAAGTTTCCTGAGGCCTCCCAGCTATGCCCCCTGTACAGCATGTGGAGCTGTCAGTCAATTAAGCCTCTTGTCTTTATAAATTACCCAGTCTCAGGCAGGTAGTTCTTTATAGCAGTGTGAAAACAGACTAATAAACCCATAGAAAGTGTATAGACAGATGTATAGATGACATTCAGATGAGGATAAGAAAGAATGCTATGGTATAATAGGAAATATATTTGGTCTTTGTCCACAGTCCCTGGCACAGGGCTCCTGAAACACTTGAAATGTCCTGAGTGATAAGAGCATCTTTTGTTACTTGTAAGAAACCCCTTATGATTTTAGGATGGAGTTGGTCACCAGAAGGACCAAGTGATTCAAGGGTTGGAAGTTTCAGACCCTCCCGCTGAGCTCCAGAGAGGAGGCTGGGGGCGAGAGATTGACCTTTATAAAAACTCTTGGACAAGAAAATTCAGAGAGCTTCTAGGTTGGTGAACACAGTGCCGTGAAGGGAAGGTGGCGTGCCTTGATTCATATCTTTAATAACCTATCTTTCTTTTTCTTTAATAAAAAAAAAACATTTTCCTGAGTTCTGTGAGATGTTCTAGCAAATTATGGAAACTCAGGGCAGGTGGGAACCCACAGATTTGTAGCCAAGTTGAACAGAAGTGTGGGTTACCTGGGGACCTGATACTTGCAACTGGTCTCTGGAGTGGAGGCAGTCTTAGGGAATCGAGCTTTTAAACCTCTGGAGTCTGATGCTAACTCCAGGTAGTTAGTGTTAGAACTGAATTAAATTCTTGGACATCCACTTGGTATCCAGAGAACTGGAGAAATGGTTGATGGAATGAGAAAACATTCCAGAAAGACGGCACTTAGAACAGAATTCTCAAGCTTCTAATGTTTACCAATCACCTGGGAGACAAATAAATATAAATTACTTGAACCTATCCCTAGAGGTGTAGATTCAGCAGGACTAGGTGAAAACCTACATTTTTAACAATCCCTTAATCTTCTCCAAATGATTTTAATACAGATAATCCTGTAGTCATTCAGCAATCTAAAGGAACAGGATCAGAATTCTAGAAGACCCTTATAAGAGTGGAATCAGGAAGGAAAAAAGGGATGACGTTCATTAAGGACAAATATAAAACCATTTACTATTGAAAGAACAATACAATACAGATTGTCACTGCATAAGTGTACAAGAAAAATACTAGAAAGCCCTAATTAATAAAATATGGATCCGGCAAAATGGGGATAAATATTAGAAACCATTAAAACAGTGATCTTCCAACTTTTTTATCACATAGCAATAAAAATGATAAGTATTTATAAGCAGTGGTTCAATGCTTAACAACAGGAATACATTCTGAGAAATGCGTTGTTGTGATGATTTCCTCATTGTTTGAACATCATAGAGTGAACTTACACAAACCTAGATGGTATAGCCTGTCACATACCTAGGCCATATAATAGCCTACTGCTCTTAAACTACAAACCTGTACAGTAGTTTCACTGTACTGAGTGCTGTAGGCAATTGTAATGTAGTGGTGTTTATGTATCTAAAGATAGAAAGGGAACAGAAAAAATAATGATAATATAATCTTATGGGACCTCATTACACATGTGGTTTATTGACTGAATTTTCATTATGTGGTGCATGACTGCATATATGAATACTTCCTTCAAGCATATTTCCAATGTGGTCTTCCTATGATGAATGTTCTAAGACTTTTGTATGCCTGAGAATATTTTTATTGTATTCTCATATTTGAATGAAATCTTTACTGGATATATGTATTAGTCTTTTATCACATTGCCATAAAGAACTCCCTGAGACTGGGTAATTTATAAAGAAAACAGGTCTCATTGACTCACAGTTCTGTAGGCTGTTCAGGAAACATGGCTGGGGAGGCCTCAGGAAACTTACAATCATGGCAGAAGGTGAAGAGGAAGTAGGCACGTCTCACATGGCCCGAGCAGGAGAAAGAGAGAGAAGGGGGAGGTGCTACACACTTTCAAACAACCAGATTTCATGAGAACTCTCTTACTATCACAAGTACAGCAAGAAGGAAATCGGCCTCCATGATCCAATCACCTCCCACCAGGCACCTCCTCCAACATTGGGGATTACAATTCGACATGAGATTTGGGCGGGAACACAAATCTAAACCATATCAATATAAAATTCTAAGCTCCGTGTCCTTTCTCTTCAATAAGTGAACGCATTACTTGTTCATTGTCTTGCATCCAGTATTGTATCTCAGAGGACTCAAATCTGAGATTTTATTTTTATTGCCTTGTGAAGTGCAAGAAATGGAGAGAAAGTCTAGGATCTATGCACTGTGGCAGTCTGATAGAAACACCCATGGCAGGGCCGGGCACAGCACTTCACACCTGTAATCAAAGCAATATGGGAGGCAAAAGCAGGTGGATCACTTGAGGCCAGGAGTTTGAGGCCAGTCTGGCCAACATGGCAAAACCCCATCTCTACTAAAATTACAAAAATTAGCCAGGTGTGGTGACCCATACCTGTAGTCCCAGCTACTCGGGAGGCTGAGGCAGGAGAATTGCTTGAACCAGGAGGTGGAGGCTGCAGTGAGCCAAGATGTGCCACTGCACTTCAGCCTGGGAGACAGCGGGACTCAGTCTCAAAAAAAAAAAAAAAAAAAAAAAAAAGATTTAGCAAACATGGTTATTAAAACTATTAAAACATCTGCTAAAAGTGTTCCAGATATTTAAAATTTTTAAAGTTAAGTGGAGATATAAAATATACATTTTTAAGGACCCAAATCATACTTCCAGAGTAAAAACAGTGTTTGATTTGAAAAATACACCAGATGGGATGACTGCTAGATTAGACTTTGTAGAAGAAAAGATTCATGAACTTTAAAACATAACAAAAGAAGGCAGTCTAAAATGAAACATACAGAGAAAAATATTTTTTTAATTAACAGAGCATCATGAGCTCTAAGTGGCTTAATATCTGTACAGTTGAAATTCCCAAGAACAGGAAAAAGATGATGGCTCAGAAAATATATTTGAATAAATTATGGCCAAAAATTTTTCATATTTGATGAAAACTATAAACCCAAGTTCAATGAATCCAAGTGTAAAAAAAATTTTAAAAACCCACAGAAGAGAATGAGTACATCTTTAAGTACTGAAAACAAAATCTGTCAACCTACAATTCTATATGGAGGTGAAATAAAGATGTTTCCAGAAACACAAAAGCTGAAATACTTCATCAGCAGCAGACTTGCATTACAAAATGTTAAAGAAAGTTCTTTAAGCAGAAGGAAAAATGATACCAGATTAAAGTATAAAGTCATCCTTCAGTATCTGCAGGGGATTGATTCCAGGATCCTCGAGGACACCAAAATCTGGAGATGCTCAAGTCCCTTATATAAAACACTAACATCAGTAAGGACACAGTAGACTCGAATAACACTATAGATCAATGTGATCTGATAAATATTTTTAGCACTCACTATTCAACAATAACAGAATACACATTCTTTTCAAGGGCACGTGGAACATTTACCAAGATATACCATATTCTATGAAGTCAAACAAGTCTCAAAAATTGTTAAGGAATTTATACCAAATATATTCTCTGACCACAGGGAATAAAATTAGATAATTCATAACAGAAAGAATTATTTCTGAAAAAATTAGAAAAAGAAACTAAATAATAGAGTTCTAAATAAGCTATGGGTGAAACGAGATGAAAGGGGAAATAAAGTATTTTTAATTAAATGAAAATGAAATAAAACATGTCAAAATTTGTAGATACAGCTAAAGTAATACTTAAAGAAGCTGTATAGCATTAAACACCTATATTAGGAAAAAAAAAGAAAGATTTTAAACAAGTAACTACAGATTTCACTTTAAGAAAGTAGAGGCCAGGCACAGTGGCTCATGCCTGTCATCCTAGCACTTTAGGAGGTTGAGGCAAGAGGATCACTTGAGCCCAGGAGTTCAAAACCAGCTTGGACAGCGTAGTGAGACCTCATCTCTACTAAAAAAAAAAAAAAAAAAAAAATGTAATTAGCTATTGCCAGGTACGGTGGCTCATGACTGTAAACCCAGTACTTTGGGAGGCTGAGGCAGGTGGATCACTTGAGCTCAGGAGTTTGAAACCAGCCTGGGCAACATGGTGAAACCCCATCTCTACCCAAAATACACAAAATTAGCTGGTGTGGTGGTGCATGCCTGTGGTCCCAGCTACTTGGGAGGCTAAGGTGGGAGGATTGCTTGAGCTCAGGAGGCGAGGGTTGCAGTGAGCCAAGATCATGCCACCGCACTCCAGCCTGGGCAATAGAGTGAGACTCTGTCTCAAAAAAAAAAGTGTTCCCTTTTCACCACATCTATTTCACATGACAACATCTATTGTTTTTTGACTTTTTAAATAAGGGGCATTCTTGCAAAAGTAAGGTTAGTTCTTAATTTGATTCTCAGGTTGGTCACTGTTGGTGTATAGTAGTGCTACTGATTTGTGTACGTTGATTTTGTAACTTGAGACTTTACTGAATTTGTTTATCAAATCTAGGAGTCTTTTGGAGGAGTCCTTACTGTTTTCTAAGTATGTGATTATATCATTGATGAACAGCAAGAGTTTGACTTCCTCTTTTCCAGTTTGGGCTCCCTTTATTTCTTTCTTTTGCCTGATTGCTCTGGCTAAGACTTCCAGTACAACGTTGAATAGAAGTGGTGAATGTGGGCATCCTTGTCTTGTTCCAGTTCTTGGGGAATGCTTTCAACTTTTTCCTATACAGTATGATGTTAGCTGTGGGTTTGTCATATATGATGTTTATCATTTTGAGGTAAGTCTCTTCTATGCCTAGTTTTTTGAGTGTTTTTATCATAAAGGGAGGCTGGGTTTTATCATACGCTTTTTCTGCATCTATTGAAATGATTATATGGTTTTTTGTTTTTAATTGTATTTATATGATGTATCACATTTATTGACTTCTGTATGTTAAACCATCCATGCATTCCTGGGATAAAAGCCACTTGATCGTGGCGTATTATCTTTTTGATGTGCTGTTGGATTCTGTTAGCTAGTATTTTGTTAAGGATATTTGCATCTGTATTTATCAGGAATATTGGTCTGTAGTTTTCTTTTTTTTGTTGTTATGTTCTTTCCTGGATTTGGTATCAGGGTGATACTGGCTTCACAGAATGAATTAGGAAGGATTCCCTCTTTCTCAATCTTTTGGAATAGTTTCAGTAGGACTGGCATCAATTCTTCTTTGAATGTCTGGTAGAATTCAGCTGGGCTTTTTTTTCTGATTCAATTTTGCTGCTTGTTATTGGTCTGCTCAGGGTTTCTATTTCTTCTTGATTAATTTAGAAGGGTTATGTTTTTAGGAATTTTTTCATTTCCTCTAGACTTTCTAGTTTGTGTGCATAGAGGTATTTATAGTAGTCCCAAATTACCTTTTGTATTTCTGTGGTGTCAGGTGTAATGTCTCCAGTTTCATTTCTAATTGACTTTATTTGAATCTTCTTCTTAGTTAATCTAGCTAATAGCCTATCAATTTTGTTTATCTTTTCAAAGAACCAGCTTTTTGTTTCATTGGTATTTGGTATTTTTTGTTGTTATTGTTTCAATTTCATTTAGTTCTGCTCTGATCTTTGTTATCTCTTTTCTTCTGCTAGCTTTGGATTTAGTTTGTTCTTTTTTCTCTAGTCCCTTGAGGCATGACATTAGGTTATCAATGTGTGATCTTTAAGACTTTTTGATGTAGGCATTTAGCGCTTAAACTTTCCTCTTAGCACTGCTTTCGCTGTATCCCAGAGGTTTTGATAACTTGTGTCTCTATTTTCATTCATTTCAAGGAATTTTAAAATTTCCACCTTGATTTCATTATTAACCCCCAAAACATTCAGGAGCAGATCATTTAATTTCCATGTATTTGTATGCCTTTGAGGGATCCTTTGGTAGTTGGTTTCTAGTTTATTCCACTGTGGTCTGAAAAGATACTTGATATGATTTCGACATTTTTAAATTTACTGAGACTTGTTTTGTGGCCTGTCACGTGGTCTGTCTTGGAGAATGTCCTATGAGCTGATGAGAAGAATATATGCTCTGTAGTTCTCGGGTAGAATGTTTTGTAAGTATCTGTTAGGTCCATTTGTTCCAGAGTGTAGTTTAAGTCTATTGTTTCTTTGCTGAATTTCTGTCTCAATGATCTGTCTAGTGCTGTCAGTGGAGTGTTGAAATCCCCCACTATTGTGTTGCCGTCTATCTCATTTCTTAGGTCTAGTAGTAAATGTTTTATGAATCTGGGAGCTCTAGTGGTAGGTGCATATAAATTCAGGATTGTAATATCGTCTTGCTGGATTCAACCTTTTATCATTATATAGCGACTTTCTCTGTCTTTTTTTAATTGTTTCTGTTTTAAAGTCTGTTTTAACTGATATAAGAATAGCTTTTCCTGCTTGCTTTTAGTTTCCACTTGCATAGAATATCTTTTTCCACCCCTTTATCTTAAGTTTATATGATTCCTTACATGTTAGATGAGTTTATTGAAGAAGCTAGTTTTTGTATTTTAGTAGAGACAGGGTTTCACCATGCTAGCCAGGCTGGTCTCAAACTCCTGACCTCAGGTGACCTGCCCATCTCGGCCTCCCAAAGTGCTGTGATTACAGGCATGAGCCACTGTGCCCGGCCAGAATGTGACTTTAATGTTTGTAGTTTATTATAGCCTAATTTGGGTCTTGATGCTTTCAGGGTTGAAGACTCTGTATAAGTCCCTTCGTTATAGAGAGTCTTCGTATGATGGCTTTCTCAGATACTGGTTGTAGTAGCAATGCACTCAGTGTGTGAGCAAGTTCACTATCTGCTATGGGGTTGGAATGGCAGAGGTCTCTTGAAACTTACCTTCTTCACCCATGGTGTACTCTTATTTATTTATCTATTTCCCCAGTATTCTATTTACTAGGTTGAATAATTCAGGCTTTAGGCCAGTAGGGTAAGTGTCCCTGGGTAGAAACTGGTAGTGGCTAAAGCAGGTAGGTAAATGCAACACCAAATCATGGGCAGACGTCCCAGTCTTGACAGAGGTGTCTGGGGGAACTCTCAGTGAAATGCACTGAGATCTTATCATGGGAAAGGGTGGAAGCCACGTCAGCTCCCTGGCCAGGCCAGCAGGAAAGCAATCTACCACCCAGACATACTTCTGACCCCGTGTTCTAGCTATTCAGAGCAGACAGGAGCATCTTTCCACCTGCAGGAACATTGATGTTCCTAGAGGTAGAGGAATTGCGACTCTACCTCTTGTGCAAGCCTACACCTGGCAGGTGTTCCACCTGCGGGGATGCAGTCAAGCTGAAGTGTTCCAGAAAGGCTGTCTATAGAGTCACCCACGTCAAGCTTCCATGGGAGAAGCCCCAGTTGTTTCTGCAGTGGTGGATGAGGAGGAAAAGAAGTCCCCTTCAAGACCCTTCACAAGCACCAGGGCTGCCTGCTGGTGAGACAGAGCCGCAGATGTTCCCCACTGAGCCCAGCATTGCAACTGTGCCTCTGCTGAAAGAAACTTACCACCAGGGGAAAGATCTGAGATTCAAGGCCCGCTGTTCAGATTCTTTTGTCCCATGGGGTGTTGCTTTGATGTGGTGTATTCTCCCTTCCCCTAGGAATAGGAGTCCCTGAGAGTCAGACTACAGTGAGTGCTGTTCCTCCTCTGGATCTAGCCCCAACTGGGGCTGCCATACTCCAGGCTGGTACTGGGGAATATCTGCAATGGATCCAATAATGTAATCTGTCCTCAAATCTCCTAGCAGCGGGTACCAGCCCTGATGAAGGTGGTAGAGGAATGACGTGGGCTCTGAGATTCCTTGCTTATATTATAACTAGCCTTAGTGCATTGGCTTTCTCAAATGCCAGTCTTAAGAGTAATGAACTGGTTACATGGATAGGCTCAGGAACCACTGCTTAGCCAGGATGGTACAGGCAATGGTGATAGCGAGGTCACACACAAGTTTTCTCCTTCTTGGGTGCAGTGTTCTTCTACCTGGAGATGCTGTAATGGACTGTGTTGGTAGGCCTCCAGCCAGGAGGTGGCACTTGCAAAAAGAGCACCATCTGTGGTAGCAGTGGTAGGATTTGTGCTTGCCATATGTTACCTAAGGGAGGTACTCTGGTATCTCAAGTGATGGGCAGGGCCATGGGGCTCCCAAAAGTTTCTGTCCTTTGTGTTAAACTACCAGGGTGGGTGGAGGGGTAAAGTCAGGTAGGGGCTGGGTCAAGCAGGTCTGAGCTCTGGCTCTCCATAGGCAGGGCAAGCAGAGGCCCCTGTGTGGTCAGGAGGGCAGTTCTCTGGACACTAGGGTAATGATCCGGGAAGGAACATAACTGCCTCTGCTGCACAGAAGAGCTTATGCAGGGAGTGGGGAGTACAGGGGGCAATAGGCCTCATCCAGCTCCCACACACTTGGCAAGGCAGGGCAAGACCTGTTTTTTAAAAACAAACAAATAAAAAAGTCTAATAAAAGAGGAACAAATTAATTGCAAAGTATATAGAAGAAAGGAAAGGAAATAATAAATGTTAGAAAGAAAATCAGTGGTAGAGAAAAACAAAAACCACTGGAAAAAAAGGATGAATGCAAAAACTGGTTCATTGAGAAGATTAATAAAATTGATAAAATACAGCCACACTGATCAGAAAAAAAAGACACAAATTATTAATATCAGCAATGAAAGAGGTGACATTACTACAGATTGTACAGATAATAAGAAAATATTGGCCAGGCACAGTGGCTCATGCCTGTAATCCCAACACTTTGGGAGGCCTAGGATCCTTGAGCCCAGAAGTTTGAGACCAGCCTGGGCAACATAGTGAGACCCCATCTTTATTTTTTAAAACAAGAAAATATTAGCAATATTATATGCCTATAAATTTGATGACTTGGATAAAATAATAAAATGCCAACTTGATCGTGGTGGATAAGCTTTTTGATGCGCTGCTGGATTCGGTTTGCCAGTATTTTATTGAGGATTTTCACATCAATGTTCATCAGAGATATTGGTCTAAAATTCTTTTTTTGTTGTGTCTCTGCCAGGCTTTCGTATCAAGATGCTGCTGGCCTCATAAAATGAGTTAGGGAGGATTCTCTCTTTTTCTATTGATTGGAATAGTTTCAGAAGGAATGGTACCAGCTTCTCTTTGTACCTCTGGTAGAGTTCGGCTGTGAATCCACCTGGTCCTGGACTTTTTTTGGTTGGGAGGCTATTAATTATTGCCTCAATTTCAGAGCCTGTTATTGGTCTATTCAGGGATTCAATTTCTTCCTGGTTTAGTCTTGGGAGGGTGTATGTGTCCAGGAATGTATCCATTTCTTCTAGATTTTCTAGTTTATTTGCGTAGAGGTGTTTATAGTATTCTCTGATGGTAGTTTGTATTTCTGTGGGATCAGTGGTGATATCCCCTTTATCATTTTTTATTGTGTCTATTTGATTCTTCTCTGTTTTCTTCTTTATTAGTCTTGCTAGTGGTCTATCAATTTTGTTGACCTTTTGAAAAAACCAGCTCCTGGATTCATTGATATTTTGAAGGGTTTTTTGTGTCTCTATCTCCTTCAGTTCTGCTCTGATCTTAGTTATTTCCTGCCTTCTGCTAGCTTTTGAATGTGTTTGCTCTTGCTTTTCTAGTTCTTTCAATTGTGATGTTAGGGTGTCAATTACACTATTGGTGGGACTGTAAACTAGTTCAACCATTGTGGAAGACAGTGTGGTGATTCCTCAAGGATCTAGAACTAGAAATACCAATTGATCCAGCCATCCCATTACTGGGTATATACCCGAAGGATTATAAATCATGCTGCTATAAAGACACATGCACATGTATGTTTATTGCGGCACTATTCACAATAGTAAAGACTTAGAACCAACCCAAAAGTCCATCAGTGATAGACTGGATTAAGAAAACATGGCACATGTACACCATGGAATACTATGCAACCATAAAAAAGGATGAGTTCATGTCCTTTGTAAGAACATGGATGAAGCTGGAAACCATCATTCTGAGCAAACTATTGCAAGGACAGAAAACCAAACACTGCATGTTCTCACTCATAGGTGGGAATTGAACAATGAGAACACTTGGACATAGGGTGGGGAGCATCATACACTGGGGCCTGTCGAGGGGTCGGGAGAGTGGGGAGGGATAGCATTGGGAGATATAACTAATGTAGGTGACAAGTTGATGGGTGCAGCACACCAACATGGCACATGTATACATATGTAACAAACCTGCACGTTGTGCACATGTACCCTAGAACTTAAAGTATAATAAAAAAAATTTTTTAAAAATAAAATTAAATTAAATTTTAAAATGCATAGTTTTTTTTGTTTGTTTGTATTGTTTTTTGTTTCTTGTTTTTTTTGTGTGTGTGGGGGGGGGTAGAGACGGGGTCTCACCATCAAGTGATCCTCCTGCCTGGCCTCCCAAAGTGCTAGGATTGCAGTCATGAGCCACCATGCCTGGCCATGCAAGTTTCTTGAAACACTCAAACTCCCAAAGCTCAATGAAGAGGAAATAAATAAAATGAATAGCTCTGTAGCTATTAGAGAAATTACATTTATTGCTAAAACTTTCCTATAAGCTGGGCACGATGGCTCATGCCTATAATCTCAGCACTTTGGGAGGCTGAGGCAGCTGGATCACTTTGAACTCAGGGGTTCAAGACCAGCCTGGGCAACACGGCAAAACCCCATCTCTACAAAATATACAAAAATTAGCCAGGCATTGGTGAGGCTGAGCCCAGGAAGCAGAGGTTACAGTGAGCCGAGATCGCGCCACTGCACTCCAGCCTGGGTGACAGAGTGGAACTCTGTCTCCAAAAACAAAAAACAAACAAACAAAAAAAAACTTTCCCATGAAGAAAACATGTCTGCAGGACCTTCCTAGTAAATTCTACCAAACATCTTAAGGACAAAATCATAGCAATTACACATTAACTCTTTCGGAAAACTGAAAAGGAGGGAATACTTTTAAACTCATTCTATGAGACCAACATTAACTTGCTACCACAATCAGACAAAAATATTATAAGAAAAAGAAACTACAGACCAATATTCTTCACGAACACAGATGCAAAAAATTCTAAACAAAACTTCAGTAAATTAAATTCAACATATATAAAAATATAATATGTCATGACCAAGTGGGGTTTACCTCAAGATTACAAGGCTGGTTTAACGTTCAAAAATCAATATAATTCATCATACTAACAAACAAACAAAAACAGACACCATAGGATCACCTTAACAAATATTTTTAAAGGTCTTTGCCTAAATCTAACATCCATTCTTGATTAAATCTCTTGGTAAACTAGAAAAGGAAGGGAATTTCCTCAGTCTGATAAATGGCATCTATAAAAAACAAAAAACCTGCCATTAACATCATACTTAATGGTGAAAGATTAAATACTTTTCCCTTGAGATCTGAAAAAGACAAGGATTCTGCTCTCACCATTTTTATTCAATATTGTGGTAGAAGATCTATTCAGTGTAACCAGGTAATAAAAAGAAATAAAAGGCATCTGGATTGGAAAGGAAAAAGTAAAACTGTCTTTATTCACAGATTAAATGATCACCGATGTAGAAAATCTAATGAGATCTATCAAAAAGCTAGTAGAACTAAGTGAGTTTAATAAGGCTGTAGAACACAAGCTCAATATATAAAAACAAATGTATGTAGTAGGAACAATCAGAAATTTGAAAGTTAAAATACACAACTTATAGAATAGCATCCATAAATATGAAATACTGGAAGGATACATTTAAGGAATCTGAGGTGTGGAAGGCTTGTATGCTAAAAACTACAAAAAGTGCTAACAGAAATTTTTAAAAAGCTAAACAAATGAGGAGATATGTTGCGTTCTAGAGTCAAAAGAGGCAATATTGCTAAAATGTTAATACTCCCCAAACTAATTGTGCTCAAATAATTGGATATGCATATGCTAAAACATGGATTTTGATCCATACTGCAAAGCACAGACATAAATTAACTCAAAAATTGATCATATTAGCTAGCTTGGTGTTGGCGCCTGTAATCCCAGCTATTCAGGAGGCTGAGGTAGGAGAATAGCTTGAACCCAGGAGGTGGAGGTTGTAGTGAGCTGAGATTGCACCACTGTACTCCAGCCTGGGCGACAGAGCGAGACTCCATCTTAAAAATAAAAAAAATTGATTATAGACCCATATGTAACGCCTTATGTAGAAAATAATATGTAGAAACTATAAAACTTCTAGATAAAACTTTTCTGACCTTGACTAGTCAAAGATTTCTTAGCTAAATCACCCAAAACAGGATACATGAAGGAACAAATTAATAAACTGGATTTTGTTAAAATTATAAACTTCTGATTTTCAAAAGACACCACCAGAAGAAAGAAAAGACAAGTCAGGGACTGGCAGAAAATATTTGCAAAGGATGTATCTGATAAAGAATTTGTATTGAAAATATATAAGGAACTCTCAAAACCCAATAACCAGCAAACAAAATGACCCAAATGTTAAAATGGGCTAAGTATCTGAATTGTCATTTCATCAGAGAAGACATAGACATGGCAAATAATCACATGAAAAATGCTCAACCGCATTAGTCATTAGGGAAATGCAAATTAAAACCAAAACGAGATAACACTGCAGACCTATCAGCCTAGCTAAAATTAAAAACACTGACCATACCAAGGGCTGTTATGGATTTGGAGGAACTGGAATTCCTATACGCTGCTGATGGGAATGATACAACTTTTCTACATCACGTTTAGAGAAAAAATAAATAAATAAAATAAAGTAAAATAATACAACCATTTTGGAAAACAGTTTGGTTGTTTTTCTTGCAAAGTTAAATATACACTTAGCATATGATCCAGCTATTCCATTCCACTTCTAAATATTTACCCAAGAGAAATAAAAGCATATATCTAGAAAAACATACCTGAGGCTAGGCCCACTGGCTCATGCCTGTAATCACAGCACTTTGGGAGGCCAAGGCAGGTGCATCACTTAAGGCCAGGAGTTTGAGACCAGCCTAGCCCACATGGCCAAACCCCATTTCTAAAATACAAAAATTAGCTGGGTGTGGTGGCACACACCTGTAATCTCAGCTACTCAGGAGGCTGATGTATGAGAATCGCTTGAGCCTGGGAGGGAGAGGTTGCAGTGAGCAGGGATCGTACCACTGCATTCCAGCCTGGGCTGGAAAAGAAAGAAAGAAAGAAGAAAAAAAGAAAGAAAGAAGGAAAGAAAGAGAGAAAGAAAAAAGAAAGAAAGAAAGAAAAAGAAAGAAAGAAGAAAGAAAGAAAGAAAGAAGGAAGGAAGGAAAGAAAGAAAGAGAATGTTTATAGAAGCTTTATTTGTAATAGCAAAGCTGGAAACATTTCAAATGTTTATCAATATGTGAATAGACAAAGGAATTGGCGTATCTCCATACCACTGAATACACTAAACATAAAACTATTGATACATGTTAAAACATAGATGGATCTCAAAAATGATTACATGGAGTGAAAGAAGCCGACTGGAAAAGGAGCATACTGTGTGATTCTATTTACATAAAATTCTAGGAAATGCAAATTAATGTATAGTGACAGAAAGTAGACCAGTGGTGCTTGGGGATAGGTGAAGGAAGAGCAAAGACAGGGAGGGATGAAAGGAGGCGGTGGCCAAGGGGCACCAGGAAACTTTTGTCGGTATTATCTTTATTTCAGCGATGGTTTCATGGGTATATTACATATGTTATAACTGATCAAATCGCATACTTTAAATATAGGCAGTTTATTGCGTATCCATTATACCTCAATAAGCCTATTTGAGAAAATAAAACTAGATAGTACAATCCCATATCATTTGATCAGAAAGTCCGAGTGCGGTGGCTCACGCCTGTAATCCCAGCACTTTGGGAGGCCGAGGCGGGTGGATCACTTGAGGTCAGGAGTTTGAGACCAGCCTGGCCAACATGGAGAAAGCCAGTCTCTACCAAAACTACAAAAAAAAAAAAAAAAAAAAAAAAATTAGCCGGGCAAGGTGGCCAGCACCCATAATCCCAGCTACTCGGGAGGCTGAGGCAGAATCGCTTGAACCCGGAAGGCAGAGGCTGCAGTGAGCCGAGATCGCACCACTGCACTCCAGCCTGGTTGACAGAGCAAGACTCTCTCTCAAAAAATAAGAGAATAAAGAAATATATTATGTATAACATGCATATGGACTGTCACCCCTTTGATATTATAGGATCTCTTCTCTTCCCTTAGGCTATTTTAAATACTGTACCTGACACGTGGCATCTGACATATGGGCCAAGGGAGGGCTTCATTGCAGTCCACATGTTAAATGGTAATAAGGCTTAGTTTCTTGTTTTTAGATTTAAAAGAAGAAACATAAAAAGAAGTTTTCATACTTCCTGCTCACTCTCATGAATCGTGTGAACCCATCTAGAGATATGAACATCCACCTTTGGAGACAACTGCAAAAATGATAGAAAGAGTGGGAACTGTCTTGTTTCCTCTTTGTCCCCAGTGTCTGCACAAGGGTGGGACACAATAGGCATTTGCTAAATGTTGATTGAATGAAGCAGAGCTAACAAAGCTATTTTGTCGGTTGGGCATTGTGACAGCACTTTGGGAGGCCGAGGTGGACGGATCAACTAACGTCAAGAGTTCGAGACCAGCCTGACCAACATGGTAAAACCCAGTCTCCACTAAAAATACAAAATTAGCTGGGCATGGTGGCAGGGGCCTGTAATCCCAGCTACTCGGGAGGCTGAGGCAGAAGAATTGCTTAAATCCGGGAGGCGGAAGTTGCACTGAGCCAAGATTGCGCCATTGCACTCCAGCACTCCAGCCTGGGCAACAAGAGTGAAACTCTGTCAAAAAAAAAAAAAAAAAAAAAAAAAAAAAAAGCTATTTTGTCCCATTGATCTCAGGACTAATTTGACTTTCTAGAGTACCAGCATTAGTTCTGGGAATAACACATTAAAAAAAAAAAAGTAGTGGATAAGGAAAGAGCAAAAAATTGTAAAGAAGTAAAATTCAAAAGAAAGAATGAAAGAACCTAGAGAAAAATCTAGGGATGGGGTAGAGTTCAGGGTGTTAGAGTTGAATTCCAGTGTTAGGAGATGAAAGGCCGAACCCCATTCTTGAAAATCAAGTCCAAGTGTTCCTGCTCCCCATTAGAAAGAAACGGAAGCCACTACCTGGATTTATTCTGATGTAAGAACGCTTTTCTTGGCCGGGCATGGTGGCTCATGCCTGTAATCCCAGCACTTTGGGAGGCCAAGGTGGGTGGATCACTTGAGGTCAGGGGTTCGAGACCAGCCTGGCCAACATGGTGAAACCCTGTCTCTAATAAAAATACAAAAAAATTAGCCTGGTGTGGTGGCATATGCCTGTAATCCCAGCTACTTGGGAGGCTGAGGCAGCCTTGAACCCGGGACGTGGAGGTTGCCGAGAGCCAAGACCTCACCATAGTACTCCAGCCTGGGCGACAAGAACCAAATCCTGTCACAAAAAAAAAAAAAAAAAACATTTTTCTCAATTCTTTGTCTGGTCTACACTTCAACATTTTAAAAATAATAGATTTCTCTGAAATGTGTCTTGGGGTGCAGAGGGGAAGTAGGAGGGATGATAGAAGTGATGGTCTAGACTTCCCAAAATCTTTTCAGCTGTATTAAGCTATTAAGACTTTCTGCCCGGCGCGGTGCCTCACACCTGTAATCCCAGCACTTTGGGAGGCCGAGGCGGGCGGATCACGAGGTCAAGAGATCGAGACCATCCTGGCTATCACAGTGAAACCCCGTCTCTACTAAAAATGCAAAAAAAGTAGCCGGGCGCGGTGGCGGGCACCTGTAGTCCCAGCAACTCAGGAGGCTGAGGCAGGAGAATGGCGTGAACCCTGGAGGCGGAGCTTGCAGTGAGCCGAGATCGCACCACTGCACTCCAGCCTGGGTGACAGAGAGAGACTTCGTCTCAAAAACAAAAGATTTTCTAAATGGGCAAGCATTGAAAGTATTTTTCTCCAGTGTTTAAAATACACATACTGATGAACTTCTCCATGTTCATATGCACACTTGATAAACAAAGTTATCTTTAGTATTATCAAAAGTAAAATGTCTCCCAAGGCATGTCATATTTATTGGCCCTAATATAGTTTCGTTTTTTATCATACACTATGTATGTGACCACCGTTCACTTAAATGTCATCTATTTTCAATATCATTCTGATCTATGGCTCAAACCATGTTTTGAATACTTAAATTCTGTTTGGTACAGAATCAATATTTTCTCGTGTTGTAACATTGTTTATTATACATACCACAACACGCTTTAATCAAAAGGGCTGCTAAACTTTGCTCAACCGTGGTTGCACCCGATGACTCATAAGCTTTTTCTTTTTTTCTCTTCTCAATTCAATTCAACATCTGGTAGCTTATATAAGGAGAGAGGATGTTCTTTACAATCGGTGATTTTTCTGGACATGTTTCTACAATGGGCAGCCTTCCATTTTTTCCCCTGAGTTATTACTGTCTTCATGTAGTCTAACATTGGCATATTAATTTTTTTCCTAGAGACAAACATGTGCAGGAATTTGGTCTAATATAGCACCATAAACTTTTACAATGATTAGTTCCTAAGCCTCTTCTATTAATTTGTTTTGAGTTTGTCCAACCTTGAAAAAAGAAAACTAAAAATAAATGTGAACAAATAAGAAACAAGATATCAATCTTAAGCACTTCACATGCAGGCTGTTCTTTCTTTTTGGGGGTTTTATATTATAAAATCTTTGCAGTCTTTGATAACCACTAAAAAGAAGATAAGGATCAGAGATTGCAAAACATATCTCTAGATACACTATTTTTTTCTACCCAGATGTTTTTCACATCCTTTCGGACTCACAGTCCTTCAGACAGAGATAAACTATGCATAATATTCACACTACTAAAGATTCTTGAAACATGTCCCTGCATTTTCTTGATGTTCTTACTCAGTTTAGTCTTTTATTCATCTTTAAAATGGAAGTGGGGAAAAATAAACCTGTTGTCTGCAAAGGTATTATACACACTTAGAGCCCTTTAAAATTTTTCTACCGTTGCTTCTCCAGACAGAGAAGGAAAAATGTTCATGAGAACACATGGACACAGGGAGGGGAACATCACACACCAGGGCCTGTCGCCGGTTGGGGGCAAGGGGAGGGAGAGCATTAGGACAAATACCGAATGCATGTGGGGCTTGAAACCTAGAAGATGGGTTGATAGGTGCAGCAAACCACCATAGCACACATATACCTACGTAACAAACCTGTATGTTCTGCACATGTATTCCAGAATTTAAAGTAAATTAAAAAAAAAGAAGAAGAAGAATGTTCACTGGAGCCGGTTATTCTTCAGGTATTTGCATTCCTATTTTGCTGGGAAAAAAAATACCCCAAGAGTTAAAACAAATACACTGCAATCAAACTGGCTGACAACAATATAATAATTGGCTCCAAATACTTAAAAGCATCAAAATGGAATTTTAGAAAAAAGATGTTGACATCTCATATAGGAAGATTATCAATTGATAATAATTAATAATGATTCTAAATAAGGTGTTCAACAAAAGCTATTTATACTTATTTTTCCATGAAACTATTTTAGCTTTCTAATAAATGGAAGGGGTTCACTTGAATATTTGATAGTTTGGAGGGTTTTAATAAGTGTAATATTTCTACTTCCTCTTTCAACCTTCATTCCAGAATATTTCATTAAATACTAAATCCTGTCATTAAGCCCAAGAAAAACAATTTGGTTTAAAACAATGTCTTTTGAAGAGAAATCATATACACTTAAAATGTTCCCAGCAAAATTCTCTGAGGTCTTGGCATAGTTTCAAAAGCTGCTAATGTTTCAAAGGGTCACCAGTATCTTTCCTCCCCCATTTTTACCCCTTCCTAAGACCTTAAACACACTCATTCTTCTCTAGTTAACACAGTACTGTCTCAGGATAAGAAATCACTATTTCCTCACACATCTATGTTCATAGCAGCACTATTCACAATAGCCAAGAGGCGGGTGCAATCCAGTTGTCCATCCATAGATGACTGGATAAGCAAAATGTGATATATACATACAGGGGAGTATTATTCAGCCTCGAACAAGAAGGAAATCCTCTCACATAGTACAACATGGATGAACCTTGAGGACATTATGCTAAGTGAAATAAGCCAGTCACACAAAGACAAACACTATGTGATTCCACTCTTATGAGTAGTAGGTAAACTCATAGAAACCAGAAAACAGAATGACAGTTGCCAGGGGCTGGTTGGAGGGGAGGAGGAAATGAGTTGTTCAATGGGTACAGAGCAAGCTTGTCCAACCTGTGGCCCTATGAGCCACATGCGATCCAACACAAATTTGCAAGCCTTCTTAAAACATTATGAGATTTTTGGTATGTAATTTTTTTTTTTTTAGCTCATCAGCTATAGTTTGTGTTAGTGTATTTTATGTGTGGCCCAAGATAATGTTTCTTCTTCCAATGTAGCCCAGGGAAGCCCAAAGATTGGATACCCGTGGTAGGGAGTTTCAGTTTTGCAAGATGAAAAAGTTCTAGAGATCTGTTGCACTCAGTGTGAAATACTTAACACCACTGAATGGTACACTTAAAGATGGTTAAGATGACACACTTTGTGTTCTGTGTTTTTAACCACAATTATAAGTATATAAATATATAAGAAATTACTATTTGCTCAGAGAGGCTTTTCATTCCCAAAGTGTATTTGACTTAAACATTTCCCATTGTGGTGAGAAAGGAATGGAAACCTTTGGTCTCATAGTATCTTAAAAATAGCACATGCACCCATTTTTTCTTTACTAAGCTTCATAGGTGTTAAATAATTGATCCTGTCAAACTTGATTGGGTTTTTTTGTTTTGTTTTGAGACAGAGTCTGGCTCTGTTGCCTAGGCTGGAGTGCAGTGTTGTGATCTTGGCTCACTGCAGCCTCTGCCTCCTGGGTTCAAGCAATTCTCCCATGTCAGCCTCCCAAGTAGCTGGGATTACAGGCATCCACCACCACGCCCAGCTAATTGTTGTTTTTTTAGTAGAGACAGGGTTTCACCATGTTGGCCAGGCTAGTCTTGAACTCCTGGCCTCAAGTGATCCACCTGCCTCAGCCTCCCAAAGTGCTGGGATTACAGGTGTGAACCACTGTGCCCAGCCATTGATTGGGTTTTAGAAGCTCCCAGTTTTCAGGCAGGAGAATTTTAAAATTGAAATTCGAAAGGAATTAAGCACTATATTTCTTAAAAGAGTATTGAAAATTGCAATTAACTCATACCCATGCTCACCTGGGGAAATATTAATTCTCATCAAATGAGGTGGAAGACTCATTTTGGATAAAGAGTAAAGCACTTGGAAAGAAGGGGATACATATGTGGTACAGGCTGAATATTCTTTATGTGAAATGCTTGGGACCAGAAGTGTTTGCGATTTCATGTGCATAATGAGATCTGCATATACACAATGAGATGGGACCCAAGGCAAAACACAAAATCCATTTATATTTTATATACACCTTATACACATAATCTGAAGGTAATTTTATCCAATATTTTACATACTTTTGTGCATGAAACAAAGTTTGTTTTAAGTATTTATGTGTGGAATTTTCCACTTGTGCAGTCATGTCAGAGCTCAAATAGTTCTGAATTTTGGAGCATTTCAGACTTTCAGATCAGGAAGGCACGACCTGTATAAAAAACAGAGTAACTTCTAGTATTCTTGCTTCTCTGCTCTTCTCTCTTGCTCAGCCAATGCCGTGATCCATTTCTGTTGTGTGGGTGTTTAAGGCAGAGGCAAAGTGACTGAAGTCTCTGTTTCAGATCCTCCCACATGCAACATTTAAGAATCTGGCATTTAGCTCATTTCCTAACCTGTTAGTGGTACACACAGACTTTAGGAAGCTGAATACATCCTCTTCTGCACTGGAGTCTGTGAGAAGGTTGGAGGCAGGAAGGCTGAAACTGACCTTCATCAGTTATTTTCTACCCTCATTCCACTGCTACCCTCCCTGGGGTCTCTTTCCTAAGTGTCATTTTGGTGGAGAACGGGATGGTTTCTCCACCTCCCAAATAGAAGAAGTATTTCATGATGTATTAGTTCGTAGTTTCTTCGGTTTATGTTGGTCTCCTAACAGAGTTCCAAAAAGCAGCATTGTCCCCTCTGATCCGCGGTTTTGCTTTCTGCAGCTTTCATTACCCACAGTCAACTGTGATCCAAAAATATTAATTAGAAAATTTTAGAAATCAACAATTGATAAGTTTTTAATTGCATGCTGTTCTGAGTAGTGTGGTGAGATCTTTCACTACCCTGCTCCATCCCTCCTGGGACATGAATCACCACTTTGTCTAGTGTATCCTGAGTTACAGATGTCACCTGCCCCTGAGTCACTCAGTAGCCATGCCATCTCAGTTATCAGATCAACTATGAAGAAATCACAGTGCTTGTGTTCAAGTCACCCTCATTGTACTTAATAATTGCCTCAAAGTGCAAAAGTTGTAATGCTGGCATAGTGTTATAATTGCCCTACGTTTAGTTATTATCGTTCATCTCATATGTGCCTAATTTATAAACTTTATCATAATTATCTATGTATAGGGAAAAACATAATATATACAGGATTAGTTACTATCAGAGGTTTCAGGCCTCCACTGAGGTAGTCTTGAAATGCATCCTTTACAGCTAAGGTGGACTGCTGGATAGACCCTTTTTTCTTTTTGTTAATGGATGGGGTCTTGCTCTGTCACCTAGCAGGTTGGAGTGCAGTGGCGCAATCATGGCTCACTGTAGCCTCGAACTCATGGGCTCAAGCCATCTTCCCACTTCAGCCTCTCGAGTAGCTGGGCCCAAGCCACCACACTGGCTAATTTTTTAATTTTTTGTAGAGTCAGGGTCTCACTATGTTGCCCAGGCTAGTCTCAAACTCCTGGCCGCAAGTGATCCTCCCACCTCGGCCTCCCAAAGTGCTGGGATTATAGTCATGAGGCATCTCACCTGGCCTAGACTTTCTGTTTGTGTCAGTTCAGTTTCATTCATTCATTTGACAAATATTTATTATTTAAGATATACTAGGCAGTGACCCTTTACAGTACAGTGCATGTCTATTTAGTATGACCCTTTAGTATCCTAGATATTAGCCCTTTAAAAATCAAGAAGTATCTCAAACATGACTCCAGACTTAAATTGAATGGTGATTTTTTTTTTTTTTTTTTTTTTTGAGACGGAGTCTCGCTCTGTCGCCCAGGCTGGAGTGCAGTGGCGCGATCTCGGCTCACTGCAAGCTCCGCCTCCCGGGTTCACGCCATTCTCCTGCCTCAGCCTCCCGAGTAGCTGGGACTACAGGCGCCTGCCACTACGCCCGGCTAATTTTTTGTATTTTTAGTAGAGACGGGGTTTCACCGTGTTAGCCAGGATGGTCTCGATCTCCTGACCTCGTGATCCACCCGCCTCGGCCTCCCAAAGTGCTGGGATTACAGGCGTGAGCCACCGCGCCCGGCCGGATGATTTTTTTAAGAGATGGGTCTTGTTATGTTGCCCAGGCTTGAGTGTAGTAGCTATTCACAAGCACAATCACAGTCTCGAACTCCCTGGTCTCGAGCAATCCTCCCGCCTCAGCCTCTTGAGTAGCTGGGACTATAAGCGCCCAGCTAAAATGATGATCCTGATCACCAACTAGATACTAGATATATAATGAGGCATGTTTTTAAAAATTACACAGATTCTTGCATCATTTATGGAAATAAACAAACCAGCCATCTTTCAAGTGTGATATTTCCCAAAGTACCCATGGAGGTGCTGGCACGAGCTTGCTCACAAGCAATCTACCCTGACCTTGAACACTCACCCCTGTTACCCAGCTCTTGTCTAGGGCTCCCCTATACAGACCCCAGGAGAGGCTACTGTTGGAGCAGCCGAAATATACAAGGCCTCCAGCCTGGGCCTGCTGGGAGCAGGGGCTGGTGCCTCAGGGCGTCCTGACTGGCTGCCTGGTTTCCATCCATTTTGCCTTGGCCCATGGACACTCCTGCCTGCTCACCTGACTTCGGGACCTGAGCTGATACCACAGCCATAGGCCCTTGGCATTTCCAGTCTGCTTCTGGCTTTGTGCCCTGTCTCCATGATCCACTGCTGCTCAAGCCCAAGCTTGACAGTCATGACTAATTGGGGCAGGTCACCCTTTCGGCTCCAAGGTGATATCCCATCTACCTCCCTCTAGCTTGTCTGTCTCAAACAAAGGCATTTTCTTCTAACCCCCAGCAACCTCAGAACGACTCCTACTGTATGTATATCTACATCCTAAACTATAAAGGCTAACAGAGAAAGAAATTTCCTTTATGTTCCTTAGAAACAAATGGGAGCAAATTTACTAGAAATCACCTTGCAGTTTCATCCAACCACTTACTGTCTATGTTATCAACACATCATTTTACCTCTCTGGAACTCAAACTTAAAATGCAGGCACTAAGCTAACCCACTGCTGCTAGCTCTCCTAGTATAATACTGGAAGGAGGAGGTTAAGAGCATAGGCTTTGCAGGTAGTCAGGTCTGTGTTTGAGATTTCCAATTTTCTTTCTCTTTTTCTCTTTCTTTTCCTTCCTTCCTTCCTTCCTTCCCTCCCTCCCTCTCTCTCTCTCTTCTTTCTTTCTTTCTTTCTTTCTTAATGGGGGAGTGCAGCGACATGATCAGACTGGAGTGTAGTGGTGTGATCTCGACTCACTGCAACCTCAGCCTCCAGGGCTCCAGTAATCCACCCACCTCAGCCTCCAGGGCTCCAGCAATCCACCCATCTCAGCCTCTGAGTAGCTGGGGACACAGGCACATGCCACTTATGCCCAGCTAATTTTTTTTATTTTTGATAGAGACGGGGTCTCATCATGTTGCCCAGCCTGGAAATTGACTAACTTTCAACCATGGACAAGTGGTTTAACCTCTCTGAACTTCCACTAAACAGAGATAATACCTACCTCACAGTGTTGTTTTGAGAATTAAATGAGACACTATATGTGCAGTTCTTACCAAATAGTATTAATCAACACACAGATAAAATATATAAATACATAGTTACACGTAAATATTTAGTGCTTACTTTTTTTAATCATTCATCTCTGGATACCTTCTCTTTCATCTCAGTCCTTGCTACTTCACAGCATACTTTAAGAAATAATTACATGTTTCTATGGCCAGGTAATATTTGTCAGAACCTTGTTGTTTTTTTTTTTATCAGGGTACAAAATTTTAGTTTTTAAAGTTACCTTTATCAAATCTATGGTTAAAATAGTTGTGGAGCTGCTCTAATTTGAACAGATGGCTTTTATTTTTTTTAAGTACAGATTATTTTGGCAACCATTTTCTGATCTGATTACAATAAAAATTTTTAAAGAGGTTCCAGTTTTATGGCCAGCCATGGTGGCTCACACCTGTAATCCCAGCACTTTGGGAGGCCAAGGTAGGAGGATTGCCTGAGCGGGAGTTGGAGACCAGCTGGGGCAAAAATCCCATCTCAACTTTAAAAAAAAGAAAAGAAAAGAAAAGTTTCAGTTTTTGCTTTTGGGTTTTTGTTTTTTGTTTTTGGGGATTTTTTTCTGAGACAGGGTCTCACTCTGTCACTGGAATGCAGTGGCATAATCATGACTTACTGCAATCTCCACCTCCAGGGTTCAAGCAATTCTCCCACTTCAGCCTCTCCAGTAGCTGGGACAACAGGCATGTGCCACAATCCCCAGCTAATTGTTTTTTAGTAGAGACAAGGTCTCACTGTGTTGCCCAGGCTGGTCTCAACCTCCTGAGCTCAAGCGATCCTCCTACCTTGGCCTCCCAAAGAGGACAAGATTATGGGTGCAAGCTACAACACCCAGCCAGAAGTTCCAGTTTTTAATCTGGAAGCCAGAATAACTTGGTAAATCATTTCTACACTGAGGGAAGAAACCATCAAAGACGTATTCATTTAGTGTCCCAAGTTCATGAACGCTTTATACAGTATCTTTCAAGTCAGGCACCAATAAAGAAAGTGTGCCCACAGACAGGGGAACAGAGAGAGTTTTAATCTCATCAAAACTCTACTCGGTGATGTCAACAATTAAGACCTACTATGTTCCACCCTTCTTTTCCAATTAGAGGCAAAGAAGTAAAATATTGAAGCCAATACTCAGAACTCAAGTAATTCTGATGGCTACAACATTGAGCTATAATTCCAGGCTCAGTGGATCCTCTCCAGGCCTGGCTCTATTTATCTAAGAAACTAAGAGAGACAAACAGGCCTCCTCCTCAGCACAGCTATGATGAATATTTAATTAGCTAATAATACAAAGTAAATGTATCATCAATAGCAAATGAGATGCTTATAATTAACTTGGGACAAAGAAGTAGAAATCAACAAATAGCCTGAATCTGGGCAGGGTGGCTCATGCCTATAATCCCAGTGCTTTTGGAGGCCAAGGCAGGAGGATTGCTTGAAGCCAGGAGTTTGAGACCAGCCTGGGCAACATGGCGAGAATCTGTCTCTACAAAAAATTTAAAAAAAAAAATTAGCTGGGCATGGTGGCACACACCTGTAGTCCCAGCTGCTCAGGAAGCTGAGATGGGAGGATCACTTGAGCCCAGGAGTTCAAGGCTGCAGTGAGCTATGATTGCGCCACTGCACTCCAGCCTGGTTGACACAGCAGACTCGGTCTCTTAAAAAAAAGTAGCCTGAGATGGTTATTTTCATCATAAACTGCCTTTTTCTCTGAGGCAAGGCTGTTAAACCGCTAGCATTTGGAAAGGCCTATGGCCAAGTCAAATGTCCCTGGAATTTACATAAGGTCCAGGGCAGACTTGTCCAGCATGAGACAAATGGGACAAGATCAGGTGGTGAACAGAAGCTCCAGAAGGCCATGCTTATGTGCAGCACACCGTTCATTCATTCCTACTGTGGCGATGATACTGTGGCTCTCCAAAGACTTCCACATCCTCATCCTTAGAATCTGTGACTATGTTGCCCTACCTGGCAAAATGGACTTTCCAGATGTGCGATTTAAGTTAAGGATCTTGAGATGGAGAGATTGTCCTTGATTAGCTGGGTGAGTCCAGCGTAACCTCCTTATAAGACAAGGAGGAACCCGGGTGTGGTGGCACATTCCTGTAATCCCAGCTACGCGGGAGGCTGAGGCAGGAGAATTGCTTGAACCCGGGAAGGCGGAGGTTGCAGTGAGCTGAGATCGCGCCATTGCACTCCAGCCTGGGCAAAAAGAGCGAAACTCCATCTCAAAAAATAAATAAATAAAGAGAGAGAGAGAGAGGAGGAGAGTTAGAGAAGGAGATGAGATGGCAGAAATGAGGTCAGAGTCATAGACAGAAATTTGAAGATGCCTCACTGCTGGCTGTGAAGACGGAAGAAGAGGACATGAGCCAAGAAACGCAAGAAGTCTCTGGAACCTGGAAAAAGCAAGGAAAGGGTCTCCCCTGCAGCCTCTAAAAGGAAAGCAGTTCTGCTGACACTTTGACTTTAGCCTAATGAAGGCCGTTTTGGATTTCTGACTTCCAGAGCTATCGTAATAAACTTGTGTTGTTTTCAGTCACTAAATGTGTGCTATTTTGTTGCAGCGGCAATAAGAAACTAATACCTCTAAGTGGCAGAGAGTCAAAGATGAAAAAGACACATTCCTCCTGTGGGCATTTGTTTAAAAAATATGTATCGGGTTGCTCAAAGTCGCATGATAGCTGATGCTTATCAGCCACCCATTATGTGTCAGGCAGGATGTTAGGTGCTTTGCATCCATTTCTCCAATCCTCAGACCCATCCTAGTATACATACTGCTGACATTTATTAAACACCATGCACCAGACACAGTCTTAAACACTTAACATGTATTATCATATTTCATTCTTACAGCCCTGAGATAGATCATAATCACTCTCATTTTATGCAAGTGGAAACAGGCGAAGGGAAGCTGAAAGTAGTTTCTCAGGGTCAAATTGCTAAAAGTGATTAAAATTTTAGCTTGTCTGCCTCCAGAACCTGCTCTGTATTTTCCCCATTTTCCAGATGGGTAAATTGAGGCTCAGAAAGGTTAAACAACTTGGCAAAGCCAAAACTGATTCATCATCCGCTGACCATCCACCAGACGGACTTTCTCCTGACTCTCCCTGTACGCCCTCTGCACTAGCCCAGAGCCTTCTGATTCTAGTCTGAAGCTTGTTCGGAAAACCTTGTATTCGTCCTGGATGATGTAGCAAGACCCCATATCTAAAAAAAAAAAAAAAAATTAAAAAAAAAAAACCTGGTATGATGGCATGCACCTGTAGTGCCAGCTACTTGGGAGGCTGAGGCAGGAGGGTCACTTGAACCTAGGAGTTTGTGGCTACAATGAACCACGATCACACCACTGCACTCCAGCCTGGGCTATAGAACAAGACCGTGTCTCAAAAAAAGAAAAAAAAAAGAAAGGAAGGAAGGAAACCTTGTGTGTTGTAATGACTAGGTCTCTCATAGACTGATTCTGAAGTTGACCGGCTCTTGGTACAGAAATGTGCGGGCAGGGTATCCCAGGCTGGACGGCCTGAGTCCTACCTGCTGTCTTCAGCTCCCTTTAAGCTGTGGTTAAGATGCCCATTTCACTGCATGAGTCAGTGACAGGACAGAATGAGCACAGCGATTTTATTCACTCATTTAAACAGCCGTGAAACACGTATTCATTATTTACTGCTCCTGAGAACTGCTACACTTCCCTACTTTTCAATGACATAAAGACAGCTGGTTTCTTGCTGGAACTGTTATGACAAAATGTACCTACAAAGAACACACATTCAGGGCAGGGCTGGGTCCATCTTGTTCATCCTATCCCAGAGCCCAGCACCGCACCTGGACTACAGTAAGAAGCTCCATCACTGTTCTTGACTGATTTATGTAGCTCCATTAACACCACTGAGATCACTAATGGTTGCTCATGGGGCCTGCTGGGAAACCACGCAGGTAATTTCACTGTTTTGCCTATAATTGGGTTTGTCCCTTAGTTATCAAACTATGGCAGTCTTCAGTGTCTCAAATGTCTGGTTTCGTTGTTGTTGTTGTTTTGAGACGGAGTCTCACTCTGTCATCCAGGCTGGAGTGCAGTGGTGCGATCTCAGCTCACTGCAACCTCTGCCTCCCAGGTCCAAGTGATTCTCCTGCCTCAGCCTCCCGAGTACTGGAACTACAGGCGTGCACCACCACGCCCAGCTAATCTTTGTATTTTTAGTAGAGACGGGGTTTCACCATGTTGACCAGGCTGATCTTGAACTCCTGACCTCAAGTGATCCACATGTCTCTGCCTCCCAAAGTGCTGAGATTACAGGTGTGAGCCACCACACCTAGGCTTTTTGTTTTTTTGAGACACGGTCTCACTCTGTCACCCAAGCTGGAGGGCAGTGGCATAATCACAGCTCACTACAGCCTTGACTTCCTAGGTTCAGGCAGTCCTCCCACCTCAGCCTCCCAAGTAGCTGGGACTACAGGTGCGTGCCACCACACCTGGCTAATTTGGTTTATTTTTTTGTAAAGACAGGGTCTCACTATGTTGTTCAGGCTGTTCTCAAACTCCTGGACTCACGACTTGCTCCCACCTCAGCCTCCCAAAGAGCTGAGATTACAGGAGTGAGTCATCACGCCCTGCCTCTGTGTCTCAAATGTCAAACAGCTAGCTACCTCAAGGTATGACAGGAATTTTTTTTTTTTTTTTGAGACGGAGTCTCGCTCTTTTGCCCAGGCCAGAGTGCAGTGGCACAATCTCGGCTCACCGTGCCCGCCCCAGGAATATTTTTAAAGTTGGTCACTGTTCATGAAGTCCTTTCTCATGACTTGATACATCATGTCTGTGCCAGCCAAACAAATCTGTTTGCTACTATGCTCCTGGCTTTCACTCGTGGCTTCTTTGTCCTTCTGCACAAATCGTATTTCCACATTGAATGTGTGGACGAAAGAAAAAAAAAAACAAGTTTTTAATGAATTAAAGTTAGTTTTATTCAGAAGTCTTACTGAGGACTGTGGACTGAGGCCTATAGCTCTGGAGGAGTCTTTCAGAGAGGAGATTTTGTCAGAAATCTCCCAACCAGTGTTTTAGCTCACAGCTTATATACAGGAGGGGGAAGTTTATGATGACAGATCACATCCAACGTACTCAGAAGTTATTATATTGGTGCAAATGTAATTGTGGTTTTTGCTATTAAAAGTAATTACTTTGAAGCAGAATCACAACAAGGTTGAGGTATAAGAGTCCATCTAGTTATAGATTACAAAAACATAGTCACTAAACTCATCAGAAGTTATCTTATGTTGGCCGGTCACAGTGGCCTATAATCCCAGCACTTTGGGAAGCCGAGGTGGGTGGATCACTTGAGGTCAGGAGTTCGAGACCCGCCTGGCCAACATGGTGAAACCCCCGTCTCTACTAAAAATATACAAAAAAAATTAGCCGGGTGTGGTGTTGTGTGCCTGTAATCCCAGGTACTCAGGAGGCTGAGGCAGAAGAATCGCTTGAACCCAGGAGAGGTTGCAGCGAGCCGAGATCAAGCTACTGCACTCCAGCATGGGCAACAGAGTAAGACTCTGTCTCAAAATGAAAAAAAAAAAAGTTATCTTATGTTTAAGGAAAGACAAGGACAAGGGTCATTTATCTTTAAGGAATATGGTGACTCAAGTAAGAGACACAGACGGCCATATGCTCTGTCCTGTTTTGTCTTTAAAGCATCCCTCCAGAGATCTGCACGTCACCACAGAGCCAGGTGCTTGGTGAAATTATGCTGGCAAGCAGAAATGAGCAGATATGGCTTCTGTTTGCTACTTCATCTCACACATGCTTTTTACTTTCTCTGTACCAATTCACACCCCTCCTGTCTATCTCCTCCTGGATTATCACCATCCTAAGCAGGTGATCCTGGAAGTCACATTCCCTCTGTTGTTACATGTGTGCTGGATTGCCAAGGTAAGATTATGTCCATCAAGGCTTCTATTTATGCATCCTGTGTGTCCTCAGGAAAATCACAAGCCTTGGGATGGTAGAAATCATAAAATCATATATTCTATTTCTTTCCTATCAAATCCCTGCCAGGACACTTATTAGTATAGATATTAATTCAGTTTTCAGTAAGTATGTAATAAATGGTTCTGAGTTTCTTCTTTTATACAGGTAGAAAGAGCAGACTTTGATTTTAGTCCTGGCTCTGTCTTGAACTACCTGAGTGGTATTAGCTGGGACACTTCACTCCTGCCCACATGCCTCTCAATTATAAAATGAGGAGAAAGGCCAAGCATGGAGACTCATGCCTATAATCCCAGCACTTCACGAGGCCAAGACAAGAAGATCACTGGAGTAAGGAGTTCGAGACCAGCCTAAGCAACATAGCAAGACCCACATCTCTACAAAAAATTTTAAAATTAGCTGGGTATGGTGGTGCACAATTGTGGTCCAGTAGAATGCTCAGTAGATGTTAGCTATCATCATCATCTTTATTATTATTAGGGCTTTATTAATTATTATTACTATTGGCTCTTAAATCAACATGATTTTTGCCACATTGCCCAGGCTGGTCTCAAACTCCTAACCTCAGGCATTCTACCCGCCTTGGCCTCCCGAAGTGCTAGGACCACAGGTGTGAGCCACTGCACCCGGCACCCGGGTATATATTGAAAAGGATGAATAGTTGTGAGCTTGGGCAAGTTGCTTAATCTCTCAATGCCTCAGTTCCTCACCCAAGATGAATAATGATCCCTACCTCATAGGGTTCTTATGAGGATTCAGGCAATTAGACCCAGACTGGCTACTTAGTAAGCACTCAGTAAATGTTAGCTATCATCATCATCTTGATTATTATTAGGGCTTTATTAATTATTATTATTTTTTTATGAGAGAGTCTTGCTCTGTCGCCCAAGCTGGAGTGCAGTGGCGCAATCTTGGCTCGCTGCAACCTCCGCCTCCCAGGTTCAAGTAATTCTCCTGGCTTAGCCTCCCAAGTAGCTGGGATTACAAGCGCCCACCACCATGCCCAGCGAATTTTTTGTATTTTTAGTAGAGACGGGGTTTCACCATGTTGGCCAGGCTGGTCTCGAATTCCTGACCTCAGGCGATCCGCCCACCTCGGCCTCCCAAAGTGCTGGGATTACAGGCATGAGCCACCACGCCCAGCCAATTATTATTATTATGGGCTGTCAAGCCAATTCCCAGTAGTACTCTTACCTACATGAGGATGGAAGCTCTGGCAGGACAGGGAGGTAAGCTCACGTTAGAGCCAGTCTACCTGCTGGGAAGCAGAGAAGCTCAGGCTGCCGCCTACCAGTATTTTTAGCAGCGATGGTGAATCACGAGCAGTTAGTGTCAGAAAGACTTAAAATTGAAATAGCTTCTAACACCTCGACAGTATTTTTACCACACTGTTTTATCTGGGCATTAAAAATATATATGGTTTTAATTATATCTTGCTTTGCAGGAGGGGAAAAAAAAACCCTCAACCGCTTGCCATCTCTCTCCTTTTTATATGTGTCTTTCTTCATGAAAAGCGGGCCTCTAAAAACGATGGCATGAAGTGGAGTGTCTCTCAGTCAGGTGGAACTGGCCTCCCAGGCTGCATTTAGCCCAATGTTATTACAGGAAATGAATGCATTGTATTGAAGGCCGTTTGTCGCTCATTGTTCCTCAGGCTCAGGCCTGTGTGGGACTGTTTGTCCTCCTGCACACACAGCAGCCATTGTGTCCCCTGCAACATCCTACATGCAGCTGTGAACAGTTGTGCCCGAGCCAGTTTATCGGCCGTGGAATTCACTCAGAAAGGAATCGAGAACAACATATCAAGTCAGGGCCCTCATTTTCTCTGGGAATGTTCTGAGCTCTCCCGCATTCCTCCTCCCACTTGGCCAAGAAAAACAAACAAACAGTGGCCTCCTTTGATGTACACACCTCTGGGCTATTCAGAGGTGGGATTTTTTGGGTAAGAATTTCCAATTTTTACATGGAATCTCCATTCACAACTTTCTGGACCCAGAGAGCTAAGGCAACAAAATCTAATAACTACAAAGGCTGTCCCTGCCACCGATCTCTGGGGCCAAATGATGTCCCTACAGTAGACAAAGTCAAGGGGGCGTCCCACCCCGTCATTTCACACCATGACAGCTGTGAGGCTAATTTGCAGGGTGACTCTATGAACACTGTGTTGTCCTTTCGGGTTGTTCATATGGCCCATCTCCCATAGGACACATATTTAATTCATCAGAACATGAAACACTTGGCAGGGCACAGTGGCTCACCCCTGTAACTCCACACTTTTGGAGGCCGAGATGAGAGCATCACTTGAGGCCAGGAGTTCGAGACCAGCCTAAGCAATATAGCAAGATCCTATCTTTATTTTAAAAGAATGAAAAATAAAAAACAGGAGGCTGGGCATGGTGGCCCATGCCTGTAATCCCAACACTTTGGGAGGCCAAGGCAGGTGGATCACCTGAGGTCAAGAGTTCGAGACCAACCTGGCCAACATGGCAAAACCCTGTCTCTATTAAAAATACAAAAATTAGCCAGGCATGGTGGTGGGCACCTGTAGTCCCAGCTACTTGGGAGGCTGAGCAGGAGGATCGCTTGAACCCAGGAGGCGAAGTTTGCAGTGAGCCAAGATCGTGCCACTGTACTGCAGCCTGGGAGACAAAGTAAGGCTCTGTCTTAAAAAATAAGAATAATGAAAAAAAAAAAAAAATAAGAAATATCGGCTCCCAGGCTAGAAATAGGAGTCAAGAAAGACTGAGGCAGGTTTCATAGGTGAACATTCATATCAAGTCTTGGCAACTGTTTAGGTGGGACAGTTGAGGCTTGGGTTGCCTTAGAAACATTGATCATTTTTTCTTAAGCATAGTGCCTACAATTTTGGTTGGTAAATGGGGTTTTAGGCTTGGTTGTGGAAAGTGAACCAACCATCTGTTTTTTTCCTTGGACTGCAGTGGTGCTCAACAGAACATTTTGCACGAGGAGCCTTAAGCTAAACATTTGCTCTAAAACATATATGTGTACCTATACATCTATGTACATGTAAAAAAAACATATGTATCCACTTATCAGAATAAATCTCTGATGCTGGGTGTGGTGGCTGATGCCTGTAATCCCATCGCTTTGAAAGGCCAAGGCAAGTGGATCACTTAAGCCCAGGAGTTTTGAGACTAGCCTGGGCAACACAGTGAAACCCTGTCTCTACAAAAAATACACAAATTATCTGGGTGTGGTGGTGCATGCCTGTAGTCCCAGCTACTAGGGAGGCTGAGGTGGAAGGATTGCTTGAGCCTGGGAGGTCAAGGCTGCAGTGAGCCATGAGCATGCCACTGCCCGAGTGACACAGCAAGACCCTGTCTCAAAAGAAAAAAAAAGAATAAATATCTAACAAACACAATATATCAATAGTTGCCAATAAAGTTTAGAGTAAGTAGAATTTAGAAGAACATGACTTAACTAAGTCCAAATACATAGATGTAACTTTTCCTCACTGTCCAAATTTCCAGTTTTCACTATTAAATGTGACTCTGATGTTCATAAACAGGGCAAAGGAGGAAAAAAACTTAATTCACTCAACTTGTTCTTCAGAGTCTAAAAGCCTTGTGGGGCTTATGCTCAACTTTTACACAACGGCTTTGGCATTAAAAGTCTTTGCACAGGCTGCCTATAATCCTTGCACTTTGGGAGGCCAAGGAAGGAGGATTGCCCTGAGCTCAGGAGTTTGAGACCAGTGTGGGCAAAATGGCGAGACCCTGTCTCTACACAAAATTTTAAAAACTAGCTGGGCAGGGTGGTGCACACCTGTAATCCCAGCTACTGGGGAGGCTAAGGCAGGAGCATCGCTTGAGCCCAGGAGGTCAAGGCTGCAGTGAGCTATGAGTGTGCCACTGCACCCAAGCCTGGGCGACCCTGTCTCAAAAAAAATAAAAATAAAAAAATTTTTAAAGCCATTTCACAGTTTTCTCTGCTGCTGGAATAAATGGATCTTCTGCTAGCTCTAATTGCCCTAGTAAAAGAATATTATCTTTGACCACTGATCCTAAGAACCCAAATTCCCTGCAATTCCTTTGCTAAAGGAAATCCCTGTCTTCTCTCCATTTCTGGCCCCTGAATGCTATTTTTCTTACAACCAACAAAGAAGAGTATAAAGGTGTTTATGGAAAGAGCATCCCTGTGAGCCCCCTTTTCCTGGGACAGTTATTGTTTTCCCAAACAGAGAAGGGTTCTTTTAATAATCAAGTTACCGATTTATTCTAAACTCTCCCCTCCCAACTGATATTTGAAGCTTGGAATGGCAATAAAAATAACATCACATAGAAAGCTAATTATGTTCCCCTTCCCACCCGTCCTTCTTGCCAAGTAATCTTGGGTTTTGCCACCTTGTTTTTTTATTTTTTGAACATTAAAAAACAGAAGAAGACGAGGGAGGCAGCAGAGAATGGGAACAGATTAGGCTTTAAAATAGAACTGTCAAGGTGGTTCCCCGCAGGCTCTGTTCTGATCTAGCAATTGGTAACTTCAGATCCACTTGCTTTCACAAGTGTCTGGATAGCAGTAGATTGAGCAGCAATTAAGGGATAGAGCATTAAGCCGAATGAACTTACTTTTCTAGCATTAACTCTGGTTTTTCATGGTTTCCAGTGAAAAATAAATTTAAACAAACTTATAAAATATTTACGTGAACAAACAACATGTGAAAAAACAAATTTATAGAAATCGGTCAGTTGTTCAGAGCATATTTGCAAAACACTCTAAATTGGGGGTCCTTAAACATTGTACTCACAACTCCCCACGTCCACTCAAAAAAAAAAAAAAAGAAGTTTGAAAAACTATGCAGCACTTTCTCACCTGTTTGAAGGATAACATCTAAAATTTTTCAACATAAGTTTAAATAGCTGCCAAGGATGTAATTTCCAGCGGATTGTAAATGTTAATATTGTAAACTAAACCCACAGATCACTTTTAAACGTGTCCGATGGAATCTAAATATCTGGGCAATTTAATACTCATTTTCATTCACTAAAAAGTATATGAGGCCAGACACGGTGGCTCATACCTGTAATCCCAGCACTTTGGGAGGACAAGGCGGGTGGATCACCTGAGGTTGGGAGTTTGACACCGGCCTGGCCAATATGGTCAAACTCCGTCTCTACTAAAACTATTAAAAAAATTCACTGGGCACGGCGGCACATGCCTGAAATCCCAGCTACTCGGTAGGCTGAGCCGAGAGAATCGCTTGAACCTGGGAGGCGGAGATTGCAGTGAGACGAGATCGTGCCGCTGCACTCCAGTCTGGGCATGACAGAGCAAGACTCCATCCCAAAAAAAAAAAAAAAAAAAAGAATATGAAAGTCATTGTTTAATATTTGAAAATAAAATATCTTTTTTCTTTTTATATCCATTCTACTTCTCCATATAATTTTATCCTAATGAAACTTATTCTTATCTCTGATTTTTTTTTTTTAAGACAGTCTTACCCTGGAGTACAGTGGCATGATCATGGCTCACTGCAACCTCAATCTTCTGGGCTCAAGGGATCCTCCTGCCTCAGCCTCCCTAATGAGGGGGGCACTACAGGCATCCACTACTATGCCCAGAGAGTTTAATTTTTTTTATAGACATGGAATCTTGCTATATTGCCTGGGCTGGTCTCAAACTCCTGGCTTCAAGCGATCCTCTCACCTTGGCTTCTCAAAGCGCTGTGATTGCAGGCATGAGCCACAGTGCCAGGAATTGTTTTGTTTTGTTTTTGAGACAGGGTCTCGCTTTGTTGTCCAGGCTGGAGTGCAGTAGGGAGATCACAGCTCACCATAGCCTTGAACTCTGGGCTGAAGGGATTGTCCTATCTCAGCCTCCCAAGTAGCTGGGACGTCAGGTGCATACCGTCATACTCAGCTAATTTTTTAATTTTTAAAAATGTTTTGTAGACATGGGGTTTTCCTATGACTGGGGTCACCCAGAATGGTATTAAACTCCTGGGCCTAAGTGATCCTCCCACCTCAGCCTCCCAAAGTGCTGGGATTACAGGTGTGAGCTATTGCACCCAGCTAAAAGTTGTTTTATTCATCATACTGTCATACTTCTCTGTCACAAAAATAGATTTAAAAACTGCATTTATGACTGGAATTTGGAAGGAGAGTTGGAGGTAGATTTATGATTTGATGGACTGGAGCAAGACTGGGGAAGCACTCAACAGTCTGCTTCAACAGCATGCTCAGTATGCTAGGAGCAAACAGCATGCTGTCTGGGACATAGATGTTTCCACCAGTTTCTCCCAGCAAACGAGCATCAGAATCTTGATGCAAGAAAGAGGGAGGCTAGTATGAAAGTGCTTTCTCAGCCGGGCATGGTGGCTCACACCTGTAATACCATCACTTTGGCAGGCCAAGGTGGGCGGATCGCTTGAGGTCAGGAGTTCGAGGCCAGCCTGGCCAACGTGGTGAATCCCTATCTCTGCTAAAAATACAAGCCGGGCATGGTGGTGTGTGCCTACAGTTCTAGCTACTTGGGAGGCTGAGGCAGGAGAATCACTTGAATCCGGGAGGCAGAGGTTGCAATGAGCCAAGATCACGCCACTGCACTCCAGCCTGGGCGACGGAGACTTCATCTCAAAAAAAAAAAAAAAAAAAGGACTTTCTCATACAAAACTCTTTGTGAGACTTTGGGAGCATAAAACAGGACAGCTTTGGTCTGAGGTAGAAGAGCATGCCCTAAAAGTGATGGGGAAGGTTTATCCCTACTTCTGTAAGGCCAGCTCTGCATAGGGAGCCATGGACACCCTGAGACTGCAGCCCTGGGAAGCAGCACACAGTATCACTATTTGCAGCACCCAGGCTAGCACCTGCTCTGGTGGTGCCTGCCCCACAAGGGGTTGCAGATCCCAGCCCAGAACGAGAACTAGGGCTGTATCTGTGGGCAAGTCCATCATAATGGCACTGGCAGTCTCAGGACAGTGTTGGCAGAGACACCCCAACATCAGCCCCAGCATCCCTAGAACAACGATGTCTTTAGTGGTTGTGGGTGACTTCAGCTGCAGCTGATGAGAGCAAAGTATCAGTACTTTTGTTCAGATGAGGGGCTGAGCTACAACTTCCGGGATGGTATGTCCTACGGGAGCCAAAGAAAATGGCCGACACTCAAAAGACATATTTGCAAACCCACATGAAACATTAACTAGGACCCCTCAAAAAGATTGGTATGGACTTAGATGAGTCCCAGAGGTACTTCAATAGCAGAGGAAAGCCAGAACCAAGAAAGCATTGCTCTTCTGCGTGGATCTGCCTTTATTTATTTGCAAGACAGAAACTAGGAATTTTCCAGTCCTGCAGAGCACCCAATCCAATTAAGGGAAAATAGTATTACTGTGGATCAAATCAGAATGAAAGGTAGAAGTAGTAAAGAAAAGAAGAAAAGCAGAAGTCAGCATGGCAACAACGACCTTCCAATTCCTCTACAAGAGGAGAGAGAGGAAAAAACAGAGACATTTGCCGATAATAAATATCTAGTTCCAATAAATAGAACCTTAATTGAAGGGCACTAAATGGCTGATTTTAGTTGTGGTTTTTGTTTTGTTTTGTTTCATTTTTTTGAGATGGAGTCTCACTCTGTCGCCCAGGCTGGAGTGCAGTGGCACAACCTTGGCTTATTGCAACCTCCGCCTCCTGGGTTCAAGCCATTCTCCTGCCTCAGCCTCTGAGTAGCTGGGATTACGGGCGCCGGCCACCACACCTGCCTAATTTTTCTATTTTTTGTAGAGACAGGGTTTCACCCTGTTGGCCAGGCTGGTCTCGAACTCCCAACCTCAAGTGATCTGCCAGCCTCGGCCTCCCAAACTGCTGGGATTACAGGTGTGAGCCACCACACCTGGCCCATTTTTAGTTCTCTTTTCAGAGGGTTTGAAGATCTATGAATGAGAAGTAATGTAGATACATGCCAAGTATATCATGGATGCCTGAAACAGAAGTCTATTCTCTATGAGAAAAATGGAGGGGTGCAGGCAGGAAAAGAATCTGTACTCTAGAGAAGAGAGCAATTTTTAAAAATGAGGCCCTACATCTAGCAAATTGCCAAAAAATTAAAAATTGGTAGGCAGCTGAGCCTGGCACAGAACATGTTCTGAAAAGAACTTGTTGTATCCACTAGCATTCTCCCTTTGGGTTTTGTTTTTGTTTTTTTTTCCCAGAAAGATGAGAAAACAACCCTGTACTAAAACAGCTCTGAGCAGGGAAAGCTTTTTGGCTCCTGAAGACAAGTCAGCATGTGCACACATTCCCAGAATCCCCCAGACCCCACCCCACATTAGCTTGAAACTCCCTAAATCCCAGTGAGCTCTGCAGAGGTGAAGATGAATGCTAGGCTCTATTGCACAGCTGGGTGAAGAAAGCCATCAAGGTCTCTCCCACTCTGAAATTCAACAAGTCTCCAGGCTTTTGTCCATAGTCCACTACTTGGTTTAGTTCTAGATGACTTATCTAGTTGTTTGGTTTCTTTCACAAAATTGTAAGCTCTTTTCTTCTTCCTCTATGTCCTCCATATTACCCAGGATATTGGACAGGGCTTAATAAATACTGTTTAATTGATTAAATACAACATTATTCAATTGCTGAGCAAAACAAGTCATTATCAGAGAGAATTTCAGATAGTCCTGAAAAATTTAACCTCTGCAGATCCTTTAAAAGGGAATGTCCTATAGTAATATAATTGCAGTGGAGCGGTGTAATTGCATTCCGGTGTTGCCTGGGCCAGATCCTGTCTTGCTGTGGGAATCTGGGAGTTATATTTTGGACTGATAATTATGTACAGTGGGAAAAGGAGCAAAAAATGGGAGCTAAAGGGAGTTCTTGGATACACCAGACAATTTTTAAATATGCAAACTCATCCATTTACGTGACAACACTAAGAAGTATTCGTTTTACAGATGAAAAAAGCAAAGTTCATAAAGCTGTGAGAAATTGAATCGGGGATAAAACTGGAACTCAGATCAAACAGACTCTGAATTCGGGCTCTTTCCAGCACACCAGAGGTCCTCCTTTGGAACGGAAGAAGTCAGGGTTAGGGCATCCGGATGTCTGCTAGAGCTTGCTGACCTCCCGCTCCTGTGTGGGTCCCAGCCCCTGCCAGCCCCTTTCTTTTCCCACATCAGGCAAGGGTTCAATGTCACAGATCTGCCAGAGCATAGCGTCCCACTTCCCACAAAAACTTCCCATCCAAATCCTGAGTTCGTCGTACCCTTCCAAGCACACGGCAGCTATTTATTGAAAGGAATCAAATAAGAAAGGGGCGTGGTGGCTCACGCCTGTAATCCCAGCACTTTGGCAGGCCTAGGCGGGCGGATCGCTTGAGGTCAGGAGCTCAAGACCAGCCTGGCCAACATGGTGAAACCCTGTCTCTACCAAAAGTACAAAAATTAGCCAGGCATGGTGGTGGGTGCCTGTAATTCCAGGTACTCAGGAGGCTGAGACAGGAAAATTGCTTGAACCCAGGAGGCGGAGTTTGCAGTGATCCAAGATCGTGCCACTGCACTCCAGCCTGGGTGACAAGGGCAAGACTTCATCTCAAAAAATAAAAATAATAAATAAAAGGGCTTTCCTGAAGAGAAGGGAAGAGGACATCTAGGGATGCCACATGAGCCCACACGGAGTATCCCCAACCCACTCTGGGCACGTTGGCTTTATTAGGCAAACTTTAACATTCACCTTGGAAATACCAACAACTCATACAGCAAAGGAATCTAGTGGGTCTTCCTAAAGCAGTCCTTGTATGTCATTTGAGGCTTAGTTCCTACAGAATGAGCTCCACATCTTGTATTGGATCAACAGCTGCAGACTATTCTGTTTTGTTTTTCTTCTAATGGTTTTCTTAAAAAAAACAAAGCAACACCTGTCATTTGAAATAACAGCAATAATCATAGCAAACACCTATATAATACTTATAAGGTATGAGGCATTATTATAATTATTTTCTTCTTCTTTTTTTTTTTTTTTTTTTTGAGTCAGAGTCTTGCTCTGTTGCCCAGGCTGGAGTGCAGTGGCGTGATCTCGGCTCACTGCAACCTCTGCCTCCTGGGTTCAAGCGATCTTCCTGCCTCAGCCTCCTGAGTAGCTGGGACTACAGGCATGTGTCACGGTGCCCAGCTAATTTTTGTATTTTTAGTAGAGATGGGGTTTCACCATGTTGGCCAGGATGGTCTCAATCTCTTGACCTCATGATCCACCTGCCTCAGCCTCCCAAAGTGCTGGGATTACAGGCGTGAGCCACTGTGTCTGGCCATCCCTATTCTCTGTCCTCTTCAGAAACATGTCCCCAGTCATTCCATGGACAGCAAACTATGGTCATTTCTGGCTTCAAAGACTCACTCTAACAACTCCTTAGACTTTTGCTTAAATATGGCGGATTTAACAAATACCTAATAAATCTAACAAAATGTTAATAATAAAACGTCAGGAATAAAAAGGTAAAAAGTTGGAAAGACCAATGAATGATACGTTAATGTCTCTTTAGAAGAATAAAAAAATAGATGGATGAGATATTATATGCAGATTTGAGACCCCAACCATCTAAATGCCTGCAAAGGGGGAAAAACAAAGAAAAGAGAGTCATTTTTCCTACTTACCACCACCAGAGCCCCAGAAGGCATGATGTTTTGGAATCACCAACTAATATGGAAGATTGTATTAGGTACAGAACTGAAAAGATGGATATTGGATGAAAAGACTACCTACACAGGCCAGGCATGGCGGCTCATGCCTGTAATCCCAGCACTTTGAGAGGCCCAGGAGGGAAGATCATTTAAGCCAGGAGTTCAAGACCCACCTGGGCAATATTGCAAGACCCCATCTCTACACAAAAATTTTTAAAAATTAGCCAGGCCTGGTGGCACACACTTGTAGTCCCAGCTATTTAGGAAGCTAAGGTGGGAGGATTGCATGAGCCTGGGAGGTCCCCATTGCAGTGAGCTATGATCACTTCACTGTACTCCAGCCTGGGCAACAGAGCAAGATCCTGTCTCAAAAAAAAATAAAAGACTACATACACAATATAGGTTGTCTCCTTTTCCTTATATATCCAGACATGTTATCTACCCACCCACCCACCCTAACTCCATCCCACACACTTAGGAAACAAGAAATTATTGTCAATCTGAGTCTCTAGATTTAAAAGGGCCTGTTGTACACCTACCACAAAGGACCCAAACCACAAACATCACTGGGAAATTCCAGAACCTAAAAAAATAAAGAGAAGATCCTAAAAATTTCTAGAGAGGAAAAAACTACACAACGGTTTACATAAAAAGTATCAAGAATAAAAATGGCATTGAATCTCTTCACAACAATAGCAGAAGCTATAGATCAATGGATTCGTTTTTGATCTTCAAAGAACCCGAGGGGACTTTGTTTTTTGACTTCAATTTCTACATCCAGCCAAATTATGAACAAAGTATAAAGATAGAAAAAAAAAAAAGATCTTTTCGTGGACGGGGCGTGGTGGCTCACGCTTGTAATTTCAGCAATTTGGGAGGCTGAGGCGGGTGGATCACTTGAGGTTAGGAGTTTGAGACCAGCCTGGCCAACATGGTGAAACCCTGTCTCTACCAAAAATACAAAAATTAGCCGGGTGTGGTGGCGCGTGCCTGTAGTCCCAGCTACTCTGGAGGCTGATGCAGGAAGATCACTTGAACCCAGGAGACGACAGAGGTTGCAGTGAGTCGAGATCACACCACTGCATGCCAGGCTGGGCAACAGAGTAAGACTCTGTCTCAAAAAAAATAAAAAAGATACTGTCACATATTTAAATCCACAAGTATTTTACCTTTCATACACAAGTGTGTATGATATATGGAATGATGTTCTTTGGAAAAATAAGAGATAAAGCAAGAAACAGAAATTATAGAAACCAGAGAATGCAACACAAGATGATGGCTATATGGGAGGCATAGGAAACAACCAGTTCAAGTTAGACTATGAGGAGAGAAGTCTCCAAGAAGAAGCTCTGCTGGATAAAACAAAACAAAACAAAACCAATGTACTTGCGCGAAAAAGAGAGTCAAGAGGCATATTACAGAGCTGTCGGAGTATTTAGAATTAATGATTGCACACATTTAAAAAAATATTTAGTCAATAACTCCAGGAACATTTAGAGACTTTGCATGATGATATCTTGTAATATAAAAAGCAAAGCAAAAAGAAAAAAATTAAAATTTTAAATAAGAAAAGGAACATATGCTCTTCTACTTACCTCAGCCAAAAAATAAAAAACATTTACATAGTCATAATAATGTGAATTCCAAATATTGATTTACCCAAAACTTATGATATAAGTTAGGAAGAATGAGAAGTCAGGACAGCAGTGGGGAAAGAAAGCCAAATCCTCACCTAGGATAACAGACGATTACATTTCAAAAGGGATTCGGTGAAACATGGTGCTATAAACACATTACTAAGAATGACGGAGGAAAATGCCATAGGGGATAGTTTTGAAGTCGATATCATTAGAAAGCACGATTCCAGTTGGGGAGGCCTGGGAGTTGGGTCTTAAAGTTTTTTTTATTTGTTTGTTTCTTTTTCTTTGAGATGGAGTCTCACTCTGTGGCCCAGGCTGAAGTGCAATGGTGCAATCCCGGTTCACTGCAATCTCCACCTTCCGGGTTCAAGCAATTCTCCTGCCTCAGCCTCCCGAGTAGCTGGGATTACAAGTGTGCGCCACCATGCTCGGCTAATTTTTGTATTTTTAGTAGAGATGGGGTTTTGTCATGTTGGCCACGCTGGTCTCAAACTCCTGACCTCAAGTGATCCGCCCGCCTTAGCTTCCCTAATTGATGGGATTACAGGCGTGAGCCACCGTGCCTGGCCAGGGGGCTTAAAGTTCTAAAACTACATTGATGAGTTACTTTGATACAAATTTAAATTAATTCACTTTAAATTGTAGCTAGATTTTCCAGGTGTCTAGGGTGGCAGATGACATGATTTTGTGTTTGCTAAGACTTGTAGAGGTCCCTACCCATAGTAATGGGTAGTAGATCACTACCTAATTGTTGATATAATTAGGAAAAAAAACACAGCTTTAAAATGAGCTATTTTTGTAATGACTGTATTTTTTGTTTACTTTCCCCTTTGCATTTATAAAATTATAACATTTAGAATTGGAAGAGACAGGAGATTGAATTAAGATGGTTAACTGAGCACAGATGCCTAAAAATGACAGAAAAGAGATTACAAGTTTAAAATAATAAACCCATAATAGGGCTGGAGAACAGGAAGGGGTATTCTTGGAGGACCAGAAATAAGAAGGAATATCTAAATAAGGGAAGGCAGGCAGGGTTCGTTCATAGAGGAGGCTGTTTTTCTGAAAGCAAACGACTGTTGTAGAAGGAGGAAGTCATTCTGGAATGCTCCAAGCCTCCAACCCCAAGCTGGGAGGTACAGCTTGTGAGGAGTAAGAGGGGAGCCCAGAGGCAAACCTGGGGGTAACTGGCTTGCGACATGCATTAGGAGCAGCCAGATGAGATAAGCTCCGACCTCTCCTTGCCAAGTAGAGGTGTCTGCCCTTGGGTAGGAGCAATGAATGTGAGCTTTGGAAGAAGACTTGTAAACACTCAGAAATAATGGGGTGTCCCCATATCCAGGAGACTGACTATAGGTATAGCCCACTTGACAGTAGGTATAGCTCATCCCTTCTTAAGAATGCTGGGAAGCAAAGAAAGCACTCTAGACAGGCTACAAGGACATGGCAGCCATCATATGAGTTCACACCTAAGAATGGGCAATCATTTTTTACAAAACCAATATCCTGAAGAGTGATATCAAACTCAATAAGCAGAAGCTCATTTTTTATGAGGACACAGAGTTAATATCCTCAGAGAGATAAAAGAGGATATTGCATCCCTGAAACCGAACAGGATTTTTTTTTTTTTTTTTTTTTGAGATAGGGTCTCACTCCATCTTCCAGGCTGGAGTGCAGTATCATCACGATCATAGCTCACAGCAGCCTTGAACTCCTGGACTCAAGCAATCCTCCCACCTCAGCCTCTCAAGTAGCTGGAAGGGCTGCAGACAAGTGCCACCATGCCCAGCTAACTTTTTTATTTTTTATTTTGCAGAGAGAGGGTCTTGCTATTTTGCCCAGGCTGGTCTCAGAATTCTGGTCTCAAGTGATCCTCTCACCTTGGCCTCCCAAAGCACTGGAATTACAAGCATGAGCCACCACGCCTTGGCCATTTTTTTTCCTCAGGAAATGATTAGAGACATAGAAATCAAAACTATGGGGCCATGCCTGTAATCCCAGCACTTTGGGAGGCTGAGGTGTGTGGATCACTTGAGGTCAGGAGTTCGAGACCAGCCTGGCTAACATGGTGAACCCCTCTCTCTACTAAAAATACAAAAATTAACCAGGTGTAGTGGCGCATGCCTGCAGTCCCGGCTACTCTGGAGACTGAGGCAGGAGCATCACTTGAACCCGGGATGCAGCGGTTGCAGTGAGCTGAGATTGTGCCGACTGCACTCCAGCCTGAGCGACAATGGTCAGAACGAGAATCTTTCAGATCTCATTTGTATTTTCCTTCCTACGGCATTCTTGACTGTGTCTGTGTTGACAGACAGCTCACAATCTTACCAGTCTACTCTATTGTGGGAGAGCTATAATTTAAAAGTTTAACAATTCTCTTGTATTTTGAATTTTGTCTCCTTGCTCCTAAATCCACTGGTCCTGGCTCTGCCTGTACAGCAAAACTAAGTCTGCTTCCTCTTCTACAAGAAAGCCTTTCAGATATTTGCAAACACTTACGATGTCTCTCTCCTTAGTCTTCTTGTCTGTGAGCCAAATAGTCAATTCATTGAACTGTTTTTCACCTGACAGCTTCCAGATGCTTTGTTCTTCTGATAACCTTTCCCCTGAGCTCTTTTTAGAGCTCTTTTTAGATTATCCCCAATACCTGGGATAGAAACAACTTGTGGTAGATCTGGAATTGTGCATATTTTGGATGTGGCCTAATATTTCCACAGTGGTATTATTATTATTACTCAACGGCTATTAATAATAATATCTAAGCAGACATGAGTGGTAGTGCTTTCCTTGAAGAACCCCAGGGAATGAGTAGACTTGTTTCTTCAATGTTTAATATTAGGTTCATCTATTTACTAAGTAGTTATTACCCACGAGCTACAATCCACAGATGGTGCTGGGTGCTATTGGGGCTTCCAAAATGAATGAGGTATAGTTGCTGCCCTAAGGAAGTTTATGGTTTAGTAGGAAACTTAAGATATACATATAAATAAACCTCCAATATAGAAAGTGGTACAGATGGTAGAAGCATACAGATATAGAGCTATGGGATCCAAAGGAGATGTGTCATCTAAAAGCAGAAATGCTTCCTGATAAACAATATCTCAGAAGGCTGGAGATAGGCTGGGCACGGTGGCTCATGCCTGCAATCCCAGCACTTTGGGAGGATGAGGCGGGCAGATCACTTGAGATCAAGAGTTTGAGACCAGCATGGCCAACATGGTGAAACCCCGTCTCTACTAAAAATACAAAAATTAGCAAGGTATGGTGGCGCACACCTGTAGTCCCAACTACTTGGGAGGCTGAGGTGGTTGGATCGCTTGAACCCGGGAGGTGGAGGTTGCAGAGAGCTAAGATCATGCCATTGCACTCCAGCCTGGGCAACAGAGCAAGACCCTCTCTCAAAAAAAAGAAGTCTGGGGATGGAGTTCCTGCTGCCCAGACTCCTTGCCTGGACTTGGGTTCTCTCCTTGCCCAGCTTTCTCTTCCCATCTTCTCCTCAGTTCCAGAGCTCTGTGCATGTCTCTGTTTGGTCTTATTGTTCCCTCCTGGGCTTAAAGATGGGCTGAGATGCCTAGCTGGAAGAATCAGCCTAGGGTTGGGCACAATGGCTTATGCCTGCAATCCCAGTACTGAGGCAGGAAGATCCCTTGGGCCCAGGAGTTCAAGATCAGCCTGGGTAACATAGCAAGACCCCATCTCTATAGAAAGTTTTACAAAAGTAGCTGGGTGTGGTGTTGCTTCCCTATAGTCCTAGCTGCTTGGGAGGCTAGGGTAGGAAGATTGCTTGAGCTCAGGAGTTTGAGTCCAGCCTGGACAACATAGCAAGACCCCGTTTCAAATTAAATAAATAAATAAAAGGTTAAATGGTAAATTTTATATTATCTATATTTTACCTCAATTAAAGAAAAAAAGAATCAGCCCATCCTTGGCCCTTAGACATTACAGAATTCAATTTCTCACTTCTTTTTCTGGCTTTGTCCCACAGCTTCACCCCTCCTTCTAAGGACTGGATTGACTCGGAGCTACTCCTGACATGGGCCTGTCTCATGGATGCAGTGATGATGATGAAAGATTAGCTAAGGGAAAACTATGTTCCCAGAGCAGGGACTTGTCTTCAGCGGACACAGTCAACAGACTAAAGCTAGAACCCTCCAGGGCAAGGCTCACATTCTAGTCAGGGCTCATCTTCCCATAAACTTGTATGTAGCAGGCTCATTAATTAACCAGGAGATTTGTTTGGTTCTAGTCTGGACTGGGGCTGACATGGAAAATCCTCATCCCCATCCCTGCCAATCTCGCCACTGTCACAGAAGTGCTTTTTTTTTTTTTTTTTTTTTTAGATGGGGTCCCACTATGTTACCCAGGCTGGTCTTGAACTTCTGGGCTCAAGAGATCCTACTGCCTCGGCCTCCCAAAGTGCTGGGATTATAGGAGTGAGCCATTGCACCTGGCCAGAAGCACTTCTTATTTTTTATTTTTTTTAAATTATAGAGACAAGGTCTCACTCTGTCACCCAGGCTGGAGTGCAGTGATGTGATTACACCTCACTGTAGGCACTAACTGCTGGGCTGAAGCCATCCTTCACCTCAGCCTCCTGAGTATATAGGACTATAGGCATGTATCACCTTGCCCAGCTAATTTCTTATTGTTTGTAGAAATAGGGTCTTACTATGTTGCCCAGGCCACTCTTGAACCCCAAGAGCTCAGGTGATCCTCCTGCCTGGGCCTTCCAAAGTGTTGGGATTACAGGTGTGAATCTCTGTGCCCCAACCTGGAAGCTCATTTAGAAGGAGGCTCTTTCCTGGGCATTTCTTCCTCCATGGCCAGGGCAGGACCTCATACTTAGGGTGGGCAGCCTCGGGACCAGGCAACGGAGTTTCCAAATTGGTGACCAAGCCAGCAGACTGCAGTATTGTGTCATAAAGAGTGCTCTATTCATTGATTTTGACAAGCGTTGTTTAATTTTAATTATTCATGATGCTTTATAGTCCACTAGAGACTGCCCACAAGTCCTTCAATAAGAAGCAATCCAGGAGAGTAACCTGAGACCTTGGTCTGCCTCTCAACTGTCAAATCCTTTTTTTTTTTTCCTTTGTAGAGACAGGGTCTCATTCTGTCACCCAAGCTGCAGTGCAGTGGCACAGTTATAGTTCACTGCAGCCTCAAATTCCTGGACTCAAATGATCCTCCCACTTCAGCCTCCTGAGTAGCTGGGAGGCCTGTGCCACCATATCCTGCTAACTTTTAAATTTTTTTGTAAAGATGGGGTCTTGCTATGTTGCTCAGGCTGGTCTTGAACCCCTGGCCTCAAGCAATCTTCCCACCTCAGCCTCCCAAACCACTGGGATTACAGACGTGAGCCATGGCACCCGGCCTCAAATCCCTCTTACAAAGAAAGAAGAGTTATTTGTTCATTCCATAAACATTTATTGATATTGACATGATAATTATATGTGTATGATAACAGGGTTATGATAATAAATGGGTCTGTGATTGATTAAATGAAAATTGACTCCTTACGGGTCCATAAGTATTCTGTTTTTATATGAAGACTCTTCTACCACAGTCTTGTAGAATCCAAAACAGCTGTATCTCTGGGTATTCATGGGGGCCAGTAGTGGCACGATTCCATGTAATTGGTTGAATTACGTCCCTCTCCCTCCCAAATTCATATGTTGAAGTCCCCAGTACCTCAGAATATGACAGTATTTTTGGAGATAGAGTCTTTAAAGAGATAAGAAAGTGTCCTACTCTGTTTGGACAGCAATAACCAAATACTATAGACTAGGTGGCTTATAAATAACAGAATACTATTTCTCATGGTTCTGGAGGCTGGGAAGTCAAGGTGCTGGCAGATTGGATGTCTGGCGAACACTTGCTTCCTGGCTCATGAGGGCCACTGTGTTCTCACACGATGGAAGGCGCAAGGGTGCTCTCTGGGCTTTCTTTCATAAGGGCACTAATCCCAATCATGAAGGCTCCACCCTTATGGCTTAATTACCTCCTAACGGCTCCACCCCCTAATAGCATCACACTGGGGGCTAGGATGCCGACATATACATTCTGGGGATGGGGAGCACGCAAACATTCAGTCTCTAGCATTATGGTTAAATGAGGTCTTTAGGGTGGGCCCTGATCCAATATGACTGATGTCCTTATAAGAAGAAGAGATTAGGACACAGACACAGAGAGAAAGAAGAGTATGTGAAGGAAGACACAGGGAGAAGATGATCGTCTACAAGCCAAGAAGAGATGCATTAAAAGAAACCTACCCTAGCCAGGTGCAGTGGCTCATGCCTATAATCCCAGCACTTTGGGAGGGTGGATCACTTGAGGTCAGGAGTTTGAGACCAGCCTGGCCAACATGGGGAAATCCTGTCTCTACTAGAAACACAAAAATTAGCCAGGTGTGGTGGCACACACCTGTAATCTCAGCTACTCTGGAGGCTGAGGCAGGAAAATTGCTTGAACCTGGGAGGCAGAGGTTGCAGTGAGCCGAGAGCATGCCACTGCACTCCAGCCTGGGCAACAGAGCAAGACTCGTCTCAAAAAAAAAAGGAGAGAGGAAGAAACCAACCCTGCTGACACATTGATCTTGGATTTCTAGCCTCCAGAATTGTAAGACAATCAATTTCTGTTGTTTAAGCTCCCCACCATGTGGTACTTTGTTATGGCAGCCCTAGCAAACGAACACAGTCTATCATTGCCCAGGCTATTTCTCTTACAATTTAATAATCCCATTCCCTTCAAGGACATTTTGAGACAGAAATCATATCCAAGACATTAGGACAGAACTGTTTTGATTCATGAAAGAACTGAAGAAATACACAGCTAATAAGTATTCCTAGCAACACAGTGTGCTTTAGGAAAAGAAAAAAATATGGTGGGGAGGGGGTTGGGATGTACCATGTCCCAGCTCAGCAAGCTGTCGATCTGCTAAAAAAGCATATGTGTTATTACTCACATTTCCTTCCAGTGTAGGAAGACTCCCTGGAGCTGGCATTGCTGCATCAATGCTCAGCACCCAGGCATGTGTTTACCACAGTCACCAGCAGTTCAGTCAAATTGTGCAGTCTTTTAACAAGGACCCAGATTATAATTTATATGAATAGGAAAACTCTCCAACTTTAATCTCCAAAGAAGGAAGCCATTTCCAGCAGTCAGGGAATCTAGGTGATTAGCGCCTTAGCTTTGTGCTTCTAAATGTCTGCCTTGTACTTCCCCTCCCTTTGAACCCTCTCCCTGACACACCCAACACACTCCACCACAGCCATGGGTTCACAGCACATTCCCAGCTTGGCCATGTCAAGATCCACTTTTGCTTCTCCAGGGAACATTTCTGGCTATGGTCTCCACCTGTTGCCCTAATTTCTTGCCAGCATTTTGAACTATTTTCCCAGCTTTCCCCCTAATCTCATGAGCCTTGTGCCCAGTATGCTTCTTTTTCTTTTTCTTTTTCTTTTTTTTCGAGACAGGGTCTCGTTCTCTCACCCAGGCTGGAGTGCAGTGGCAAAATCACAGCTCACCTCCCAGGGTCAAGCGATCCTCCCACTTCAACGTCCCCAGCAGCTGGGACTACAGGCACTCACAACCATGCTCAGCTAATTAGTGTGTGTGTGTGTATTTTTTGTAAAGATGGGGTTTTACCAGATTACCACCCTCCTCCACCTCCCAGAGTGCTAGGACTACAAGCATGAGCTACAACACCTGGCCCCTGTGTACTTCTTAACTTATAACAACCCCTCCATTCCCAATGTGCCCATGACTGAGCTGCCTGGCTTGTAGATTCAGTTATTCCTCTGGAGAGCATCATCCAGATCTGACCTGTTCACCTGAACCATGTCCATCAGTTCTCCTAGTTGATGGTTATGATCCTGCCCTTGTTCTCCTGGCCTAATACACAATCTTTCCAGACCTTTTAGTAAGAAGTCCCTAGGCAAAGCAAGCTTTTTGCACAGATCACCTTATTACTGCCCAAAGTTTAGCCAACATTTACATATTTCTCCCTTCTTCGAATCTTGCAGAAGGAATCTTTGTGCCCAACTCAATGGCAAAACAACTTGCATATTTACTGAAAGCTGGGCACAAGATTCTTTCCTAATGCTCTCTTCTATCAATATTACTGGTAGCAAGCCTACTTGGCAAACCTAAGGACCCAGTTTCCTTTCACATTGGAATTTATGTTAGATGCACCAGAAAAATATCATTCAAAAAATGCTCAACATCACTAATCATCAGAGAAATGCAAATTAAAACCACAATGAGGGATTATCTTACATCAGTCAGAATGGCTATTATTAAAAAGTCAAAAAAGCAACAGATGTTGGCATGAATTCAGAGAAAAGACAACCTGATTCGGTTCGGCTGTGTCCCCAACCAAATCTCATCTTGAATAGTAATCCATAATCCCCACATGTGGTGGGAGGGACCCCATGGGAGGCAACTGAATCATCGGGGTAGTTTCCCCCATGCTATTCTCGTGATAGTAAGTTTTCACAAGATCTGATGGTTTTATAAGGGTCTTCTCCCTTCATTCGGCTCTCATTCTCTCTCCTGCTGCCATGTAAAGAAGGAGGTGTTTGCCTCCCCTTCTGCCATGATTGTAAGTTTCCTGAGGCATCCCCTGCTATGCAAAACTGTTAATCAATTAAACCTCTTTTCTTTTTACATTACCCATACTCGTGTATGTCTTTATTAGCAGTGTGAGAACAGATGAATACAGAACTCTTGCATACTATTGGTGGGAGTATAATTTATTACAACCCCTATGGAAAACAGTATGGAGATTTCGCAGAGAACTCAAAATAGAACTACCATTCGACCCAGCACTCCCACTGCTGTGTATTTATCCAAAAGAAAAGAAATCCTTATATAAAAAAGACACCTGCACTAGTATGTTTATTGCAGCACTAGTCACAATAGGAAAGACACAGAATCAACTTAGATGCCCATCAACGGTGGGCTGTATTTAAAAAATGTGGTACATATAATACCGTGCTATACTATGCAGCCATAAAAAAAAGAATGAGATCATATCCTTGCAGCAACATGGCTGGAGCTGATGGCCTTTATCCTAAGCAAATTAATGCAAAAACATCACACCACATCCCCAGCTTGGCCATGTCAAGATCCACTTTTGCTTCTCACTTACAAGTGGGAGCTATAATTCTCTATAAGTGAGAAGCAAAAGTTATGTTTAATTAGGATAACTTATTCCACATGTTCTCACTTGTAAGTGGGAGTGAAACAATGGGTACACATGGGCATAAAGATGGAAACAATAGACAATGGGGACTCCAAAAGGTGGGAGGTTGGCAGAGGGATGAGGGTTGAAAAACTGTCCATTGAATACAATGTTCACTATTTAGGTGATGGGTACACTAGACGCCCAAACCTCACCATTGTGCAATACATCCTTGTAACAAACCTACACGTGTACCCCCTGAATCTAAAATTAAAAAAAAAAAAGACTTATAATGCTGCCCCCAGCCTCTGTGAGAGCTCTCATTACAATCACCCTTTCGGTTTTGGGGTGTAATCCACTGAGCCAGCTCGATGACCTTACTCTGAACTAAACCTTCTCCCAACCCCTCACCGGCTGTTAGGCTAGATGACAGATCAGTTTCTATCATCCTGCACCCCATTTCCTTCCTCCTCCACTTAGCCACAGACATGCTGTGTCACCTCAGATTCTGGGGTGCATTTCCATGCCCTTCCATTTCTCTCTGCACTTTCTTATCACACTGTTTCTGCTTGTTCAAAACCAGAGCATTGTGTGTGCAGAGCTGTTTATGCCCGAGGCAATGCCAGGCCAGTGTATGTTGGGAATAGCCAGGACCCTGCAGCACATATTATTGCCCTAGGGAATACTAATTGCCTCGCTGATAAATTGAGAAGGAAGAAAAGCCTCAAAGACAATGCCAGGCTCATTTTAGAAGAGAACCCTTAAAGCACATCTACAGAAACATCAGTCATTTAAAGAAACAATCCTTTTCTCTCTCCTAAATTTGTACTTCCTTGGGCTCCATCCTCTGCTCCTTTCTTAGCTATTTAAGGATCGTCCTTTAAAGGGCCTGAACAAGGCATACGCAGACAAAAATAAAATAAAATACAGAGCTCAGAATCAAGGTCTCTGCTGTTGTCAAGTTCGGGATTAGCTGAAAAAGCCCAGCCTTTCTGGTCTTGTCCCGTTATCATGAAACACCATTTTCCCAAGACATTCTTGTAATACGTCATCATTCACCAATCAGAGAGCCCAGTGGGGTGATATTTAATTCATGCCTGTCAATCACGACACAAAGAAAAGGCCTTCAGCTGGCCACCGAGAGAATCCTCTGCTGACCGAACAAAGAGTCCGCAGGGATGTGGTCCCAGCCACGAACTGCTCTCAGGAGCCGGCTCTGCCTCGCTACCAGGCCCTTGCGTGGTTTCAAAATAATTGAGGGTTTGGAAGCAGCAAGGCAGATTAAAGAGATTAAGCCAACAGAGCAACTCTGCGACATGGTCAGGAGAGAATAAGATGGGGACTTTCATGTTTTAGCTCTTCAGTCGTAGATCAGCATGGCCTTGGCATTCGACCTCTGCATCAAATCCAAATATTTGAATTTTAGAGTAAATTGCCATAGCATAACCCTCTCAACCGGGGTGTGTATCAGCTCTGTGAGTTTTAAATGGATGTATCAGCAAAACCAGTGAAACCAAGTAGTTAGGTTATGAATCTGGTGTATGAAAACTCAAAAAGCTTCATTTCCATGCCTTGCATTTCTCTTTGGAAGTTGGAGGGATATGAACAATAAATAATTGAAATTAAACACTTCCGTTGCAATTGTTGGTAACGCAAACACAGGATTCAAAGGCAGCAGCTGGACAATAAAGGAACAGTTCCTCACGTTCAAAATTAGCTCACCAAGGAGTTTTTTTCTCCTCAAAACAGTCACTGGATAGTACAGTGTTTTTTTTCTCCCCGCCTCTCCTGTACTAGTAATAGAATCAAAACGGTTTTGTATTGTATGTTGATGCTAAGTAGGGGAACTTGAGCATATGCATCTCAGTGATGCAAAATCTAATCCCACCTTTCTTTCTATCCCAAGAACCCTTTATATTTATCCTATACCTTTTTCTTCCAAAACATTTTCATATTTGTTCATTCCACCTTAATGAAGGTAAAAATTGTTTTACTAACTCTTTTGTAGCCCCCTTTTCACACATGAAAAAAAAATGAAGGAATCTGGCACAAAAATTAATCAGTGGTGGGGTGGAAGAACAAAAACAAAAGCAAATGGGGTTTGGAGACGGGAAAAGCCCGGTGTTGAGTCTCAGTCCTCCAATTTCTAGCTCTCTGACTTTGTCAAGATGCTTAAACTCTTTAGGTTTTTTTGTTTTGTTTTGTTTTGTTTTGTTTTGTTTTGTTTTTGAGACAGAATCTCGCTGTGTCCCCCAGGCTGGAGTGCAATGGCACGATCTCACTGCGATCTCCTCCTCTCCGGTTCAAGTGATTCTCCTGCCTCAGCCTCCTGAGTAGCTGGAATTACAGGCGCCTGCCATCATGCCCAGCTAATTTTTGTATTTTTAGTAGAGACAGGATTTCGCCATGTTGTCCAGGCTCGTCTTGAACTCCTGACCTCAAGTGATCTGCCCACCTTGGCCTCCCAAAGTGATGGGATAACAGGTATGAGCCACCATGCCCCGCTAGATGCTTAAATTCTTTGATCATCAGTTTCCACTCCTGTGAAGTGGAAATAATACCTATCTTACGGTAGTCTCACTGCAATTAAGTCAGATTACACAGGTGAGGGTTCCTGGCACATCCTAGAAATACTTAAAAATACAGTTGTGTGTTGCTTAACAACAGGGATACCTTCTGAGACATGCATCATTAGATGATTTCATTGTATCTTGTAGAGTGTATTTACGCAAGCCTAGATGGCATAGCCTATTACATAGCTAGGCTATACGGTATCGCCTACTGTGACAAATCTGCACTGCATGGGACTACACTGCATACTGTAGGCAGCTTTAACACAATGGTAAGTATTTGTGTATCTAAACATAGAAAATGTACAGTAAAATATGGTGTAAAGGATTAAAAAGTGGTATACCTACAGGGCATGGTGGCTCACACCTGTAATCCCAGCCCTTTGGGAGGCAGAGGCAGGAGGATCACCTGAGGTCAGGAGTTCAAGACCAGCCTGGCCAACATGGTGAAACTCCATCTCTACAAAAATATAAAAATTAGCTTGGCATGATGGTGGGTGCCTGTAATCCCAGCTACTCCCAGCAATCCTGTAATCCCAGCTAATCCCAGGAGGCTGAGGTGGGAGAATCACTTGAACCCAGGAGGCTGAGGATGCAGTGAGCCAAGATGGTGCCACTGCACTCCAGTCTGGGCAACAGAGCGAGACTCATTCTCAAAAAAATAAATAAGTAAATAAATAAAGTGGTATACCTGTATAGGGTACAGAGCAGGAATGGAGCTTGCAAGACTGCAAGTTGCTGTGGGTAAGTCAGTGAGTGGTGGGTGAATGTGAAGGCCTAGGACATTACTGTGCATTACTGTAGACTTACCTTATAAACATTGTACACTTAGGCAACACTGTATTTATTTTAAAATTTTTTTGTTCTTCAATAATAAATTACTCTTAGCTTACTATAACTTTTTTATTTTATAAACTAGACTTTTTAAAACTTTTAGACTCTTTTGCAATAATGCTGCTTAAAACAAATACATTTTACAGCTGTATAAAAGTATCTTTCTGTTTTTCTGTTGAGACAGACTCGTGCTCTGTTGCCCAGGCTGGAGTGCAGTGGTGCCATCTCAGGTCACTGCAACCTCTGCCTCCCAGGTTCAAGCGATTCTTGTGACTTAGCCTCCCAAGTGGCTGGGACTACAGACGCCTGCCACCACGATCGGCTAATTTTTGTATTGTTCGTAGAGACAGGGCTTCACCGTGTTGGCCAGGCTGGTCTCAAACTCCTGGCCTCAAGTGATCTGCCCACCTCAGCCTCCCAAGCTGCTGGGATTATAGACATTAGCCACCGTGCCTGGCCTATTTTCTTTCTTTATATCTTTATTCTATAAGCTTTTCTCTATTTTATATTTTTTAATTTTTATTGTTTTACTTTTTAAACTTTTTTTATTAAAAACTAAGACACAACCAGACACTAGCCTTGGCCTACACAGGGTCAGGATCACCAACATCACTGTCTTCCACCTCCACATTTTGTCCCACTGAAAGGTCTTCAGGGGCAGTAACATACATAGAGCGCTCATGTCCTGTGATGACAATGCCTTCTCCTGGAATACTTCCTGAAGGCCCTTCCCGGGGCTGTTTTACAGTTAACTTTTTAAAAATAAGTAGGAGTACAAGCTCAAATAACAATAAAAAGTATAGTATAGTAAGTACATAACCCAGTAACATAATTATTTATTAGCAAGTATTATATGCACTAAACTTGTATATGACTGGCAGTACAACAGGTTTGTTGACACCAGCATCACCACAAACACGTGAGTAACATAGTGTGCTACAACGTTATGACAGTGACGATGCCACTAGCGATAGGAGTTTTTCAACTGCATTGTAACCTTGTTTTTTGGGGGTTTTTTTGTTTCGTTTTGTTTTGTTTTTGAGACAGAGTCTTGCCCTGTCAGTCACCCAGGCTAAAGTGCAGTGGCACCATCTTGGCTCACTACAACCTCCACCTCCCGGGTTCAAGCGATTCTCCTGCCTCAGCCTCCCGAGTAGCTGGGATTACAGGCACCCACTGCCACATCAGGCTAATTTTTGTATTTTTAGTAGAGACAGGGTTTCGCCTTGTTGGCCAGGCTGGTCTCAAACGCCTGACCTCAAGTGATCTGCCCCCCTTGGCCTCCCAAAGTGCTGGGATTACAGGCCTGAGCCACTTGTACCCAGCCAACTGCATTGTAATCTTATGGGGCCACCCCTGTATCTGTAGCCTGTCTCGACAGAAGCATCATTATGCAGTGCGTGACTGTAGTAGATTCCTCCTTATGCCAGGAGAAGTTTTGCAGTAGAGCTGGAATTTCTGCCTCTAGCCACGATGCCCTGGACCACTGGCTGGCTTGGCTGATTCTCACATCTGACTGGGTTGCTGGCATCATCTTAAACTAGATGCCCTTGGGTTCCCTTTCTGTCCCAGCAGCAGCAGCAGCAGCAGACCTTCCAGAAGTTTCTCTCTTTCCTTTTATTTGCTGACCCTCTTATGGAAACGCGGGACTGGAGAAATTTCAGGAAGAGATTAACCCTGTTAGACCCAGGTCTTTTGTGCCCTGCATACTCCTATAGTCTTAGGCTACAATTAAGATTCCAAAAGTAGAATATCTCCAGGAAATTTGCCTTTTAAATATGCCTGCCTTGGCCAGGCATGGTGTCTCACACCTGTAATCCCAGCACTCTGGGAGGCCGAGATGGGTGGATCACTTGAGGTCAGAAGTTCAAGACCAGCCTGGCCAACGTGGCGAAACCCCGTCTATACTGAAAATACAAAAATGAGCCAGGTGTGGTTGTGGGTGCCTGTAATCCCAGCTACTCAGGAGGCTGAGGCAGGAGAAGCGCTTGAATCTGGGAGGGAAAGGGTGCAGTGAGCCGAGATCACACCACTGCACTCCAGCCTGGGTGACAGAGTGAGACTCCATCCTCAAAAAATAATAATAATTTTAAAAAAAATTTTTAAGTGCTTGCTTGGCCTGGCGCAGTGGCTCATGCCTGTAATCCCAACGCTTTGGGAGACCAATGCGTGCAGATCACTTAAGGTCAGGAGTTCAAGACCAGCCTGGCCAACATGGTGAAACCTTGTCTCTACTAAAATAAAAAATACAAAAATTAGCCGTGCGTGGTGGTGGGAGCCTGTAATCCCAGCTACTCGGGAGGCTGAGATGGGAGAATTGCTTGAACCCAGCAGACGGAGGTTGCAGTGAGCTGAGATCATGCCATTGCACTCCAGCTTGAGCAACAGAGCGAGAGTGCCTCAAAGAAAAAAAGTATCTACCTTATAAGGTGGGAAGCAATAACAATAGCATTAAAGTTTAAAAATGCAAGTTGAGGCCAGGCTGGGATTACAGGCATATATATATATATGTATAGGCATATATATATATACTATTCTAGTATCTGAGAGGTTAAGTAAATATCCTAGCATCCCAGAGGGTTAGGGCTCAGAGAATATGTGATTTTAAAAATTATATATATATGTATGTATATACATATATATGTATATATACATATGTCATTTCACCTGGAGAAAAAATTATATATACACATATATATGTAATTTTTAAAATCACATGTTCTCTGAGCCCTAACCCTCTGGGATGCTAGGATATTTACTTAACCTCTCAGATGCTAGAATATTTAACATATACATATGTTAGGGTATTTAACTTTAGAGCTTCTTAGGGTTTTCTCACCCACATCCCGGGACACAGTTCCAGAGCCTTACACAGCAGTGGGTGTTGTTGGGGATAGAAGGTGGGGGATTCAAGCTCATCTTTGAGATGTCTACACGGGCCACGGGCCCCCGGTCCACACGGGCCCTTTAGTCACTTCCTCACCACACTCGGAATAAAGGAATCTTCTATTAGGCTGGGAAGTCCAGTGTGCGTGGTCTCTTTCCTTCTCTGAATTCTTGCCTCTGCCTCTTCCCCGGCCACTCCCAGGAGGTAGCTCTTATTCCCCATGGCAGGAAATTTCCTACCAGTCTGGTTGCCACCTACTTCTCAGCCTGCCTATGTCCCGCTTTCATAGACATCCTCCACGGCTGCTATACCAAGAAGCCACCTGCAGCTCACCAATCTGCCATGATCCCTCATGCCTTCTTGCGTTGCGTTGCATTGCTGGCCCCTCTACCTGCAATATCTTTCCATGCCCTCCTCCCAACCTATGTCAGCTGTTATTCATTCCTAAGCGAAAGCTGATTTGTCATCTCCTGCAATGAGTCATCTTTCGTGCCGTCTACAGGTTCTACATTGGCTCCTCCTCCATGCTACTTGCATAGCACATAAGCACCGTGGCACCCATTCCATTTTATTGTAATGGCCTGGGTGCATGTCTGTTTTCACGACTCATCTAAACACAACCTGAGCTTCGTCTTTCTTTCTCCAGCCACTGCCTGACATACAGCAAGTGCTCAGTTTAGGCTTCTTAAGGCAATTTTCCTATCAGCATCCCTACCCCTTAGCCTTCTCTCCTAATCACCCTTGCCCTCTGCGCTTGAATTTACGGCAGTGCTGTCCACATTTGAGCCATTTAGCTATTAATGTGACCACCAGGGGACCACGGGTTTGAATGAATGAATTACATGTTCTCTCTACTAACCTCCTCATTACAGGGATCTTAGTGGTCAGCCAGTCCAACCTCCTGTTTAGCACAGAACTCATCTTACGAATAGTCACTCCATCTCTGCTTAAATAATTCTTAATGCTCTTATATCAAGTGGATATAATGAGCTTGTCATAAAAACACTAGTATGTGGGGTAAACATTAGCAAGAAAACATCTTGACAGAGGAATCATCACTCTGTTGATAAGGACAGAGCAGTCCAGAATGATGCTGGGAAAAAAAGGGACATTCTGTTTTCAGTGGAGCTTATTTTTCTTCCAGATTGCAGGCCAGGTGAAAAGGGAGCTTGACTACCCTAATCTTGCGGGCTGCGTTCTGTGGGCTGGTTTTGGCTGAAATTCTCCAGGTGAAATGACTGGAGCCCTCTGCTCCGTCTTCGAGGAGCCTTTGTTATCTCCACAGCGAGTTTTGGACTCTAACAGTTTTTGGAGAAGAAAAAAAGAGGCGAAGACAGTGGCTCTTTGTGTCTCTCAAAGGAGGCACTGTTTCCTTGGGTTGGCACGGCCCACCGGCAACGTGCTGCCCTTCATGCCTGATGGTTTTCATGCCCGGACACACGGACTGCGTGGTACCAGCCTTCTCACAGGACAGAAAGGATGGTTGTCTCCTGTGTTGCAAGGGTGACTTCCAAAGCAGCAAATGGAGATAACCGTCTGATCATGACTGTCAATAACTCATCATACCCTCTTTTTATGTCTCCATGATGCAGGTTTAGGAGAGCACTAACAGCCCTAGCATTTCCAGCCAACAGTGGTCTTGAGCTTAGAAGAAGTGGAGTTTCTAAGGATCTCTCTCATATTTCCTTTATTTAGATTCATTATCCAAAGTTGAAAGTCAATGACACCTTAATCTTTATAAATAGCTGTCTGTTTGGTGCAACCTGAACTTCCAGAGTGATATGGTTTGGATTTGTGTTTCCATCCAAATCTCATGTCAAATTGTAATCTCCAATATTGGAGGAGAGGCCTGGTGGGAGGTGACTGGATCATGGGGGCGGAGTCACCCCTTGCTGTTCTCGTGATAGTGAGTGAGTTCTCACGAGACCTGGTTGTTTGAAAGTGTGTAGCACCTCCCCCTTCTCTCTCTTCCTCCTGTTACGGTCATGGCCTTCCGCCACGACTATAAGTTTCCTGAAACCTCCCCAGCCATGCTTCCTGAACAGCTCCTGAACTGTGAGTCAATTAAACCTGTTTTCTTTATAAATTACCCAGTCTCAGGTAAATTACCCAGTCTCTTTACAGCAATGTGAGAATGGAGTGATTTTGCATCATTCATTCTTTTTTCTTTTTGTAGACATGGAGTCTTGCTGTGTTGCCCAGGCTGGTCTCAAACTTCTGGCCTCAAGAGATCTTCTCACCTCAGCCTCCCAAAGCACTGGGATTACAAACGTCAGCTATCATGCTCAGCCTCATTCATTGATATAGTTAAACATTTGTTGAGGACCAGCTCCATGCCCCTGTTGTGCCTGGTAATGAGGATAAGGATCAGACAGTCACTATTCATGGAGTACCTTGAACACCCAGAGGAAGAGCTCCTGAAGCATGGCCAATGGGAATCACGGAAGACCTCTCAGTGTAGGTGGTGATGGAGCTGTCATGTGAACAAGCAGGAGTCAGCCAGGGGCTGAGTAGGAGAAGGGCAGGCAGGATTGTGAAGGTAGAGAGAAACCTTGGCACACACTGAGTATGGAAATTAATTCTTAATGGCAGGAGTGTGGGGTGTATATTAGGAGAATGGCAGGAGATATTGACAAAAGTAAAGAGAGATTTTGAAAACAAGCCTTGGGAGCCATTTGATTTTTTTTTTTTTTTTTTTTTAATTTTTATGCCGGGCAAGATGGCTCACGCCTGTAATCCCAGCACTTTGGGAGGCCAAGGCGGGCAGATCCCCCTGAGGTCAGAAGTTTGAGACCAGCCTGGCCAACATGGTGAAACCCTGTCTCTACTAAAAAATACAAAAATTATCTGGGCGTGGTGGCACACACCTGTAGTCCTAGCCACTTGAGAGGCTGAGGCGAAAGAATCACTTGAACCTGGGAGGCAGAGGTTGCAGTGAGCCAAGATGGTGCCACTGCACTCCAGCCTGGGCCACAGGGCAAGACTCCATCTCAAAAAAAAAAAATTATTTTTAGAGATAGGGTCTTGCTCTGTCACCCAGGGTGGAGTGTAGTGGTGCCATCATAGCTCACTGCAGCCTCAAACTCCTGGCCCCACGATATCTGGCTTCAGCCTCCCAAGTAACTGGGACTATAGGAGTGCACCACCATGCCCAGCTAATTTTTAAATTTTTTGTAGAGTCAGAATCTTGCTATGTTGCCCAGGCTTGTCTCAAACTCCTGGGCTCAAACCATCCTCCTGTCTTGGCATCCCAAAGCATTGGGATTATAGGCATAAGCCACCATGCTTGGCTGGATTTTAGATTTTATCCTGAAGGTATCCAGGGGCTTCTGAAAGATTTTCTTTCACTGGATGGTGACATGACCAGATAAAGCAGACAGACCATATGTCAGGACAACAAAACAATCACACATGGAAGGCCACACATCCTCAGTGGCTCATGTGGGCCCAAAGAAACAGTGTTGCCACAAAAGACACCAACACAAGTTTCAGAAAACTGGATGCTGTCCTTCATTCCTACTGAATTGTATTCTTAGGGGCAGGGAGAGTTGCTTTTGTACTGTGTACTACAAAGAGATACCTGGTCTAAGAGACATGTGGTAGGTGCTCAACAGATGTTTGTTGGATGAATAAATGAAGGAATGAAGGAATGAACAAATGAGTGGTTCTGCCTTCTGGGAGAAGAGGGAACAGGTATAATCCCTCTTTGATGGGATTTCATATTCGACTTTCTGATACTTGGAGATCACTATTTCTTTTATTTATTTATTTAATTTTTTTGTAGAGACAGGGTCTCGCCATGTTGCCAAGGCTGGTCTTGAATACCTGGCCTCAAGCGACCCTCCTTGCCTCGGCCCCCCAAAGCCCTGGGATTATAGGCATGAGCCACTGCGCCCTGCCTGGACTGTTATTTCTCTTTTTTTTTTTGAGACTCACTGCAAGCTCCACCTCCCAGGTTCACGCCATTCTCCTGTCTCAGCCTCCAGAGTAGCTGGGACTGCAGGCGCCCACCACTACTCCTGGCTAATTTTTTGTATTTTTAGTAGAGACGGGGTTTCACTGTGTTTGCCAGGATGGTCTCAATCTCCTGACCTCGTGATCCGCCCGCCTCGGCCTCCCAAAGTGCTGGGATTACAGGCATGAGCCACTGTGCCCGGACGATTGTTATTTCTTTAGTCTGATATTTGCAGGTTCTGCATTCTTAGCTCTTTCAACTATTCCTATGTGATGTCATTTTTCCCTACCATCCCTATTGAATTTGTTCTCATCTGTCATTTCCCCCCTGATTAAAATGTGGTCCCAAGAAAGAAACGAAGGCTGAGAGTAGTGGTTTATGCCTGTAATCTCAGCACTTTGGGAGGCTGAGGCAAGTAGATTGCTTGAGCTCAGGAGTTCCAGACCAGCCAGGGCAACATAGTAAAACCCCGTCTCTGCAAAAAAAAATACAAAAATTAGCCCAGCGTGGTGGTGAGCACCAGTAGTGTCAGCTACTCAGGAGGCTGAAGCAGGAGGATCACTGGAGCCCAGGAAGTCAAGGCTGCAGTGAGCCATGATGACACCACTGCACTCCAGCCTGGTGACAAGCAAGACCATGTCTCAGAAAAAAAAAAAAAAAAAAGGAAACAAAAGGCTCCAGGGATAAAAAGAAAAAGAGAGAGGCAAAGGCTCCAGGTGAGGCCGGGCGTGCAATGTCTCATGCTTGTAATCCCAGCACTTCGGGAGGTTGAGGCGGGCAGATCACTTGCGCCCAGGAGTTCAAGACCAGCTTGACTAACATGGTGAAACCCTGTCTCTACTAAAAATACAAATAATTAGCCAGGAGTGGTGGTGAGCGCCTGTAATCCCAGCTACTCAGGAGACTGAGGCAGCAGAATCACCTGTGCCCGGGAGGCGGCGGTTGCAGTGAGCAAAGGTCACGCCGCTGCACTCCAGCCTGGGCGACGGAGTTAAGATTCTTTCTCAAAAAAAAAAAAATAATTAATTTTAAAAAGGGTCCAGGTGAGCTCTGGCCTCAGAGAAGGCTCTCAGGACTCTATCTGATTGCTTTTCATCTCAGTTTTACCTACCAAACACTTAACCCTGGTGACTTATATTGTGCCTATAGTAAATTAAAATCCTGAAATATTTTTCATATATTTCACTTTCATGCCATATCTCCTTCCACAAAAATAAACTAAAATTTTAGCTGGATGTGGTGGCTCATACCTACAGTCCCAATACTGAGGCAGGAGGATTGATTGAGGCCAGGAATTCAAGACCAGCCTGGGCAACAAAGCAAAATTCTATCTCTACAGAAAAATTAAAAATTAGCCAGGTGTGGTGGCGTGCACCTGTAGACCCTGCTCCTCAGGAGGCTGAGGTGGAAGGATCATTTGTGCCCAAGAGTCTGAGGTTGTAGTGAGCTAAGATTGTGACATTGCACTCAGCTTGGGTGACGGGGCATGACCCTGTCTCAAAAAATAAATAAATAAATAAATAAATAAATAAATAAATAAATAAATAAAATTTAAATATTTCCTCTATTTGGTATATATGGCTTACATCTTTTAGACACAAGTGTAGAGTTCTACATTTAGTTCTTTTTAACCTCAAGTCGCTTTCTTGGACCCATTATTGCAGCCTATTAAGGTCATATTAGCTACATCTTCCAGCTTCATGTCATCTACAGACATGACCAACGTGCAATCAATGCCCTAATTCACACCACCAGTGGAAATGTTTAGCAGGCTAGATCCTTGTGGCTTAGCAACTAGAAACTTCTCTCAGGCTGGGCTTTTTCAAACTGTGGTGGTGATCCTTCACTGGATAGTGAAATAATTTTATCGACTGAAAATAGCATTTTTAAAAAATAGCATAGGAGAGAAGAGAGTATGTCAGAATTTATTGCATGTAGTAAGTGCAGGCTTTATTTTGTGAAACTTTTCTTTCAGTCATACACACATACACACACATTACTAAGGTCTATATAACACAACCACAGACAGATACAAATAATATCATTACATGAATCACATAATTAAATTGGAGAATAAATATTGTACTACTTCTTTAAAACATAGTAAATAGGTTAACATAGAAATGAATACAGAGCCCCATTATTACGCTTCTAATTCTTGACTTTTTTTTTTTTTTTTTTGAGACAGAGTTTCAATCTGTAGCCCAGGCTGGAGTGCAGTGGTGCAATCATAGCTCACCGCAGCCTTGAGCTCCTGGGCTCAAGAGATCCTCCCAACTCAGTCTCCTGAGTAGTGGGGACTACAGATGCATGCCACCACATGCAGCTAATTTTTAAAATGATTTAATTTTTGTAAAGACAAAAAGTACTTACAACATCGCCCAGGCTGATCTCGAACTCCTAGCCTCAAGCAATCCTCCCACCTTAGCCTCCTGCATCACTGGGATTATGTATTCATGAGCCACCACCTGGCCCTTAATTCTTGAAAACTAAAGCTCTGATCGTTTAACAATCAAAGAACACTCTTCTATTGACAAGTGTTTTGTAAAACTATATTCTAGAAAATTCCAGGGTATTCCAGTGTCTCAGGACCACTGTGGGGTCCAATCCCAGTTTAAGTAACTCTACTACTACTCTGTTTTTATATCTGTGGTGCTACATAAGGTCTTATTTGGGTGGGGGGGAAGGAGTTTCTCCTGGCTTGAAAAAAATAAAAGGCCAGGTTCAGTGGTTCTACCTATAATCCTAGCCCTTTGGGAGGCCAAGGAGAGTGAATTGCTTGAGCCCAGGAGTCCAAGGGCAACGTGGTGAGACCCCATATCTCTACAAAAAATACAAAATTTAGTTGGGCATGGTGGTGCACACCTGTAGTCCCAGCTACCTGGGAGTCTGAGGTGGGAAGACCACTTGAACCCGGGAAGTTGAGGCTGCAGTGAGCTCTGATTGTGCCACTGCACCCCAGCCTGGGTGACAGAGTGACACCCTGTCTCAAAAAATAAATAAATAAAAGATTGAAGTCTACTAACAAAGACCAGGCTTCCTAATAAAACTGGTTAGAAAACATCCTTGACTTGCTGAGTTCATAAGCAAATATATTGTCATCGATAAAGTTTTTTTTGTTGTTTGTTTGGTTGGTTTTTTTTTTTTGAGACAGAGTTTTGCTCTTGTTGTCCAGGTTGGAGTGCGATGGCGCGATCTCAACTCGCTGCAACCTTCACCTCCTTGGTCAGGCTTGTCTTGACCTCCTGAGCTCAGGTGATCCACCCGCCTCCGCCTCCCAAAGTGCTGGGATTACAGGCATGAACCACCTTGCCTGGCCAGACCAATAAAGTTTTGCCTGAAATTTATGTTAGGACCATTTCTCATGATGACTTATGTCCTTCTTTTCAACCTAAGCAATACGTTTTCTAGATCCTCATGTTCATGTATTGATTAGTAGTAAATTTGAAAATTTTTTTTTTTTTGCTGTCAACAAATACCTTCCAGTGGTTGATATTAATAGTTCCGTAGACTCTCTTTGCATGTAATGGTCCTTGGCCTATAACTAGTTTTTCTTTCGTAAGTGTGTCAAACAGCTGTTCTCAGATATTCTAATTTGCTTTCTTCTAGGCATATGGTAGAACTGAACTTTGTCCTACTGAAATTGCTCATTGCCATGTGATTTGCTTTGGCGAATGAAATGAAACTGAAGGTGATGTGTAGACTCTTCTTGGGGGAGGCATTTCATTGCCAGTGACAGGTACCTTACTGCTCCCTTCCATGTCCCATGTTGATTAAGAAAATAACAGAGCAAAGCATTCTTGCAAACCCGTGCTAAACATGTAGCATAATGAAAAATAAGCCTTTGCTGTCTTAAGCACCTGAGATTTGGGATGTATTTGTAATTAAAACATAAACTAGTCCACGCTAATATGTGGTTTATCATACATTTATTTTCCTGTACATTAAGCTATATTTCTTCTTTGTTTTAATTTGTATCTTTGTTTCTATAGTGATAAATGTTGATTATTCTTCTTACAGCTCCATACTATTTATTGGGCTGTAATAATTCTCTCTTCTGATTTTCCAGTGGGTTTTCTTTTTCTGTGAAAGAGTCACATTGCAAGAATCTTTCTTGAATGACTATCAATAGTGGGATAGTTGGAAGAAATACTTTTTTCATTATATTTGGCAAAGAAAAAATATACTTCTTTTTAGAGGATCTCCGCCCTTCAGCTGCAACTCATTACTGTCTACCTAAATGCGCTAAACTAGCCAGAAAGCAAATGTTTCCCATTACAAATGACATTTATCAGCTAGTCTCAGGAATCAGTTTCCTTCAAAATTGATCTAGTTTGGAAGTCACAGTTATGACTCACTACTGGATCTTTCAGTGCTTTCAAAGTATAAAAGTACAATGGGCGATATGATTAACATTGACCCATTGCATCTTTTGTACGTATATATCAACCATAACATTTATTTCTCCAAGAAGACATATTTTTGGCTACCAGTATCAGAATGCCTTCCTTAATATGTCTGGTAGTCTTTCATTTGCATTAATGCTTTATATTTTGAAGTTTTTCATATAATGTATTCATTATTATATTTTTAGAATCTGTTATTTGAGTTTGCACTGTTGCCCATACACCAAATTATATTGTTAAGAAAATGTTTAAGTAAATGCCATCCAGACTTGAAACCTGATTGACGTATAAGAAGTCCCCAACTTCCATATGGGTTAGGTTCTTAAGATTTATAGTCTGCATTTTGGAGCATGGGTGACATTTCCCAGAAATAATAATTCTGAGATTCATCATTAGTTCCCATCCCAGCCATCCAAAGCCGAGTTAACCCCTAAAGTAATTGACATACTTCTTTTGTGTGGTCATCTTAGAAGTCTAATCAACATTTATAGCAATGTTTGAGAAAAACAATCCGTTGGCATTAACAAAAGGCATACATTGATTTGGAGAAAATGTTTGTACCCCTAACCTATCGTAGGAGAAGGGAAGAAATGTAAAGCACTAGGAACACATTGTATTTATTTATTTTTTTAGAGATGAAGTCTCACCATATTGCCCGGGCTGGTTTCAAACTCTTGGACTTAAGCAATCCTCCCACCTCAGCCTCCCAAAGTGCCAGGAACACACTTATGTCTCTTACAGCCATGGAAACAATGAACTGCTAACATGTGTTTTTAGAAAGAATGTGGAAGTATGGGAACCTCTTCCTTTATGTGGTAATTGAGGTGAGTATCTTAGAACATCTGGTATGGCTTAGGATGGATGGTAAGATAAAAAGATCTTTATAAATCAGACATTTCTCATTTCAAACTCAATTTCACACAGTGGCTTAAATGATACTTGAAACAGATCTATGTAGAAGCAACATAATGCAAAATTAACTCAAATGGGGTCTCACCTTCTCATTCTGACTTTCTAGTTGTAAAGTATTGATCATAATCTAATAGGACTATAGTCTAACAATAATTTTTAATGAGATGATGCAGCTACAAAACTTACATTCCAACCAGTCTATCCCTACAGTGCTATGTGAAGAAGGATTGAAATGACTTTGAAACTCCAAAATTTGTCAATGTAGAACAAACAGTATCTGTTTATGTAGTCATAAATTATAGGTGCCCTGGTGTCCTGCCATCTTGACTCAAAGATGGAGTCGTTCAGTATTGAATCAGTAGGAACTTAGACTTTAGGTATTGTTGGCTCCAGTTTGAAAGCTATAAAATGGTGGCCTGCGGACAAGAGAAGGAACTAAAGAGGAAAATACATAACTCATTGAGGAATTTACCCAATTCTGCCTTTGACCATTATGATACAGTGCTATAAACTCAAGAAAAAGGGTTTTTTTTTCCCCTGCTAAGAACATTTTTTTCAAAGGAAATAGAGAATGAGATCAAAACAGTGCCTGAACTTTTGAAATCTTTTAGACACAGCTATGATTCAGGCATTCAATAACACTGACAGCAAAATCCTTCCCACCACGTCTTGAAGAGTGAAACTAGAGTCAACCGTGAGGTTAAATGGTCTTGAGAAGATTATCTTATTATTGTAAAACTGCCTAGAAGATGAATGGAATTTTCTCTAAGTCACTAGTATTAACCTGTTTGCTAAGTTGAATAGAGAATGCCAGGCAGTTTGAAAAATCTGGGAAAAGTTGAAGCAAAAATAAAAAGTAGGAGGTCTTGGCTGTAATTTTGAGCCAGGAGGTCTTGGCTGTAATGTCTCTTCTGTGCTCTACTAATTGCCTGGTCATTTTGACAACTGAGAGTTAATTTACCCTTCTGCAATGATATCTTCTTGGATTACTTGCTCTCTAACTCTCTTCCAACTTTGATATGTTCATGTCTCAGTGACCTATTACTGTCAGATATAGGCATTTCTAGGTACTAAAAGGTGGACAGTCGTTTATATTATGTCAGTGGTAAGTAGCAGTGGTAGCAGCAGGCTACCATTCATTGAATATTTATTACAGGCAAGATTCCATGCTGAGTCCTTTATATGGATTATCTCATTTAATCTTTGAAGTATCAGAGATTTGATATAATTTGCCCAAGTCCTGCCAGCTATAAAATGCCAAATGTAAAAAAGAGTAGGCTGGGCGCGGTGGCTCACGCCTGTAATCCCAGCACTTTGGGAGGCCGAGGCGGGTGGATCATGAGGTCTGGGCGCAGTGGCTCATGCCTGTAATCCCAGCACTTTGGGAGGCCAAGGTGGGTGGATCACGAGGTCTGGGCGCAGTGGCTCTTGCCTGTAATCCTAGCACTTTGGAAGGCCAAGGCAGGTGGATCACGAGGTCAGGAGATGGAGACCATCCTGGCCAACATGGCAAAACCCCATCTCTACTAAAAATACAAAAATTAGCCAGACGCGGTGCCGGGCACCTGTAATCCCAGCTATTTGGGAGACTGAGGCAGAAGAATTGCTTGAACCTGGGAGATGGAGGTTGCAGTGAGCTGAGTCCACACCATTGCTCTCCAGCCTGGACGACAAGAGCGAGACTCTGTCTCAAAAAAAAGAGTAGTGGATATTGATCTTCTAGTCACTTGCTCAAAAGTTAACTGCCATAACAGCTTTGAATGAAAACATAAATCTAATATATCCATTCTTTCTGAAAATCAGATGTCTTGTGTGTGTTGGCAACAGATTTTTGTTTAGGTGACATATGGATCTATTCATAGGTATTATGTGCACCACCTCGTGATTCACTGTTCGATATAGTAGCCACCAGCCATACGTGGCTATTTAAATTTAAATTTTCATTAGCTAACTTAAAAACTTAATTCCTCTGTCACTAGCCGCAACTCAATGCTCAGTAGCCACATGTGGCTAGTGGTTACCATATTGGGTAGTGCAGATATAGAAAATTTCCAGCAACACAGAAATTTCTACTGGACAGTGTGGCTCTAGTGACTACTTTCTAATTCTCTCTTCCCTGCTCCTCCCAATGTCTCAGTTTTGTCTTAAGGTCAGCTCCATTCACAGTAGCAACAATAGCTGTAGAAGTAAAAACCTTCCCATCCCACCTAGAGGAAGAATTTTCTTTTGGGGTTGTTAGAAGTGTGAGGGAACTTTTTTCCCAGAAGTTTCACTATAATATTGTTATGCCTCATTGTTGCAAATGTGATTATATCCATATCTGAGTAATCCTTATGGCTAGAGAGATAGGATGTTCTGATTGGTTTAAGCCAATCAGGTTCACCCCTGGGGCAATTTCACTGTAATGACTACAATTTCATGGCTGCTATCCATTGGGTTAGCAAAAAGATTCCTCCAAAACAAGTTGGAGTGCTTTAAACAGAAGAATGGAAGATAAATTTTGGTGAGCTCCATAAAGATATCCACCATACCTTTCATTTTTGCCATTTTTCTAAATCAATGTCAAAGGATGTGTTAAAATGCTGTGCTGAATGTCTCAGGACTCAGGCAGGAATGTAGCCTGAATTGTTTCCATAGTCCCAACAGCAAATTTTCCACTCCATACAATGGCCCTCCAAACTAACTGTTCTGTTTCAATATGGCCAAAGTCCTTAAAATAGTTTTAATGTAGACTATATTAAAAGATATGTATCTGAAAATTAGCTGGGCATGGTGGTGGGTGCCTGTGATCCTAGCTACTCAGTAGGCTGAGGCAGGAGAGTCGCTTGAAGCTGGGAGGTGAAGGTTGCAGTGAGCCCAGGTCATTCCACTGCACTCCAGTCTGGGCAACAGAGTGAGACTCTGTCTCAAAAAAAAAAAAAAAAAAAAAGAAAGAAAAGAAAGAAAGAAAAAGGAAGAAAGAGAAAAGGAAACATATGTATTTTTGGGTAAGTATCATAGGAATTATTGAATGCACCATAATAATGGATGTTCAAGTTCAAGAGTTTTGCGGAGACCCAAGAAAGAGAGACACAGTGAATGGGCAACCTCCCAGCTATGCTTGTGCATAAACTTGGGTAACTAAATTAACCTTCACTAGTTAGGGTTTTGTGCCACATTTCTCCCTCTGATACCTACAATGTAAGTCAATACAATAGCCACCATACATACCCCAGGTCTCTGGATCTAAATTAATGTTTTCTAAAGCTCGTTGGCACTCTAGACTAGAGAATCTTTCTTAAGGTGAAGGATATTGTTATCCATTTTCCCCTAAATGGGAAGGAAATGGTGTCATTAGTCAATAAGTACATTTCTTTCAAGTCTTTGCTTTCAGTTTTAATACATATGAAACCTGTGACTTATTTTCTTGTTGTTGTTTTGTTTTGCTGAGACAGAGTCTCTCTCTGTCACGCAGGCTAGAGTGCAGTGGCGCCATCTCGGCTCACTGCAACCTCCGCTTCCCAGGTTCAAGCGATTTTCATGCCTCAGCCTCCCGAGTAGCTGGAACTACAGGTGCATGCCACCACGTCCGGCTAATTTTTTTATATTATTAGTAGAGACGGGGTTTCACCACCAGACTGGTGTCAAACTCGTGACCTCAAGTGACCCACCTGCCTCAGCCTCCCAAAGTGCTGGGATTACAGGCGTGAGCCACCGTGCCTGGCCTTATTTTGTTTTTAAAAGTTATATAAATGTATACCCCAAGAGGAATTTTCCAACCTGGTCCTTCCTTAAATATAAATATACAAAAGAAGAATCCACACTAGTCTGTTTACAATGTAGAACAAAAAAAAAATTGAAAAAGTCATGGTGATGAGTCCAGAATGTCCAAGCCAGTTTTAAGTCAGCTGGCCTTTGAGTTGCTAAGTGTGTTTATTTTTTCCATTCTCCTCTGAAACCATAGTTGCTACAAAATCCCAGAAACAGAACTGCAGTGAATCTACAGAATTGCTTTATTCCATCAAACCCCAGTCAGCAAACTGTGATTAAATGGGTGTGAAGAATAAAACAGCCCAAGATTCCTAAAATGTCACATATTTGCAATTTGACCAAAATGGAACTGAGCCTGTAGGCTTGTCTCATTACTTTTTGGCAAGGGAAAAGGGAATATCCATGGAAATGCTCTTAAAATTGTCCTTGTTTTCTTTTGAAAAAAAAAAGGCATCTATTTATAAAATAAATTTTTATTTTTATTAATTATTATTATTATTTTTTAGAGACAGAGTCTCCCTCTGTCACCCAGACTGGAATGCAATGATGCAATCATAGCTCACTGCAGCCTTGAACTTCAAGGAATCCTTTCACCTCAGCCTTCTGAGTAGCTAGGCCTATAGGAGCAAATCCCCATGCCTGGCTACATTAGTTTTTATTTTTTGTAGGGACAGGGTCTTGCTATGTTGCCCAAGCTGATCTCAAATTCCTGGTGTCAAGCAAATCCTCCTGCCTTGACCCTCCAAAGCACTGCAATTACAGGTGTGAGCCACCATGCCTGGCCCCTATAAAAATAAATTTTAAACCTAGAAAAAGGTGTTAATATACGCACAGAACAGAGGCTCTCAAAGAAGAATCAACCTACTCAAAACTTCGGTGTTTGCTGGATGTGGTGGCTTATGCCTATAGTCCCAGCACTTTGGGAGGCCAAGGTGGGGGGAGGACCACTTGAGCCCGGGAGTGCAAGACCAGCCTGGACAACATAGTGAGACCCAGCTGTATTTTTTTAAAAATTAAAATATATTTTTAAAAAAACTTTGGTATTAGAATTATGCTTGGGGCAGTAGTGAGACAACTAAGCTTACATTTTAGAACATGTATTTGCCTTTATTGACTGCATTATAAAGAGATCTCTTGCCCTTAAAGTGGCTACCCTCTTTTCGAGGTCTACACACTAGCTCTTTCAGGACAATAATTGCAACTCTTCTCTGAACTAAATGGACTCGCGAGCTTCTCTAGACTAATAGAAAGCATTTCAATGACACTTGCTTATGATGGGGTCAGTTCTTCCTACGTAGAAATGCCCATTACAGAAATAAGCAGACTCAATATTCTTCTCACAGATGCTAACAATGGATTCTGTGGGTAGAACTGTTATCTTCTTGTTTGTTTGTCTGTTTATTTGTTCTAGTTTTTGAAAATGACAATAGCACACATGATTGTCCCATATTAGTTCCTTATTTAAGGCAGAAACTAAGTCCATCAGCTTAACTATCTCCAATGTCTTTCTTTTTTCTTAAGGTTAAAAAAAAAAAAAGGAAATCAGAAAGTCAGAATTCTCTGCACCCCTCATTGCACACTTTTGCCTTTGAGGATGCATATTTGACAGTCTTGGAACAAAAGACATGCTGTTCCAGGCCTTATAGTACTATATAGTGCGCTCATAAAATGTTACTCACCTTTAAATAGTCTTGTGTGACTTTCAGATAATAACAGTAAATCACTAATTAGATGAAGAAAGAAAATACATATATGTCTTAATCAAGTTTAAACCTAAACAAATATAGAGCATGTTTAATTTACTTAAAGAATTGGCGAGGAAAAGTTGATGTACTTGTTAGTTGTATCTGCTGCTCTAATAGAAAGAGAAAGCTCCTAAAAATATTTATTAACCTATATTATTTTAACCACCACCACCCTCTAATGATGATCAGATTCAGAGTCTTTACTCTTTCGAAGTCACTGACAAGAGCCGGCAGCATCCAAAATGAGTGTTTCCACAGGTTTCCTAGCAAAACAGACAAGAATGACATGAGTGAAAACAGAATATAGGCCTGAGAACAAATCTATTTTTCTGAAGAATGTTACAAAGAACAGGATGTAGTGTGGTGTTAGGGGACATTGTCAGGAATGTCATTGGAGTGGAGACCTAGTTCTGGCACTCTAGACGCCAACCTTTTTACTTTCAGAGCCCTGTCTTTTCCTTTCCTTTACGCTCTCTAGAGTCTACTCCCAACTCTGGAAAACTTTACTAATCCATATCCTGTGTTGGTATCCTTCTGCCTCCTAAAGCTTATGCCCCCAAATCTGTCTCTTTGGGATTCTCCACTGTGTTGTCTACCTCTCTCTCTCTCTCTCTCTCTCACTAACCTCATCAGTATCCTAGAACTAAATGTCCCCTTTAGGGGCATGATTCTCACATCAGTGTCTCTAAACCACTACTCAGTTCTGAGATCCAGAACTACATTTCCAATTGCCTGATCAATAGATTCACCTACAAAGTGCATAGGTAAACGACACTCAAAATTGATAGCTACCTCCTCAAAGCAGCTCTTCCTGTTAGGTTCCTATTTCTGTGAATGGCACCATTTTCCCCTAATTCTGTGCTCCCAAAATGTCAGTCAGGTATGTCACTGATTTCTCTCTTTCTTCTCATCTCCGATTTCTGTTTTACTGGTTTTCCCTCTACAGAATCTTTTATATCCATTTCCATCCCGTTTTTAGGTCACTGCCATGGTTCAGTTTCACCTTGCCTCCTGTCTAAACTATTACAGTATATATTAAATCATCACATGTACACTTTAAATATATATAATTTTTATTTGTCAATTATACCTTAATAAAGCTGGAAGACAAAATAAAATAAACAATTAAAGTAGCCTACTAACTGCTGTCCTTATGCCTGGTCTCTTCTAATTTATTCACCATATGCTGCCAGAAAAATCTTCCTAAGGCATAACTCTACATATATCATCCCCCAAAACAAACACTTTTATTTATTTTTATTTATTTATGTAATTTTTTTGAGACAGGGTCTCCCTTGGTTGCCCAGGATGCTGGGCTGTAGTAACACTATCACGACTCACTGCATCCTTAACCTCCCAGGCTCAAGTGATTCTCCCATCTCAGCCTCCCAAGTAGCTGGGACTATAGGTGTATGCCAGCACGCCCAAGTAGGGGGACTATAGGTGTATGCCTAGCCAATAAACACGTTTGAAGACTCCCATTTGCACATAAAATTAAATTCATACTTCTGCTTATCCTAGTTTCATTTTGTTTATTTACTTATTTATTTATTTTTTGAGATGGAGTCTTGCTCTGTCGCCCAGGCTGGAACACAATGGTATGATCTCAGCTCACTGCAACCTTCACCTCCTGGGTTCAAGCAATTCTCCTGCCTCAGCCTCCCAAGTAGCTGGGATTACAGGTGCCCATGACCACACCCAGCTAATGTTTTTTGTATTTTTAGTAGGGTCATGTTGGTCAGGCTGGTCTTGAACTCCTGACCTCAGGCGATCCACCCACCTCAGCCTCCCAAAGTGCTGAGATTACAGGTGTTAGCCACTGCACCCAGCCTCATTTATTAACTAATTCAATGAATATTTATTTTTAAATGCCATAAACACAACAAAAAGTGAAAACGAATGATTTCTGCCCTCACTGAATTTTCAGTCTCTTGTGGAAGATAAACATTACAGATATAGGCTTAAAAAAAGTTAATTCGAATTGTGAGCACTTTATGAAAGAAAAATAAAACTTATCTTGAAAGATTTAACCTGGTCTGAGAAGACTCTCTTATCGCAGTTATATATACATATACATAATATATGCGTAGCAACTTCGGTTTTCTAAAATCTTCTGCTCAAAACTGACCTTTAATTCAAATTGAACTTTTCAGCCCTTGATTAGGCCTCCTTCTGTGCTTTGTTCATGCTGCAGCTTTTCTTTATAACATATCCTATATATCCTTCAAATCCCACCTCTTCCTTGCAGCTCTTTTAGTAATTTCTTCTATATACTGTGAGTTCTTGCTCCTTAATCCCCCAATTACTTTATATTTACCTCTCTTCAGATGTGTGTATGTGAATGATCCAATAATCTTGTTAAAGCCGTACTATTTGGAGGATACAAGGTCCATATACAAAAATCAATTGTATTTCTAGAAGTAATTAGAAGATTAATGTTACAAAATCCACTTAAAATCGCATTTAAAAACAAAACAAAACAAAACAAAAACAGAGACTTCTGTTTCCAGCCCAGATAGAGAAATAGAGGTTGATTTACTCTAACACATGAAGCAACCAAACAACAACAAAACAGATGAAATATATGAAATAATAGCTTTGAAGGCACTGAGTATAGGCAATGAAGGACAGTGATCCCTGAGAAACAGTCAGTGAACAAGTCGAGTGCTACAAATGCTCGTTTTACCACTATGAGAAACTTTAAGAGTTTCTAGGCTGCAACATACAGAGAAACCAGGCAAAACCCAGTGAACTCCTCGAATTGAGGAGATGAAATTGAGAGTCCACAAAGACAGTGGAAGCTAGAGTGTTGAGGACAGAGTAATGGAGAGGAGACTATTTCATAAAAAAAGAAATCCAGGCTCCACACAGTGGCTCATGCCTGTTAATCCGAGCACTTTGGGAGGTCGAGGCAGGAGGATTGCTTGAGTAGGAGTTTGAGGTCAGCCTGGACAATATGGTGAGGCCACGTCTCTACAAAAAATACAAAAATTAGTTGAGTGTGGTGGTGCGCGTCTGTAGTCCCAGCTACTCGGGAGTCTGAGGTGGGAGGATTGTTCGAGCCTAGAAGGTCAAGCCTGCAGTGAGTTACAGTTGTGCCACTGCACTCCAGCCTGGGTGAAAGAGTGAGACCCTGAGAAAGAAAAGAAAAGAAACGAAGAGAAAAGAAAAGAAACCAAGAGAAGAGAAAAGAAAAGAAGGAAGGAAGGAAGAAAGAAAATAAAAGAAAAGTAAGAAGGAAGGAAGGAAGAAAGAAAGAAAATTTAAAAAAAGAAAGGAAAAGAGAAGGGAGGGAGGGAAGGGAGGGAGGGAGGGAAGGAAGGAAGGAAGGATCCAGGTATCTGCAGAAGGTCCCCCTTAAGTATGCAGCAGAACATTGAGCAGTGGATGCATATGAGGAAACTACTTGATACTGGGAAAAGCACCATTCAAAAGGATTAAAGAAACAGCACCCATTCCACACAGAGGGCCACGAATAGTGCCTGCTCCCACTGGACAGACCGGAAAAGTACTGTAATTCCCTGGGCATGGGGTTGAGTATACAGAAGGCTCTTGCCTCAGTATTGTGGGCAATTTGCCTTAGGCTGAGCACTGCGCTGGTCCTACCTAACAAAACTCAAAGCAAGACCCAAATGAATCAAACTGCTTCCAAGTAATGTAACTGCACCCCAGAACAAAGCTCAAGAATATTTACAGGAATATAAAATATCCAGCACCTAACAAAGTAAAGTTTACTATGTCTGGCATCCAGGCAAAAGTTATCAGAAATAAAACAAGCAGAAAATAGGACCCCTAATGAGGAGAAATATTGAGTCAGTTCAAACTGACTCAAAACTGACATAGAGATTAGAATTAATAGACAAGAACTTTAAAACATGTTATTATAACTGCATTGCATATGTTCAGAAATTTACATAGAGACATGGAAGATGTTTTTAGAAGACCCAAATTGAACTTTTGGACATAAAAAGTAGAATGTATGAGATGAAAAATCTCTAGATGGGGTTAATGACAGATTAATCATTGAAGAAGTAAATATTAATAAACTTGAAGATAGACCAATAGAAACTATTGTAGTGAAAGACAAGAGAAAAAAGAATTTTTTAATGAAAAGAGCATCAGTGAATTGTGGGATAACTTCAAGTGACCTAATGTATTTGTAATTGGAATCTGCAAAGGAGATGAGAAAGGACAGAAAAATATTTAATGGCCCTAAATTTTCCACATATGACAAAAGTTGTAAACCCACAGATCCACCAAGCTAAGTGAACCCTCAAGCACAAAACACAAGTCTGTGCACCAAATTACAGATCTTTTAATTACATGAGGCAAAAAACTAATAGATTTGCAAGGAGGAATAAAGAAATGAGAAAATATAGTCAGAAAACATTAGAGAGAAGTATTCCCCGTGAACATAAATTCTAAACAAAATTTTATCAAAATTAAATCCAACAACATATTAAGAGCATCATGGCCAAGTGAGGTTTATTCTAGAAATGCAAGGTTGGTTTATCATTCAAAAATCAATAAATGTAATTCACCATATTAATAAATCAAAAAAAGAAAAATTATATAATCATCTCAATGGACACAGCAGATGCATTTGACAAAACACAACATCCATTCCTGATGAAAATTCTCAACAAAAATTCTACAGATAACATCATACTTAATGTTGAAACACAGAATAATTTCCCTCTAAAATTGGCCTGGCCAACATGGTGAAACCCCATGATATGGTTTGGCTTTATCCCCACCCAAATCTCAACTTGAATTGCATCTCCCAGAATTCGTGTGTGTTTTGGGAGGGACCCAGGAGGAGGTAATTGAATCATGGGGGCCAGTCTTTCCCATGCTATTCTATGATAGTGAATAAGTCTCACAAGATCTGATGAGTTTATCAGGGGTTTCCACTTTTGCTTCTTCCTCATTTTCTCTTGTCGCCACCATGTAAGAAGTGCCTTTCGCTTCCCACCATGATTCTGAGGCCCCCCTGGCCATGTGGAAGTGTAAGTCCAATTAAACCTCTTTTTCTTCCCAGTCTCAGGTATGTCTGTATCAGCAGCATGAAAACAGACTAATACAGTAAATTGGTACCGGTAGAGTGGGGCATTACTGAAAAGAAACCCAAAAATATGGAAGCAACTTTGGAACTAAGTGTCAGGCAGAGGTTGGAACAGTTTAGAGGGCTCAGAAGAAGAGATGAAAATGTGGGAAAGTTTGGAACCTCCTAGAGACTTTTGAATGGCTTTGACAAAAATGCTGATAGCGATATGAGCAATATGGTCCAGGCTGAGGTGGTCTCAGATGGAGATAAGGAACTTGTTGGGAACTGGAGCAAATGTGACTCTCGTTATGTTTTAGCAAAAAGACTGCAGCATTTTGCCTCTGCCCTAGAGATTTGTGGAACTTTGAACTTGAGAGAGATGATTTAGGGTATCTGGCATAAGAAATTTCTAAGCAGCAAAGCATTCAAAAGGTGACTTGGATGCTGTTAAAAGCATTCTGTTTTAAAAGGGAAACACAGCATAAAAGTTCAGAAAATTTTCAGCCTGATGATGCAGTAGAAAAGAAAAACCCATTTTCTGAGAAGAAATTTAAGCCAGCTGCAGAAATTTGCATAAGTAGTAAGGAGCCTAATATTAATCCCCAAGACCATGGGGAAAGTGTCTCCAGGTCATGTCAGAGACTTTCATGGCAGCCCCTCCCATCACAGGCCTGGAGGCCCAGGAGGAAAAAGTGGTTTTGTGGGCCAGGCCCAGGGTCCCCATGCTGTGTGCAGCCTAGGGACTTGGGGCCCTGTGTCCCAGCTGCTCCAGCCATGACTGAAAGGGGTCAATGTACAGCTTGGGCTGTGGCTTTAGAGGTTGGAAGTCCCAAGCCTTGGCAGCTTCCATGTGGTGTTGAGCCTGTGCATGCACAGAAGTCAAGAATTGAGGTTTGGGAACCTCTGCCTAGATTTCAGAAGATATATGGAAACCCCTGATGCCCAGGCAGAAGTTTGCTGCAGGGGTGGGGCCTTCATGAAGAACCTCTGCTAGGGAAGTGTAGAAGGGAAATATCAGGTCAGAGCCCCCACTCAGACTCCCTACTGGGACATTGCCTACTGCAGCTGTGAGAAGAGGGCCACTGTCCTCCAGACCCCAGAATGGTAAATTGGTACCATTTACCATTGTCCACTGACCGCTTGCACCATGCACCTGGAAAAGCCACAGACACTCAATGCCAGCCCATGAAAGCAGCCAGGAGGGAGACTGTACCCTACAAAGCCACAGGGGTAGGGCTGCCCAAGACCATGGGAACCCACCTCTTACATCAGCGTGACCTGGAGTCAAAGGAGATCATTTTTTGGAGCTTTAAAATTTGACTTCCCCACTGGATTTTGGACTTGCATGGGGCCTGTAACCCTTTTGTTTTGGCCAATTTCTCCCACTTGGAGCAGCTGTATTTACCCAATACCTGTACCCCCATTGTATCTAGGAAGTAACTAGCTTGCTTTTGATTTTACAGACTCATAGGCAGAAGGGACTTGCCTTGTCTCAGATGAGACTTTGGACTGTGGACTTTGGGTTAATGCTGAAATGAGTTAAGACTCTGGGGGACTGTTGGGAAGGCATGGTTGGTTTTGGAATGTGAGGACATGAGATTTGGAGGGGCCAGGGTGGAATGAGATGGTTTGGCTGTGTCCCCACCCAAATCTCAACTTGAATTTATCTTCCAGAGTTCCCCTGTGTTATGGGAGGGATCCAGGGGAAGTTAATTGAATCATGGGGGCCAGTCTTTCCCATGCTATTCTCATGATAGTGAATAAGTCTCACGAGATCTGATGGGTTTATCAGGGGTTTCCGCTTTTGCTTCTTCCTCATTTTCTCCTGCCACTACCATGTAAGAAGTGCCTTTCACCTCCTGCCGTGATTCTGAAGCCTCATCGGCCATGTGGAAGTGTAAGTCCAATTAAACCTCTTTTTCTTCCCAGTCTAGGGTATGTCTTTATCAGCAATATGAAAACAGACTAATACACCCCATCTCTACAAAAAATACAAAAATTAGCCAGATGTGATGGTGCATGCCTGTAGTCCCAGCTACTCAGGAGGCTGAGGTGGGAGGATCACTTGAGCCCAGGAGGTGGAGGTTGCAGTAAACCGAGATCATGACACTGCACTCCAGCCTGGGTGACAGGCTGTCTCAAAAAAAAAAAAAAAAAAAAAAACCCTGTCTCAAAAAAAAAGAAAAGAAAGAAAAGAAAAGAAACATTAGATAAATATTAGCCTTGTCAGGTGATAGATCATGATTAATAGTTTATACAGCTTGTTTGTAAGCTATAAACAAGTATTTAATTGTGTAAAAGTAATCTTCAAATTTTTACTCTGTAAAATATCAAATACACATAATCTATTCAGACTTAGAATGTAGGTGTTTATAAAAATCATATATAGTTCTGAGCCTTTACTTCATCCAACAGATAAAAGTTTTAAGAAATATAAGAATTGCTGAGCTATGTACAAAGACTCTGAGAAAACAGAAAACAAATGCTCCTGAACTAGCATTTGGATGAGATCAAATGGACTTCGAGACTGAAATGAAATTCCACAATACCAAAGACAGAGAATGATGAAGAAAGGGAAGAACAAATGAAAATTACAGGAATAATTAAACACCCTAGGACTGATCTAATAGAAGTAATGAATGTGATAACTAACAAGCAATGATCCATGTGGAGGAATATAACTCACGAAATATGCCTTACAACTGTGAGCCCTGCAATGACCCCGGGTCCTGTTCTCATACCATGCATACCTCTCATTCCACGGGACACAAATATGCCTTTCACATTAGAATGAAGACTATTTCCTATATGCTCAGCCTTTTCAGTGGTCATCAGCAAGGCACAGGGACAGGTCACTTGTATTTTCCAAAACCTTCCTTTCTTCCTAGACAACAATATATTATTCTCTGAAAGCTTGTTCATTGGCCTCATTAAATGCTGTATTTCAGAACAAGATTTTCACATATGTTTAGAATAAAATATACAAGATTTTCATGTGTGTTTAGAAACAAGATCTGTAAATATAATTGATTATGAATAATTATTAAGATCTGCTAAAATGGGGGGTGTCACGAGGATGACGGCCACATTTTTACGGTTTGCTGTATGTTAGAGTCACTTGCCTGCTCTTTTTCTCTGTTGAGCAAGAAGCTCCATGAGGGCAGAGGCTTGTTTTACTTACCTGTGTCCCTTCTGCAGAGCCTTCAGCATGAGGGGACTTTCACAATTATTAACCTTAATGCCTCAATTAGAGGCGTTTGTGTCTCTCTGGTGCAAATGCCTCTAATCAATCAATCACTTTCATTACTCTCTCTGGTGTGTTTTGAAGATGGATTTTTAAAAAGATTCACTCATGCATCTCTTAACTGATTTCTTTCTTCTTTCCCGGGGAGTTCAACAGCTAAACAGATAAACTGTTTCCGTTTGTGGTTTGAGTCCTGTTTTCTCTATAATTTCCTCCAAAAGAAAGAGCAATAAGTAAAACAGGGCAAACATGAGCTGTGTCAACATAGCAAAACACCTGCAGAACAACAACTCCAAGCTGACAAAGACTTATGCAACTGTTTAATGGTTTGTCCTGGATCCAACAGTAAGATTTTCCTGACAGTAACTCTCTCCCTGCCAAAGAGGCCATAACCCTTGAATCTGGTAGAGAAATTGGAGAGTATAATACTGTACTGTTGCTTCTGGCAGTGACAGAGTGAAATATGTGGTTGGAGTTTTTTTTTAAAAAAAGATGTATGTAGATTAGCACACAAGGCAGAAAACAATAAAGATAACAACCAAAACATCTAAAATATATAGGCTTTTGACTGGGCGCGGTGTCTCATGCCTGTAATCCCAGCACTTTGGGAGGCCAAGGCGGGTGGATTGTTTGAGGACAGGAGTTAGACACTACCGTGGTGAAACCCCATCTCTACTAAAAATGCAAAAATTAGCCGGGTGTGATGGCATGTGCCTGTAATCCCAGCTTCTTGGGAGGCTGAGGCTTGAGAATCACTTGAACTCAGGAGGCAGAGGTTGCAGTGAGCTGAGATCGCACCGCTGCACTCCAGCCTGGGCGACAGAGCAAGACTTTGTCTCAAAAAATAAAATAAAATAAAATAAAATAAAACAAAATATCTAGGATTTCACATTTGCAAAGCAGTTTTACATACATTATGTTAGTCCCTTCACCCCTATGCACATATATATAACAAACCTTGGGGTGTCTAATTTTCTTCATTGTACAGATAAGGAAATGGGTTCTGAGCAATGGAAATATTTACTCAGGGTCATAAAATAATATTTCTCTTTGATATTTTCAACTCTTATGCATTAATCAACTAATTCAATTTATGAAATATATATGATTATTGACTTTTAGTAGAGCCATTCCTGAGCTTTGACACAACGTTTAAAACTCATTTAAGTGACTTCTGGTTTAAACGTATATAAAGTGTCTCCCAATTGTCCACTAAAATAGCTATGAAACTACAGAAAAAAAGAAGAAAAATTAACACAAGGAAAATTAAGACATATACAACTTATCAGAATCTGGGGTGAATCTTTATTAACTGAAAATTAGATTTGGCAAACATTAATGGGAAATTTTGAACACTTATTCTGTGCCAAGTACCTTGCCAGGTACTAGGAATACACAGTGGACAAATACCGTCATGCTATTGGCCTTTACAGAGCTTACGGTCTAACTTGACTGAGAAAATCACTCAGACATTGCTTCACAGTATACCTAACTCGCCTGAAAAGATGTAGGAGCCCTTTTTTTAATCAGCCCTGTTATTCTTGCATTCAGAGATTCTGCAGCAATTGGAATATTGGGCAGAGAGTATATTGCTCATAGATCCCAAATTATGTGGCAGCCACAGCACTGATTCACTAATTCTTTTTCTTCTTTTTTTTTTTTTCTGCCAGCACCTGATCTTGGATGCCTGGCTAACTATTTTTAGAGATGAGGTCTTGCTATGCTGCCCAGGCTGGTCCTGAACTCCTGGCCTCAAGTGATCCTCCCTCCTCAGCCTCCCAAGGTATTGGGATTAAAGGTGTGAGCCACTGTGACCAGCCTGATTCTTTCTTCTTATTCTTCACCTCACTCTCCCATCCCCCCATATCTTTCTATATTGTTACATTAGCTAGGACAGTAGATGTAAAATCCTTAGCATAATCTTTGAGTCAGAATATGTTCCTATTAATGTTAGCCAATTTCATTATCAGTTTTTACAATTCAGAGGTAACAACCAAAGACTGATTGGGCAGAAAGTAGTGCTCTGGAAGGCTGGTGGTAGTATATTGCAGGTATAGACTCCATGTATAAAGTTTCAAAGGCAGAGGGTCAAAACTGGAAGAATCCCAATAGCGGTGCTGTATCAGTCAGGGTTCCTCAGAGAAACAGAACCAATAGTGTATTAGTCCATTCTCACACAGCTATAAAGAACTACCTGAGATTGGGTAATTTATGAAGAAAAGAGGTTTAATTGACTCATAGTTCTACAGGCTGTACAGGACATGGCTGGGGAGGCCTCAGGAAACTTACAATCATGGCAGAAGGCAAAGGGGAAACCGGCACATCTTACATGGCCAGAGCAGGAGGAAGAGAGAGAGAGTGAAGGGGGAAGTGCTAGACACTTTCAAACAACCAGATCTCTTAAGAACTCCGTCATGAGACAGCACTGGAGGATGATGCTAAACCATTAGAAACCATCCCCATGATCCAATCACCTCCCGCGAGGCCCCTCCACCAACACTGGGAATTACAATTTGACATGAGATTTGAGTGGGAACACAGAGCCAAACCATATCAAATAGGATGTGTACAAAAAAAGATTTATTATAAGGAATTGGCTTATGCAATTATGGAGGCTGACAAGTCCCAAAGTTGGCCGTCAGCAAGCTGGAGACCCAGGAGAGCCAATGGTGTATGGAGTTCCAGTCCCAAAGCCAAACAGGCTTAAGACACAGGAAGAGTACATGTTTCAATTCGAGTCCGAAGACAGGGAAAAAACAATGTCACAGCTTGAATGCAGTCAAGCAGAAAGAGTTTTCTCTTACCCAGCCTTTTTGTTCTATTCAGGCCTTCAACAGATTGGATAATGGCCACTCACATTGGAGAGGGCAGTCTGATTTATTCAGTTTACCAATTCAAATGTTAATCTCATCCAGAAATAACTTTACAGACATACATGGAATAATGTCTGACCAAATATCTGGATACATTATGGCCCAGTCAAGTTGACACATAAAATTAACCATATAGAGGCTGGGTGCGGTGGTTCACGCCTGTAATCCCAGCACTTTGGGAGGCTGAGGTGGGCAGATTGCCTGAGTTCAGGAGTTTGAGACCAGCCTGGGCAACAAGGTGAAACCCCGTCTCTACTAAAATACAAACGATTAGCCGGGTGTGGTGGCGTGTACCTGTTATCCCAGCTTCTCGGGAGGCTGGGGCAGGAGAATTGCTGGAACCCAGGAGGCAGAGGTTGCAGTGAACCAAGATCACACCACTGCACTCCAGCCTGGGCAATAGGAGCAAAACTCTGTCTCAAAAAAAAAAAAAAAATTAACCATATACATACCTAATGGGGATATTTTTTTTTCTTTTGTAGAGACATAGTCTCACTATGTTGCCCAAGCTTGTCTTTAATTCCTGGGCTCAAGTGATCCTCCGGCCCCAGCCTTCCAAAATGCTAGGATCACAGGCGTGAGCCACTGCACCTGGCCAGGATATTAATATTCAAGCACTTGATAGTTTCAAAGTGCAAGGAGTGAAGTAAGATTATCATGAATAGGACCAGAATAACTGAAAATCTCCTAAAAACTGGCAACTGGACTAGCAGCAGTTTATCTTCCTCTCAAACAGTAGATCCAAGAAAGGAGTTCAATCTCCCCACGAGTGTGCAGTGAGGAACGCCAGGACTGTCCCCTCTATCTGTTGCCAAAAAAAAAGCATGGCTAGATGATCTCAACTTATGTAAGAATGAGTGACAGAGAAAAAAATTGCTTATAAAAATGTAGTGCAAAACTAGATTAAAAGAATAATCTCCACTAGGCACGGTGGCTCACGACTGTAATCTCAGCCCTTTGGGAGGCTAAGGCAGGCGGATCACTTCAGGCCAGGAGTTTGAGACCAGCCTGCCTAACATGGCGAAATCCCATTTCTAATAAAAATACAAAAATTATCTGGGCGTGGTGGCATGCACCTGTAATCCCAGCTACTCAGGAGGCTGAGGCATGAGAATTGCTTGAACCCGGGAGGCAGAGATGGCAGTGAGCCGAGATCGAGCCACTGCACTCCAGCCTGTGAGACAGACAGACCGTCTCAAAAAAAAAAAAAAAGAAAAGAAGGAAAGAAGGGAAAGGAAGGGAAAGAAAGAAAGAAAGAGAAAGAAAGAAAGAAAGAAGAAAGAAAGAAAAAGAAAGAGAGAAAGAAAGAAAAAGTATCTTCACAAAGTTCTGAAGAATGTTTTTAAAAATCTCTTGGACATTCTCAATAGAATGCAGGAAGATGCTGTCTCCATGAATTAGAGCAGAAAAATAAAAGAGGAAAGAAAGAGAAAAAGATGACAGGATAGGATTAAAAAATAAAGCAAAGGATGACTTGAAAAGCAAAGTGGCTGAAATAAGAACTTCAAAAAAGTAAAAACAAATAGCAGAGTTGAAATAAAATTGGCTTTCACTTATGAAGAGAACATGATGACTTTTTGGAATATGCAAGGGTTACAAAAACATATCTTTCACAATATCATCAAAGTGGTCTATCTAAAATACTGAGGGAAAAAAGGGGTTGGGCACTGATCATTGGAGAACGTGGACATTCATGGAGGAAGCAGAGGAAGATGGATCCATGTTGGAGAATTAAAAGCAATAGCCACAGAGGCAGGAGGAAAACCAGAAGACAGTAGTGTCATGAAAAACCAGGAGACAGAGTCAAGAAAGGAGTCATCAACTGTGTCCAATGGTGCAGAAACTTAAGTAAGACAAGCATTAGAAAGTGTCCACTGGACTTGGGAATTAAAAGATCTTTAGTCTCAGCTGGGCACGGTGGCTCACATCTGTAATCCCAGCACTTTGGGAAGCCCAGGTGGGAGGATCACTTGATCCTAGGAGTGCCAGACCAGGCTGGGCAACACAGAGAGACCTCGTCTCTACGAAAAAAAAAAAAAAAAATTAAAATAAAAACAAGCCAGGTGCAGTGGCTCACACCTGTAATCCTAGCAATTTGGGAGGCCAAGGCGGGTGGATTGCTTGAGGACAGGAGTTAGACACTACCATGGACAACATGGTGAAACCCCATCTCTACTAAAAATACAAAAATTAGCCAGGCTTAGTGGTCCGTTTTTGTAATCCTGGCTATTTGGGAGGCTGAGGCGCAAGAAGCACTTGAGCCCGAGAGGTGGAGGTTGCAGTGAGCCAAGATCGTGCCACTGCACTCCAGCATGGGTGACAGAGTGAGACCATGTCTCAAATACACACACACACACACACACACAAGATCTTTAGTTTCAAAAATAGAATAAAATTTAAAAAAGATGTTTAGTCTTTTTAGCAAAAGCAGTCTTAGTGAAATTGTAGGGGAAAGAATTAAGAGAAGGTAAGGCATAGGCTATTGTTTTAAAAAACTTGGTTGGGGGTGGTGGCTCACACCTGTAATCCCAGCACTTTGGGAGGCTGAGGTGGGTGGATCACTTGAAGTCAGGAGTTCGAGACCAGCCTGGCCAACATGATGAAACACTGTCTCTACTGAAAATACAAAATCAGCCGGGTGTGTTGGCAGGCACCTGTCATCCTAGATACTTGGGAGGCTGAGCCAGGAGAATTACTTGAACCCAGGAGGCGAAGGTTGCAGTGAGTTGAGATCGTGTCACTCCATTCCAGCCTGGGCAACAGGGTGAAACTCTGTCTCAAAATAAATAAATAAATAAATAAATCGACATGAAAAATGAATGATGGGATGACTACTCTAGAGTAAATAGTTGAAGGAGATTTTGTCTTATTTTGTTTTGAAATAGATGACTTGATATTTACTTCATACATCAATTAGCTATGCATATAACAAACTTCCTCAAAACTTACTGACTTAATTCAAAAGGCACTTATTTAGCTTACAAGTCTGCAGGGCTCCTGGGTGATTTTGCTGATCCTAACCATGCTCAGCACATCTTGGCTGGGCTAGCTCATGCATCCACCATCAGCTGCTCGATAGGCTGAGGATCGGGTGGTCTAGGATGGTTTCAGTTGGGAAACTCATCTCTGCTCCATGTGGTCCCTTATCCTACAGTAGGCAAGCCTGGACTTGCCATATAGTGGTTGCAGCATTCCAAGGAAGAGAATTGAAGCACATAAGGCTTCATGAGGCCTAGACTGAGAACTAGCACACTGTCACTCACCTGCATTCTATTGGAAGAACATATCACACAAGGTCAGTCCAGATTCAATAGATGAGAAAACCAGCACCACCTCTTGATGGTGACAACTGCAAAATCGCATTGCAAAGGATGCAAATAGAGGAAAGAGTGGAGAACTGGGACCATTTTTATAGTCAGTAGTCACCAGTCCATACCCTGTATCATAGCCAGCAGGAAAGGCAGGGACTGAACCTACAACAGAGTGAGTTTCCTTTTTTTTTTTTGAGACTGTTGCCCAGGCTGGAGTGCAATGGTGTGATTTCTGCTCACTGCAACCTCCAGCCTCCCGGACTCAAGAAATTCTCCTATCTCAGCCTCCTGAGTAGCTGGATTACAGGTGCCCACCTCCATGCCTGGCTAATTTTTTTACTTTTAGTAGAGATGGAGTTTCACCATGTTGGCCAGGCTGGTTTCAAACTCCTGACCTCAAATGATCCACACACCTCGGCCTCCCAAAGTGCTGGGATTACAGGCATGAGCCACTGTGCCCCGCCCAGAGTAAGTTTCTTGATCAGCCATTCTGGTTGCTCCTGTTTTGTGATCTGCGAGGATCTTTACTCATCCATGGATCTCAATGGGTTGAGAGCAGTGTTAGAGAGGCTTCCCTTTCTAACAAGACAAACCAGGACTCAAATGCAATTATGAATTTTCACATTTTGTGAAATAATTCAATGTCCTGCCATATCGGTTCTGTAACTTCATAATTTTATAAAAATTAGTTTATTCAAACACAAGTTTCTTCCTATTCTCCATGATCTTATAGATACTATAAATCATTTTCTGTAGAATATATTCTTCTAGTTATACTCTATTGATTTCTTTAGTGAAGTTAAGGAGCCTTATTTTTTTAATATATATTAAAATAATAATAAAAATTGAGACAGGGTCTCCCTATGTTGCTTAGACTTGTCTTGAACTCCTAGACTCAAGCAATCCTTATGCCTTGGCCTCCCAAAGTGCTGATATTACAGGTATGAGCCACCACTCCTGGCAAAAACTTTATTTTTTAAAGTGTTGTTCATTCCTCGAAACAGAATTGTTTATCTAGCAAAGAAGCAATTTTCAAATGGTTTTATTCCTTAGAACCTACTGCCATTAATCTACTGTTACTTTTAGTTTATTTTGATGCAGTGTAATATTTGTATTAATGTATGTCTATTTAAAAATATTATTTGTTTTAAAGACTAGAACAAGTTCATTGAAAAATGTCAGCCTTGGCTGAGTGCAGTGGCTCATGCCTGTAATCCCAGCCCTTTGGGAGGCTGAGGTGGGCAGATCGCTTGAGACCAGGAGTTCAAGACCAGCCTGACCAACATGGTGAAACATTATCTGTACTAAAAATATAAAAATTAGCCAGCCGTGGTGCCACACACCTGTAGTCCCAACTACTCGGGAGGCTGAGGCACAAGAATTGCTTGAACTTGGAAGTTGGAGGTGGCAGGGAGCCGAGATCATGCCACTGCACTCCAGTCTGGGCAACAGAGTGAGACTCTGTCTCAAAAGAAAAAAGAAAGAAAGAAAAATGTCAGCCTTAATGAATTATGACTTTTACAAGATTTTATATATATAAAAATAATGCTATACTTTCATTTAACATTTCAGTTTATGCTTAAAAGTAATGGTTATGATAAAGAGACACCTAAAAGGACTAAAAGATGTTCTATACCATATGAGTGTCACCCACCACTCTAAATAGCTTACAAAAACAAATATAAGAGCATTCGCCAAAAATTAAGATCACATAAATTCCTTCCCAAACAAATATAACTTATTAAACTATGTTTACAGTTCATTTGATACATAATTGTGGTCATACCTTAAAGGTATGATAGTATGTGACATTTTATATTGAATAAATGAAAAAATATATATATATTTATATATATTCTGTGTCTATATACTGGCACTTGTGAATATAAATTCAAATAATCTCAAAGACCTGATAGCCCAAGGATAATGTAAGTATTAAATGCATGGTGGCCAGGTATGGTGGCTGACACCTGTAATCCCCTCATTTTGGGAGGCTGAGGCAGGACGACTGCTTGAGCCCAGGAGTTCGAGACCAGCCTGGGAAGTAAGGCAAAACATGGTGTCTACAAAAAATACAAAAATTAGGTGGGCATGGTGGTGCACGCCTGTAGTCCCAGCTACTAGGGAGGCTGAGGTGGAGGATCGCTTGAGCCTGGGAGATCAAGGCTGCAGTGAGCTATGATTGCACCACTGCACCCCAGCCTGGGCCACAGAATGAGACCCTGTATCAAAAACAACAACAACAACAACAACAAAAACAGAGTGTGACAAACCCTCCTCACTCTCTCTCTCACAGAATCATGAGCCAATTAAACCTCTTTTCTTATAAATTACTCAGTCTCAGATATTTATTTATAGCAATGTAAGAACAGCCTAATACACATGGGTTCAGTGTTCTGCAATAACAGCCCATTTCCCTATTATTAATTTGGTCTAATAACTTCTTGTTAAGAGATACAAAGAAAACACAGCATCTTAGATAAATACAAAATTTGGCACCATCATTTATTTCTTTTTTCAAATATATATATATTTTTATTTGAGACAGGGTCTCACTCTCGCTCAGGCTGCAGTGTAGTGGAGCGATATCAGCTCACTGCAACCTCCACCCCCCAGGCTCAAGTGATCTTCCCACTTCAGCCTCCCAGGTGGCTGGAACTACAGGTGCATTCCACCACATCCAGCTAATTTTTGTATTTTGTGTAAAGACAGGGTCTTGCCTTGTTGCCTAGGCTGATCTCAAACTCTTTTGAGCTCAAGCAATCCACCCGCCTCAGCCTTCCAAAGTGCTGGGATTACAGGAGTGAGCCACTGCACCCAGCCAACCAACGCTTATTTCTATATTCAGGTAGATCCTAACATCCATATCTCAATATTTTCTCTTTTTTTTAACAGGAATAGGCCAGGCACAGTGGCTCACACCTGTAATCCCAGCACTTTGGGAGGCTGAGACAGGCAGATCACTTGAGGTCATGAGTTCGAGACCAGCCTGGCCAACGTGGTGAAACCCAGTCTCTACTAAAAATACAAAAAATTAGCTGGGCTTGGTGGCGCATGCCTGTAATCCCAGCTACTTGGGAGGCTGAGGCAGGAGAATCGCTTGAGCCTGGGTGGTGGAGGTTGCAATGAGCTGAGATCGCGTCACTGCACTTCAGCCTGGACAACAGAATGAGACCCTATCTCAAAACAACAACAACAACAACTACTACTATTGTTTTTATACTGTACAATGTTAAAATTTTTCAAATGATAGAAAAAGTTTTAAAATAAGTCTTTGGTCTATCACCTAGTACTTAGTCCTACAATCTTCAGAGTTTGTTTATCATTTCCAGCCAATAAATGCCTTTCCATAAATGTTTTTGAATATATGAATTATACATACTCACACATGTATAATCTATGTTTTCATACAATTCTATATCTACTACTACCTTGCATATCAGTGCACATATCTAACTTATTTTCACAACCACATATTTAATTTCAAATGTTCCATAATTAATTTACCAATCCATATTTACAGCCATTAAGCCAAATGTTCATTACCTATGGAGATAGCTTTGTGCATGTAATCAAACTCATTTTAGAATTCTGCATTCTATTTGTTGTAAAACAAATACGAAAAAACATGAAGATGCTTCTCACATAATTTGTAGATAGCTTTTAAGGGTTAGAACATGGTTGGGAAGTGGTTTGAAATTATTATGTTACCACTGACTTGACTGTCTCTTCCTTGCCACTTGGAAGTTTTTTCATCCTTATACTTTAAGGGTGTTTATTACACTTTAAAATATATAGACATTTTTGGCCAGGCACGGTGGCTGACGCCTGTAATCCCAACATTTTGGGAGGCCAAGGTGGGTGGGTCACCTGAAGTCATGAGTTCAAGACCAGCCTGGCCAACATAGTGAAACCCTGTCTCTACTAAAAATACAAAAATTAGCTTGGCATGGCGGCATACGCCTGTAGTCTCAGCTACTTGGGATGCTAAGGCAGGAGAATAACTTGAACCCAGGAGGTGGAGGTTGCAGTGAGCCGAGATCATGGCCACTGTGTTCCAGCGTGGGTGAGTGTCCAGACTGTCTCAAATAATAATAATAATATATAAATTTTTAAATGTTCAATATGTTATTTCACTATGAACCATAGAGTAAATGCTCGTAAGCCTTGCTTATGAATCTGTGGTTTTGAATACAATAATCAGGTTTCAAATGCTCTTCCTTTCTGTATACCCATCTCCTCCCAATTTCAGAAATGATTAAAGGAACTGAACATTAGGTAAAGAAATGTGGCTTCATCATGCTTAGAAATTCAGAGAATCTGAACCAGATCTATTCATGATTCTGTGAGTTGCAGAAGCACTTGCAATTTGAGATTGAAAGAGCTTATCAAGTATTTATCAGGCATGAAGAGACACTTCCTCATACATAGGCTGATGACAGCTAGGAATTGCAAAGAAAAACAAAAATCCCGCAAGCTATACTGACACACCCAGAAAAGGTTACTTTAAAAGGCAAAAATAAGTTGGCATCAAAATTGTTTTCTATAATATTAAATATCAGAAGGGAATGAAGCAAATTTTAAAATGTTGTGAAACTATGATCAATTTTATGAAATGCCTATGAATTCTGTATAATAACTAAAAATAATCGGACATATTGTTTGAAGTGTTTTGCATGGATTAGCTCATTAAATCCTCAAAACAAGGTAGGTGCTATCCCCATGTTGCAGATTGGAAAACTGAAGAAAGAGAGATTGCCCAATGTTTGCAAGTTTACCCATGCAAAGCCAGACATGGGTAAGCCAGCATTTGGACCTTGGCCATGTGAGAACAGAACTTGATCTCTTAACCATGACTCTATTTTGACCCATCATAAGAGACAATGTGGTGCTTCCCCCGACCTGCTGCTTCAAAAATAATTTAAAAACCCCAGACATTAGGCCTAGTGCAATGGCTCAAGCCTGTAATCCCAACACTTTGGGAGGCCAAGGTGGCCAGATCACCTGAGGTCAGGAGTTCGAGACCAGCCTGACCAACATGGTGAAACCTAGTCTCTACTAAAAATACAAAAATTAGCTGGGCGTGGTGACAGGTGCCTGTAATCCCAGCTACTCAGGAGGCTGAGGCAAAATCGCTTGAACCCGGGAGGCAGAGGTTGCTGTGAGCTGAGATCGCACCACTGCACTCCAGCCTGGGTGACAGAGCGAGACTTCACCTCAAAAATAAATAAATAAATAAATAATAAAACCCCAGATGCTATATATAAAACAAACATAAGAAGAGCACATGAAAAGATGTTCTACATCAGTAGCCGTTAGGGAAAAGCAAATTAAAATCACAATTAGATATCACTATATACCTATCAGAATGACTACAAGAAAAAATTATAACACCAAATACTGGCAAGGATGCAGAGAAAGTGGATCACTAATACATTGTTGGGGAGTATAAAATGATGCAATCACTCTGGAAAACACTTTGTCAGTTTCTTTAAAAACATGTCACTGCTATATGACCCAGCAATTGTACTTCTGGGTATTTATCCCAGAGAAATGAAAATTTATATTCATGGAATATAAATTTGTACACACATGTTTTACAGCAGCTTTATTTATAATAACCAAAAGCTGGAAACAACCTAGATGACCTTCAATGGGTGAATGGTTAAACAAACAGTGATACATCCATACCATGGAATACTGCTTAGCAATAAAAAGGAATAAGTTATTGATACATGTAACATTCTAGATGACTCTCCAGAGAATTATGCTGAATGAAAAAAGACAATCCCCAAAAGTTATAGACTGTTATGATTCCATTTATAAAACATTCTGGAAATGACAAAGGTATAGAAAAAAAAGAACAAGTTAATGGTTGCCAAGTCAAGGGGTGGTTGGAGGGGCTGGGAGAGAAGTGGGAGTGGCTAAAAAAAGATAGGGCAACCTGAGGGATTCTGTTTTTTGTTTAGTGTTTTTTTGTTGTTTTTTTTTTTTTTTGAGACAGAGTTTCGCTCTTGTCGCCCAGGCTGGAGTGCAGTGGCGCAATCTCAGCTCACTGCAACCTCCGCCTCCTGGGTTCAAGCGATTCTCCTGCCTCAGCCTCCCGAGTAGCTGGGATTACAGGTGCCCGCCAGCACGCCCGGTTAATTTTTGTATTTTTATTTTTTTAGTAGAGACAGGGTTTCACCAAGTTGGGCAGACTGGTCTCAAACGCCTGACCCTAGACAATCTGCCCGCCTCGGCCCCCCTAATTGCTGGGATTACAGGCGTGAGCCACCGCGCCCGGCCAACCTGAGGGATTATTGAAGTGATGGAAGTGTTGTGTATCTTGACTATGCCAATATCCATATCCTGGCTATTTTACAGTCTTGTAAGATTTTACCACTGGGGGAAACTGGGTATTTCTTATAACTGCTTGTGAATCTACAATTTTCCCAAAATAAGAAGTTTAATTAAGAGATAAAAATTTGGGCAGGGCGCAGTGGCTCACGCCTGCAATCCCAGCACTTTGGGAGGCTGAGGTGGGCGGATCACCTGAGGTCAGGAGTTGGAGACCAGCCTGGCCAACATGGCGAAACCCCATCTCTATAAAAAATACAAAATTAGCCGGGCATGGTGGCACATGCCTGTAATCCCAGCTACTGGGGAGGCTGAGGCAGGAGAATCGCTTGAAACCAGGAGGCGGAGGTTGCAGTGAGCCAAGATCACGCAACTGCACTCCAGCCTGGGTGACAGAGTGAGACTCCATCTCAAAAAAAAACAAGAAATAAAAATAAAAATATGGCAGGGCATAGTGGCTCACGCCTGTAATTCCAGCACTTTCGGAAGCCAAGGCGGGCAGATCACCTAAGGTCCAGAGTTTGAGACCAGCCTGGCCAACATGGCAAAACCCCGTCTGCACTAAAAATACAAAAATTATGGCTAGGCGCGGTGGCTCATGCCTGTAATCCCAGCACTTTGGGAGGCCGAGGTGGGCAGATCACCTGAGGTCGGGAGTTTGAGACCAGCCTGACCAACATGGAGAAACCCCGTCTCTACAAAAAATACAAAATTAGCCGGGCATGGTGGCACATGCCTGTAATCCCAGCTACTAGGGAGGCTGAGGCAGGAGAATTGCTTGAACCTGGTAGGCAGAGGTTGTGGTGAGTAGAGATTGCGCCATTGCACTCCAGCCTGGGCAACAAGAGCGAAACTCCATCTCAAAAAAACAAAAACAAAAAAACAGAAATTAGCCAGCCGTGGTGGTGGGCGCCTGTAATCCCAACTACTCGGGAGCCTGAGGCAGGAGAATCACTTGAATCCAGGAGGTGGAGGTTGCAGTGAGCCGAGATAGCACCACTACACTCCAGTCTTGGAGACAGAGTAAGACTCTGTCTCAAAAAAAAAAAGAACAACAAAAAGATGCTAAGATATACCACACTATTCACACTATTACCCTTTAGGGGTGGGGGAGCAAAAGAGGGTGGCATTGGTGCTCAAAGAAGTTCTTCAAATTGAGAGGTTGAGAGGCCGGGCGTGGTGGCTCACTCCTGTAATCCCAGCACTTTAGGAGGCCAAGGCGGGCGGATCACTTGAGGTCAGGAGTTCAAAACCAGCATGGCCAACATGGCGAAACCCTGTCTCTACTAAAAATACAAAAATTAACCAGGCGTGGTGGTGAACACCTGTAGTCCCAGCTACTCCAGAGGCTGAGGCCAGAGAATAATTTTTTGAACCCAGGAGGTGGAGGTTGCCGTGAGCCGAGATCACACCACTGCACTCCAGTCAGGGCAACAGAGTGAGACTCCATCTAAAGAAAAAATAATAATAATAAAAGAACAATAGTAGAACTTGAGCAGATGAAGAGCACATTAAAAACATGATAAAAGTGGACCCACAGGGAGAGAGAATCACACTGAAGTGTCAAATTTTCATGTCAAGCTGTTATCTTCCTAAAACACTACTGGTGTGAGATTTAGTCTATAGACAGTGATTCTGCAAGGGACAACTAATTACAGTTAGAGGTTAGCAGGCAAAGACGATCAACTTGGATCTAATAGAGTAATTTTCCTTCAAAACTGTTATTTGTGGTTTTTTCAGTTGTGGAAAAAAATATATATCCCAAAATTTACCATTTTAAACTTTTTTTTTTTTGAGATAGGGAGAGTCTTGCTCTATGCACCTCATAAGTGAAATTATAGAGTATTTGTCCTTTTGTGTCTGGCTTATTTCACTTAATGTAATGTCTTCTGGTTTGTCCATGTTGTAGCATGTGTCAAAATTTCCTCTCTTTTTTTGAGAGAGGGTCTATCTCTGTTGCCCTGGCTGGAGTTCAGTGGCATGATCATGGCTCACTGCAACTTCTATTTCCCTGGCTCAAGTGATTCTGCTGTCTCAGCCTCCCAAGTAGCTGGGACAGGCACATGCCACCATGCCTGGCTAATTTTTTTTTTCTTTTTTTAGAAACAGGGTCTCACTCTGTGGCCCAGGCTGGTCTCACACTCCTGACTTCACGCAATCCTCTCGTCTTGGTCCCCCAAAGTGCTGAGAATACAGGCATGAGCCACTGCATCTGGCCAAAATTTTCCTTTTTTAAAAGAATTAATAGGCCGGGCACGGTGGCTCACACCTATAATCCCAGCACTTTGGGAGGCCGAGGCGGGCAGATCACCTGAGGTCAGGAGTTCGAGACCAGCCTGGCCAATATGGTGAAACCCCATCTCTACTAAAAACACAAAAATTGGCCGGGTGTGGTGGCATGCACCTGTAATCCCAGACACTCAGGAGGCTGACGCAGGAGAATCACTTGAACCTGGGAAGCAGAGGTTGCAGTGAGCCGAGATCACACCACTGCACTCCAGCCTGGGCAACAGAGTGAGACTCCATCTCAAAAAAAAAAAAAAAAAAAGTATCTTTCCCCTTTTCCTTCCCCCCTCAGAGTTTCCTTCTTTAAAAAGAAAACAAAATAATTAATAATATTATGTGCATGACTGTAGTCGAGCACTTTGGGAGGCCAAGGTGGGTGGATCGCTTCAGCCCAGGAGTTTGAGACCAGCCTGGACAACATGGCGAAACCCTGTCTCTACAAAAAAATTCAAAAATTAGCCGGGCATGGTGGTGTGCACCTGTAGTACCAGCTACTTAAGAGGCTGAGGTGGGAGGATCACTTGAGCTTGGGAGGTCAAGGCTCCAGTGAGCTGTGATGGTGCCACTGCACTCCAGCCTGGGTGACAGAGTGAGACCCTGTCTCAAAAAATACATATATATTATAATAATATTACATTTCAGTGTGTTTGTGCATTAACCACAAGTTTTATCCATTCATTCATGGCTGGACACTTGAGTTGCTTCTATCTTTTGGCTATTGTAAATCATGCTGGTGTGAACATCGGTATACAAATATCTGTTCTAATCCCTGTTTTAAAATCTTTTGGGTATAAACCCAGAAGCAGGATTGCTGGATCATATGGTGATTCTATTACTCTATTTTTAATTTTTTGAGGAGCCACCATACTGTATTCCTTAGTGACTGTACCACTTTACCTTCCCACCAACAATGCACAAGGAGTCCAGTTTCTCCATATTCTAGGCAACACGTGTTATTTTCGGGGTTTTTTGGTTTTTTTGCTAGTAACCATCCAAATGCATGTGAATTTTTGTTGTTGTTGCTTTGTTTTGTTTACAGATTGTGATCGTATATTTTTATACATTGCTATAATCAAGAATTATATTTATACTGAAAAAGAATATCTGTTTGCAAAAGACTCTCAGATGTATCATCTACAGCTGTCTATGCTCAGTGCTGTTTATCTCATGCTGTTAGCAAGCCTGCAGACACGGATTTTAGGAGGAATTAGCCTTTGTGGGGTTACCTCAAAATCCCATACCTACTAAGTGATGGTAACAGCATGTTATAGAGGCCATTCTCCCCCTCACCTCATCTGCTTAATGCTCCCAACTTTCTCCTATACCAGCCACTTCCCACATACATTTTTTAAGCTGCTTCAGTTTTTTTTTTTTTTTTCTTTTTAGAGACGGATGCCTTGCTATGTTGCTCAGGCTGGTCTTGAACCCCTGGACTCAGGCAATCACCCACCTTAGCCTCCCAAAGTGCTGGGATTACAGGCATGAGCGACCATGCTCAGCCCCTGTTTCAGTGTTTTTTTTTTTTGTTTTTTTTTTTGTTTTTTTTTTTTGAGACGGAGTCTTGCTCTGTCGCCCACGCTGGACTGCAGCCGCGCGACCTCGGCTCACTGCAAGCTCCGCCTCCCGCCTTCACGTCATTCTCCTGCCTCAGCCTCCTGAGTAGCTGGGACTACAGGCGCCCGCCACCACGCCCAGCTAATTTTTTTGTATTTTTAGTAGAGACAAAGTTTCGCCGTGTTAGCCAGGATGGTTTCGATCTCGATCTCGCGTGAGCCACCGCGCCTGGCCCTGTTTCAGTTTTAATAGCGCTTCAGTATTCATTTTAGAGGAAGAGGAGGAGGAGTGGAGAAAATATTCATTTCAAATGCCCGTTACTTGGAGGTATACGTTCTTCTCCATGAAAATAAGAAGTTAGGCCGGGTGCAGTGGCTCACACCTGTAATCCTAGCACTTTGGGAAGCTGAGGTGGGCAGATCACTTGAGGTCAGGAGTTCGAGACCAGCCTGGCCAACATGGTGAACCCCCTTTCTACTAAACATACAAAAATCAGCTGGGCGTGGTGGTGCCTGCCTGCAATCCCAACTACTCAGGAGGCTGAGGCAGGAGAATTGCTTGAACCCAGGAGGCAGAGGTTGCAGTGAGCTAAGAGCACACCACTGCACTCCAGCCTGGGCAACAGAGCAAAAATCTGTCTCAAAAAAAAAAGTTGAGCTTTATGTTTTTACTAAAGCCTTTGAAGTTTGTGTATTTATTAATATAAAAGTCATAATTCAATCAAATTAAATATTCACTTTAGAAATATTTTCTATGGAAATAGAAGGAAAAAAATACCCTTGGAGAAATGAAGTTTCTTCTGTACCCATCAGAAAATCAATGCTATAATGGGTAAGTTTTCATTGCTGCCTCACCCAACTTGTTCCGTTTTATACAAAATCAGAATAGCTTCCTGTTGCACTGCCAGATGGTTGAAGTGATTTCACAGGGACATCGCCCACACGTGCTTTAATGAAGAAGCCCAAACAGAATAGTTTACATTTCTGGACTAAGAACTCCTAAAATGCCTTCTGCTCCAGAATAAGAGAAAGCAAGATACAAATTCTTGCACACGTTCTTAAGTGTCAAGCTTCTGATGGCTTCTGTGAAGTAAGCATTTCCTTTTCCACTAATTGCCTCTGTAGCAGGTGGTTCCCATCCCTGGTGGCACAGTGGGATCACCTGAGGGGAGTATTAAAATCCCCATGTGCGGGCCCCACCTCCAGAGAGCTTGAATTCATCTATCTCCATGGTGGCCTGAGCCTCAGGAGTTTTTATTGTGTGTGTGTGTGGAGATATATATGTATATGTATACATATATATGTGTCTCCACGCACACACAATAAAATATAGTGTGAGTATGTATATATATAGTGTGTGTGTATGTATAGTGTGTGTGTATATATAGTGTGTGAGTATATATATAGTGTGTGTATATATATAGTGTGTATATATATAGTGTGTGTGTGTATATATATATATAGTGTGTGTATATATATAGTAGAGATGGGGGTCTCACTATGTTGCCCAGGCTGGTCTTGAATTCCCAAAATGTTGGGATGACAGGTGTGAACCACTGTGCCCAACAGGAGTTATTAAACTCTCAGAAGAATTCGAGCGTGTAGCCCAGGTTGAGAAGCCAGGTACTACTTAATTTGCCGCTTTTATCAACTCAATTCCTAGAATGATGAATCCTCTTTTTTTTTTGAGACAGAGTCTGCTCTGTCGCCTAGGCTATAGTGCAAGTGGTGTGATTTCAGCTCTCTGCAACCTCCACCTCCTGGGTTCAAGCGATTCTCTTGTCTCAGCCTCCTGAGTAGCAGGGATTATAGGCACGCACCACCACGCCCAACTAATTTTTGTATTTTTAGTAGAGACGGGGTTTCACCATGTTGGCCAGACTGGTCTCAAACTCCTGACCTCAAGTGAATCATCCACCTCGGCCTCCCAAGTGCTGGGATTACAGGCAAGAGCCACCGTACCCGGCCCCTGCATTTTCAAACATGTAACCAGAATTCTAAATCAGACTTGGCATCAGGGTTCTAAGTTCCCCACCTTTAGCTATGAGAGAGCACAATTTAAAATTAGTGAGCTAGATTTACTGCCTGGGCTCCCATGGACAAACTGGAGTTCTCTGAAATTTGTGCAGAAGCACAAATTCGAGTGACAGGAGCATCCACATCACTATTCAGTGTTGCTACTTGCTCTGGGTGGGCTTATTGCATAACACCTTTGTCTTCTGGTTAAAAATGACCTCCAAGTGAGAAAGCAAATGTTGGTGAAAATGAAAAGAGCAGGCTGGGCGTGGTGGCTCATACCTGTAATCCCAGCACTTTGGGAGGCTGAGGTGGGAGGATGGATTTAGCCGAGGAGTTTGAGACCAGCATTGGCAACACAGCAAGCCTCTCTCGCTACAAAAAAACACAAAAATGACCCAGGTTTGACAGCACATGCCTGTAGTCCCAGCTACTATGGAGGCTGAGGTGGGAGGATAGCTTAAGCTTGAGAGGCAGAGGTTGCAAAGAGCGGAGATCATGATGCTGCACTCCAGCCTGAGTGACAGAGCAAGATCCTGTCTCAAAAAAAATAAATAAAATAAAAATAACAGTTACCTTGTTTTATAAAGATGTACATAAAAAAACACTCAAAAACATTCAATTGTAGGCTGGGAGCGGTGGCTCACTCTGGTAATCTCAGCACTTTGGGAGGCTGAAGTGCATGGATCACTTGAGATCAGGAGTTCGAGACCAGCCTGGCCAACATGGTGAAACCGCCATCTCTACTAAAAATTCAAAAATCAGTTGGGCGTGGTGGCACACACCTGTAGTCCCAGCTACTCGGGAGGCTGAAGCATGAGAATCGCTTGAACCCAAGAGGCAGAAGTTGCAGTGAGCCAAGTTGGTGCCACTGCACTCCAGCCGGAGCGACAGAGCAGACTCTGTCTCACAAAAAATAAATAAATAAAAGAAAAGAAAAAGAAAAACATTTCATTGTAAAGCATTTCCATGCGTTTTCCATTTTCCTCAGGAATGCTTATATTCTTCACCTCTTTCAATAGTCAGTCACTTAACAAAATGCCATAAACTAGAAAAAAAAGTCAGCCACCTTTCTATAGCACATGTGGGGAGAAAGAAATAGCAAATTAATTTCATGTCTGTTCCCGGCTCACGCAGCTGCATAGCTGTACCTCTGTTATCCCCTGTTCCCTCTGATGGCTGCCAGCTTCTGTGTTAGGCCTGTGTTCAACCTGTAGCTAGTTGCTGCTAAAAACCTTGTACTACTTTTATTTATTTATTTATTTATTTATTTATTTTGAGATGGAGTTTCTCTCTTGTCTCCCAGGCTTGAGTGCAGTCGCGCAATCTTGACTCACTGTAACCTCCACCTTATTTATTAATTAATTTATTTATTTATTTTGAGATGGAGTTTCTCTCTTGTCACCCAGGCTTGAGTGCAGTGGAGCGAACTTGACTCACTGCAACCTCCACCTCCAAGGTCCAAGCGATTCTCATGCCTCAGCCTCCTGAGTAGCCGGGATTACAGGTGCCCACCACCACGCTCAGCAAATTTTTGTATTTTTAGTAGAGATGGGGTTTCACCATGTTGGCCACACTCGTCTTGAATTCCTGACCTCAAGTGATCCACCTGCCTCGGCGTCCCAAAGCGCTGGGATTACAGGTATGAGCCATTGCACCCAGCCCAAAAAACCTTGTCCTACTCACCTTCCATGACACAAGGTTCTATAGTCATGCTGAGTGGAGGGATGATTTAGGGAAGGCCAAATTTCCATTTACTGCCCAATCGTTTGGTTTTCCACAACACTCCACCTGAGTACATGAGACTTGCTGAAGTTATGCAACTAACTAAAGGGAATTACATTCAGGCTCAGTGGCTCATGCCTGTAATGCCAGAACTTTGCGAGGCTAAGGTGGGAGAATCGCTTGAGGCCAGGAGTTCAAGACCAGCCTGGGCAACACAGCAAGACCCCCATATTCACAAAAAAATTAAAAAATTAGGCCGGGCATGGTGACTGATGCCTGTAATTCCAGCACTTTGGGAGGCCAAGGCAGGCAGATTGTTTGAGCTCAGGAGTTCGAGACCAGCCTGGGCAACATGGTGAAACCCCATCTCTACAAAAAAATACAAAAATTAGCTGGGTGTGGCGGCACATACCTATAGTCCCAACTACTCAGGAAGCTGAGATGGGAGGATCACTTGAGCCTAGGAAGTGGTGGTTGCAGTGAGCTGAGATCATGGCACTGCACTCCAGCCTGAGTGATAGAATGAGACCCTGTCTCAAAAAAAAACAAAAACAAAAACAAAAAAAAATAAGCCAGGTGTGATGGCATGCACCTGGAGTCACAGCATCTCAGGGGGCTGAGGTGGGAGGATCCCTTGAGCCCAGGAATTGAAGGCTGCCATGAGCTATGATCATGCCACTGCACTCCAGCCTGGGTGACAGAGTAAGACCTTGTCCCATAAAAAGAGAATTACAGGCTGGGAGTGGTGGCTCATGACTGTAATCCCAGCACTTTGGGAGGCCAAGGCGGGTGGATCATTTGAGGTCAGGAGTTCGAAACCAGCCTGACCAACATGGTAAAACCCCGTCCCTACTAAAAATACAAAAATTAGCGGGGTGTGGTGCTGCCCAACTGTGATACCAGCTACTTGGGAGGCTGAGGCAGGAAAATTGCTTGAACCTGGGAGGCGGAGGTTGCAGTGAGCTGAGATCATACCATTGTACTCCAGCCTGGTCAGCAACAGCAAAACTCCATCTCAAAAAAAAAAAAAGAGAGAATTACAATGTAGTCAGAGGAAATTTTAAACAGGAGGCAAAATATGGCTATTTTCAGAACCTAAGGCAAAAGAAGAAGAAATCAAGCACTCCTCACAAGGCCCTCTCTGGCACAGTCCATTTCCTGGCCTGTCTTCTCTGTCTCATGATCCACCTTCCTATACATTTCTGCAGAAAAGCTTTTCTTCAATTATTGTTTCATTTTTTGAAACTGGAAAAATTCCTTCCCTCCCTCTGAAATACCTTCCTTCCCTAATCAAGGCAATACATAGCACTCAAAAGTCTTAGAGTACATTTCCCAAAATTGAGTTGCAGGATCTATTCACTTAATTTACTCAAATTCAACTGCTATACAACCCTCTTTAAATAATAGAGAATAATAACAATTTGTATAGTGCAGGTGACACTGCCTGCTTTCTTCAAAAGCTTTCAACCAAAAGTGAAAATGAGATGGGAGACATGAGTCTACATATCCTTCCTTGGTAGCAGTCCGGGAAGCATCTCATCTGCCTGTCCTGAGGTTAATCCTGCTATTAGATATCCATCTCATTCAGCATGCAATTGAAGAAATAATGACTCTCTTGCTGGGGAAAACACTAGTAGGGGCCTACTGGGTAAAAATGTATCCATATTCACTTCCTAAAGGATTTTCAAGGGTAATGTTGATTATATACAATTTTCTCTTTGGAAGTACTGACTGGGATTACAGGCATGAGCCACAGTGCCTGACCAAAAGTGTTTACAACTCTTTATAGAAGGTTTTCTTCATGTATCATACAGAAAGAACACCCTTATCTTCTTGAGACAGCCCCACCCCTAGTGTTTTGCCTTTATGGAAACATGCTGAAAATATGTCCCCTCTCTCAGCCATACATCTCTTCACCACTATTCTGCCTTTTCAATGTCTTCTCTCTGGTCACCCCATCCCCCATGTCACACAGCCTTCAAGTGGAAATGGTCAACTGGTCACTGAGACTCCCATCCCTTTTGTTGTTTTTTTTTTTTTTTTTTCTGAGACGGAGTCTCGCTTTGTTGCCCAGGCTGGAGTGCAGTGGCACGATCTCGGCTCACTGCAACCTCTGCCTCCCAGGTTCAAGTGATTCTCCTGCCTCAGCCTCCCGAGTAGCTGGGATTATAGGTGCGCGCTACCAGGTCCAGCTAATGTTTGTATTTTTAGTAGAGACAGGGTTTCACCATGTTGGTCAGGCTGGTCTCAAACTCCTGACCTTGTGATCCGCCCACCTCGGCCTCCCAAAGTGCTGGGATTACAAGCGTGAGTCACCGTGCCCAGCCAAGACTCCCATTCTTGCCTGATGGCAGAGCCACGCCACTCTAGAATGGCCAGAAGACCTGGCAGCTCCATATGCCTAGAAAACCTGGTAGTTCCATATGCCCAATGGCCCCTACCTTTCCTTTCTCTACACAGAGAAAAGTCCACAGAATCTTCCAAGAACTACCACTGCTCTTTCTGTTTTTAGCTCTGGTGAATATAATCCTCCAAACTATTACATAGGTGATGATGTGCTACAGTTTTTTCATGCTCAGACATTTTCTTTCCTGACGAGGTTTGGATTTCATGATAGCCTATATACACACAGCACCTCTCACCTAATCAGTTTTGCATTTGATTCAAGCAAGATTCTTTTTAAAAAGTTACACATTTATTTATTTATCATTAGTCTGTGAATAGTCACAGCATATTTTCCATGACCAATAACGACAAAGAGAAAATGCATGTGTTTCCAGCAAAGCAGAAAAGATTGATTAGATTTTTATCTTTTTCATCTCTAGAGTTAAATATTATATTTAAATATTAAACATTATAAATATTTAAAAAATATTATTATTTTAATTTAAAGTTAAGGCTAAACTAGGTGCGGTGTACTTGTACCTGTAATCCCAGCACATTGGGAGGCCGAGGTGGCACCCCAGAAGTTTTTTTGTTCGTTTTTGAGATAGGGTCTCACTCTGTCACCCAGGCTGGAGTGCAGGGGCACTATCCTGGCCTCACTGCAACCTCCACCTCCTGTACTTGGGCGATCCTCCCACCTCAGCCTCCCAAGTAGCTGGGACCACAGGTGCATGCCACCATGTCCAGCTGAGCCCAGAAGTTTGAGATCAGCCTGGGCAACATGGTGAAATCCCATCTCTACAAAAAATAAAAGAATTAGCCAGGTGCAGTGGCATGTGCCTGTAGTCCCAGCTACTTGAGATGCCGAGGTAGGAGGATCACTTGAGCCTAGGAGGTCGAAGCCACATTGAGCCATGATTGTGGCACTGCACTCCAGCCAGGGAAACAGAATGAGGCCCTGTCTAAAATTAAATTAAAATTAAAAAGACTAAAAAGTGAATACATAAATTAAAGTTAATATGTAATACATATTCCTTGCAAAATCCTGTAACATTACAAAAATATAACAAGCAGAAAATAATAGCCATTGCCATCTTTCGGTCCTATCCATCCTACCAAAAAAATCACTATTCATAGTGAATATTCTTCCCAATAATGTAACCTCTTTTATTTTGTTTTTACTTAATAATATATCGTGGCCGTGCGCGGTGGCTCATGCCTGTAATCCCAGCACTTTGGGAGGCTGAAGTGGGCAGATCACCTGAGATTGGGAGTTTGAGACCAGCCTGATCAACATGTAGAAACCCCATCTCTATTTAAAAAAAAAAAAAAAAAAATTAACCAGGCGTTGTGGTGCATGCCTGTAATCCCAACTACTTGGGAGGCTGAGGCAGGAGAATCTCTTGAACCCTGGAATCGGAGGTTGTAGTGAGCCAAGATCATGCCATTGCACTCCAGCCTGGGCAACAAGAGCAAAACTCTGTCTCAAAAATATATATACATATATATTTTCTAAACTTATATATTGTATATATATCATTACTGGGCAGGTGCACTGGCCTGGGACTACAGGCACATATGTATTATATGTAATTATACATCTGTGATCCCAGCACGTTGGGAGGCTGAGGCAAGTGGATCACTTGAGGTTAGGAGTTCGTAACCAGCCTGGCCTAGTAGTGAAACCCTGTCTCTACTAAAAATACAAAAACTTAGCTGGGCGTTGTGGCAGGAGCCTGTAATCCCAGCTACTCTGAAGGCCGAGGCAGGAGATTTGCTTGAACCCAGGAGGTGGAGGTTGCAGTGAGCCGAGATCATGTCACTGCACTCCAGCCTGGGTGACGGAGTGAGACTCTGTCTCCAAAATAATAATAATGATAATAATAATAATAATAATAATAAAGCTTTACTATTGGTTGGTGAAAAAGTAATTGCAGTCTTTGCCATTAGTTTTTTGTTTGTTTGTTTTTGAGATAGAGTCTTGCCCTGTCACTGAGGCTGGAGTACAGTGGCATTATTTCTGCTCACTGCAACCTCTGCCTCCCAGGTTCAAGCAATTCTCCTGCCTCAGCCTCCAGAGTAGCTGGGTTTATAGGCACCTGCCACAACGCCCAGCTAAGTTCTTGTGTTTTTAGTACAGACAGGGTTTCACCATGTTGGCCAGGCTGGTCTCGAACTCCTGACCTTAAGTGATCCACCCACCTCAGCCTCCCAAAGTGCTGGGATTACAGGTGTGAGCCACTGCGCCCAGACTTTTCCCATTACTTTTTTTTTTGAGATGGAGTCTTGCTTCGTCACCAGGCTGGAGTGCAGTGGCGCTATCTTGGCTCACCACAACCTCCGCCTCCCGGGTTCAAGCGATTCTCCTGCCTCAGCCTCCCAAGTAGCTGGGACTACAGGCGTGTGCCACCATGCCCAGCTAATTTTTGTATTCTTAGTAGAGACGGGGTTTCACCATGTTGGCCAGGATGGCCTCAATCTCTTGACCTCGTGATCTGCCCACCTCGGCCTCCCAAAGTGCTGGGATTACAGGCATGAGCCACTGCGCCTGGCCTTCCCATTACTTTTAATGCCAGAGAAGAAGGCTTTAATTGGGTACTGCGGAGGAGGAGAATGGGAGAAAGTCTCAAATCCATCTCCCTAGTCTACTAAAATTGGAGTGCTTATATAGCAGGGAAGATGGGAAAACAAGAATTAGGGAGGGGTAAGGAATCTATCACGTTGGATGAGGGCTCTTTAAGTCTGGATGCAGTGATCTGAAGAGTTTCAATTCCTTGCCTGAGGGTTGATTTCTTAAGAAAAGAACTCAGATAAGACAAATAGGTTTCAAATTTCAAGACTGGGAGGGTCAACTTTTAGTTTATTTTAAAAAACCTGTAAATATCAGTTCTGTGGGACAATTGGAACAGTTTCAGAAGCAGGGGTACTACCTCCTGTGGTTCAGTTGGGCCCAAGACAGCTGGAGTCTTTCTAATTCAGGGGGAGGATTACTAAACCTAACTGGCTCACATTGAAGGCCATGTTTTCCTATCAGCTTCATCACTAATAAAACCGACTTTTTTTTTTTTAACGGAGAGATGTCCTAATTTCAAACAATAGTTACATTTATGTAATGAACTTCCATCCAGAGTACATTTAATATATTATTTAAGGTTAATAGTAATATTTTAATTGGGATTTTAAAAATCATTCTCATGTGAAATTGTCTCCTGTTTTTTTTTTTTTCTCTTATGTATTTGTCTTGAACTCCTGGCCTCAAGCAATACTCCCTTCTTAGCCTCCCAAAGTGCTGGGATTACAGGCATGAGCTGAGATTACAGGCATGAGCTACCATGCCTGGTTATTTCTATCATATATTTATCAGTCATGCTTTAGATAAAGGATTTTAGATAATTTCTTTATTTATGCCCCAGAAACATTTAAATTGCATAAGAATTAAAGATCCAGAAAAAAAATTCCCATCTCCCAGGAAGCCTCTGGGTTTACGGTACATTCTTCTCTCTTTCTTTTCCTTCTTTTCTTTTCTTTTCTCTTCTCTTTTCCTCTTCTCTTGCTCTTCCTCTTTCTCTTTCTGACAGGGTCTTGTTATATCACCACGGTTGGAGGGCATCTGTGCAATCACAGCTCACAGCAACCTGAAACTCCTGGGCTCTAGCAATCCTCCCACCTTGGTCTCCCAAACCTCTGGGATTACAGGCATGAGCCACTGTGCCCAAACTCTTCCATTTATATTCTATGGGGTGTCTAGTGTATGTCAGGATTTGTTCTAGGCACTAGGGATACAGCAAAAAATGAAATAGACTTGTTTCCTGTTCTTCTGAGATTTACATTCTAGGCTGAGAAGACAGGCAATAAATAAAAAATAAAACAATAGGTGGCAATAAGTGCTTTTTGAAAAATTAAATAAAGTATGTATAAGGGGTGAAGGTGGAAAGAAAGGGTAATTGGGGTGGGGTGGAGTCAGGTAGGTGACTATGGTGCTATTTTAAGTAGGATGGTTAGGGAAGACATGTTTGAGCAAAAGCCTGAATCAAATGAGGAGAGTGGATATCTGGCAGGGAGAAGCATAGTCTAGCCTTGGGGAATAACAGGTGCAAACAGTAGGTGAGTGACAGATGAGGTGGGGGAAAGCCTCGGTGCCTGATGAACTTTAAGCAGATTGGTATAGCCCGGAGGTGGATCAGTAGGATGAAGTAAACTACTGTAAAGATTTTGGCTTTTCATCTGAGTGAAATGGGAAGCCATCAGAGAGTTTTAAGCAAAGAAGAGACAAGACCTGATTTAGGCTCTAAAAGGGTTGCACTGGCTCCTGTATTGAGAGTAGACACTAGTAAAGACAGAGCAGAAGACTAGCTGAAGGCTGTCAACTCATCCAGGTGATCGATGACTTCACGTGGACTTGGGTGACCGCTGTGGAGGTGATCAGATTCTAGATATAATATGATGGTGTTGCTGACAGAGTTTACTGATGTGGGGATGTAGGGTGGGAGAGAAAGAGGGGTCAAGGCTGTTTTGAAGTTCTTAGTCTGGAGCAGCAGTATGAACAGAATTGCCACTTAACGTGGAAAGGGCAGATTAGGGTGTCTTTAATTTGAGACCTCTTGAATTTCGAAGTGGAGCTAGTCATTTCCTATTATTCAGGGTTTGGGGCCTGAGCAACTTGAGCTGCCATTTACTGGTTTTGTTTTGAGACAGAGTCTCACGCTGTCACCTAGGCTGGAGTGCAATGGCACGATCTCAGCTCACTGCCACCTCCGCCTCCCAGGTTCAAGTAATTCTCCTGCCTCAGCCTCCCGAGAGTAGCTGGGATTACAGGCGCCTACCACCATGCCAAGCTAATTTTTGTATTTTTAGTAGAGCTGAGGTTTCACCATGTTGACCAGGCTGGTCTTGAACTCCTGACCTCAGGTGATCTGCCTGCCTTGGCCTCCCAAAGTGCTGGGATTACAGGCCTGAGCCACCACGCCCCGCCTATTTACTGGTTTCGTATTTCCCACCTGAAGAGCTTCTGTTTTCGTCAACAGTTCAGCATTTGCTGTTTTCAGACTGATTTTTGCCAGTCTGATGGATTTGAAATTGGTCTTATTATCATTTTAATTTGCATTATCCTGATTTCAGTGATACTGGGCATCTTTTATTATGTTTGGTGAAAACATGTATTTTCTCTTTCATAAATTGCCTATTCATCTTTTCTATTTTAGTTATTGGTTTATGGAGGCTCAGGCTATAAATCCTTGGTGGGAGGCCGGGCGCAGTGGCTCACGCCTGTGATCCCAGCACTTTGGGAGGCTGAGGTGGGTGGATCAGGAGGTCAGGAGTTCAAGACCAACCTGGCCAAGATGGTGAAACCCCGTCTCTACTAAAAATACAAAAAATTAGCCAGGCATGGTGGCACACGCCTGTAATCCCAGCTACTCTGGAGGCTGAGGCAGAGAATTGCTTAAACCTGGAGGGGCAGAGGTTGCAGTGAGCCGAGATCATGCCACTGCACTCCAGCCTGGGCAACAGAGCGAGACTCCGTTGCAAATAAATAAATAAATAAATAAATCCTTGGTGGGTTATATCAGTTGCATATATCTTCTGATAGACTGTAACTTGTTTTTTCATTTTGTTTCTAATTACTTGGTCACTCAAACCATTATATAAGGCAGATTAAATAACATACAACCAGATTGGGCAACATAGTAAGACCCTGTCTCTACAAAAAAATTTTAAAAATATTAGCCAGGCATGGTAGTGCACATCTGTGGTCCCTGAGCTACTCGGGAGGCTCGGGTAGGAGGATCAGTTGAGCCCAGGAGGTCAAGACTGCAGTGAGTGATGATGGAACCACTGCATTCCAGCCTAGGCAACAGAGCAAGACCCTGTCTCAAAAACAACAACAACAAAATTTATCCTAAAAATGTATTTGTCGTTTATCTAAAATTCGAGTTGAGGGGCCAGGCATGGTGGCTCATGCCTGTAATCCCAGTGCTTTGGGAGGCTGAGGCGAGCGGATCACGACGTCAGGAGTTTGAGACTAGCCTGACCAACATGGTGAAACTCCGTCTCTACTAAAAATACAAAAAAAAAATAAAAATAAAAATAAAAGATTAGCTGGGCGTAGTGGCACGCACCTGTAATCCCAGGTACTCAGGAGGTTGAGGCAGGAGAGTCGCTTGAACCTGGGAGGCGGAGGTTGCAGTAAGACGAGATGGCACCACTGCACTCCAGCCTGGGCAATAGAGGGAGACTCCATCTCAAATAAATAAATAAATAAATAAATAAATAAATAAATAAATAAAATTCAAGTTGAACTGGATATCCTATATTTTATCTGGGAACCCTATTGGAGATAGAACTGGAGCATCTGCCTTTGACCCAGAGATGAAACCACCTATGGAAGACAATGGAGCTATTGTAGCAGGCCTGAAGAGCATACTTTGGGATCATTACCTGAAAAAGATATAACTTTCTTTGTAGCCACTTCTAAATACAAGTACTGTGGTATTTGAAAAACATTTTGGTGCAAGAGCTTAGCCTTTGTCCTAACCAATATGTGAAAACTTTCTTGCAATTCCAAGGATTAAAAGGATTGACCAGGTGCAGTGGCTCATGCCTGTAACCCTAGCACTTTGGGAAACCCAGGCAGGAAGATCACCTGAGCCCAGGAGTTCAATACCAGCCTGGCCAATATAGTGAGACACTGTCTCTACTAAAAAACTTTTTTTAATTAAAAAAAATTTATCATGTTTCAGGGATTATGAAAACAGAATAGTGACTTGGGGGAAGTTACTAAACTTTCATATAAGAAAAGAAATCCGGCAGGGCACGGTGGCTCGAGCCTGTAATCCCAGCACTTTGGGAGGCTGACGCGGGTGGATGACTTGAGATCAGGAGTTCAAGACCAGCCTGACCAATATGGCGAAACCCCGTCTCTACTAAAAATACCAAATTAGCCAGGCATGGTGGCGGGCACCTGTAGTCTCAGCTACTCGGGAGGCTGAGATGGGAGTACTGCTTGAACCCAGGAGGTGGAGGTTGCAGTGAGCCGAGATCACGCCACTGTACTCCAGCCTGGGCAACAACAGAGTGAGACTCTGTCTCAAAAAAGAAAAGAAATCCTACAAGCAAATCAAAGTGAATTACCTAATGCAGGGGTTGGCCAACTGTGGCACATATACCAAATCCAGTCTTCTATCTGTTATCAAGTTTTATAGAAAACAGCCACATTCATTCATTTATACGTTGTCCATCCCTGCTTTAGTACTGTAACAGCAGAGCTGAGTAGTTGCAACAGAGGTCGCGTAGCACTGCAAAGCCTAAAATGTTATCGATCTGGCCCTTTACAGAAAAAGTTTGCTGATCCCTGACCCAAAGGAAAACCATTACTCACCTAAAAATTTTTCTCAGCATTAATTGATAAGAAAAATTTCGAAGAAAACAAATAATGTGACTTAAAGATTGAATCATGTGGTCATTCACATTTAAAAGCAGCTGAAAGGCTGGGTGCAGTGGCTCATGCCTGTAATCCCAGAACTTTGGGAGACTAAGGTGTGAAGCTTGCTTGAGGCTGGGAGTTCAAGAATAGCTTGGGCTAAAAATTAGCTACCACACCCAGGTAATTTTTAAATGTTTTTGTAGAGATAGGTCTAATTATGTTGACCAGGCTGGTCTTGAATTCCCGGGCTCAAAAAATCCTTATGCCTCGGCCTCCCAAAGTGTTGGATTACAGGTGTGAGCCACTGTGCCCAACAGTTTTTTTTTTAATGAGACACACACTAAAATCTGATTTGTTTATGGCCTGCAACATTTTTCTTTTCTTTTTTTTTTTTTTTTTTTGGTTTCAAACACCAATTTGAATGAGGCTTTTTTTATACTAAAAAGTTATCTGTTGTTTATCTGATGTTCAAATTGAACTGTGTGCTCTTTGTTTTTATTTGCTAAACTTGGCAACCCTACCTCCAGTCACTGTGAATCGGGGAAGGGTCTAGGAAGGCACAGATCTAAGCCTTTTAAGGGAAGGCTTCCAGAGTGACACACAATCATTCCTGCCCACATTTCATTGCCTAGAATTTAGTCATGGCCACACCTAGACACACCTAGATAGAAAGTCTAGCTTGTTAACCAGGTGCCTAACTAAAATACTACTATTATAGGAGAAGGAGAGAACAGATTTGGGGGAACATTTAGCAGGCTACCATAGTATATCTTTGAAAAAATTTTTTTTTAGTTTCATTAGTTGTAAATTCTGTCAGAGACATCAATTTCTCTAAATCAGATTTCTGTTGTCTTCTATATTTTTCATCTCCTGTCTAATCACTTTAATCTTTGTCCTTTTCCTTTGTATTTGATGTACTTTAAAACAAATCTGTCATCCATCCCACAATTTTCTGCTAGATATTTCTTATTTTTATTTTTTAAAAATAGAGATGAGGTCTCACTGTGTTGCCCAGGCTGGTCTTGAATTCCCAGGCTCAAGTGATCCTCCCACCTTGGCCTCTGTGCTAGGATTACAGGCATGAGCCACTGTGCCCGGCCAGACATTTCTTATTTCTTCTTATTTCTAATTCATGTATTATTTCTGCAATGGTATGATTTTTCCCTCTCAATACCTTCTCTTAGCCATTCCAACATCTTTTATATTTCATTCATTCTCTTGTGATTTCACTTTTGATATATTTTATTTTCTTCGGGGTATGAAACATTTGTCTCTATATTTCTTCTGCTTACTGGGGTTAATCTTCTTCCATAATATATCTTTTCTTTTTAGAATATATTCCTTTATTTCATCTCTTCCCCAATATCACAATTTAAAATGTTTATGTCAGTCTTATTTCCTTTTCATTCATCTTTGATGAATATTTACTATCTAAAATTTCTATTTATATTGAAAGAAACAGGGTGGATGAATTATCTTTGAGGACCCCAGGCTTCTTGTTGGATTCAAGCAATGAGGAGCCACAGAAGAAAGCTGGAAGGAGGCATGAGAATGGGTTCGTAAAATGTGGTATGAGATTGGGCCCCTTCATAGTTTTAGTGTTTGTTTTTTTCTTTTTTACGTCGTAATTTTTAAAAATTAAAATATAATTGAAAAAATCTTTGAGGAGAAAGGTTATGTAAGCCTGCCATCTATCCTACTTAAGCCCAGATGTGAATTACCACATGTTGCCCTGCGATCTTTTCCTATCTGAGGGAAGAAGCCTTGGTTAGTTGACTTTTGGATTAATAAGGAATGCAAGCAATTATAGGGATAGAGGAATGGAATCTACAGTGCTAGACAATATTGAAAGATACTCAGAGTTTCTTGAATCAAGGAATAGAGAAGTCTTTAGGTGTCTTTCCTGATTCTGCTCAATGACAATGAAAGGGAAGGCTAGAACTTTTTATTTTTTTTGATGAAAAGATTTGATTACTTTGGATTAGGCCTATGATATTAAAAATCAACTGCTAGCATAGTTTCCTAGTTAAAATGTTTGGAATTTAGCATTCTATTCCAAAATGATAAAAACATATTTCAATTCTCCAGTTGTAATATGGGTTTCTCCAGATTGCACGGTATTTTCACAATGTTCCAACTCATATTTAGTAGGGTGGGTGGAAACATTTTAAAAACTGGTCTCATATTTTTAAGGAAAGTTGGAATACTTATAAATGAAAGTCACGATTCTTAGGATAAAATAAAAACTTGCACATGGATTTTTTTATTCATATTTTTTCTTAAAACATATAAATAAACTTAACAATGTTGATGACTATGACTAGCATACCACAAAATTTTAATTATGGAAATTCTAATGCTGAATAATAATTTGGATCTAAAGAAAACTTTTGATATATGATTATGGATAAACTTTGGGGTGAAATTTTATAGTTTCTACCAAGATGCAAGTGATATTAATTTTTAGGATGGTCTTATGGCTGAAAAACAGCTAAATCGCTGGCGGTAAAGTTTATTTATTTATTTATTTGAGATGGAGTGTCACTCTGTCAACCAGGCTGGGCCCTGCCTCCCAGGTTCAAGCAATTCTCCTGTCTCAGCCTCCTGAGTAAGCTGGGATTACAGGCCCGTGCCACCATGCCCAGCTAATTTTTGTAGTTTTAGTAGAGATGGGGTTTTACCATGTTGTCCAGGCTGGTCTCGAATGTCTGACCTCAAGTGATCCACCCACTCGGGCCTCCCAAAGTACTGGGATTACAGGTGTGAGCCACAGCGCCCGGCCAGAGAAGTTTCGATAAGGAGATAAAATGTGGCATTTCCGAAAGTTGAGGCCCATACCAAGTGTTCTCTTTGTGGATACCTCTTATAATTTACACTCTTTGTTTTAGGCACATTCACATAGGCCTATACATATATCTTCCTGTGACCTGTACTGTTACTGGACCTGTACAGCCAGGAATTTCTTGAGGTATAAATATTTATCAATAATAGTGACATAACCATCTTTTATTTCTTGAATAATTCTGTAGTAATTTCTATGTGTAAAAGATGTGGTAGATATTGTGGGGATGTGAAAGTAGTAAAAGCTCCAGGAATCTCCTCTAGAGAAGTTTATAATCCAGTTTAAAAAAGGAGATAATATTTAGCTAAATAAGATTTATTATTTTTTTCCCACAATATATCCGTGTAACAAGATTGTTTATAATCAAGTAACAGCAACAAAGAAACAAACAAACAAACCCAAAAATAAACACCAGTATTCTAGTCCAGAGGAGGAAAAGATGACAATAAACTGAGGGCAGATAAATTATTCAAGAATATTTATTGTGTGTGGCACTTTACTAGGCATTGTATATAATGAATTAAATAATGTCATTGCCTTCTAGAAATTAATCATCAAAGGTAGTAATCATGTGGAGAGAAATAATAAGATACATATTTAGCAAATGCAGAACAATAAATTAGTAAATCATTTACATTATTTGTTTAAAAGAGATGAAGGAAGAATCCTAGAAATTGCTGATTGTGGAGAATCATTCCCTTCTCTCAATTACAATAGTTAAATGCCTTGCAAGTGTGGTGGGATTTCTGTAGCTATTCAGTTCAACATGAAAATCTTTTGCTTTTTTTGTCCAGGCATGGTGGCTCACGCCTGTAATCCCAGCACTTTGGGAGGCCGGGGTGGGTGGATCACCTGAGGTCAGGAGTTCGAGACCAGCCTGGCCAACATGGTAAAATTCTGTCTCTACTAAAAAATACAAAAATTAGCTGGGTGTGGTGGTGCATGCCTGTCGTCCCAGCTACCGGGGAGGCTAAGGCACGAGAATCCCTTGAACCCAGGAGGCAGAGGTTGCAGTCAGCCAAGATCACACCACTGTACTCCAGCCTGGATGACAAAGTGAGACTCTGTCTCAAAAAAAAAAAAAGTCTTTTGCTTTTTCAAAGTAATATTAGCATGTAATGTGTCTTTTTGGTAATGTGTGAATAAGAAATAAACAAAACAAAACCCCTTACTCTTCTGAGGGCTATTGGTCTTAACGTAGTTTTGCAAATGCTTCAACCCAAATTGCAAATTTCATTTGTGGATTCAGTAGCAAACACTTGTGCTTCTCAGAATTGCCAGCTTCTGTTAACATATTCAGAGTAGAAATCATTCATAGATTATCATAGAATGGCCTTCTACACCAGGGGCTGGGATACTTTGCCTCTATTTTTGGCTTTGACATTTTTTCCCTTGATACTGGTTCACCAAAACAATATTATGTCATTAGCAAAGCCAACACTTACCTTTTAAGGATACAGTTCTCATCTTCAAAAATGTCTTGCCTAGATTTAGTGTATAAAGCTTTCTTGTAATTTTTATTAATATAGCTATAGTAATTTCAGAGGCTATTTCAAAGGATACTCCAAGAAGTTTGATTATAGGAAACCCACACATTTATTAGCTATACTCTAAGGAGGAAAATAGCCTTTCAAAGCAAACAAAGCTAGAATTACTGTTAGCTCTTGCTTATCCACGATATTTGAGGATAAAGAAAACTATCAAGATAGCAACCAGTTAGTTTCAATCTCCTTTCAGTTACAATGGCCCCAAAACCTATTGTTTCACCAAATCTCTCACTGAAACTAACATGTAGCCGCGTGACTGAAGTTTGGCCCCCTTTCCTTTCCCTTGCCCTCCCTCTGGTGGAGGTGTTCACAAGTGAGATGTCCATGATGGGCAGCTAAAGAGAATTCCAAGGGCTTGCACCCTCCACCAATTACGCCAATTAGCCTTTGGAATGGAGAAAAACCAGCTGCAGGCTTCCTCTTTCCAGATGCGTGGGGGGCCACACTCACTTTTTGGTCTGGTGAGAAGGCATCCAAATGATGACCAAGCGCGGTGGCTCACGCCTGTAAACCCTGAACTTTGGGAGGCTGAGGCATCATTTGTTCAAGACCAGTCTGGGTAACGTGGTGAAACCCTGTCTCTACGGGGTGGGGGCGGGGAAGAAAGAAAAATTACCCGGGTGTGGTGGCATGTGCCTGTAGTTCCAGCTACTCAGGAAGCTGAGACACCAGAATCCCTTGAGCCCAGGAGGCAGAGGTTGCAGTCAGCCGAGACTGTGCCATTGCACTCCAGCCTGGTGACAGAGTGGACCTCGTCTCAAAAACAAAAACGAACAAAACAAACAAACACAAAAAAGCATCCAAATGAGAGCTGATATTAAAATATTCTTGTTCATGGCTTCAGAAAGGAATAGACCTAATTTTTTAACTGGGTTCATATATTCCTAAACAGTATCAATAAAATGTTATAAACAGTAGGGTTCCTGTTGGGGAAATAGTACAAACTTCTGCTTTATAATAATATTTTATTTTTTGAGATGGAGTCTCGCTCTGTCACCCAGGCTGGAGTGCAGTGGCGCAATCTCGGCTCACTCCAACCTCTGCCTCCCGGGCTCAAGGGATTCTCATGCCTCAGCCTCTCAAGCAGCTGGGATTACAGGCACGTGCCACCACGCCAGGCTAATTTTTGTATTTTCAGTAGAGAAGGGGTTTCACCATGTTGCCCAGGTTAGTCTTGAACTCCCGGCCTTAAGTGATCCGCCCGCCTTGGCCTCCCAAAGTGCTGGGATTACAGACATGAGCCACCATGCCCAGCCCATAATATTTTGATTGAAATAATGTTTTTTACGTTTTAAAAGTGTCTTCTGTTGCCCAGGCTGGAGTGCGCTGGTGTGATCAAGACTCACTGCAGCTTTGACCTCCCGGGCTCAAGCGATCCTCACACCTTAGCTTTCCAAGTAGCTGGGACCACAGGCATTGGCCACCACACCTGGCTAATTAAAAAAATTTTTTTTGTAGCTATAGGGCCCCGTTATGTTGCCCAGGCTTGTTGAACTCATGGGCTCAAGTGGTCCTCCTGCCTGGGCCTGCCAAAGTGCTGAGATTACAGGCATAAGCCACCGCACCTGGCCTTAAAATTTCTTCACATCTATTATCTCATTTGATTCTCTTTAACAGTCCAGCAAGACAGGGAGGATGCTGTTACAACTCAGAGGTCCAGTAGAAGCCCAGGACACAGGTTTTTCAAATCTTAGCTGTGTGCCTTTGCACTTCTCCGTCCAGATAGCCTAATACACTTAAGATACCTAAGATAGTAACTTATCATAACAGTTCTTAAAAACATTCCCAAATTTTAGAACATCACAATTATATTTGTCCCAGGAGTAGAGTTAAATTGGCACTCAAAGACCACAATAATTAACACATAGTAAGTTAAGTGTTAGCTGTTATTATTAAAAACCCATATTAAGAGGTAGTACAGTGATTTATTTATTTATTTATTATTTTTTGAGACACAGTCTGGCTCTGTTGCCCTAGCTAGAGTGCCACACTTGGACAGGGCTCACTGCAGCCTTGAACTGCTGGGCTCAAGCGATCCTCCTGCCTCACAGCCTCCTTTGTAGCTGGGACTACGGCACATGCCACCACGCCCAGCTAACTTTTTGTTTGTACAGACGGGTCTCCCTATGTTGTCCACGCTGGTCTCAAACTCCTGGACTCAAGCGATCCTCCCACCTCAGCCTCCCAAAGTGCTGGGATTACAGGCATAAGCCACTGGGCCCAGCCTAGTATAGTGTTGTGAATAAAAGAATGGACTCTGGAGCCAGATCCCCTGGGCTTGAATCCTTGCTTCACCACCCACCTATCTCAATATGTTGTGTGTAAAGCTTTTAGAGGAGTACCTAGCAGGAGGTATTGAATTTGATAGCTCTAGTACTTAGACACATAAGTCATAATTTTCCCTAAGTTACGTGGTAAATGATGGAGTTGGATTGTAATCTTGATCCTTACATCTTATTACCTCTTATAGAAATATTGCCTCTCTAGGTTATGTTATTTTTCCATAATTCCTAGAATGTGTTTTCCTTCCTTTTCCTTCTCCTTTCATGTCCCACATTTTACTCTCCTTTATCAAACTGAAAATTTCACAATCAACATTTAAAAAATTTCTAGTGCAAAAATTTTAACCCAAAAGTCCTCAGCTGTTAGGTACGCCGTTCATGCCATGCATGCACATTTGCATGTGCAAGGAGTTGTTTTGTGCTGTAAGTTGTTTTTCCTTTCTGGACATATTCTATAAGCCCACAAGCGGTGAGCTACTTGAACCCTGAATTTCTATTCACTTCTTGTTAATTTACTCAATTGTATCTAGCACTGGATACTGCTACAGCCAGTGGGCTATTTAGTAAATTACCATCTGACTGGCAGTCCCTCCTTGTATTTTATTCTATTTTTCTTTTCTTGATTATTAGCTGACTTGTTTGGTGACAGGCTGTCAAGAACACGCAAATTTCATGGCCATATAAAAATGATCTCGTCAACGTCTTCCCTCGAATTGAAGCGGAGGATTTAGTTGTAGATTTGGTTTGGCACCTTCCACTTTAAGGAAGATGTAAACACTAAGGCGCAGGTACTCCAGCTGCAGGGAGTGTTTTTTGTCCCCGCTCCCCTGTCCCCCATAAAGAAACAGGACCTCAGGTGGTGGGCGGGCGGGGAAGGAGAAGGGATGTCTCTAAGTCTACAGGGGAGAGTGTAGAAAGAAAGAAGGAAAAGGTAAGAGGACTCCACAGTCTCTAGGTTTTGTTCTTCTTTTTTTCCCTCTGGACGGCGGTGGCAGCTGATCAGACACAATAGCTGGCAGTCCCCGGCCGCAGTGAGGATAAAAATGACCCTCAACAGCACCAGCAGGACCACCGAGAAGGGGAGGGGAGTGTGTATGGGAGGGGGCGAGGATGAGGGTGACAAGGTGACAAACGCTGCCTCTGACTGCGAGCAACTCCCCTCCAGCCCCGCGAGGCTCGGAGCCGGGGAGCCACCTCCCCGGAGCGGGGCGGGGTGGGAAGGAGAGGCCGAGGGGGCGGTGGCCTTCACCCGGGGGCGGGGAAGAGGGCGGAGGGAAGCCTGATTTACCAGCCCCTGATTGGTTCGCGTTCTCTCGTCGCGTCTCCCGATTGGGTAATTTGCAGCGGGAGATGTTGTGAGGCACGGCGGGGCGGAGCGAGCTGCCGGGGTCTGTGACAAGGCCCGGGAATTGGGTGGGGAGGGTGGCGGTTGTGCCGCGGCTCCGGAGCCGCTGTGACCTGGAGTGTGGCGGACAGAGAAGCGCAGCCGCCTCTCCACAGTTCCGCTAGCCGCGCCAAATTCGCTCAGCCGCTCTGCAGAATTTATAAAAGGGAAAGAACTGAATGAGCAACGCTTGGCTAACTTCCCCCTTCCCACCACAGGAAGAGATTTTTGCTGTGAGGCGTGAGGGGACACTCCCTTATCTGGAAGTCCCACGTCTCGTCGCAGCTTCATTGCCTTCCCGCTGCAAAAAAGGGGTGGGGGCACAATTTGCCAAGCCCTGTCCCCCAGTCTAGGACCTTTGATCCCTGGAGTCTGCAGATGTCGCTGTTATAGGCTTGTCCCCCTCTCCACCCCAGACGTCTACCACCAGGTCTCCTTTCCCGGGAGCAAGCCCATCCCTGGACGCTGCCATTCAGCGCCTGGGAGACTGCAGGGGCGGGGAGCGTCGTGTGCCTGGTTTTGGAGTGCTGGGGAGCGAGGGCTTGTAGGTCCCGCGACCCACGGGGAGGGGGCAGGCGAGCACCCCGCTCCGGCCTCCGGCTAATCCCCCTTCTCCAGCGTCGGTTCCCCGGTCCCGTGTTATTCAAGACAGAAAATATTCAGCCCCAGAGCCTCCCCTGGGGAGGGGAGGGGAAGGAGGTGGAGTGGGAGGAGGTGGATCCAGGGAGGAAGAAGCGAGAAATCCGCCCCCGGGAAACAGCTCCGCGCGGCCGCGGAGCGAGGCGCTTCTGTCACTTGGCGTTCGCGGGCGCCGGAGCTGGGCCCCGGCCCGGCCCGGCGAGGCGAGGGGAGAGTCCGGCGGCCGCCGCCCCGCCCCACGCCCTCCCGCGGCGGCCGAGAGCCCGGGGCCGGCCGGGGCAGGTCGCGGCGGTGCCTGGGAGCGGCCGGCCGGGGGCGGCGGCCTCGGAGCGCGGCGGCGGCGGCGGCGGCGGCGGGCAGCGCGGGATCGTCCGGCTGCGGGGTCCGGCTCACGCCGGGCGGGCCGGCGGGCGGGGCGCGCTGTCCCGGAGCCGGCCAGCCCCGTGCGGATCCACTCGTCCCGCTTCCTCTGGTGCGTGTCTGGTTTCTTTTCCGTCTCAGCCGAGAGGGCGCTGCGCTCGCGGGCCGTGGAGTGCCCGGCTTGCCGCGGGCTCTCTCCCTTCCCGCCACAGGCCACCCGGCCGGGCGCTGGCTCGGGGCCGGAGGGAGCCCGCGGCGGGCGCCCGGCGGGGGCGGAGGGGCCGCGCCCGCGTGTGCGGAGTAAGGGCGGGCGGCGGGGCGGAGGGAAGGGCACAAAGGCCGGCGGTGGGCGCTGGGGTCCGGCCGGCCGGCCTTGGAGGAGGGGCGCCTGGGGCCGCTCATGAATATTAACCGAGCCTGCGGCCTAGCGCGTCCCGGCCGGGCCCGGCGCCCGGCCAGCGTCTCCGCTTCAGCTCGCCGCCGCGCTTCGGCCGCCGGGCCCGAGCGGGCGGGAAGGGTAAGGCCCCCGGTTTTGTCTCGCCCCGGGGCTCCTAGCACCTTTGAGAAAGTCCATATTGGGGCCGCTCTCCTCGGGAGCTCGAGGTCCCCGACCCGCCTCAGGAAGGGGCGGGGGAATCGTGGGGAGGTGGGTGGTGGTTTGCTTTTTCTCGTTTTTTCCCCCTAGGTGGCCACAGGGGAAGGGAAGCCGTGTCGAGTGGTAGTTGGGGGAAAAGCCGCGACTTCAGAGTTGCTCGGGTGTAGCTCCGGAATCATGCCCTGGAGCGGGAGCGGCGCCCGCGTCCCACCCGCGGCCGCGCACGCCTCCCCGGCCGTCCCCACCCAGCCCCGCCGCGGGCCAAGGAAAACAGCCGCCTCCTCGGGGACGCCGGCCGGGGCGGAGGGGCGGAGGGGCGGCGCCCGAGTCACCCGGAGACGCCGCCGAGCCCACGCCGGCCCCAGCCAGGCTGGCTTTGTGCTTGCGTTTTTGGGGGGCGGAGGGGAGCGAAGAGGGGGCTTGGAAAGTGTGATCCCATTTCAGCCTCGTGGGGGAGAAAACTTCACCGAAGTGTCCCTGTCTGGGTGATGCAGAAAACAACATGCACAGCCCTCTGCTCTACCTAGGAAAGACATGAATTAAAATGCACTTGAATGGGGAACATTTTTTCTTGAAGGCTGCATAACAGCCAGGTGTGTTTGACGCAACCGCTGGGCAGTTTCGAGATTTCTCTTTTTTAAACACCCCCTCGAATTTATAGGCTTTTTGTTTGTTTACGTTAAAATTTTTTTTTGTTTGTTTTGCTCGGGAGGAAACGCGAACTTGGTGTGGACATGTGGGCAAGACAGTGATAGGCGCCTGGAGAAAGTTCATGACCTTTAACTTCTCGTTTTCCTAGGATCTCTCTAGGAGCTGACACTCGAACCTTCACGACCCATTCGGATTTTTCCAGGACTCAGGAGTGGCACTGGGAAGAAGGGGACCGCTTTCTGCAATTGGCCTCGACACTGGCTGCCAAGAAGACCTGTCGCCTTTGTTTTTAAGTCTCCAGAAATGGAAGAAGAAGGCGAAGTCAGTTGAAGTCACGAGAAATCAGCGAGGCATTTGAAGGCGCTTCCTGAAAACCTTTATTCCCTGGCACGTTGTCTGTTTCAACAGCCCTGCCCCTCCTCGGAGCCTGCTTGTGGAATTCTTCCCCTTCGGGTGTGTGGTGGCTTTCCCCCCCACCTCCAATGTGGACTCCAAAGGATTTGTCCCTTCTTTGTCATTTGAAATGAAATGATGGCCACGCGTCGGACTGGTCTGTCTGAGGGAGATGGTGACAAGCTCAAGGCCTGCGAGGTAAGCGCGGAGCCAGCGTTCGTGGCCGGCAGGGCGGTGGCCTGTGTCTTGAGCGTCCTGCAAGTTGGGGGTCACCGGCCACGGGGCCTCACTAGGGGCTTCCCGGGGCTTTGAGCCTGTTGGTGGGAGCGCCCCAGCTTAACCAGTAGCGAGGGGAAGCCTGGCCCACGTCTGTTTCCAGGGACTCCCGTGTTTCTTTTGCAAGAACATGTCCCGCAGTTTGGAATGTCCTCATCTTGGTCACCCCTTCTCAGAGCCAGGAATTCTCCCGTCTCTGTGGCTGTGGATGCTACAAGCCTGAGAATGGGCACCTCAGTATCCGTTTTCCTTCAGTCCCCTTCCGAGATATTTGGAGTTGAGCTGGTTGGGGGTGGCTTTCAGCATTTGTGTCTGCTCCAAGGTGCAGAGAGGGCAAGTAGTATGCTTGTTGCACCTGGAACTTAGTCTTTCTTTGGTACTGACGAGGGGAGTCTGGCTGCTGTTGCTGCAGATCTCTGCTTTAGGTAGAAAAAGAAGTGTTTTTCCGTGAATAGTTTAAGCACAGCCTTGGAAAACGACCTTACAGAGTCGTAATTCCAACTCCCGGAGAAGTCTCCTGCCTTTACTGTTCTCTTATTTATACCCTCCCTTTCACTACTCTGAAGTTCTGTGAGCTGCTCTGGGGTGTCAGGTGGGTTGCGTTGCTGGTTAGGGTAGCATCTAGCATCTAACATCTTCCCAAGGGCCCAGAGATTTTACTCCAGACTTCCTGAAAATTTTTGAGCAGGCAGGACAGAAATCATAGAAAATACATTGATTTATGACACGCATATACTCTGTTGCCTCTCACCTTTTTTTTTTTTCCTCGTGTTTGGAGATTGAAGTATTCGGAATTTACTTCTATTATGAATATACTATGTTTATCATTGGCGGTTTCTGTAATTTGTTCGTTAAATAGACTGAATATTGTTATCCTTTAAATTTTACTTTTGAGATGCCTATGTTTTCATTGAAGGGTTGAGGATTACTTTAGACAATAACATACCCAAATGAACCCTCATTCACTGTCTCGCTTTCTTTTGCACCGGATGTTAAATTTTAACTTCATAGTCCTTGAAACAAGGGCTGGCTCTAAGTGTGTGAGTTTTGGCATTTTAATAAAAATGAATCAGAAGTTAAATTTTGGTTCATAAAGCAAGCAGAGAAACTTGCTTCATGCCGCTTACTTCATGTCGAATTAGAAAGTTTATGCAGAAAACGCTGTGAGGTACAGTGTGCTATTACTGTACAATTTATTAGGCAGAACTACAGGTTTACATTTAGAATCAGTGTTTTACTTTTTGACATCTGTAAACACCTGCTTGCAGGCAAAAGCATGATTAAGTGGAACACCACAATCCTCTGATCACAGTAAACCATAATAACTCCTTTTGGAAGGCCTACCTGCAACCTGGTGATTGCTTAATGTGTATTGCAGTTACATAATAATATGTATTGTGGTCCTGAAGCCTTATTTGTCATTGTCTTGTGAATACTTTAATTAGCATTGTATTTGCATTCTGTTTGCAAGAACTAATGTTATTTGATTTTTTTTTTTGGGGTCATTTAAGAGATGTCCTGAAACCAAGAATTTAGACACATCTTGTCCTTGGCTAGCAAGCAGTATTTCCAGTTTGTTGCACACTTGGCTTTTATTAACAATGACAGTTATGTATTTTTTAACGGCTGTGAAATTTGTTTTCATTTGGACCTTACTGCTGGCAGCATGGCTATCTTGTTTTTAGTTTAGCAATGAAGAAAACACAATATCACCTGTGTTTTGCTCATGTGAAATATATATACAGTATTTAGGTTTGGTATTAAACTACAATATTATTTGACTTTCTAAAGAATAGGTATTTTGCCTAGATTCTATGTGGAAGTGGAAATAAAGGGGATATACGTTGTCAGAAAACATTTTAAAACCTCAGGGTTGGGAGTGAAGAGAACTTGTGTAATTATTGCCTGTATTTAGTTGTGACGTGTTTTAATCTGTGATTGATGCTTCTGATACACATTAAATCTTGTGAATATTTTTTAGTAATAGAAAGGGAGTTAGTTGCTAATGAAATACTTTGGGCTGATATTTAGGTTTTTGAACATTGCACTTAATTTTTGTCGTCAATTTTATTAGAAGCACTACATTCCACAGTGGTACTATCACTCTTTAAAAAATTTTAAAAATCAATAATGTGTTTGGATACTACATTTATTATTGTGTTTTTAACTAACAAAGAGATGAGCATGTATGTCTTAATAGCAATGCTGTTAATCAGCCAAGAAAACCTAACTTTATAGGACAGAAGAAATCAATATAATGAATTAACAGGAGTCTCTGTTTCATGCTTTATCTAATTAGCCAACTCCACCTTCTCTGAATAAGGTCTTGTGCTTTGTTGAAAAACAATCAGAGATTTCTTGTTCATCTTAAGCATTGCAATTTTATTGTGTTGATACATGAATACATTTAGGCCTCCCCACCCCCAGGATATATTGGAAGGCTCAAAACAAATAAACAGCCCTCTTCAAATAAGAAATTAGGACAGTTCAGTAGAATATGTCTTGGCATTATACAGTAAGGATGGTCCAGATGGTACTCACACGAATTTATGTACTTTTATACATCTCGAGGTGTATTTTTAAAACTTGAAATCACTCACTCTGAACCTCTTAAGTGATTTTTGGGGTGTGTGTGTGTGTGTGTGTGTGTGTAGTCCGTGAAGTCTTCTGACACCAATCCTTGAGTAACTTTGCTCACAAAATCACTTTATATAGATTCTTCTGTTGAATCCTCTATGATATTATCACCCCTTTTCATATCCATATAGCTTCGTCTTTCAAGGTTTAACTTTTTTTTTAAGCCAAAGAAGAGAAAACTTTCCCTCAGCTTTCTTAACCACATGATTTTTTTTCCATTTCTAACATTTATTTAATTTTTTATCTGTAGTCCATACTCTTGTCCAGTAATAGAATTTTTGACACTTTGTTTATTATTAAACTTTTTACTAATGCAAATGAACTTATTTTTGTTTTGCTTCTTGACCTAGGCTAAGATTATTCTATGACTGAAATGTATTATGGCTGATGAAATACACTTGTTGGTTGATTTTGAAATACTGTAAACAATACAATAAGACATTTTTCTGGGTACGAGTTTGTATGAATCCATGTGTTGACTCTTCCTTCTGGAATGCTGGACAGTTTGCTTTTGCTTTCATCCCAGACTCCCTGGTTCCTTCTCAGGCGCTCTCTCTTCTCCTCCCCTCCGTTCTATCTCCCTCTCTATCTGCCTCTTTTGTAGGGTTTTTCTTCCTCTTCTTGCCCCATTGTTGGTTTTATCCAGAGCCAAGGCCTTTCCATTCCTGTATTCTCTTTCTCACTCCCTGGGTTTTATTTTGCACTCTCCTGTGTGCTGGTGACTCCGTATCTACTCCTCTATCTCAGGCTTTATGGTTGATCTCTAGACCTTTTCAGCCAGCTGCCTATTTACCGAACACTTTTGGGGGATATTCCCCAGGCATTGCAAACTCATCAGATTTCACCGCTACCACTGACTCTCCCTCTTCCTGTGCACCTTCTTTCGCTGAGTAGCACTACCATCTATTTATTGGTCCAAGTCAAAAACTAGGTCAGCATCCTCACTCTTCGTCTCGTCATTCCTCATATGCAAAGTCTTGTGGAGTCCACATTCCCAATACCCACTACCCCCACCTGAGTTCAGGTCAGCTGCATCTCACTGATGAACCACAGAAACAGATTCCCTACGGAGTTTCCCAATAACTTAGCCTTGTCCCCTTCCGCAGCTCTGTCCCTACTGTAATCAGAATGATCCTCCTGATGGGCAGATGACCTGAGGTCAGGAGTTGTACACCAGCCTGAGCAACATGGTGAAACCCGGTCCCTACTAAAAATACAAAAATTAGCTGGGCGTGGTGGCGCACACCTGTAGTCCCAACTGTTTGGAGGCTGAGGTATGAGAATCCTTGAACCCGGGAGGCAGAGGTTGCAGGTAGCCAAAATTGCGCCACTGTACTCCAGCTGATCGTTACATTACCTCCTATAAGACAATTTTCTGTCTTCCCATTTCCTTTGAAATAAAATTCAGACTTCTGTGAAGTCTGAAAGGACTTCGGTAATTTGGTCCGCGCTTCTGTCTCACTTGTTACTTCTTTTTGTTCTTCCTAGATTGAACTCCCGTCAGGTCCTTTCTTCTCCCCTTCCCTCTACTGTCCCCTGTTCCTCCTCCCTCTGCTCCATGGCTGATTTTTACTCATCATACTGGTCTTTTCTTCAATACTGCTTCCTCAGGAAAGCCTTCCCTGACCCGCAAGACTCTTTCAGTTGCCCCTAGTGTATTCTCTCAAAACACCCTGCACTTTCAGGAATACCAGTTACAAGTTTATCTGTATCCCCCTTGGATTGCAGTCCCTATAAGAGCAGGGACCATGTTTGTTTCCACAGGGACTGACACATAGTAAGTGTCAGGTGATATTTTTTGAATGAATAAATGAATATGCAGGAAAGGCTTTACATTTTATTCAGTGTTCATTTAGATTCCCGGACATTATACTCTCTTGATTATCTTCCTTCCTCGTTGTCACCTCCTTCTGTCTCTTTGAGGTTTCCTCGACATCCTGATTTGCTAAACCTTTCTACACCTCAAAGCTCAGTTAATCCTCATTTCTTCTCCCAATACTGTTTCATGGTTTTAAATATCAAGTATATGCAGATAATTGACACACACACACTCACTTATATTTCTTTATGTGTACATGTGTGTATCTCTATTGCTGACCTGCTCCTCTGTCTCTCAGAATCAGATTCCTATATCCAACTGACCTGACTGCCTAGAATCTCCATTTGAATAGTAAATAGGCATATCTAAAACCACAATCCTGACTCTACCTCCATTCCCCTGGCCCACCTTCCCAAGTATGCTCCTTCAGTCTTCCTCATCTCAAGCAATAGCAATCCCATCCTTCCAGGCCAGGCATCTTGGAGTGATCTTTGATGTCTCTCTTTTTTCTCATATATGACATGTGGATCTGGTTGACTGATCTCTCCACTTCAGTCCTTGCCAGCCTAAAGCCTGTTCTCCACGCAGCAATCAGGACAGACAATTTATAAATCAAGTTGTGTCATTCCTTTGCTCAAATTCCTCAAATGGCTTCTCAGTTCTCTGAAGATTGAAGGCCAAAGTTCTTGCAGTGACCTGCAAAGCCCTGTATAATTGGTCCTTCCCCCTCCCTGAGCGCACCTCCTGTGCCTCTTCCCGCCTCACTCTGTGCTAGCCATTCTGGTCTCTTGCTTTTCTGCATGTACACAAACGTGGGAGTCCCCAGAGCCTTCCCACTCACTGAACCCTCCCCTTAGAACACTTCCCCCAGTCTCTGCACAGCTTGCTTCCTTGGCTCCTTCGGGCTTTTGCTTAGAGGTCACCTTCCGAGTGAAGCTTTGCCAACCACTCCCTTTGTTGAATGCCCCTCCCCTGCTCCTTGTGCCATGCTCTGCCTTCCTTCCTTGCTTTATCTCCCTATCACTTAGTCTCCACCCGGCATGCTTATGCATTTGATTTTGTTTGTTTATTTGAGACAGGTAATATATCTAGAACGCAGGTGTTGAGAGTGCAGTTTGTCTGTTTTGTTCACATTGTGTTTCTTGTGCCTAGAAGAGTGCCTAGCATATAATAGGTTGTCAATAAATATGTTTTTGGAATGAATAAAGACTTAGAAAAACTCCAAAATGTTACTGAGTTTGCATTTGGACATGTAGTATGTGAATTCTTATTTATTTTATTTCTTTTTGAGACAGAGCCTTGCATTGTCACGCAGGCTTGAGTGCAGTGGTGCAATCTCTGCTCACAGCAACCTCTGCCTCCCAGGCTCAAGTGATTCTCCTGCCTCAGCCTCCTGAGTAGCTGGGATTACAGGCGTGTGCCAGCATGCCTGGTTAATTTTTGTATGTTCAGTAGAGATGGGGTTTTGCCATGTTGCCCAGGCTGGTCTCGAACTCCTGATCTCAAAGTGATCCGCCCACCTCATCCTCCCAAAGTGCTGGAATTACAGGTGTGAGCCACTGCGCCCAGCTGAATACTTATTTTAGTTTATATAAAATATGTACAGTATGAAATATGTTCTTCCTTAGACCTCCTGCCCACCTTAAATTCCATTTCATTTCCGTTAGAACTGCTGTTAAAATTTTTGGTGCCTTTTTTCTTTGCACCTTTATTACCTTTGGGAAGCTGGTAACCAAGTAACAGTAACCAAGACAATGTGTAGTACAAATGTATGAAACAATTTCCACTAAGAGATGAGATCATGATAATTAACAGACAAGTGAAAGGGCAATCAGACTGGTCGATAAGAGAAGCTATAAAAAGATAATCTGTATGGATGATGTTTTATTTCTTAAAACGAATGGCTAGTATATGGATGTTCCTTATTATGTATTTTTATTTTTTCATGTCATAAATATTTCATAACCAGTTAAAAAAAGATCACAAACATTGACCGTGATGAAATGTTAACAGTTGTTTATTCTGAATGATGAGAATATCAGGATTATATTATTTTTACATTTTCTCCTTTTTATTACCAAAATGACAATAAAAGAAAAAAGTCTTTACTATGTAAAGACTTTAAAAATAGGTAATATGTATTCAGTCTTGTGAAAATTTGGTTTGTGGCAAACCTACACTGCTTAAAACAATACTAAAAAGCATACACACTGCTCAAAGCAACACTTAAAAACAATTTTTTCTTTTTCTTTTCTTTTCTTTTTTTTTTTTTTTTGAGATGGACTCTCACTCTGTCGCCCAGGCTGGAGTGCAGTGGCGTGATCTCGGCTCACTGCAAGCTCTACCTCGCGGGCTCATGCCTTTCTCCTGCCTCAGCCTCCCGAGTAGCTGGGACTACAGGCGCCTGCCACCATGCCTGGCTAATTTTTTGTATTTTTAGTAGAGACGGGGTTTCACCGTGTTAGGATGGTCTCGATCTGCTGACCTTGTGATCTGCCTACTGTGGCCTCCCAAAGTGCTAGGATTACAGGCGTGAACCACCGTGCCCGGCCAAAAAACAATTTTTAAAAAGCAAGTTTCTTCATTGGAGGCATAGGATTCATTCTAGACTAGTTACAGTATGGTATAACTCTATTATTTAATTTTAATTTTGTGTTTCTTCATACACCTGAATTTAAGTGTCAGAATACTGTTCCATGCCAAAAGTTTTATGCTGCAAGTTAGGGTTAAAGCTAAAACCTGTTAGAATTGAGAATGATGGCAGTAGCAGCAGCAGGGATCATTAAGTGGCATTTCGGCAGAAGCCTGGATTTTAATGTATTGAGTGGGGCCTATCACTAGATAAGAGCCATCAGCAAAGTGAGTACCCAGATCTAAAGAATTTCTCCGTAAATTGTTAGTGTTCCTTCCCATTCATTTCTTCCAGGTTAAGCGTTTTATGAAGTTCATTGTGCCTTGATGTTCTTCATTTCTTTAGTTACTACCAGGTCAAGTAATCTAGCACAAAGGTAATATTCAGTTTCTTTTGTTCTTTGCTTTGTGAAGGGTCCTGTCTTCTTATTATAGTTAACAATATGCTGATTTAAGTATGGGCAATGCTAGTGTTGATAAGATGCACAGATGCTGTTATTCAATGCAGCTATTTTCTGTTACAGAAAGACCATATGGTAGGCACTTGTTTTTCTGTCTAGTTGATGTGATTAGATTACTAAAACGAAAGGTTATTGGACTTAAAGATTGTCCTACTATTTTATCTAATTTTAATTGACTGTAAGTAATTAAATGTGTTAAAATATTATAAGCCTTCCATATCTTCCCTGGTTTGAAGTAGAAAGATATCTAAATGCAAAAAACTCAATTTTGGATTGCTTTCACCAAAATAGTTTTATGGTTTAAGTTGCCATGTTCTTATAAAATTGGGTATTGTGCAAATTATTTCACAATCTAATCTGGATGATGGCATTTTGTGCTTCTCAAATAATCCAAAAGACAAATGGATATATTGTACTATAGGTTTGAGAAACTTGATGTGGGCTGGACGTGGTGGCTAATGCCTGTCATCCCAGTACTTTGGGAGGTAGAGTCGGGAGGATTGCTTGAGCCCAGGAGTTTGAGACCAGCCTGGACCAAATAGGGAGACCCCCATCACTTAAAAAAAAAAAAAAGAGAAAAAGAAACTTGACGTGATGGAAATGTTTTATAAGTCCTCTTCTAGTTATCTATTTAATATGCAAGAATTTCCACTATGTAGATTTGTGAATAAAAGAGTAGATTGAGAACCCAAATTTGATATTTCTGACTATTCATCTGTTTCGGGGTAAGTAGACAGATCAGAAGAAACTGTTTATTATTGTAAAAAATAAAAATAAAAAAACAGGGAAGTTAAAGACTTTATTTACTTTTCCCTGGTGACTAGCTGCTGAGTTTTCTATTTGATATTGGGTGTGTTTTTGATTCAGAATTGGTTACTTACTATGTTTTCCCCTGTTGCTTATCTCTGTTCTGAAGAGGGCTCTGGCATAGTCAGGAGTAGTGCTATGTATGCAGCACTGTTTATAATCCCACAACTTCTTTGCCCTTCGTACAACCTAAGGAAGACACTCTCTTGAGTTCTATTTTTTTGTTCATTGCACTACTCATTAATATATTGAGAAGACTTATATTCTTGAGTATATGTCCTGATTTTCTCCTTACTCACAATGTGGAGACTGTCCTTGAATATCAGTAGATACAAAGCTGGATTTATGATTATATTTAGACATTCTTCTGAATGTGGCATAGCTAGTGTGATCTTGGGAATTCATTAGCGCCGTTTTTTTTTTTAACCTTGAGGTAATACCTCAGTAATACCCAGTATTTGCCTAGTAAATACAGATTGTATATTTAAAAGAATTCGTATAAGCCAGATCAGTGAGACTTACTTTCTTCTCTGGGTTCTGCATATTGGCTTCTGGAAACATTATGTGCTAGTAGTGGATGTGAGGGGAAGGAAAGGCTCTGGGCACCCCGTTCATATCAGATTGTTATTCTAATCCTTTTAGGAAATTGTTTTTGTTTACTTTTTTTTCTTTAATCATATAGACACCCTTCTTTGTCCATAGATTGTATAAACAGCCCTCTGTATCTATGGGGTTGCACATTCGTGGATTCAACTAACTGTGGATCAAAAATATTGGGGGAAAAAATTGTGTCTGTGCTGAACAAGTACAGACTTTTTGTTCTTGTTATTATTCCCAAAACCACAGTATAACAACCGTTTATGTGGTATTCACATTGTATTAGGTATTGTAAGTAATTTAGAGATGATTTACTGCAGGAGGTGTGTTAGGTTATATGCAAATATTGCTTCATTTTATATTAGGAACTTGAGCATGCGTGGATTTTGGTATCCGCAGGAGGTCTTGGAACCAATCTCCCATGAATATTGAAGGACCACTGTATAGATCATATCTATTTTGTGGCAACATAGGTCCTGTCCGTACATGGCCTTCTCTACTGCATGCCCAAGTCTCCATCTGCCTTTCTCTTGTAAGGTCATATGTCACTGGATTTAGGTAATTCTCAAGATCCTTAACTTGGCCAGGTGCAGTGGCTCACACCTGTAATCCCAGCACTTTGGGAAGCTGAGGCAGGCAGATCACTTGAGGTCAGGAGTTCGAGACCACCCTGGCCAACATGGCAAAACCCTATCTCTGCTAAAAATACAAAAAATTAGCTGGGTGTAGTGGTGCATGCCTGTAATTCCAGCTACTCGGGAGGCTGAGGCATGAGAATCGTCTTGAATCCAAGTGGCGGAGGTTGCGGTGAGCCCAGATGGAGCCACTGCACTCCAGACTGGGTGACAGAGTGAAACTCTGTCTCAAAAAAAAAAAAGTTCTTAATTACATCTGCAAAGACCCCTTTTCAAAATAAGGTCATGCCCACAGGTTCTGGGTGGACATATCCTTTCAGGGGGGTTACTGTTTAAACTCCTACACTGGGGTTTCTTCTGTTTGGTCACATGCTCAGATGTTTCTCTTTGCTCCCTTCTTTCCAGATGCTGATGCTGTGTACAACTTAAAAGTGTTGTTAGTGATTTGCCTCTTCTCATATCTGTTTTGGGGTTCCTAGGGATGCCTTGACACCTAGTTTTGTTGTAAATATTGCCCACGTGTTTTTGTTGTTGCTGTTGGCTTGCTATCTGGCTGCACTTATCTTTTTTTGAGGGGAGAAGGGAATTCAGGGAGATTTCCATGTTGATTCTCGAATAAGGAAAAGATAGTTACGTGAATATTATCCTTCATGTGAAACTGGTTTGAGTTTTCTAAAGGATTTTACAGATGAAGATGTTCTGACGTGGGGACTGAAGATGGGAAAAGTAGACTGTGTTTAGGAATGATTTATAAAAGATTGATTATAGTTGGGCCTTTAGTCTCTGAGTTTTTTTTTTCTTTTTTGGTATGAACTTTTCGTTTAGTGGTTCCCCTGGGAACTTTTGAAAATCAAATGCCTGAAACCCTTCTTTTCCTTCTCCCAGAATTTTTCAGCATCTTAGAGGATGGAATAGTATCAGTTGTTAGATATGCAGCGATTTTGCTAGAAGCCCAAGTGCTCCAACTAACTTCTTTCTCTCTTTCTCTCTTTCTTTCTCTTTTTCCCTCCCACACTCCCTCCCTCCTTCCTTCCTTTTTTTTTTTTTTTTTGAGATGGAGTCTTGCTCCATCGCCCAGGCTGGAGTGCAGTGGCGCGATCTTGGATCACTGCAACCTCTGCCTCTCAGGTTCAAGTGATTGACCTGCCTCAGCCTCCCAAGTAGCTGGGACTACAGGCACCCGCCACCATGCCCAGCCAATTTTCGTATTTTTAATAGAGATGGGGTTTCGCCATGTTGGCCATGCTGTTCTCGAACTCCTGACCTTGGGATCCACCCGCCTTGGCCTCCCAAAGTGCTGGGATTAAAGGCGGGAGTCACTGCACCAGCTACTTTCTTACTGAGATTGAGGAAGGAAGCAACTTGTGTTTTGCCTACAACTGATGATAATGACCCTTTTGTTCCCAAGATAAAAGTTAATCAAAAATGATTCAAATTTGATCTAGTGCCAAACTTTCCTGTTATATTTAGAAGTGTCCTTCCACATTTATTAACAAATTCAACAAATATTTATTGAGCACCTTCTGAGTGCCAGACACTGAGGGTGCAGCAGCATAAAAGTACAGACATAGTCTGGTTCCTACCTTCATGGGTATACATGGGCAATGGGAAGCGCAGACAATTGAACAAGTACTTATAGTAGAGTTGCAATGAATAGGATTTTAGCAGAAGAGTAAGGAGCTATGAAAACATATAGCAGGCTGACCTCACCTACTGTAGAGATCAGGGAAAATCTTCCTGGGAAGATTGTGTCTAAGCTAACTGAGGAAGGAGTTAACTAGGTAGAAAGAAGAGGAGAATGTTGTGGCACAGGGAACAACTTTAGATTCTGAATATGCTACAGCTAGGGAGAATATCTATTATCTCTAGAATACTAGGGAGAATATTTAATGTCTCACTAGATACTCTCTATCTAGAGATTCTACATATAGTATATCTAGAATATTTATATCTAGAGATACTGGATATTCTCCCTAGCTGTAGCTTATTCAGCTACAAGACCAGGAAGGGAAAAATATAGAAGTGAGCAACAGCCTTTATTGAGTCCTTTCAATGTACTCAAGTTAGTTTTCTCAGAAAGAACAACTTTTGTTTTTACCCATATTTCATCAGTTTCCATACCATCTACATTACATTATTACCAAACACAAAACAGACATAAAGAGATATGTGCAAAAATAAAACTGACTTATGTTAAGCTTGAATGTCACTTGTTGGGAGCAGAATTGAGTGTCTAGATTATCTTCCCAGTTGTAAGAGTTGAGCTTGCAGTACTGTTGGATTCAGTTTGCAGGTATTTTGTTGAGGACTTCTGTGTCTGTGTGCGTCAGGGATATTGGTCTGTATGGTTTTGTTGTTGTTGTTGTTGTTGTTGTGGTGGTGTCCTTGTCTGGATTGGTTTTTTTTTTTTTTTAAGAGAAGGTTTTGCTCTGTCACCCAGCCTGCAGTGCAGTGACATGAACATGGCTTACTGTAGCCTCGACCTGCTGGCCTCAAGCGGTCTTTCTGTCCAGTCTCCTGAGTAGCTGGGACTACAGGCATGCACCATCACACCTGGCTAATTTTTAAATTTTTTTTGTGGAGATGAGGTCTCACTGTTTTGCCTGAGCTGGTCTTGAACTCCTGAGCTCAAGCTATCCTGTCGTCTCAGCCTCCCAAAGTGTGGGGATTACAGGCATGAGACGCAGTGCCCGCCCCCTTTTCCAGTTTTGGTATCAGGGTGATACTGGCCTCATAGAATGAGTTAGGGAGAATTCCTTATTCCTTGATTTCTTAGAACAGTTTCAGGAGGATTGGTATTAGTTCTTTTTAGTTCGTTGTATGTTTGATAGAATTTGGCTGTGAATCCATCTAGTCCTGAGCTTTCTTTGTTGGGAGATTTTTTTAAATTACTGATTGAGCCTTGCTACTTGTTATTGATGTGTTCAGGTTTTCTATTTCTTCTTGGTTCAACCTTGAGTGGTTGTATGTTTCTAGGAATGTATCCATTTCCTCTAGGTTTTCTAGTTTGTGAGCATAATTGCTGTTCATAATAGTTTTTGATGATCGTTTGTATTTCTGTGGTATCAGTTGTAATGTCTCCTTTTTCATATCTGATTTTGTTTATTTGGGTCTTCTCTCTTTTCTTTGTTACAACCTCTATGGAAAACTGTGTGGAGATTTCTTAAAGAAGTAAAAATGGAACTACCATTTGACCTAGGAATCTACTCAAAGGAAAAGAAATCCACTTATCAAAAAGATATCTGCTCTTGTATGTTTGTTGCAGCACTATTCACAGTAGCAAAGATATGGAATCAACCTAAGTGTCCATCAGTGGAGGAATAGACAAAGACAATGTGGTATATTTGGAATGGAAGACTATTCATGGAATACTATTCAGCCATAAGAAAGAATGAAATTATATCTTTTGCAGCAATGTGGATGGAACTGGAGGACATTATCTTAAGTGAAACAAACCAAGCACAGAAAGTTGAATATTGCATGTTCTCGCTCATAAGTGGGTGCTAAAAATTTGTACACATGGGTGTAGAGAGTGGAAGGATAGACAATGGAGACTCAGAAGGGTGACAGAGTGGGAGCAGGTGAATGACGATAAATTAGTTAATGGGTACAGTGTGTGTTATTTGGGTGATAAATATACGAAAAGCCGACTTGACCACTACACTATCTATGCAGATAACAAAATTGCATATGATACCCCATAAATTTATACAAATAATAATAATAGAGTTGAGCCATGGGATCAGCCAGTATTCAAGAATTAGCCAGGAAATCAAGAATTTTGGTTGGTCTAGCAAGTCAGTTAGGCAGAGTTCAATTAAGCCAGCATCTATGGTAATTATAGTTTTGGGAGTTGATGAGGTCATTGAGGGAGGGAAGAGGGTCAAAGTCCAGAATCTGAGGAACACCACCAATTAAGGGACGGACAGAGGCCGACAAACCAGCCACCAAGGCGAACTAGTTAGAAACAAGCTTTTCAGTAGCCTCAGTTTTCAGATTTTGAGGACTTTGAATTTGATCTTTATATTTAGCCTTTGGCAAGCTTCCAGCAGCAGCATTGTTTAACCTAGCTTCTCTCAAATTTATTTTGCTATTGAAGCCTTTTTTTTTACTTAACTGTAGTTTATATTCTGCATCCTATAAAACAAGTAGGAACATACTTTGGGAAACACTGCTGTATACAGGCAGAAAGGAGCAACAGAAGGAATTTATAGAGTAGTCATATGATTAGCTTTTAGTTTAAAAGGTGCTTTTGTTAGTCCTGAACAGACAAGATTCCAGAGAGGGGTGACAGGATGTTTGGGAGACCAACTAGATGCCCTGTGATAATCCAGGAGAAAGTTGATGGGGGTCTGAATTTAGGCAGTGCCGGTGGAGTGGAAAAAGGACAGTTCATTATATGTTTTGGGAGAAGTGACATGATTTGGTAGCTAGATATGAGAGGTAAGGAAGGAGGAGTCTAAGATGACTCTGGTTTCTGTTTGGGTGACTAGGGGGATGAGTTGTACAGCCACTATGCAGATTAGGGAATAGAGGAGGTCGTGCAAGTTTGGAGGGAAGGTGATGAATTCAGTTTTGGACATGTAGTATGTAGGTGTATGTGCTTAGCAAGTGTTTAGTCACGCAGATTTGGAGCTTGGGAGAAAGGGTGGTGTTGAAGAGGGCTTTAGAAGTAATTCATAGTTAAAATCACAGGTTGAGGTGACATCACCTATGGAAGTGTAAGAAATTAGAGGGAGGTCAAGGATAGAATTCTGATTTAGACAGAAAGGGGTGATAATCTTGAAACTATTAATCATTTATTAGATATCTGTTAGACACTGTTTTAAGCATGTTACAGATGTTATTTCAGATTAAACCTCGTGAAGGTATGTCTCCATCTTACAAATGAATGATTTGAAGCTTAAAGGATAAGTCTTTAGCCTCCTTGGTCATACATCTGTCTTATTAAGATCTAGGCTTTTCTCACATTGCTACATTGCCTTTTGCAAAGAAGTAATAGTTAAAGAAGTAGTAAGAGAACAAAGAGACTGGAACTGTGGTACCCAGGATGAGAGTCATTGAAGGAGTTGTTAGCTCTGTGTGGCGCTACTGAGAGGTTAAGAAAGGACGGAGTACCCTTTGGTACCCTTGGGATCAAGTCAGTGTGAGCGTCATTGATGATGGCACAGCCTTGTGTTGGAATTTGTTTGCTGTGGACTGGAGCCAGCATAGTTGATTGATTTATATACCACCTCCCCAGGTTGTGTTTTCATTGAATGACTAAAGATGCCCAGAAAAGAAGGAAAAAGCAATAACCTTTTACAAATTAAATAATGTTAAATACTCAGTAAGAATTTTATGAAAACTTTCCTTCATGATCTAATAATTTAAATGTACTAGTGGGAACTACATTTGGGAAGATGATGTCGTTCTGCCAGTTAGCTATTGCTGCTTAGACAGGAAAGGGAGGGGAAGATCTTATTTGTGGACCACATCACTGCAGAGCTCTCGTAACCCGCTGCTCTGCTGACAGAAGCTGAGTCAGAGAAGAGATGCAGACTGCGCTATAGGCAGTCATGGCCCAGTTCAGGATTTTAGACTGCATGATCAACCACAATTGGAGTTTGTTGTGCAATCTGTATTGTGCATGGAGTGGTCAGGTTTGTTTCATAAGTGTGTATGTATGTATTTGCTTTTTAATTCAAAACTGCTATGATGTATAAAGCAAAAGTAAATCAGGATATAAAAACACTGTCTTCTTGTAAGAGTAGGAAAGTAATCTTTTAGAATTTTTTTTTTGTCAAAATACCTGTTTAATGTGATAAATCTAATGATCTGAATTACTTTAAAAGAATTAAGTTAATTCTTAAGTAGCACAGATGAGACTATTTGCAGAGCTTTAAGTGGTGGAGGAGGGGAAGTTAGAATGAATTACTTAAAAGTGGCAAACAATTAAAGCAATATAATTGTAACATAAATGTTACGTATTTTTGAAGGCATCTGACATTGTATTTATTAGAAAGTAGGCAAGATTTTGGAGTGAGTTGCTTTTTAGCTAGTTTTTCAGTTTTAGTGAAATATGGTTCTTGAGTTCTTTCACAGTGGGATTAAATGGAAGTACTTTTTAAAACTTTTTTGATTACTAGTCTGTTTAGAAAATGGTTATTTTGCAATAGAGAAAATCTGCTAGGTTAGCTATTGTCTGCTTTTGAGTGTTCTTCCCTAAGAAGCAAAAGCTCTTATTTTTCCCTTTATCCCTCGATCAACATTGTTATTATCAGACTGTTGTTGTTAATCGTAGATAATATTGTACAAATTCAGCATAATGGCTTCTTTTACAGAATAGAAAGCAACGTGAATGATAGCTTTTGTTCCAGTTATCAGTGAATCTTTAAAAACTATGAATTATTTACCTCGTAGGTTATTCATCACTTTGTGGGTATTTGTCTTCCTTACTAAAAACAAGTTATTTAATATTGTTTGAAATTTAAAAGGAAAACAGTTGAAAATGTAATTGAAAGCAATGAATGATAAATAAAGCACACTGACTATGCTTGCCCCAGCCCCAACCATTTCTCAGTTCTTCCATAACTGTGATGTGAGCTTCTTCGTTTATGATATGGAATTAGTTCCCAGTGGTACTTTGGGGTGTCCAATACTTTTCTTTATGTACTGTTTTCTCTATTCTGGAATGGTGAAAAAATATTTTCATAGTTTAGGCTGGGCATAATAGACTAATGTATCAGAGAAATCAGAGATGGAGAAGGTCATTTAGTCTCTGTTTGTTTCACCGTAAGATTGATCCCTCAATGCACTTTCTAGCCTGTGCCTAATGGATTTACATTACCGTAAAAAATATGGATTTTGAATGGCTGCTAAGAGGATAAAAGAAGATAGATACTGGAATTATCTTAACATGTAAAATTCATAATACCAGGAGCCTAACGAAGCTGAAACTTAAGATTTTTTAGCGTTTAGTGACTAGTTTACAGCAATTACTAACTCATTAGTTAGTCTCATCATCAGAAAACTTTCTAGTTTGAGGTCTGAGACCTTTTTAAGACGTCTTCATTCTGGGTAATCCCAAAGGAATTTAATTTGAGTTGCAATAGAATCTAGGGATGCATTGATCCAGTAAGCGAGCGATATCAAAAGTGCTTTTTTGGATGTGCCTTGGCCTGGGGTTTTTTGCTAGGATTGTTGTTGCTACCATCCTTGTGGTTTAGGTCTGATAATCAGCCATTTAGTTGCCAATGTCTCTGAGAAGAAGAGTTTTTAGGCCAGGCATAATGGCTCATGCCTGTAATACCAGCACATTGGGAGGATCACTTGAGCCCAGGAGTTCGAGAGCAGCCTGGCCAACATGGAGAAACCCTATCTCTACCAAAAATAGAAAAATTACCACCAGACGCGGTGGCTCACACCTGTAATCCTAGCACTTTGGGAGGCCAAGGTGGGCAGATTGCCTGATCTCAGGAGTTCGAGACCAGCCTGGGCAACATGGCAAAACCCTGTCTCTACTAAAAATACAAAAAAAATTAGCCAGGCATGGTGGCATGTGCCTAATAATCCCAGCTGCTTGGGAGGCTGAAGCATGAGAATCGCTTGAACCTGGGAGGCGGAGGTTGCAGTGAGCCGAGATTGTGCCACTGTACTCTGGCCTGGCAGTGGAGCGAGACTCTGTCTCAAAAAAGAAAAAAAAAAAAAATAGAAAAAATAAGTCTGGCATGGTGGTGTGCACCTATAGTCCCAGCTACTCGGGAGGCTGAGGTGGGAGGATCACCTGAGCATGGGACGTGGAGGTTGCAGTGAGCTGAGAATGGGCCACTGCACTGCAGCCTGGGCCACAGAGTGAGACCCTGTCTCAAAAAAAAAAAAGAAAGAAAAGAAAAGAAAAAATGTAGAACTTGGCATAAAGTAAAAATGGCATATGACATCTCCCGTGGCTTCTGTGTCACCACTTAAAGTATTTGGTGGAGGTCACAAAATCAGTGCTTTGGGAGCCAGGCAGTTGAAGAGTAAAGAAAGTGAGTGGATCACAGTCAGGGGTTAGACAATAGAGGCTGGTGGAGACCATGGATAACTAGAGATTTGGCTTTAGGAGATTGTTGTCATGTCGTACCCACTGTTGTCAGATCATTTAGATTTCAAGAGAAGCTGAAAATTTGAATTTTCATGTTAAAGTGTCCTAATTTTTAAATGTTGATGACTAATTCAAGGTTTTCAAAATAGTGAGATCTAAGCAAAATACATCTGCTGACCAGATGTGGCTCTAGGCTTTTAGTGTGTAACCTCTTGTTTATAGGAATACTTAGGCCAGCACTTGGTTTCTTTGAGTTTCACCGTTGAAGCTAAACAGTAATCAAGGATGCTGCTGGATACCCTTGGAAAGCTTATGGTATAGGTCGGAAAGAAGTATGGGTGAGAGAAAACAAGTCGCAGAAAAGGCAGGATGGGAAGGAAGGAGAACAACTGAAGGAGACAGACAAAAGAAATGATACCATGGGAAGTGGGAGAGTGGCCATCATGTTTCTCAGGTTGCATACTGAGAATTCTGCAAGGTAACATTACTTATTAAATATTACCACTGTTGTATGGAGGCAGTATAGTGTTATAGTTGAAAGTGCAGAGTTTAGTGCCCAAGAACTGAATTCAAGGCCTGGAGTTGTTCCTGGCTCTGTGGCAGTGGTATGGCTTGAGTGTTACTTGCCTTCTCCTCTCTGACAGTACCAACATCAGGGATTGTTGTGAAGATTAAAATGAGATAACCTGGATATAGCATTTAACATAGTGCTGGCGTGTTGAGTGCTTAATACATGCTTACAATTATTATTAGTGTATTCTAAGTTGGTATAGGTGATGTTATATGAGATTTACATTAAAAGTAAAGAGATGGTAGTAAAAAATCCATTAATTTAATTTTAAAAATTACAAATGCATGGTCACTTGTAAAAACTGGAAAATTAAAATTGGTTTACTTAATTAAATCCTTCAAATTCAACTCCTGTTAATATATTGATACTGCCATTTTTTTTCACCCAGTGTGTCTAGTTTGTGTGTGGGTTTTACAAGTTGGAATATTATGTACACTTTTCCATTTTAGGACATCATTTTCAATGCCTATATAATATAGAGTGTAAAGTACAGTGTATAATATTATACACTATAATATAAACTATGTATTATGTGTGTGTGTATATATATATTGAAACCATTTATCTGTTGAACATTTAAATTGCTTCCAGTGTTCTGCTCTTATAATGTGTGGTGAATATCTTTGTGTTTTAAACTGTTTCCTGTTCAGGATTATTTTCATAGGATACAGTCTTAGAGGTGAAATTACTGGGTCATAGTGACACTATTTTTAGGATATAACTTTAATAACAGCCTGGGCAATATAGTGAGACCTCATCTTTACAAAACAATTAGCTGAGTATAGTAGTGCACACCTGTAGTCCCAGATATTTGGGAGGCTGAGGTGGGGCAATTGCTTGAGCCGGGGAAGTGGAGGTTGCAGTGAACCGAGATTCTGCCACTGCACTCCAGCCTGGGTGACAGAGCAAGACCTTGTCTCAAAAAAACAAAAAACAAAAAAAAAACCTTAAAACAATACATTTTTTGTATTCTGAAGATCTTAGAGAGGTGATTGTTCTTGGGCTTCTTGACAGATGAGTGAATTTTAAAAAGTTGTAGATTACAATACTGGTTATTCCCATACCACAATTAAGAATGGAGGTATTGGCCAGGCGTGGTGGCTCACGCCTGTAATCCTAGCACTTTGGGAGGCTGAGGCAGGCGGATCACGAGGTCAGGAGATCGAGACCATCCTGGCTAACACGGTGAAACCCCGTCTCTACTAAAAATACAAAAAAATTAGCCAGGCGTGATGGCGGGTGCCTGTAGTCCCAGCTACTCAGAAGGCTGAGGCAGGAGAATGGCGTGAACCCGGGAAATGGAGCTTGCAATGAGCCGAGATCGCGCCACTGCACTCCAGCCTGGGCGACAGAGCAAGACTCCGTCTCAAAAAAAAAAAAAGAACCGGAAGTATTTTCTCCCCCTCACCAAGGTGTGTGATAAATTTCAAATGTTCTAATCAGTGTTTAGAAATAGGGGTTGAATGTTTGGTAATAATGGAGCCAGATACAAGAAGTTGTGCATTAAGGTTTCATATATATGGCATATCACATAATCCCAGTTCTTGGTTTCCTTCAAGTCCAATGACAGCTGTTATTACACAGCCACATACATAGGGAACTCAGAAGGAATACTGGGGAGCATCAAGCATGGGAGATCCTGGCATTATCACTTCTGTAGATACTTGTATACAGCCTGCGGTCTGTTTTCAGCTCAGCATCGAGTATGATCATTTTAAACATCAGAACATGAACATGGTATTCTACCAGAGTCCACCAGAGGCTGCCCATATTAGCACAAAAGCCAAGGGCCTGAAGAGATTTTGTTCCCTCCTTTCATTATCTCCAGTACCCTGTTTCTACTTCCTTTTCAAACCCTAGTCATTCTTCTCTAACCACACTGGCCTCCTTTGCTGTTCATCTCAGGGCATTTGCACTCACCGTTCCCACTTCCTGAAATACTTTCATTTCAGATCTCTGCATAGCCTGCTGCTTTGCTTTCTTTAGGGTTCTATTCACATGTTCCCTTCTCAGAGAAATGTTCTGTTCCAATTTAAGATATTACAAAGGGAAAAACAATCATGCCATTAAAGAAGGCACTTTTTTTTTTCTTTGAAAGAAGGTTGTAAAATGATTGGAAATTTTTATTATTTAATGGAAATCTCATTTTGTATAAGTCCATTTCAGGAAAGAAGAGCCGGAGGAATCCTAGATTGGATCCTTCGAACTGGAAACGACAAGGAGATACCCACACCAAAGAGGCCTCAAGCTTAGTGAAGTTCCCTCTCTCCCTGGGGAAACCAAATGGAAGAGGGAAAGAGAGGCTGCATAGAGCATTTTTTTTTTTTTTTAATTTTTACTGCTTTCTCCCTGCAGCTCCTTTCTCTTGTCTTCCTCCTCCGCTCCTCCTGTTTTGTTAAATTGTATCCTAGTTCTCTGTTCCTTAGAGCTGTTAAAATCAGCAGCTGCTTCTAACACCAGTAGACGGAGGCTTTACGTTGATAAGCTAGGAAATTGGAAATAGGCCTTTTGACACTTAAGGTACCTTAAATTCTTGCTACTTTTAAGTGCGGTCTATGAACTGACCAGCAGTATCTACACTCCGGGAAGCTTGTAAGAAATGCAGATGTTCTGGTCTCACTCTAGACTTTAGGGAATCAGAATTTGCATTTTAACAAGATCGTTAGGTGATTCTTCCACACATTAAAGCTCTGCCTTCAATGGCCAAAAGAGAGTTAAAGGTTATTTTTGAGAGGTACTTAATTTGTTTTTCTTTAAATATTACTTTACATTGTATCATCCTTTTAAAAATTAGGACAAATGCAAAGTATTATGGTGTTACCACTTACCATATTATTTAAGTAATTATGTAGAAAAATTCTAAGTGGCTAAATGGTACTTCTTTTTTGCAACCACTGGATAAGATCCTAAATTAATCCAGAATACCTAATCATAAAGAAAAGTCTCAATTTTTCATGTTTTATATTTCATTGTTAACATAAATGGAAAAATCAAAACCATCTTTAATTCTTATTATTTTAATCAGTTAGGGAGCCTGAAAATTGGACTTTAGGCTGAGAACTCCGAGGGTTTTGCCTTGCCTAGGTGTAATACTTTAAATTGGCTTTTTTCCTGGCTTGATCTCCAGGCCAGCCTCTCTGTAGCGTTGTGGGTGTGCTGTGTGAGTGCTCTCTCTGCACGTGCTTGCGGCGCACTTCCACACTCATCACCTTGTGTAGGAGACATCAGCTGGAAGTGGCACAGGGAAACCTTGCTGGTGGGCAGGGTGCATATGGGATGAGCAGAGACACTAATATGTGCAGGGATACAACGGGCATTGCCAAAATGCACAGATGGCTGGTTTTCCACAGGTGGATCTTGCAGGTGAGAGCAAGGGGACGGGAATTAAAGGACAGAGACCTATTAACCATTGTTAGGAGAAATCCAGCCAGACCGCTTCTGTATTTCACCAGCAGTATTGGAGAACCATTGACCTAAGCTTCAGAATTGCAGCTATCACAGCTATTGGCCTTCAGCAGGGGAGGAAAAAAAACACCTCTCTCTGCCCCTCACAGCAAGCTTCTAAAATGATGAAAAATGCCGCAGGAACGTTAGTTGAATATTTTGTGAGTGATGAAGAATAGGTAATATTTAGTGAGTACTTCACTATGTGTCAGACTATTTAACCAGCTCTACAGAGATGCTATGAATATCACATTCCCATTTTACAGACAAAGAAGCTGATAAACAAGGGCTTAAGTCTCTTGTCAGGGCCACATAGCTAAGAAGCTGCAGAGCAGCACGCAGGCCCAGGGAGTGAGACTCCAAAGTCTGGGTGCTTGATGCCTTCTCTTTACCGAAGGATATAATGTAGTGTTCTAGTCATCAGCTTTTAAAACTAGTAATTCTAGGCCGGGCACGGTGACTCATGCCTGTAATTCCAGCACTTTGGGAGGCCGAGGTGAGCCGATCACCTGAGGTCAGGAGTTCGAGACCAGCCTGGCCAACATGGTGAAACCCCATCTCTACTAAAAATACAAAAATTAGCTGGGCATGGTGGCAGGCGCCTGTAATCCCACCTACTCGGGAGGCTGAGGCAGGAGAATCGCTTGAACCCGGGAGGTGGAGGTTGCAATGAGCCAAGATCGCACCATTGCATGCCAGCCTGGGGGACAAGAGTGAGACTCCATCTCAAATAATAATAATAATAATAATAATAATTCTAAAGATGTATCAGACATCTAGAGTAAATAATAAAATTGTATGGATATAATATGCAAATATATGTGTAAATTATATATTTCCCTCCCACTCCCAATTGCTGGCCAATTTAGGGAGTAGTGGAGAGAAGTAGACTGAAAAAGAGATAATAGGAGCCAGAAAGGGGACGAAAAGATGAAAGGAATGTCTGGAATGATAGATACACAGTACTGAAGAGCTAAAGATTGAAGAGAAAGCTAAGGTGGGAAAACACTTTCGAAGGGCAGATCAGGTTTTGCAGTAACTATTAGTGGCTGTGAGTTTTAGGCGCTTTTTGTAGTGTTGATTAGTTGATGTTCTTCCTCTGCTCTGTTACTGAAACCTTTAGCATTGCTGATATATATGTACAAATATGTTGTGAGTTGGTGAACATGTCATATAAGCAATATAATTATAAACATTGAGCCTATGTGAGCAGAATTCAATGTTAAAATTCTAAAAAGTGGCATCATTACTGTCATTTAACAATATGCATAATTGCTTTTAGCTGGAAGGTGGTTATGTTTGGATTTTAAACAATTTGCTTTAATTTTAGTTCACATTGATGGTTAATAGCAAGCCAGCTGCTTCTGGATCTGTAACTTAAGAGGACCTAGTAGGTACTTGGCCAGTATACCCTAGTAGGGTATTCTGCCTGGGAGCTCTGGTTGATGGGTGAAATCAGGTTTAAATGAATAAGAAAGAGAAAATGGAAATCTCTGAAGGAAAAGGAAGAATTTAAAGGAACAGTCTAAATGGTGTGTGGATGAATGGATGGCCGACCCATCTGTCTTGGCTTCTTGATGAGAGTTGGACTTGATTGCAAAGAGAAAAGCACTTAAAAATACTACCTCTTCCCTAACTTTGGGGAAAACAGTTTGCTTGAGAGTAGAGGCAAGTACTCACTAGTCACTTTGCCGCTGCTTGGTTGTGTGACTGAGCAAGTGTGTTAATGCTCTGGATTTTAGTTTTCCTATGTTATAAACTGATTAGATGATTTCTTGGGCTTCTTAATTCTAGTTCTAACAAAAAGTGATTCTTAGAAAAGCAGGATATGTTTTTACATAGTACTATATATTTGAGAAATGAAATTTTGACTCCTGTGTTGTACCATGTTTAATTCATGATTGATGGGGAAAGTTTCTTGTGTAGGGTCCCATTCATAGTGACTTTCAATTTAAAAGATGAATGGGAAAATTCTTCATTTAATACAAGCTATACAATAGGTCCATTAAAGAATGTAGCACTTAATTTTTCTAACGGTGGTCATATATAATAAGCAAATGTGGGAGCTACTGAATTTACTAGCTTTATCAACAAAATGCCTTAGAATTTCCCCCCCAAATGCAGTACATATGACTCTGACACTACTGGCTCTTTAGTTGAAGATAGTGTTCAGCTCATTGGGTTGTTTTATTTTGGTTTTTTTTTTTTTGAGATGGAGTTTCGCTCTTGTCGCCCAGGCTGGAGTGCAGTGGTGCGATCTGGGCTCACTGCAACCTCTGCCTCTCAGGTTCAAGCGATTCTCCTGCCTCAGCCTCCCTAGTAGCTGGGATTACAGCTGCACACCACCATGCCCAGCTAATTTTTTGTATTTTTTCAGTAGAGACGGGGTTTCACCGTGTTGGTCAGGCTGGTCTCGAACTCCTGACCTCAAGTGATCCACCCACTTCGGCCTCCCAAAGTGCTGGGATTAGAGGTATGAGCCACCGTGCCTGGCCAGCTCATCAGGTTTTAAATTAGAAATTATAAAGCTCTGTATAAAATGTAAGAAAAAAGCATCCTTTAAATTGATGGCTCATTTAGGGAGTAGTGGAGAAAATGTGAACTGAAAGGAAACGAGGGGAACCTGGAGAAGAAGAAAAGATGGGATAGGAAAGTGGGAGAGGGAACATACTAGACCAAAAGGTGTCTCTTTCTTTTCTTTCTTGCTTTCTTTTTGTCTCTTTCTTTTTCTGTTGCTGAAATTCCTCCCTTTATTTGTCATATTGTCCTCATACCCCTCACCCCTTCACCCAGACCCCTTTATAAGGCCATTTCACCCATTTCTCAGCAGCGAATACCTCCAGCTGTCCTTTTCCTCTGGATGGTTTCCCTTGGCTTAATGAGTTTTGCCCCATCTGGGTCATCACTTTCACCTTTCCCTGGGGTGGATGAGAGCCAGGGAAGGGCGACCCCTAGGAACATGTTTTGTTACCCGTCTCTAGAGATTCTGGATCGGGCCTCTGGATGCTATCTTGATTTTGATACTCATTCCTACGTTTCATTGACTTTGAATGTTAAATGCTGCTACCTGGCCTCTGCTGTTCTGTGATCCTAACATCCTCCCTGGTCCTTAAGAAACCCAGACCTGTAGCAATATCTTCTACTGTCAGTGCTGGCCAGAAGGGGACAGAGAACTGGCACTGCTTCCATCAGCACATTCAGTATTGCCGTGGTACACGGAGCGTCCTGTGGGCCCTCCCGAGGGTCGCTGTTAGCTGGTTGGTTTTCTGATGTAACACATAGCACATAGACCTGTTTAGCAGGCCCGATTCGCTGAGCCTTCAGATCCCTTCTGTCATGGTCTGTCATAGCAGTTCTGGCATCTCTACTTCATTTAATGTGGGCCATCATTTTTTCCAAACTTCCTAGAGCCATCCCAGTAGTATATTTGAGCCTCCACTGAGCCCGCACCTCAGTATTAATCCTGTGTTAGGTCATAGTGCCTCATTTCAGCCTTCATCCAGCGTCACATTTTACTGCCTTGAGTTAACATTCTCAGAACCACTCTGCCCCACTACAGAGGCACAGTACGCTTCTGAGTACTTTACCTACTGCCCCTGAATGCTGAGGTTTTTCCCACTCATTGGCGAAAACGGGCTCTCTTCTTCGTCCTGTGTGAGTTTTGAGGGTTGGTGCCTGTAATTTCTTCAGGAGATTCTTTTCCCTCATCATTGCTCAGCTGAAGACTGGGGTCGGGGAGGACCCCCTGCAGATTCTCAGAGCTTTCTGTCTCTCTGGGCTACTTTCTTCTCCAGGACTCTGTGCTGTGAACTTGAGCCGCCCTGCCTGGTTCCCCTGCCCTGTGCCAAAGCCCTGAAACTTTCTGTGCAGTAAGCTAGGGCGCCCATAGGGCCCACTGTTTGTGTCCTCTTTTTGAGGGATCACTGTCCCTTGTGGGCCTGATGTCCAGTGCCTGGAAACTATTGTTTCACATATATTGTCTGGATTTTTAGTTGTTTTTGGTGGTAGAGTGTGTCAGTTCAGTTATCTATTGCTGAGTAACAGATTACCCTTAAAATTTAGTGATTAAAGGAACATTTATTATCTCAGTTTCTCTGGGAGTCAGGAGTCCAGGTCTGGCTTACCTGGGTCCTCCAGCTCAGGGTCTTTCGAGGCTGTCATCATGGCATCAGCCAGAACCGCAGTCATCTTGAGACTTGCCTGGGGAAGGGTCTGCTTTCAGGATCACTCATGGGTTGCTGGTGGGATTTAGCTCCCCGCAGGTGCTTGGATTGAGGGCCTCAGTTCTTAAGGGGGCTGTTGGCTGAGGCTGTCCTCAGAGGTTTCTTGACACATGGGTCTCTCCAGAGGGCAGCTAACAATAGGGCAGCTGGCTTCATAAGAAGAAATGGTGGAAGAGAGCCAGAAAGAGTGTAGGCGAGACAGGTCACAGTCCTTTGTAACCTAATCTTGGAAGTGATATCCCATCACATTTGCTAAATTCTATTCTTTTTTTTTTTTTTTTTTTGACGCAGTCTCACTCCATCACCCAGGCTGGAATGCAGTGGGGCAATCTCAGCTTACTGCAACGTCTGCCTCCAGGGTTCAAGTGATTCTCATGCCTCAGCCTCCGGAGTAGCCGGAATTACAGGCACCCGCCACCACGCCCAGCTAATTTTTGTATTTTTAGTAGAGACGGGGTTTTGCCACGTTGGCCAGGCTGGTCTTAAACTCATGATTTCAAGTGATCCACCTGCCTCGGCCTCTGAAAATGCTGGGATTATAGGCGTGAGCCACTGCACCCACCCTAGATTCTATTTATCTATTTATTAGAAGTAAATCGCTAGGTCTAGCCCACACTCAAGGGTAGGGGATGACACATAGCATGAATATTGCAAGGTGGGAATCACGGTTTTCTTTTTTCTATCACTGTGATTGATGATAATCCATTTAGGAATTGGGAGATAATGTTCAGGGAGTTTCTTTTCTTTTCTTTTTTTTTTTTTTGAGATGGAATTTTGCTCTGTTACCCAGGCTGGAGTACGGTGGCACCATCTCAGCTCACTGCAACCTCCACCTCCCAGGTTCAAGTGATTCTCCTGCCCCAGCCTCCTGAATAGCTGAGATTACAGGTGCGTGCCAGCATGCCCAGCTAATTTTTCTATTTTTAGTAGAGACAGGGTTTAACCATTTGGCCAGGCTGGTTTTGAACTCCTGAGCTCAGGTGATCTGTCTGCCTCAGCCTCCCAAAGTGCTGGGATTACAGGCGTGCACTGTGCCTGGCCATGGTTCATTTGTTTTCTAGGAGGACTTAAAGGATTCAGCATAAAGTAGTATGCAGGCAATGATGTATTATAGTGAAAGAATACAAAAGCAAAGTGAAAAAGTGTATGGGACAAAGTTCAGAGGACACCACCTACAAGCTTCTAAGAGTCCTCTGCCAGCGGAGCCACATAGGATATACTTAATTTTCCAGCAACAGGTTGTTAAAATATGTGTGAAATACTGCCTACCAGAGAAGCTCATTCAAGACAAGATGTTTACTGGGGGCAGGTCACATAGGTACCTTCAGCCTAGTGTATATCAACATTCTAGACTCCCAGAAGGAAAGGAAGTGTTCAGCATAAACCATGTCATTTGCACAGTCTAGGCACGGGGAGCCACTATCAATAAGGAATGACGGGAACCGTCTTGAAATCCGAGTTGCCAAACACCAACGGAGGGCCGCCTTGCAAGCTGGCCTTTCTAAGGATAGCAGTCAGGCCTCCTGTGTTAATTCTTTCTTGTGCAATAGGGAATGGGAATTTATGTTAAGCTTACCACAAACCATAGTGACCAGTCAAAATATTTTGTTAAATTTGATGATTGTGGGCCTAGGCATAAGGGGGTATGGGTGAGTTGAATGGTACTTTCTGGGGCCTAGAGATCAAAGGAATGTAATTTGGGCAATAATCCTAACATTTAGATCCCAGCTTGGTGTTACAATATATACTTGTGAATTTAGAAAAAAATGAAGTTTCAGTGGGCCATTGGTGTATATCTTTTGTACCTGATTTTGTCCTGGCCACTGTGCTGGGTATAGGCTGTAAAATGGTGAACATGTATGTCTGTGTTCCTGAAGATTGTAGTCTAGTGGAGGAGAGAGATATTAAATGAATGAACACAGAAATAAAAATATAATTACAAAAATAAAACTCTTTTACAGGAAGAGAAAACATTCATTTTCTACTCAATACAGTTTCTTTATATACCTGGTTTATGGTAGTAAAACCCCTAAGATGAGACAGAGCTTGGGTAGTGAGCTTTGACGCAGCCAGGAGATTTGTGTGGCAGGAGCCAGTGAATGGGGGAGAGGGATGAGGGTGTTAGGTTAGAGTCAATCCCTCTGCAAGAGAAGGTTTTAGGGGCCAGGCGCGGTGTCTCACGCCTGTAATCCCAGCACTTTGGGAGGCTGAGGCGGGCGGATCACCTGAGGTCAGGAGTTCAAGACCAGCCTGGTCAACATGGTGAAACCCCATCTCTACTAAAAATACAAAAAAATTAGCCGGGCGTGGTGGCGAGCGCCTGTAATCCGAGCTACTCGGGAGGCTGAGGCAGGAGAATCGCTTGTACTGGGGAGGCAGAGGCAGAGGTTGCAGTGAGCTGAGATAGTGCCATTGCACTCTAGCCTTGGGCAAGAAGGCAAGAAGAACAAAACTCTGTCTCAAAAAAAAAAAAAAAAAGTTTTAGATGTCCTTCCCAGGGTGATGGGAATTCTATTGTTGGCTTTTTAGCATGACAATGACAATCAGATTCATGTTTGTTTTTGTAAATGTTTTAAATAGAAATACAGCAGTACATAAAATGCATAAATCATAAATACATAGCTTGGCGAGTTTTGCAAAGTGAACACGCCTGTGTCGTCATTGGCCACCCAGACATAGAACATGAACAGCGCCTCAGAAGCCTCTGTTACGCCTTTTGTGGTCATTGTTTTCTCCTCCAAAGATCATCCCTCTCCAGACTTCATCACCATATAGTGGTTTTGCCTATTTGAACTTTCGTGTGAATATTATCACGCTGTATGCACCTGTTGTGTTTGACTTTTTTCACTCAGCATTATCTTTGAAATGTATCCATGTTGTTGCATTAGCTGTAAATTGTCTAAAACTTTGTTTATGGTAGTTCATTGTATGAATAGACCACAGTTTATCCTACTCTTTTTTTTTTTTTTGAGACAGAGTTTCTTGCTGCCTGGGCTGGAGTGCAGTGGCACAATCTCTGCTCACTGCAACCTCCACCTTTCAGATTCTAGTGATTCTCCTGCCTCAGCCTCCTGAGTAGCTGGGATTATAGGCATCTGCCACCATTCCCAGCTAGTTTTTGTATTTTTAGTAGAGATGGGGTTTCGCCATGTTGGCCAGGCTGGTCTCAAACTCCTGACCTCAGGTGATCCGCCCACCTTGGCCTCCCAAAGTGCCGGGATTATATGCGTGAGCCATGGAGTCTGGTCTATCCATTCTACTCTTAATGGACATTTGGGTTGTTTCCAACTTTTGGCTGTTACTGTTTCCAAAATATAGAGCTGGTTTATAAGAAGACAGACTCTTAGAAATGGTTTCTTCTTGTGAAAATTAAAGTTACTTAAAATTTGATTTAAATATTTTATATAATTTAGTAAGAAGAATTGTACCAGTTTTTCCCCCCGTAATCTATACTTTCCATGGATGTTTTCATCGACTCCATGCCTATAGGTATCATATGATAGACTGATGATTTCCAAATCTCAGATCACTTTCCTGAGCTTAGATTCGTTTGTTTAACTGCTAAGTATCTCCACTGGCACCTTACAGGTGCTTTAAACCCATATCACAGACTAAACTTACGTCCTTCCCTCCCAACACCATTCCTCTCCATCTACTAGACTTCAGTAATAACAACAATACCAAACATCATCAAGAAAAATCTGAACACCTGCACTATTAGTAAAGCAGTGTTACTGCCCTTCTTGTAACAGAGAATTCCATTTTGTCTCTTCAGGCAGATCTGAGTGATTCATGTTTCTTATTTCTAGCTTACACATTTTTAGTAAAATTTATGGTATATTGGATTTCTATTTTTTGTGAGTATTGTATGCACTTCATAATACTTGAAGATTCTCTTTGTAAAATATACATCTTATGTATTTATGCTTACTTAAAAATCATAACAGTTTGCCCTTGTAAAAGGTTTTAGAGGTTTCTCATTGTTCAACCTTCTCTGGTATTATTGGGCTTCTCTGGCATTATTTGGTCATTTCTGTATTTTAGCCAGTTAAAACATTTATTCTGTGTAAAAATATTGCCTATTAAAATAATCCATTTTATAATGTTTCCAGAAATACATTATGTTGAAAGGAAGTTGTATTTATAGGACATAAATTATGAAGTGATTAAAATAATTTATTGCTTTCTAAAAGGCCTTCCTCCAGGGTTTTAAATAGTAAGTTCCACCAATGCCTCTAAAGTGTGTTTAAAATACTTTTTGATATTTAATCATAACTTTTCATGAACAAGATATAAAATAAATACCTTCTACATTTAGAATTTTTTACTTAGTTGGGTTTTTGAAATAAATAAGACACAATTCAGTTTGACCTCAGCGATGTATTTGAAAGAACGTGAGTGAACTGTGTGTTATTACCACATTAGAAGTTGGATGACAGCCTCATTGCTCCATGTCTAAGCCCTGTCTTTCCCCAGGGAACTGTGGATGCTATTAGCTCAGCTTCATGCCGTTTGCCTTTGCCGGACCCAACAACTCAAAGCTGGACCAACTCTGATGTTTCCACCTAAAGTTAGGGTACATACCAGTGCTCACACTAATCAGAATGTAAGACAGCTTGATCCTCTTACCCTGAAAGGCTTGTTATCTTGTCTCTAAGGGGTCTGCTACCCCAGCTGATGACCTCTCAGTTTCTGTGTATTTTAAGCTTCCTTTCCAGTTCCCAGGGATTTTGCTTTGAGTTCCGCTACTATATTTTAAGACATTCCTGTTAACCCCAATTTGTAATTTTATATGGGAGCTGTGTTCTGAACACCAATGACACCATGTACTTTTCTAATTTAATCTTAAAGACGCTGGAGACTATATTGTATCTGCCTTTCTATGTTTTATGTGTGTGTGTGTGTGTATGTGTGTGTTTATGTGTGTGTGTGTGTGTGTATATATATATATATATATATATATTTTTTTTTTTTTTTTTTTTTTTTTTTGAGATGGAGTCTCCCTCTGTCACTCAGGCTGGAGTGCAGTGGCGCGATCTCGGCTCACTGCAACCTCTACCTCCTGGGTTCAAGCGATTCTTTTGCCTCAGCGTCCTGAGTAGCTGGAACTACAGGCACATGCTACCACGCCTGCTAATTTTTGTATTTTTAGTAGAGACAGGGTTTCACCATGTTGATCAGGATGGTCTCGAACTCGCCACCTTAGGTGATCCACCTGTCTTGGCCTCCCAAAGTGCTGGGATTACAAGAGTGAGCCACCACGCCTATCCTGTTTTTCTATGTTATTTATATTATGGGGCACTTAGAATAGCATGTTATATGCCAAGATGTCTAGCCTCACTAGTAATGAAAGAATAAAAAAATTAAAACATTAAGAACCATTTTCATCTTTAACATATTTGCAAAGATGAAAAAAATACTCAGTGTTGGCTGGAATATGGATATAGGAATCTCATGCTGTCAGTGGATTTGGTTCCCTGCTTTTCTGGATGGCACTTTAAAATATTGTGTCTAAAACTAAAAACAAACAAAAAGTAAACATTTGAGCCAGCAGCTCCATTCTTAGGAATTTATCCTAATGTAATTCTCAATGGTTTTTCATAGACACTGGTCTACAAGGCAGTTGTAGTTATAATAATAGTAGTAGTAATGTAGTGTAAAAAAGATAATGAACAAAGAGAAGAGTGAACAAATAAAATGTGATTTATGTAATGAAATACCATGTAGTCTTTAAAAATAATGATGTAGGTATATGTAATTGATATGGAAAGACTTACATAAAATATTGAATAAAAAGAAATAGGTTAGAAGATTTTCCTAAAGTATGTATTTTTTGTGTGTATGTGTATATATATACACACACATATACATATATATATATACATACGTATACATATATATACATATACATACGTATACATATATACACATACATATACATATATACACATACATATACATATATACATATATATACACACACATATATACATATATACACACACACATATATACATACATATACATATAATTATTTTTGAGACAAGAGACCTTGACCCTGATGTCCAGGCTGGAGTGCAGTGGCGTGATCACGGCTCACTGCAGCCTCAACCTTCCGGGCTCAGATGATCCTTCTGCCTCAGCCTCCCGGGTAGCTGAGACTACAGGCACGTGCCAGCATGCTGGGCTAATTTTTTGTATTTTTTGTAGAGATGGGGTTTTGCCATATTGCCCAGGCTGGTCTTGAACTCCTGGGCTCCGGCGATCCGCCCACCTTGGCCTCCCAAAGTATTGGAATTATAGGTGTGAGCCACCACTTCCAGCCAGTGTATATTTATGTATGAAAAAGTCTGGAAGAATATGTATATGTCTCGAAGTATTGACATAATTTTCTCTAGACGGGGAATGACAAGTAAGTTAAATTATTTCCTTTTTGCTTAGATTTATTTTCTGGTGTATCCTAAGTGAACATACATTATGTTTTCATAAATATAAATTAGAAAAAAAAAAGATACATTAGCCAATAGCTATTATCTTCAGATTGTTAAAAGAATTTGTTAGTGGTATGGTGGAAAAGTTCCAAGATCAGAAGATTGGAAACTGAGGTTCTAGTCCAAGCTGTGTCACTAATTAGCTATGAGGCCACCAATGAGTCTTTCAGGGTCTCAGTGTCTGTATTTGTAAAATAAATTGGCTCAACTAGATCTATGATTTTAAAAGTCTCTATCAGACTGTTAGTGTTTCCAAGGAATTAGTAGAGTAGGTTTCTGTACAAACGCCTTTGCCTCTCTCCCCCAGCAGAGCAGCTCTGTATACAGTATTCAATATTTGTATATTGAATTTCTGTTCGAAGCTATCTTTCAGCAAAAGGTCTCAGAGATTTGGAGTGGGAGGAAGGGAAAGAAAAAGGAAACCCCATCTCTGAGATTCAGTAATTCTAGGTATATTCGATGCTACTCCCTTTAAGCTTCCGTCTTTCTTCCTATTCATGGGGCATGGGTTCTTTTAGGACGGAGCTTAACTCCTGTGTCAGGATGCCCTTGCTCTCCTGGAAATAGCAGACTATGACAGTCAACCTTCATTGAGAACTAATGAGTAAATGGGTGATTCATGTCTGATATGAGGGTGCCTTCACCCTAGCTGATACATAGAGACCCTATATTTTTACACATGTGAAAAACCATTTCATCATTTTCTATAAGTTGTTTCCCCATCTAGTCTTGGCCTATTGGAGCAGTACTCTCTTACTGGTCTGTCCTGCCTTAATTTGGACCCTAATGCATAGTTTGGATCGCCAAAATTTGTGTAACATTTGGCAAATCATTTAACCTCTTGGAGTGTCAGTGTTCTGTTCTATAAAATGGTGAATAACCAAATTGAATTTTTTTTTTTTGAGACGGAGTCTTTCTCTGTCACCCAGGCTGGAGTTCAGTGGTGCCATCTCGGCTCACTTCAACCTCCACCTCCCTTGGTTCAAGGGATTCTCCTGCCCCAGTCTCCTGAGTACCTGGGATTACAGACGGCACGCCACCACTCTCAGCTAATTTTTGTATTTTTAGTAGAGATGGGGTTTCGCCATGTTGGCCAGGCTGGCCTCGAACTTCTGACCTCAGGTGATCCACCCGCCTAGGCCTCCCAGAGTGCTGGGATTACAGGCATGAGCCACTGCACCTGGCCACCAAATTGAATTCTGTTATCTCTGACTTTCCTTCTAGCTATAAAATTCTTTGAAATTGTGTAGTCTCTCAAGTGTTGCCAATGAAAATGAGTCCACCATTAACATTGGTTGCTGATATAGTATTACTGATAACTCAAAATTAACTTACATTATAAAAACTTATTTATACATACATTTAATAAGATGAGTTTCTGATAATCATAGTCAAGATAATCATAGCTCATCAAACAAAATAGTGAAACCACATGATATGTGTCTGACCGTCTGTAGCTTTTTCTTCCGTAGCCTATATACATGCTTGGTATTGCTTGTATCTGCTCAAAGGGGGTTGCATTATTTCAATGGTAGCTAAGATGAACTGAAATTTAAGCTCGACTTTTAATTTGGTGATTCCTGTCTACCCAAAGGGAAGGGAAGTAATTGTTTTTAACCACAGAAATGCAATCTGTTCCTTGATTCAGAGTAAACAAGATTTTATTCATATCATAAAGTAGCTTTTGAAAATATCTCTATTTGGTAAAACTTCTTTACAAGAAAATATGTGTAAAAAATAGGCATATCTGTATTTGAGTTTATGTCTGTTTCTCTGGTTTTGTCTAGTTGTTGTGAAATGTGCTATATGCACTCACTGCCTCAAATGAGGAAAATGGAGAAATAAGGAAATAAGAACAATTCCCCAACAATGTTTTAAAGTCTTCATTTTCTATTATCCTTGTTTTATGTAAACTTTACTCATTTCACATAAATTTCATTCATTTTTGAGGTCCTACTTTCTGTCAGGTTTTGTGTGGGGCACTAGAGTAAGACTTGGGCATCTTGTCAGGAAGCTGCTCTGTGATTAAAAAGATAGATGTATGAACAAGCAATTATAATATGGTTAGTAAGTCCTACAGTAAAGGTACTCTCTACAGTAGAGGGCCTGGGAAACTGCCTTTTTTTTCTTTGAGACAGGGTCTCCATCACCCAGACCTCATGGGCTCAAGCGATCCTCCCACCTCAGCCTCCTGAATAGCTTGGACTACAGGCATGCACCACCACACCTGGCTAAATTTTGTATTTTTTGTAGAAATGGGGTTTCACCATGTTGGCCAGGTTGGTATCAGGTTGCCCTTGCTCTCCTGGAAGTAGCAGGTGAACTTCTGGGCTCAAACCATTGCCTGCCTCAGTCTCCCAAAGTGCTGGGATTATGGATGTGAGTCACCTCACCTGGCTTAGAAACTGCTTTTAAGCCTTAAAGTACACTGATCGGGAAGTTCTGCTGTAAGGCACTTTGGTGCGGAGAAAGGAATAGTTTATTCAGTTAGTACACGGGAAACATGTGAAAACAGTCATAACTCATCTGCAGGGATGTGCCGCCCAATATTGCAACTGGATGTGAAAGGTACAACTGCTTGCATGCATGTTCATTATGGAAAATCCATGAATCGTTCAGGAAAAAATTTAAACAGCTCCTAATTCCAAAAAGTGTGTATGTGATTAAAATAATTTTGATCATATTGGGGAGTTTTATATCTTATATTTTTGCTTAACATTATATTTTGGGCATTTTCTCATGCCATTGAAAAATATTCACAGTCATGACTTTAGGAGCTGTATCATAATTTACTTACTATTCTTTTTTGTTGTTGTTAGACAACATAGTTTCCAGTTTGAGTTTATTTATCTTTATTTTTATTTATTTATTTATTTGAGATAGGGTCTTACTCTGTTGCCCAGGCTGCAGTGTGTGGTGCCATCTCGGCTCACTGCAGCCTTGACCTCTTGGGCTCAAGGGATCCGCCTGCCTTAGCCTCCCATGTAGCTTGGACCACAGATGCATGCTACTATGTCTGGCTGATTTTTAAATTTTTTGTAGAGACAGGGCCTCATCATGTTACACAGCTGGTTTCAACTCCTGGGTTCAAGCAGTCCTCTTGCCTCGGCTTCCCAAAGTGCTGGGATTACAGGCATGACTCACCATGTCCGGCCTAAGTAGTTTCCAATTAGAGTTATTTATACCTTGGAATGAATAGCTTGTAATATGTCTTTTTGCCCTTATCTCTTATTTCATTATTTACTAGCTTAACAAGTATAAAATTGAAGTTTCTTAGTAGATATTGCCAAGTAGGTTTATAGGAAGATTGTACTTCCAGTGAAGTATACGTGAATTCCCATTTGATTTCATCTTAACAGTGTGGTACCATGTTTTTCTTGATTTGTTTTAGCTTAGTATCTTTTCTTCAGTGTCCTCTCCTTATTGAAAATAATGTTAGTGAGTGGGTTAACTAAACTGGAGTGCAGTGGTGCGATCTTGGCTCACTGCAACCTCCACTTCCCAGGTTCAAGCGATTCTCCTGCCTCAGCCTCCTGAGTAGCTGGGATTACTGGCGTCTGCCACCATGCCTGACAAATTTTTGTATTTCTAGTAGAGACGGGGTTTTACCATGTTGGCCAGGCTGATCTTGAACTCCTGACCTCAAGTGATCCGCCCACCTCGGCCTCCCAAAGTGCTGGGATTGCAGGTGTGAGCCACGGCGCCAGCCAAGAAGACAATTCTATCAATACGGTATTATATTTAGAAAAGAAAGAGGTTTGTTGCACTAAATCATAATCTCATTGTATCTTTATGACTGGTAGATACTCTTTGGGAAGTTAACAGCAAATCAGGAATGTAAATAAAATCGTGATCTTTGATTTTGGTAGACATGCTTAAAAGGTAACTGATTATAAATGCTTAATAGAGCTAGTTAGGCTTTGAGAGTAGGGGCCAAATGCTTATGCCACTATAAACTGCTAATATCTATATTGATTGGATGCTCTTGTTGTTTTGGACCTATACTAAATGTGATTGACTGCCACTAAACTCTTTTGAATATGTATTCAGCAAATTATTTCTTTCCATCATTTGGCTCTTTCTGCCTTTAGGAAGTTGCATGTTTACTAAAATATAGGAATGGAAAAAACAAACAAATTTGAATACTTACTATTAGAGTACTGCTACATGGTTTGTTGAGGAAGAAATACATGAATGGCCAAAATTACATTTTTATACTGCAACCCCTCCTCCCCCCAATTTTAAATATATTGATTTATCCTTCTGTGTTTCTTTACAAAAAAAAAAAAAGGAAACTAAAGTGTATATAAAGCAGATTTAAATGATTATAGCAGTCTGAATATCAGTCATTATTTGTTAACCCATTCCTAGGCCGGGCGTGGTGGCTCACGCCTGTAATCCCAGCACTTTGGGAGGCCGAGGGGGGCGGATCACCTGATATCAGGAGTTCGAGACCAGCCTGGCGAACGTGGTAAAACCCTGTCTCTACTAAAAGTACAAAAATTAGCCGGGCAAGATGGCGGGCGCCTGTAATCCCAGCCACTTAGGAGGCTGAGGCAGGAGAATTGCTTGAACCCAGGAGGCGGAGGTTGCAGTGAGCTGTGATCACGCCACTGCATTCCAGCCTGGGTGAGAGAGTAAGATCCTATCTCAAAAAACAAAAATTAAAAATAAAACATAAATTAAAAAACCCATTCCTAGTTTGCTCAGTTGTTCAACAGTCAAACTGATAAACTCCTGGGAAGTTTTGTTTTTGACAGGAGTTTTTGTTTCAGCAAGATCTAAGTTATTTAAGATATCATTTAAAAAGAAAATGCTTGAAGTATGCATTTCTCTGAGCCTCATTTTAAAAAATGTAAATACTGTATATGCCTCTCAAAGTTGTAGTAATAGTTAAATGTGGCAGTTGTCAGTTAAATTTTGGGGATCTTGTATTATCATTTAATTATGGTTAATGTTTGAAGAGTGTTTTATAGTGTTGTATCTTCAAGTTGTTTTTTTGCTGGGTTTTTTTTTTCTTTTCAGTCAGGGTGTCATTCTGTAACCAAGGCTGGAGTGCAATGGCGCGATCTTGGCTCACTGCAACCTCTGCCTCCCTTGTTCAAGTGATTCTTGTACCTCGGCCTCCTGAGTTCCTGGAATTACAGGTGTGCGCCACCACGCCCAGCTAATTTTTGTATTTTCAGTAGAGACGGTGTTTTGATACATTGGCCAAGCTGGTCTCAAATTCCTGACCTGAAGCGATCCACCCACCTTGGCCTCCCAATGTGCTGGGATTACAGGTGTGAGCCACCATGCCTGGCCTAGGCTTTCTGTCTTTTTTAGGAAACAGTCATGCAGTGTATGTAGCATATGCAAATTACTTTATAGAGTATTTTTATTTTGATTTGTTTTTCTCTAAAACTGAAGCCATAACTGTTTCTGAAAAATGAGAAGTAGATGGTTTTTAATTTTCCTGAGAATAACACTGAGGAGTACAATTGAAACTTTGCAGGTAAAATATTGTGTGAGATCTGTGCATGTCCAAAGGGAAGGTGGTTTCCTAACCATGTGCCCTTCTAGGTTAAGAGGCTGACAGGGACAGAGTATGGTAGCAGCTGCTCATGGACGTAGCCTAGACCAGGTTTCTGAGTTATTCCTTTACAATTTATATTAACAAGCCATCTTCTGGCATTGTACTATAAAGACATACCCTAGGCTGAGGTGGGAGGATTGCTTGGGCTTGGGAGGTGGAGGTTGCAGTGAGCCAGGCTCATGCCACTGCACTCCAGCCTGGGCAACAGAGCGAGACTCTGTCTCAAAAAAAAAACAAAAAACTTGCCTTTGAAAATAAAGTAAATCAGAGAGAGAAAGACAGAGAAATGTGCTATCCAGGTAAAAATTAAATTAAAAAACCAGAACCCTGAATACAGAAATAAATATAGTGAAAATATCAGTGATTCAAAAATAATCCATACATGAAACCATACAGATACAGCAGAAAGGACTCATGTCAACAGTCAGTTTATGAAAGCCAGCTATATGAAAAGTATTATTATAAATGAATGTCCAAGTAAATAATGAAGTTGAACATTGAAAGCTACATTTAAAAAAAATTAAGCCCAAATGTTTAATTGGAAGTATTATCAACTAAAGTCACTTAGATTGTTCAACTTCATGTTGTGAGAGTATTACAGTCTCATTAGTCATCATCTTTTTTTTTTTTTTTTTTTTTGAGATGGAGTTTCGCTGTGTTGCCCAGGCTGGAGTGCACTGGTGTGATCTCCACTCACTGCATGCTCCGCCTCCCGGGTTCATGCCATTCTCCTGCCTCAGCCTCTCAAGCAGCTGGGACTACAGGTGTCCGCCACCACGCCCGGCTAATTTTTTGTATTTTTAGTGGAGACGGGGGTTTCACTGTGTTAGCCAGGATGGTCTCAATCTCCTGACCTCGTGATCCACCTGCCTCGGCCTCAAAGTGCTGGGATTACAGGCAGTCATCATCTTTTATCTCTTAAATGTTCAATACCTGCTGAAAAACAGAATTACTTTTTGGGAAAAAACATCTAGATACATCTAGATATTTATCATCAAAGCATTTCCCATTGTCGACCTTTATTGACAAAAAAAAAAAAAGAGAAAGAAATCTTTAAAATTAGAAACTCTGTAAACAAGCTGCTTGTGAAGTTATCAAGCATACTTAGCATGCAATAAACTGTATTCAAGAGTCTTTTTTCTCAGTGGGAATTTAAACAACCCTTTAGTTCACAATGTCAGATTTCCACATGTTGAAAAATTTTGCAGAGAAATACCCTGTCAAAGAATCCTACTATGTGTGGAATAATTTACAATAAGATTGATCTCTGTGGCATTAGGACTATGGATAGAGTAATTTAAAAATAGGCAATATTTAAATGTTGAAAAACATATTATTCCCTTCCTATTCATGGCATATAGAGAAAAGCATGGGCTAGCTCCATCACCTACTATTAGCTGTGTATTTTTGACAAATTCATCACAGCAAGCCTGTTTTTCCATCACACTTGTGATATCTGCAAAAATATGCTAAAAGTTTTATGGATATTCAAGATTTTGTTTTTCCCTTCAGACAAAACAATATGTTATATACTGTTTTCCCAAGTATCTCAAAAGTGGTATCACAATACGTTTTTGAAATAAGCCTTTATGTATCAGTGACCCCTATGTTTTTTTTTTTTAGGTAGTTAAATAGTGCATGTACTATGTGGCTGGTACTGTTTTAATCCCTTTACAAACTCATTTAATCTTCTTAACAAGAATATGAAGTGCACTGTCATTATCATCCTTATGTTAAAGACAAGGCACAGTTGTGTTAAGGAGCTTGTCCACGAGCCACAACTTAACAAATCAAGAATCCAGACCCAGGCAGTCTAGTCAGAGTCCATGTCCTTCCCCCCAAGCATGCCATCTTCCAGTGTTACAAAAGAAAAAACGAGCCAGGTGACGGTCATACCATACTAGTTCCAACAGTTTATATACAACAATAAAAAGCCACGTGGCTGCACACATTCAAATCCTGTCTTGTATTTTCTCAGCTAATGACATCCTAAAAAGGTGTTGCATCACCATGAAACTGGCCCTAATGTTAGGAACGAAATTTTACTTTAAGTAAGTGGTATTATTAATATTGATGGTAAAATGGAAAAAAAAAAAAAGACAAAATGCTTTCCAAGAGTCCTTGGGAGTTAGGCTTGTAATCTTAGTTACATGATGGAATCAATATCAGTTATCTTTTAAGAGGAACACAGTATAAAATGCTTTCTTGGGTCTTATGAATGATTCCTGGAATATACTAGGACCCTGTTCTACTTAAAGTGCAAATAATTACAAAAGATAGATTAGGACTTATATATTGTTTATACAGGCGCTCTTTTATAATTCCCTTGCATTTACTTTTGTGACAGCCCTATCTCTTTCATCTCTGTTGAACATGAAGACTTTGTACTTTTTATCTGTGAAAACCAGATGTAACATGTCTATCTAAATAACATTTTTATTTAAGTATGACTTAGTAACTATAAGATCCATCCATTGTAAGCATACATTGCAATGGTTTTTAGCAACTTTATGCAGTTGTGAAACTTTCATTGCAGTCTTTTGGAACATTTCCATTGTTCCTGTTTGGGATGCCGGTTTGCATTCCCTTATGTGAGGTTTTTATCACCTTTATTTGCTTTATGATTAGTGATTTCCCCTTACGCTCTCTTTCACCCTCTTTGAGTTTGCTTTGTCTAGTTGTTATATCTAATTTTTATGGAATTAGTTTTTAAATCTTTATTTTGGTTTCTTTTAACCTTGAGTTATTATTCAATCAAATGACCTTGTTGTGAAGTCTTTTAAGGGAGTCAAATGACAGTTCTTAGTCCACAGGAATTTAACTGCTATTATTCCAGTCACTTCTTGGCTTCTTGCACTCTGATACATGAATTGGCACTCACATTAGGGAAATACGATGTGTGTAGAGGGATATTTCTTAGGTGGAGAAACCCATGACTGCTGGCTCCTTCACTGTGTGTGCCTATAGCTTGCCCTTGTTATAAGATCTAACAGATCAGCGGCAATGTGGGTGAGTAGAAGGAGTGAAGAGGGCACATATGTATATTTTTTTTATCTTCTTCTGTGAAGGCCCATAGAAATGTAACCCTCTAGGAGACTAGAGGAGCTTCAATGTTATGTTCTGGGTGGGTGGAATGACTGAGACACCTGAGCTATGTCACATTCAGAAATCTTAATTAGTTTGCAGAGAGCAAGAAAGAAATTGCCTACTCTGCATCCCATCTTCTCTGTTTGTGTAAAGAGCCCAGTAAAACAAGACATAGCAGCTCAATTCAGAAATGTGAAGCATGTAACCATGATCCAAGAGTTACCTATATGATTTTAAACAAAAGAAAACTTGGATATATTTGGGAGCTGTGAGGCCAAGTCATAATAATACATTAGAAATAAATTTAATACTGTATAGTTTTTAATGTGTTCAAATATGAGTCCCACAGGAAAAGGAAAATGTAAAAGATAATAAATTAGATCAGAAAGCTGTTACGGGGAAGAATCTATGTAGATTATGAAATAAAAGAGATGATGAAAAACAATTTAACATAGAGAAAATATTCTAGCATCGAATTCAGGAGACCATTATTTTAATTCTTACTGTGATGTAAACCAGCTACAATCTTGGATAAATCACGTAGCAAATCTGGACATCATGTGTAAAGGGTTCACTTATTTAGATTAAATCTTTTTTTTCTTTTCTTTTTTTAAAATTATTATACTTTAAGTTTTAGGGTGGGAATTGAACAATGAGAACACATGGACACAGGAAGGGGAACATCACACACTGGGGCCTGTTGTGGGGTGGGAGGAGAGGGGAGGGATAGCATTAGGAGATATACCTAATGTTAAATGACGAGTTAATGGGTGCAGCACACCAACATGGCACATGTATACATATGTAACAAACCTGCACGTTGTGCACGTGTACCCTGAAACTTAAAATATTTAGATTAAATCTTAAAAGACTCTTTTGTGCTCTAAAATTATATAATGGGATGGCAGCTAAGCACATGAAAAGATACTCATCATCATTTGCCATAAGGGAAGTACAAATTAAGATCACAGTGAGATACCACTATCCACTTGTCACAATGGCTAAAATAAACAATAGTGGCAATACCAAGTCCTGTGAAGGATGTGGAGAAATGGATCACTTATACACTGCTGGTGGGCATGTAAAATGGTACAACCAGTCTGAAAAGCAGTTTGGCAGTTTCTTATAAAAGTAAACATGCAATTATATGCTGTGGTCTGAATGTCCTCCAAAAATTTATATGTTGACACCCAAACCCTCAAGGTGATGGTTTTAGGAGGGTAGGCCCTTTGGGAGATTAGTTTCTGAGGATGGAGCCCCATGAATGGGATTCATGCCCCTATAAAAGAAGCTCCAGGAAACGACCTTGCCCTTCTACCACGTAAGCAAGAATGTGCGGCCTATTTAGGAAGTAGGCCTTCACCAAACACTGAATCTGCCGGTGCCTTGATCTTGGGCTTCCTGGGCCTCTAGAACCATGAGAAATAAATTTCAGTTGTTTATAAGCAACCTAGCCTATGATATTTTGTTATAGCAGCCCAGATGTGCTAAGATGACATATGACCCAACAGTAGCACTCTTGGACATTTATTCCAGGGAAATGTAAATTGTGTTCATACAAAAACCTGTACATGAGTGTTCATAGCATATTTATTCATAGTAACCCAAAACTTGAAACAGCTGAGATGTCTTTTAACAGATAAATGGTTAAACAAAATGTGGTACGTCCATTCCATGGAATACAACTCAGCAATGAAAAGGAATGAACTATAGATACATGCAGCAACCTCGGTGAATGTCCAGAGAATTATTCTAAGTGAAAAAAGCCAATCCCAAATGGTTACTGACTGTATGATTCTATTTACATAACATTCTTGAAATGACAAAATGATGGAAATATAGAACAGATTAATTTGGGAGGCTAAGGCAGGAGGATAACATCAGCCCAGGAGTTTGAGGCCAGCCTGGGCAACATAGTGAGACCCTGTCTCTAAAAACAAAAACAAACAAACAAACAAAAACCCTCAAAACAAACCAGGCAGCCAGGCATGATGGCGGTGCATGCCTGTAGACCCAGCTACTTGGGAGGCTGAGGTGGGAGGATTGCTTGATCATTGGAGGTTAAGGCTGCAGTGAGCCGGATTACACCACTGCATTCCAGCCTGGGCCACAGAGCAAGACTCTGTCTCAAACAAAACAACAACAACAAAAAGACAGAAACAAACCAAAAGAAAAACAGATTAGTGGTTGCCAAGGGTTAGGGGACATGTAGGAGGTGGAGGGAGAGAGCAGGTGTAGGTATAGTTATGAAAGGGCAACAAGAGAGATCCTTGTGGGGATGCGACACTTCTGTATCTTGACTGGTATGGTGGGTATATACACTTATATAATGTGATAACCCTGCATAGAACTAAACACACAACGAGTACAGGTAAAACTGGAGAAATATGAATAACACGAGTGGATTGTATCTGTGTCAGTAACCTGGTTGTGATGTTGTACTATAGTTTTCTAAGAAGTTACTGTTGAAGGAAATTGCATAAAGATTACATAGGATCTCTCTATCTTTCTTTGCCTCTCTCTCTCTTTTTTTTTCCCTTTTTGTGGAGAGTGAGGTCTCACTATGTTGCCCAGGCTGGTCTCGAACTCCTGGGCTCAAGCTGCCCTCCCACCTCTGCCTCCCTAAGTGCTGGGATTACAGGCATGAGCCACCATGCCTGACTGTGTATTATTTCTTAAAACTACCTGTGAATCTACAGTTGTCTCAAAATGAGAAGCTTAATTTAAAAAAGAACTAAAATTTTAATGACTATTTTATTCATCCGTGTATCCACTCTGTGGAACAAGGTTGGGTAAACAGTAGGTCCTCAATAAATATTTATTTACTGATTGAATGAAGGAAGAGTATGTCAGTGAGTGAGACCGTGATCTGCACATATACAATGAACTCTCATTTGGATCTCAAAAGGAGGATCCAGTCATTACTTACAGCTTAACTAGACTATTTGGGAAACTAAGCCTAGCATACCTCTTACCCTACAAACGCTACCTAATCATATGCTTGCTTTTGCAGTCGCTTGGGGCTTAGCTTGAGTCTCTCATGTTATGCTCCACTAAATCCTAGAAGTGGGGGATAAACTACAACGGATTTATGATAAGTTAGTTTCAAATATACATAGCCTCCATAGATGACTTCAGAGACTTCATTCACACAAATAGCTAAGAATAGGGAGGAAAAAGTTAGCAGTTCATCCAAGATCCAGTTTCTTATTTTCTTATTTCTTACTTACACTATTGATTGCTAGCCCAGTTTTTTCCAATGCTCCATTATTTGCTTTGATGCATCTTTCTAGTTGCATTTTACACGCAAGTATGTTAAAGTGTTGTGAGAGATTGTGATTTAAAGAGCTATCAGGAAAAATAGATTTGAAAAGACAATGGAGCTTGCAGAGAAAGAATGAGGAGTTAATATTTATTTATTTAGAGTCGGAGTCTTGCTCTGTCGCTTAGGCAGGAGTACAATGGCGTGATCTTGGCTCACTGCAACCTCTGCCTCCTGGGTTCCAGCAATTCTCCTTCCTTAGCCGCCCGAGTAGCTGGGATTACAGATGTCCACCACCACGCCCAGCTAATTTTTGTATTTTTAGTAGAGATGGGGCTTCACCAGGTTGGCCAGGCTGGTCTCTTTGGCCAGGCTGATCTCGAACTCCTGACCTCAAAATCTGCCTGCCTCAGCCTCTCAAAGTGCTCAGATTACAGGTGTGAGCCACTGTGCCTGGCCCGGAGTTAATATTTATTAAATGTTTATGTACTCTGCTCTTCATACACATTTCACATTTAATCCACATTCATTCTTTGGGAGAAGTGCATTTATTCTTATTTTAATGATGAGAAAACTGAGGCTTAGAGACGTTAAATAATTGTCCACTGTACTGCAACTAGCAAATGGCAGAGCCAGAGTTAGTGCCTGATTCAGCTGACTCCAAATCTCCAAATCCTAAGTTCTTTTTTTCAAATTATGTTTATAGATTTAGGGGGTACAAGTGCAGTTTTGTTACATGGGTATATTGCGTAGGGGTGAAGTCTGGGCTTTTAGCATAACCATCACCTGAATAGTGAACATTGTACGGGTAATTTTCCACCCTCATCCCTTTCCACCCTCCCCGCTTTTGGAGTCTCCAGTATCTATTTTTCCCCTCTGTATGTCCATGTGTACCCATTGTTTAACTCCCACTTATAAGCGAGAATGCGAGCCTATGTTTTGAACCACAATGCTAAACTGGAAATTAAAATTCTGGGTCAGATAAAAAGAGAGAATCACATTCCTATGCCAGTCCTCAGCAGCATGCAGTAATGCAGTACACTTTTGTAACAAAACTGCACATGTACACTCAGAACCTACAATAAAAGTTGGCAAAAAAGAGATAGACCCAAAATAGAATCTTGTGTTCTTGAAGAATGATGGGAGATAGGAAACAATGATTAATAGTTATTTTTTCCAGTGTTAAATTCTAGAATCATTTTTACTTTTTAGGGTTTTTTGTTTTTTCCCCCTGACACGGAGTCTCTCTCTATGTCGCCCAGGCTGCAGTGCAGTGGCGCCCTCAGCTCACTGCAGCCTCCGCCTCCCAGGTTCTAGTGCTTCTCCTGCCTCAGCCTCTCAAGTAGCTGGGATTACAGGCACGTGCCATTGCACTCAGCTAATTTTTGTATTTTTAATAGAGATGGGGTTTCACCATGTTGGCCAGACTAGTCTCAAACTCCTGACCTCAGGTGATCCGCCTGCCTCAGCCTCCCAAAGTGCTGTGATTACAGGCGTGAGCCACTGAGCCCAATCTACTTTTTATGTTTATATTTGCTGTATACAAAAAGATGCGCACATATATATCTTTTTGTATATCATATTGACTTTATATGGTATAATAAAATGAACCCTTAGGAACTCCCCACAGATTTTGACTTATACATTACCCATGCTGTTGGAGTAATGTGTGTGTTTTCCCCAGATCTCAGCCCCATGTTTCCTCATTCACACACTCCTATCCCCTCAGGATAACCACTTTCTTGAATTTCATGATAAGCATCCTATTGCTGCTTCTTTTGTTTAAATGTCTTTATTGAGGTATGTTTGATATATAATCAACTGTACATGTGTAAACTGTACAGTTCAGTAAGTTTATACGCAAGTATGCACCAGTGAAAACATCACCACAGTCAAGGTTATTCACCACCCTTCACATTTCCTCATGCCGCTTCGTAATAATCTCCACCCTTACACCCACCCAGAGCAACTGCTAATCTGCTTTCAGTCAGTATAGACCAGTATTTAGAATTTTTCTAGGATTTATATAAATGGAGCATACAGTATGTACTCCTTCTCCTCCTCCTCTTCTTCTTTGATCTGGGTTCTTTAACTCAGCCTAATTAACATATTGCTACATATATCAATAGTTTATTTCATTTTATTGATAAGTAGCATTCTGTTGTTTGGCTGTGTCACAGTTTAGTTATCCATTCATCTGTTACTGAAATATTTCGGTTGTTTTCCAGTTTGTGGCTATAACAAAGTTGCTATGCACATTTATGTACAAGTCTTTATGTTGACGTATGCTTTCAATTTCTCTATGAGTAGAATGGCGGTGTCATATGGTAGGTGTATGTTTAACTTAAGAAACTGTCAGACTGTTTTCCAAAGTGTACCATTTTACATTCCCACTAGCAGTGTCTGAGAGTTCTAGTTGCTTCATGTCCTGACCAACACTCAGTATGGTTAGTTTTTATATAGCACATCTATTATGTGTGCAGTGGTATTTCATTATGGTTTTAGTTTGCATTTCCATTATTGAATTTTGAGAGTTCTTTATATATTCTAGATACAAGTCCTTTATCAGATACATGATTTGCAAATATATTCTCCCATTCTATGGCTTGCCTTTTCGTTTTCATAAAAGTGTATGTGTGTATGTATATACGTGTGTGTGTGTATACTTTTCATAAAATATATATATTTTTTGAGGCAGGGTTTCATTCTGTAACCCAGGCTGGAGTGCAGTGGTGTGATCACAGCTCACTGTAGCTTCAACCTCCTGGGCTCAGGTGATTCTCATGCCTTAGCCTCCTGAGTAGCTGGGACTACAGGCATGCACCACCACTCCTGGCTAATTTGTTTGTTTGTTTTGAGACAGAGTCTGGCTCTGTTGCCCAGGCTGGAGTGCAGTGACATGATCTCGGTTTGCTGCAACCTCCGCCTCCCTGGTTCAAGCGATTCTCCTGCCTCAGCCTCCTGAGTAGCTGGGATTACAGGCGCATGCCACCACACCTGGCTAATTTTTGTATTTTTAGTAGAGACGGGGTTTCACCATGTTGGCCAGATTGGTCTTGAACTCCTGACCTCAGGTGATCCCCTCACTTTAGCCTCCCAAAGTGCTGGGATTACAGGTGTGAGCCACTGTGCCCAGCTACCTGGCTAATTTTTAAATTTTGTGTAGAGACAGGGTCTCCCTGTGTTGCCCAGGCAGGTCTCAAACTCCTGGCTGAGATCCTCCTGCCTCAGCCTCCCAAAGTGCTGGGATTACAGGTGTGAGCCACCATGACTGGCCAGGAAGTGTCTTTCGAAGAGCAGAGGGTCTTAATTTTGATGAAGTTTCATTTATCTTTTTAAAAAAATTCATTGTATGTTCTTCCAGTGAATATTTTTTGTTGTTGCTGTTAATGGATTATGTTCCTTGGGGTTATATCTAAGAAATCTTGACCTAAGTTCCCAAAGATTTTCCCCTATTTTCTTCCAGAAGTTTCATAGTTTTAAGTGTTACATTTAGGTTTATGATCATTTATTTTATTTGACTTTTTTGAGACAGAGTCTCACTCTGCCCCCAGGCTGGAGTGTAGTGGTGTAATCTCGGCTCACTGGAACCTCCACCTTCTGAGTTCAAGCAATTCTTCTGCCTTAGCCTCTCAAGTAGTGGGGATTATAGGTGTGTGCCACCACACCCAGCTAATTTTTGTATTTTTAGTAGAGATGAGGTTTCACCATGTTGGCCAGGCTGGTCTCGAACTCCTGGCCTCAAGTGATCTGCCTGCCTCGGCCTCCCAAAGTGCTGGGATTACAGGCGTGAGCCACTGCGGCCGGCCTAGGTGTATGATCATTTGAGTTAATTTTTGTTTGTGATACGAGTTACAGATCAAAGTTCTTTTCTTTTCTTGCACACAGCCTCCACACAGTTGTTCCAGGGCGATTTGTGTTTACAAGTATTTGTATTATACTTGTACAATATTGACATGGGTTCATGTTTCTTTTGGATAAATACCTAGGAGTAGAATGGCAGCATCATGTGGTTGTGGGTCTAGAGCAGGACTCCATATTCTGTTCTGTGAATCTGTGTGTCTTGATGCCAATACTGTACTGTGTTGATAACTGTAGCTTTGTAAGTCTTGAAGTCTGAGTGTTCCAACTTTGTTCTTATTTGAATTTGTTTTGGTTATTTTAGGTTCTTTGCATTATAAAGTGGATTTTAGAAATATCATAGCAGCTCGCACACAAAAATCTGCCGAGATTTTGATTGGGATTGCAGTGGATTTATAGATCACTTTGGGGAGAGTTAACATTGTAACAGTACTGCGTCTTCTAAATCATGAACATGGTATATATCTCTATTTATTCTTTAATATCTCTTAATGTTTTGGAGCTTCAGTTTGTAGATCTTACAAATCTTTTGTCAGATTTATCCCTAAATATTTCATATTTTAATGTAATTATAAATGGTATTTTAAAAAGTTTTAAATTTCCAGTTGCTTATTGCTTGTATATGGAAATGCTGTTTTTTTTTTTTTTTGGTATACTGTATTATTACTTTCATTAACATTCCATTTACTAGAACTCAAATCATATGGCCACCCCTACTGCAAGTTTGGCTGGGCAATGTTACCACCTAGTTATCTTTTCACCTTTATATGAGGCAAATTATTGTGGCAGAGTGGGTAGACTCACTGGTGGAAGATAATAAAAAATATAATAGAAGCAAGACTATTCAAGCATTTGCAATTCAATAAAGGTGACCTTTTCAAAATGCTGGGATTAACTTGGAGTTGTAATTTAAAATAAAATCTTAGCAGCTATGCAGACATGTTAAGTTTAAGATACATATCAGGTTGGAGAGAGGCTTGGGTTAGAAATACAAATTTGGGAGTAATTTGCATATTAGACGGTGTTTAATGTAGGAAATGGAATGAAATCACCAAAAGAGAGAGTATAGCTAGAGAAGTCCATAGACTGAGCCCTGGGTACCTCCAGGTTCAGGAACTTAGCAGATGAAAACAAAGGAGCCTGAGACAAAGTCGCCTGTGAGTTGGAAGAAAAATCTGTGAGAAGTCAAGTGGAGAAAATTCTTCAAGAAGAAGGAAGTGACGCCTGTGCCAATAAGGTGCACATAAGATGAGAACTGAGAATTGATCATTTAGTTTAAAATGTGGAAGTCATGGAGGACCCTGACAAGAGCAGTTTCTGGGAGTCAGGCAGATAAAAGCCTGATTTAAAGGGATTTCAGAGAAATGGAAGGAAAAGAATTGGAAACAGCAAGTACAGATAACTTTTAAGGAGTTTTGCGCCAAAGAGAAGCAGACAAACAAGGTGGTGGCTGGAGAGGGTTGTGTGTGATCAAGAGAGGATTTTGGCCAAGTGTGGTGGCTCACACCTGTAATCCCACCACTTCGGGAGGCTGAGCCAGGAGGATCACTTGAGCATAGGAGCTCAAGACCAGCCTGAGCAACATAGTGAGACCTTGTCTCTACAAAAAAAAAAAAAAAAAAAAAATTAGCTTGATGACATTCACCTGTAGTCCCATCTACCTGGGAGGGTGAGGTGGGAATATCTCCTGAGCCCCTGTGATCCAGTCTGCAATGAACTATGATCATGGCACTGCACTCCAGCCCAGGCCACAGAGCAAGACCCTGTCTCAAAAAAAAAAAAAAAAAAAAAGATTTTGTTAAGATTAAAGAAATTACAAAATATGTGTATGCAGATAGGAATGCTATATATAGTAAAGAGAGAATAAGTGATGCAAAAGAGAGAGGGGAGAATTGTTGGACCTGTATCTTTGAATAGTAAGAGGGGAGGAATCTAGTCTCAACTGCTGGGGCCTTGTGAGAATGGATGGCTTATCCATCATAGCAGAAGGGAAGGCAGGGGAACATGGGCACGGTTGCAGGTTGATGGGGTGATCATGGCAGGCGATTCAGTTCTCATTTTATTGCTTCTGTTTTCTGAGTGTAATAGAAAGCAGGACCATCTGCTGCAGGTGAGGGTGGGGAAAAGGGATGAAATAGTCATCTAGGATGAATGACCAGAGAGAAATGTGTTACTATTGACTGACAACACTAAAGGCTCTCTTGAGGTTGGTAGTCATGAACTTAGAGTGAAATAGCTTAGTTTTTGTTTTTCTCTACCCACGTTCACCTGCATAAGTACAGCAGGCCCAGAGTAGGCAGTGTTGATTTATCCAGGGTTAGGTTTTGTCAGGCAACTTTGAGGAAGTGGGAGAGGGTAAAGGAGTGAATTGAAGCTGGCTTAAGAGGAAAGTGAGAACATGGGGTGATGAGGGACAGGGAAAGGGTGGTAGAGTCAGCTCCAGATTGAAGAATTCTAAGGGTTGGGGGATGAGAGGGAATGAACTAAATACTGAACTAATAATAGGTGGTGGTTCTAGGTGGGATTCTTGATTTGGGCTTATAAGGGGGTTTCAGTCATGACCAAGTGAAAGCTGAGAGTGGAGGAGAGGAGGTCAAAGAACAAGAAGGCCAGGGTATCAGAAGGGTTATCTATGTGGATATTGAATTCGTGCTCAGAACCTGAAGACCTTTTCTATTATTTTCTAATGTCCTTTGTTGCTGTTGGACTATCTGATAAGGTTTAGGTTTATTTCTTCGTCAGAGTTTTATATCTGTTCTTTCATGCTTTCTGTTTCTTAATCCATAGTGCTCTTTAAAATTTCTTTGGTATTATCTTTCATTCCTTCTATTGCATTTCTAATTTTAGGAATTATATTTCTATTTTCTGAGAGTTCTTTCTTCTGACTAATTTTTTATGGCATTATTTTCTAGAAAAAAATTCTAGGTTTTGATAATTGCTTGCTTTGTTATAATAATATAATAAATTTTAGTTTTTGATAATTGCATGCTTTGTGTAATTTATGCATCAGAAAATAGTTCATATCGGCGCTCAGGTATTAACATTTTTACATAGAATTTTTTTAGATGAGGAAGTATATTGTGTTGTAGTTAACTTTTAAATATCTTTTCACTTTAGGTCTCAAAAAATAAAGATGGAAAAGAACAAAGTGAAACTGTATCACTGTCTGAAGATGAAACATTCTCCTGGCCAGGTCCCAAAACAGTTACGTTGAAAAGAACATCTCAAGGCTTTGGTTTTACATTAAGACATTTTATTGTGTATCCCCCAGAGTCTGCAATTCAATTTTCATATAAGGTAAGAGAAATAGTTACAGCAACTTGAAAAAAAAACCACAAGGCCATTCCTATCCCCTTCTAGTCTTCCTCTTACCCTTCCCTCTGGCCTTTTTTCTGTCTTAAAAGAATCAAGCATTACATTTGAATTTTTATTATATTATTTTTCTCCCTTTAGGTATTTTCCCACCTTCAAGAACAAAACAGAAACTTTAGTCTTCTCTGAAAGGTCATAGTGATTCTAAACTCCAAATCTACATTTTTAAAGGACTTCTAATTCCAGACTTCTTTCTACTTTTTCTAATATGTAACTGTTTATTATCTAGAAAGGTAGTGAGTTTTCTCGGCAGACTATGCAAAGGAAATGGTTCACTAAAATATTCTAGCAGTTATAGAAAATTAGTAGAATTAGAACAATACTTAACTTTCAGATATGTAATATGATGGCATGTTAGAATTGAAAAACACAGCTTCTCATCAGAATGAATTACATCGACAGGCTTCAGTGGACAGTAACACAGCCTGAAAAGGACAGCCTGAGATAATTATAAGTGCAGTTGACACACTGGGTACTTGCTCTGTGTTCCTTACCATTCGTTATGAGCGTTATCTTACTTTATCCACGCCAGAATCCTGTGGAGCAGTTGGTATTATTAGCCCCATATAACAGATGTGGAAACTGATCTGGGTCATAAAACAGATAAGTAGTTGATCTAGGATGTGAATTTGACCAATATACATGCTTGATGCTGAACTATTACACAATAGTATAATGGAAATGATGATATTCAGAAGAGTTACGAGACCCTGGCCAGGCCACTTCTTTTGACCTCTAGATTTCCATTTTCATTTGTAGGAATTGAACTAGAGTATTACAAAGTCTTTTCTAATTCTAAATATCTATGAATCCAAAACTGTCTTTTAAAAAGTAGTGTACGTATTTGTATCTAGAGACCACAGTTTTAAATTATATTTTTGTTAAATATGTCTTTCTAGTAATGTCCTACAGGATATGCTTTTTTGAAGTACTGAATAGCTCTTTTTTTTCCTTTTCTTTTTTAAAATTTTTTATATTTGGTTACTTTAACACTGAGATAACAGGAAACAACTGAATATCTTTTAAGGATTGTAAATAATTGCTACCTTTAGAATGAAATTTATCTGTTTGGGTTTTCTCAAATGTGTATAAAACAACTGGACTAGATCTCTTAAGAATCTAGCTGATATTAAAAAGTCTCAAATAGTGTTACGCATTAGGTCACATATGAGAGCACTTGATAATTACATTAGGATTGTGTATTTTTTGTCTTTTTGTTTTTGTTTTGTTTTGAATAAGAGCTTTGGGTCATGATGAACATATAGGTAGTACAATTTTTTTATAAGATAATTTTACCAAACTTATATAAACATGTATTATTATTATTGGAAAATATTTCTAGAAATTTTAGTAGCACAGTACAATAAACCCTCACTTAACATTGTCAGTAGATTTTTGGAAACTGCAACTTTATGTGAAGTGTATTTAAGTGATAACTGATCTTATGTTGGCTAGAGTTTACTTGGCATATTTCTGGTCAAAAAAAAAAAGCACCAAACTTGTAAATAAAGACCAAAACACTTCCAGTATTAAACATTGAAGTAAATGTGCGGTGTTCATACACTTAAGAAAGCGCTATAAAAAGTCCAGAGTTGAGGGTGGCTGGAGCCTATCCCGGCAGCTCATGCAGCTCAGGGCATGAGGTGGGGCCTAACCATGGACAGGATGCTGTCCATCCCATTGCAGAGCACACACACAGCCACGCTTGCTCAGACTGGGACAACGTGGGCACACCTGTGAATCGAACAGGCACAGTTTTGGCATGTGGGAAGGAACCATAGGACCTGGAGAGAACTCACACAGACGTGGGGAGAATGTGCAGACTTCACACAGACGGGCCCCAGTGGGGAATTAATTTTTCTCGTGAATGTTACACCAAAACAACTTTGAATGAAATGATGCTATTCCAGGACATGCTTACGCTTTTTAACAGCATGGTCATTGGCATCAAAAGAGCCTGGGTTTGAGTTCCATTTCTGCCTCCTGTTAGATCTGTGACCTTGGATAAGTCAACTAACACAATAGTAGTACCTTCTTCACAGGCTGTGTGATGATTAAATGTTACAATACTTGTAACACACTTAACATAGAAATTGACACTGTAATTGCTCAATAAATTTTAGCTATTAATGCTATTATTTAATACAGATGTTCTTGTAAATAGGGCTCTGTCTTGTAAATTTTACATGGAAAATATATATTGGAATCTTTTCCATTTTAATTATGAAATTTTATAAATTCACTTCAAACGAATTAAAAATTTTAATATTGTATAGCTTTTAGAAAATGTGTAATTAATATAACAGTGTCCTTATTTTGTCACTTAACTGGCAACCTCAGTCTCAGACCAGATCTTATAATCAGAAGAAGAAAAAAAAACACTGGGCAGCCAAAATAAAGGTCAAAAAATTATGTAATAAATTATCAGCCCTTCACCGAATGTCTGTTTTTCTTTCTAAGGTACATGGTAGCTCCAGTATGGTAGAGGCTCAGCAAATATTTGAAAATGTATTTTTAGACTAGTTTTTAAAGGTTTCTTTTCTAATTTTCCAGCTAGAGGTAGATAACATGGCAGCAAGACAGCTTGGTAACAATGAAAGAGACCAAGTAGATAAACTTCAAAATTGAATACAAGAACTTAAATATGTAGCAATTTGGGACCAATCCATTTATATAGACAGCTCTGGGTCCTGTAATATCCCTTAAAGGCACATTTAAGTATAGTACAGTAAGTGATGACCTGACCTTTCCATCTGTCCAACTGCCTACTTGACAACTTCACTTGGATATCTCCATTAGAAATCTCGCACTCAAATGCCAAAAACTGAACTCCTGATGTCTTACCCCTAAATTGGCTTCACCCACAGCCTGCTTATCTCTATTTGTGAAAACTCTATCTTTCCAGTAAAAGGTACTTCCTATACTGTTATTGAAGATGGGCTATACGTTTGCTTTTGAGCTTGCCAGTGGCTATAGAAAAGAAGAGAATGTGATTTAAGAATATTGTTAGTGAGATTGTAATTGGCACAATCTGGGGAGGTCAGTTTGAATTAAATTGAGCCTTGCTGTGATTAACAAGAGTTTATAAATATGTACTCATATATGTATATATATATTTTCATTTGTAGGATGAAGAAAATGGAAACAGAGGAGGTATGCTATAAACATTTTAATTTGTCTCTGAATGTTTTTCTTTCTGTTCTTTAAGTGATACTAAATGAGATGATATAATTTTTGGTGTTCAAATATATAATAGTTCTCAGGTGTGAGAGTCATAGAATTAAATGTTTTTTACTGTGGACTTCAAAGTTTTATGAATTCCATTGTCTCATCTTAATTTGAACATGTAATGGTTTTGTTGTTAATTGTATGTGTTCTTGTGGAGGAATATATCATTATAATTCCAAGGAGAGCACTTAAGATTTTTATTTCGATTAGTAATCTTTCTAGATGAGGTGATTATTTTAGGTAAGAAATGCTGTGTGTTTTATCAGTTGGGTTTATTGAGTCAAATATTGAAAAGAAGAGGGTTTGGGTTATTCTTGTAGTTAATGTTACTGTTGATTTAAACATTAATGAACGTAAAAGGACAATCAGGCTGCAGATAAAATTATTTCTTAATAACTGATTTTAAATCAACTTGAATGAGTTAAAATTCACACTCAACAAAATGCACCCATTAAAAACTTTTATTTCTAGATAATTTTAGACAACAAAGTTGCAAAAATAGTACAGAGAATTTTCATGAATCCTTTATTTTACTTTCCCTAGTGTTAAAAACTTACAATACCATGGCGGGGGCAGGCGCAGTGGCTCACGCCTGTAATCCCAGCACTTTGGGAGGCTGAGGCGGGTGGATCACAAGGTCAGGAGATCGAGACCATCCTGGCTAACACAGCGAAAATCCTGTCTCTACTAAAAATACAAAATATTAGCTGGGTGTGGTGGCGGGCGCCTGTAATCCCAGCTACTCAGGAGGCTGAGGCAGGAGAATGGCGTGAACCCGGGAGGCAGAGCTCGCAGTGAGCCGAGATCGCTCCACTGCACTCCAGCCTGGGGGACAAGGCGAGACTCCGTCTCAAAAAACAAAACAAAACAAAACAAACTTACAATACCATGGTACAATCAACAATACGAAGCAATTAGCATTGGTACAATACTACTATGTAAACTACAGACTTTATTTGGATGTCACCAGTTTTTCCGCTAGTATCCTTGTTCTCTTCCGGAATCCCATGTTATATTCACTTGTTGTGTCCCTTTAGTCTTTCCTTGTATTTTATTACTAGTACTGATGAGTTATTTTTTAGAATGTCCTTCATTTTCAGTTTATCTGATGTTTTCTCCCTAGTTCAAGGTCATACATGTTTAGCAAGAATACCACATTTGCATCTATTGTAAGTGTATAGTTTGGTAAGTTTTGATGACTGTATAACCTGTGAAATCACTATCCCAATTAAGATGTGATATCAAAACAACCTTTCCATCATTCCATAAAGTTCCCTTGTGCTCCTTTTTATTCTGCTGTCTTTAGACAATCACTGATCTGATTTTTATCACTGTATAGGTTAATTTTTGCCTCTTCTAGATTTTTTTTATAAATGAAATAATACAGCACGTACTCCTTTGTCAGGCATAATATTTTTGACCTTCACTGTATTATATGTATGGGTACTGATAGTACTACTGTTTTTTTGTTTGTATGAATATACCACAAATTGTTTAACCACTCAACCTGTTGATGGAGCTTTGTAATAACCATTTGAGGTCTTGAAAAGGTTATGAGTTAAAATGAGAAGGAAATGGCCTTTTTTTTTTTTGCACTATCAAAAGTAATCTGAGGGTGTAAGGCCAGGCAGGACTCTTCATAGTTGTCACTGGTACAAGATGAGCCACTCCTGCATTACCATCTGTCATGCACCAGGGTTAGGATGAATTCCAAATGCTACTTGGCATGGGTTAGAAATAAGCCTTAGTGGGGAAAGGGAAAACTCACAAAGCTGGCATCAGCAAGAGAAAGGAGGATGTAGGTACTCCATCTTCCCATCATCCTAAAGGCTGATGTGCTGATACCTGGACAACCTACTGGACACACAGCATCTAGAATTCATGCCTCTTATTGGGGGGGAATATATTTCTAATAAATATAGAAAGACATTGTTACAAAACTTCATGCAGATCATTATGTGTTGGACGTAGTTCGCTGAAGAGAATGGATTTAGTTTTGTGCTTTGGCTAGGGAGAATAAACTTGAATATTTATAAGGGAAAACTAGAAGATCTATTATAGATTCAGCAGAAGGAGATTTGAAGAGGAATAATAGAGTGAGCCTAAAGGGTATAATCTGCTGGAGAAAATAACAGTTTGCCTATTTTAATTATTAACTTATGCTTAATTTCACTCAAAAAAGGGTTTATGGCCACATGAAGAAACACCTTATTTATAGCAAGATAAAATATAAGGTCAATTATGGTAAAAAATTAATTAAATTGACATTCAGAAGATTTAGTACACATAAATTGATGGTTTAGGATCTATACTGTTATTATTATTATTATTTTTTTTTGAGACGGAATCTCACTCTGTTGACAGGCTGAAGTGCAGTGGCATGATCTTGGCTCAATGCCACCTCCTCCTCCTGGGTTCAAGCGATTCTCCTGCCTCACCCACCCTGAGTAGCTGGGACTAAAAGCGCACGCCACCACGCCCAGCTAATTTTTGTATTTTTAGTAGAAACGGGGTTTCACCATGTTGGCCAGGATGGTCTCTGTCTCTTGACCTCATGATCCGCCCGCCTCGGCCTCCCAAAATGCTGGGATTACAGGCATGAGCCACTGCACCTGGCCGGTCCTATACTGTTATTGACGGTGGGCTGTAAGTTTGCTTTTGAGCTTGCCAGTGGCCATAGAAAAGATGAGAATATGATCAGTTAAGGATACACATTATTCTAAGAAAACAACATTTTGCACTGAGGTCTGAGACGGGTTTCTCCCTTGGAAAACAAAGAGTGATATAGTAGATGATATTTTCAACACCACTTCTTCCCATGGCTGTTTTTAAAGTGGTTCCTCAATGTAAGCTGACTGCAAACCCCAAGGTCTCATTCAGCTTAAAGCGCTTCTCAGCTGGGGATGATATTGCTCCCTGGAGGTATATGGTAATGTACCCTCTTTATACACATCTTTATCACAATTGGGAGAGGGGGAGTATATATTGGCATCTGGTGGATAGAGGCTGGAGGTGCTGTTGAAACAGTGCACAGGGCAGCCCCCCGACAACAAAGAATTATCTGGGTTGGGCACAGTGGCTCACGCCTGTAACCCCAGCACTTTGGAAGGCTGAGGCAGGCAGATCACTTGAGGTCAGGAGTTTGAGACCAGCCTGGCCAACATGGTGAAACCTCTTCTCCACTAAAAATAAAAAAATTAGCCAGGGGTGGGGGTGCACGCTTCTAATCCCAGCTACTCAGGAGGCTGAAGCAGGAGAATCGCTTGAACCTGGGAGGCGGAGGTTGCAGTGAGCCAAGATCGCACCACTGCACTCCAACATGGATGACAGAGCAAGACTCTGTCTCAAAATAATAATAATAGTTATTACCATTACCTGGTCCCGAATATTAATAGCGCAAGGACAAGAAACCCTGGTTTAAAGTGATGGGCACCAAAGCATTGTGGTCCAAGTGTATAGGCCATGAGTCTGGCTTGATCCAGTGACAACATTCAAACCGTTTAGAAGAATGGATATTCAAGGCTGCATATCCAGTGATCTTTTATGATTATTATCCCTTACAACTGAACTTGAGATCTGAATTGAGTTACTGCTATAGTTTGAGGTTAAATTATCTGGTTGCTTTACTGGCATTGTGCGATGTTGATTAAGGGATAATCCTAAGTAAGAAAAGTTACATTGTAAGAAAATATAGAGTCAATATAATAACTAGAAGATAAGATGGCTAAAAGAAAAAGTCCATAAAGAATGTAAATACAGTCATCCCTTGATATACCCAGGGGATTGCTTCCAGGACCGCCCACATATATGCTAATCTGCACACACTCATGTCCTGTAATAGACCCAGTGGAACCCATGTATTGGAAACACAGCTTTTGCATCCTTGTGTTACTATGAATACCATATTTTTACTGAAAAAAAAAATCCGCAGATCTGCAGAGTTCAAACCCATTGTTCAAGGGACAACTGTAATTGAAATGTAGTAAAAGTTTACCATCAGGGGTCTAACAGATTGAGGGAGAAAATAATTATAAGTGAGTTTAACAAAAAGGTAAATCAATAAGTTAGTTAAAAGACTAATAAGATAATTTTAAAAATCGGAAAACTAAGGCTTTAAAATGAGAGAAATAGAAATTCAAGTACCTTACCTCTTCTGAATCAAAGTTCAACAAGGCTGGATATTTATTAAGTCCAGAAGATCTGTAGTTTTCTTCCTAAGCAAAGAAGAATATGGAAAGGTATGAGAGTATTTGGAGAAAGTGATTTATAATATAATTGTAATATATTTGGAAGAATTGCTTGATTTTGGGGAGTGGGTTGGGAGAGTGGTGGAAATTAGCACATGACTGAGAACTTAATCTATTTCAGGCATCATAATACATATTTTTATCATCTTTAATCCTCACTCTAACCCTGTAAGGTATGAGATAATATTCCTATTTTGTAGATGAGGGAACTGAGGCTGAGAAATAGCTTGCCCACAGTCACACTGCTAGTAAGTGGTAGTAACTGGATTTCCAAATCAGTTGTGTCTAACTCTTAGGTCCATCTTATAATTCTGCCCTCTTACTTCTTTTAACATCTTTTTAAGTCCCTTCCTCATTTCTTTAATTTTATTTTAAAAATAATGTCTTAAAAAAGGGTATGACTTATGTAGTGTTAAGAATTTGAAGATAAATATAGGGTATGTTTAGTATGTTATGAAATTAGTTCTGTGAATCCTGCATGGAGAAAGGTCAAGGAGATCCCAGGTTTAGAGGCTGTGAACACTTTGCAGGAGCAACCATCACTTGTTACTCAGTTTCAGTACTTGGCTAGCAGTGGACCTGCAAAGCTTAATGAGGTTATGGAGTCCTAGTGCTCCACCTACCTTGATCGCACCTTTGCTTTCCAAGTGTGAGTTTGCTGTTGGCATCTCAATTGATAGTTGGGGTCACAGGCTATTTCACAAAGGCCTGTTTAGCCCTAAGTATAATAGTCATGATACCATTGCAAATAACCTGATCAACAATTACACCATATTGTATGTGAAAAAAATTTCTTCTAACTTCTAGACAATTATTTACAAGTCAGTTTTTAGAATGCAACCTATTCAGAAACAAACTATGTATAATTTAGTATTTTAATTCAACAGAATGTTATGATTTTTATCTTACTGTCTCATTTCCTTTGATAACTTATTTTCAAGCATATTGAGATCATGAAATCCTTTTTATGTAGAATTTTGTGTTAGTTTAATGGAATCGGAGCCTCCAGTGTAATGATCAGAGTCAAAGCCTAGAATCACTGGAGAGAAAATAATTGCCAGGATTTTATTCAAACTCCTAAGAGATGCTGTTAAAATGCCAAAATTCTGTTAAACAGTTGAATGATTTTGTTTTGGTCTTCTTTCCTTTTGGCAGTTTAGTGAAATCTCTTTTGCCACTTAATTTTCTTTTTTCTTTCTTATCAACCAAGAAATACCGAGCCATTTGATTTTCTGATTATTTTACTTACCCAGTGTTTGCATTTTGCTTTGTTTCTCATATCCTTTATGTATGCACTCTTTTATATTTTATAAGTATTTTTTCTTGTTGTTGGTTAGTTTTCTGTACTATGATGCAGATTTTTATAAGAAAAAGGTTAAGTAAAATAATATTTTTGGTGGTAATAGTTGCTTGTGGATAATTAATACCTTGCTGACATCCTGTATTCCCTTAAATCTCTGGAGAATATAAATAATAATTTATAATATAAATATATAACAATATAGTATAACATGTTCTAATGTAATATAATTATAAATAATATTTTAAAGAATTTATGAATATAAATAATCAAAATAAGAATAGTGGGATGGTGGCAGCCAGCTTCAGTGAGTCTTTCGGCAGCTCGGACTGGTCAGATGGCCTTGAGAGAAGGGTGGGCTCGGGATGCCATCCACAGTTGATGACAGTGGTTGGAGCCCTGGCTCAGCATAGGGGCCTGAGCCGAACATCCGATATTTAGCTTCCTGTGGTGTACTGATGAGCAGAGCTCTTCCGCTACGTATGTCAATTTTGATTAAGGAGATATGTGCAATAACTTTCTTCACAATCGCTGCACCATTAATAAAAGGAAATATTCAGAGAGGAGGATTTTAGGCTATTTAATGCAGGAAATGTATGATGTTGTATTGGGAATGGAGGATTATAAGCATTTCATTCTTTGGTGCAAAAAGTCAGATACAATATCAGAGAGATCTGAATATTACAAAACATAATTAGAAATTGAGTTTCCACCACTGTTGGAGTGATATTCAGCAGTAACCTTGGTGAAACCTCATTTGGTAAAGGTATCCTGTACTGATGGGAGACTTTTCAAGCATGGTCCATGATCGAAGGCTTTGGGTGGGGTATCAGAAGCATGTTTAGAATTGCTTTCAAAATGTAGCAGCGTTACATGGATCTCTTTTCTGAAGTCTTTGGGAGGGAACATTCATTGAACCCTTCAGCATCTTTTTTTTTTTTTTTTTTTTTTTTTTTTTTTTTTTTAAGAGAGAGAGGGTGTTGCCCTGTGCCCAGGCGGGAGTGTAGTGGCATGATGATAGCTCACTGCAGCCTCAAATTCATGAGCTCAAGTGATCCTCCTGCCTCAGCTTCCTAAGTAGCTGGGACTACAGTTGTGCCCCACTGCCTCCCAGAGTCATTTTTAACTATACTGACCATTTAAACTATTTGAGTTTCTCTGATAGTTAGGGAAACATACTAATTAGGTATGTTTTTTATGAACTTTTAATGTTGGTTATTAGTACAATCACAGGTGTCTTAAATATTCTTGAGGATATTTTAGGAAGTAGGAAGAATAATGATGATGATGATGAAGATGATAATGATGATGGTAGTGGTGGTGGTGGCAGCGAATTTAACAGTGTACTGGCTGCATTCTAAGACTTTGCATGGATTAACTCATTTAACCCTCTCAACAGCTTCTAAGGTGGGTATTATTATCACCGCCATATTTCAGATGATGAAACTAAGGTGCAGAGTGTTTAAGTTACTAGCAGGTGGCAGAACTGGACTACAACTCAGGCAGTCTCTAAGTTTCTACCACAGCCTCTCAATAAAGTTCTTTACTCTTGGATGGGTATAGTGGCCCATGCCTGTAATCCCAGCACTTTGGGAGGCCAAGGCAGGAGAACAGCTTGAGGCCGGGAGGTTGAGAACAGCCTGGGTAACATAGCAAGATCTCTATCTACAAAACAAAAAAAGAAAGTTCTATACTCTCACATAATTCATTCTTGAAAATACGTAGGAAAGAGGATTCTGGGCCGGGCGCAGTGGCTTACGCCTGTAATTCCAGCACTTTGGGAGGCCGAGGTGGGCAGATCACCTGAGGTTGGGAGTTCGAGACCAGCCTGACCAACATGGAGAAACCCCATCTCTACTAAAAATCCAAAATTAGCCGGGTGTGGTGGCACATGCCTGTAATCCCAGCTACTCGCAAGGCTGAGGCAGGAGAATCGCTTGAACCCGGGAGGCGGAGATTGCAGTGAGCCGAGATCCGCCATCACACTCCATCTTGGGCAACAAGAGTGAAATTCCATCTCGAAAAAAAGAAAGGATTCTGTTCCCTTGAAAGGTAGATAACAATAAAAGATCCATTTGTATATCTTCTTTGGACAATAGTGCTGCTGTGAACATGCATGCACAAGTGTTTGTCTGAATTCTTGTTTTCAATTTTTGGAGGTTATACCTAGGAGTAGAGTTGCTGGGTCACATGGTAATCCTATGTTTCATATTTTGAGGAACTGCCAAACCGTTTTCCACAGTGGCTACACCATTTCTATGTCTCCACCAGCAATGAATGAGGGTTCTAATTTCTGTACATCCTCTCCAACATGTGTTGTTTTCCATTTTTGTATTATAGCCAACCCAGTGGGTGTGAAGTGGTATCTCACTGTGGTTTTCACTTGTATTTCCTTAATGCCTAATGACTTTGGGCATCTTTTTGTGTGCTTGTCGCCATTTGTGTATGTTGTGTGGAGAAATGTCTGTTCAAATCCATTGCCTGTTTTTAAATTGGGTTGTTTTTTGTTGTTGAGCTATAAGTATTTTTTTTTAATACTTTAAGTTCTAGGGTACATGTGCACAACGTGCAGGTTTTTTACATATGTATACATGTGCCATGTTGGTGTGCTGCACCCATTAACTCGTCATTTACATTAGGTATACCTCCTAATGCTATGCCTCCTCTCTCCCCCCACCCCACGACAGGCCCCAGTGTGTGAAGTTTCCCACCCTGTGTACAGGTGTTCTCATTGTTCAATTCCCACCTATGAGTGAGAACATGCAGTGTTTGGTTTTCTGTCCTTGCGATAGTTTGCTCAGATGATGGTTTCTAGCTTCATCGACGTCCCTACAAAGGACATGAACTCATCCTTTTTTATGGCTGCATAGTATTCCATGGTGTATATGTGCCACATTTTCTTAATCCAGTCTTCCATTGATAGACAGTTGGGTTGGTTCCAAGTCTTTGCTATTGTGAATAGTGCTGCAATAAACATATGTGTGTGTGCATGTGTCTTTATAGCAGCATGATTTATAATCCTTTGAGTATATGCCCAGTAACGGGATGGCTGGATCAAATGGTATTTCTAGTTCTAGATCCTTAAGGAATCACCACACTGTCTTCCACAATGGTTGAACTAGTTTACAATCCCACCAACAGTATAAAAGCTTTCCTATTTCTCAACATCCTCTCCAGTACCTGTTGTTTCCTGACTTTTTAAAGATTGCCATTCTAACTGGTGTGAGATGGTATCTCATTGTGGTTTTGATTTGCATTTCTCTTGATGGTCAGTGATGATGAGCACTTTTTCATGTGTCTGTTGGCTGCATAAATGTCTTCTTTTGAGAAGTGTCTGTTCATATCTTTTGCCCACTTTTTGATGGGGTTGTTTGATTTTTTCTTGTAAATTTGTTTAAGTTCTTTGTAGATTCTGGATGTTAGCCCTTTGTCAGATGGGTAGATTGTAAAAATTTCCTCCCATTCTGTAGGTTGTCTGTTCACTCTGATGGTAGTTTCTTTTGATGTGCAGAAGCTCTTTAGTTTAATTAGATCCCATTTGTCAATTTTGCCTTTTGTTGCCATTGCTTTTGGTGTTTTAGACATGAAGTCCTTGCCCATGCCTATGTCCTGAATGGTATTGCCTAGGTTTTCTTCTAGGGTTTTTATGGTTTTAGGTCTAACATTTAAGTCTTTAATCCATCTTGAATTAATTTTTGTATAAGGTGTAAGGAAGGGATCCATTTTCAGCTTTCTACATATGGCTAGCCAGTTTTCCTAGCACCATTTATTAAGTAGGGAATCCTTTCCCCATTTCTTGTTTTTGTCAGGTTTGTCAAAGATCAGATGGTAGTAGATGTGTGATATTATTTCTGAGGGCTCTATTCTGTTCCACTGGTCTATATCTCTGTTTTGGTACCAGTACCATGCTGTTTTGTTTACTGTAGCCTTGTAGTATAGTTTGAAGTCAGGTAGTGTGATGCCTCCAGCCTTGTTCTTTTGGCTTAGGATTGTCTTGGCAATGCAGGCTCTTTTTTGGTTCCATATGAATTTTAAAGTAGTTTTTTCAAGTTCTGTGAAGAAAGTCATTGTTAGTTTGATGGGGATGGCATTGAATCTATAAATTACCTTGGGCAGTATGGCCTATGGCCATTTTCACAATATTGATTCTTCCTATCCAAGAGCATGGAATATTCTTCCATTTGTTTGTGTCCTCTTTTATTTCGTTGAGCAGTGGTTTGTAGTTCTCCTTGAAGAGGTCCTTCACATCCCTTGTAAGTTGGATTCCTAGGTATTTTATTCTCTTTGAAGCAATTGTGAATGGGAGTTCACTCATGATTTGGCTGTCTGTTATTGGTGTATAGGAATGCTTGTGATTTTTGCACATTGATTTTGTATCCTAAGACTTTGCTGAAGTTGCTTATCAGCCTAAGGATATTTTGGGCTGAGATGATAGGGTTTTCTAAATATACAATCATGTCATCTGCAAACAGGGACAATTTGACTTCCTCTTTTCCTAATTGAATGTGCTTTATTTCTCTCTCTTGCCTGATTGCCCTGGCCAGAACGTCCAACACTATGTTGAATAGGAGTGGTGAGAGAGGGCATCCTTGTTGTGTGCCAGTTTTCAAAGGGAATGCTTTCAGTTTTTGCCCATTCAGTATGATATTCGCTGTGGGTTTGTCATAAATAGCTCTTATTATTTTGAGATACGTCCCATCAATACCTAATTTATTGAGAGTTTTTAGCATGAAGGGCTGTTGAATCTTGTCGAAGGCCTTTTCTGCATCTATTGAGATAATCATGTGGTTTTTGTCTTTGGTTGTATTTATATATTCTAGTTACCAAGTCCTTATCAGATATATGATTTGCATATATTTTCCTCCATTATGTAGGTCGTCTTTTCACCTTCTTTTTTTTCACTTTCTTAGTAATGTCCTTTGCTGCACAAAAGTTTTTCATTTTGATAAAATATAATTTATCTACTTTTTATTATTTTGCTCATGCTCTTGTTGTTAAAAACATTTTGATGAGTGGAAGAAACCAAGCACAAAAGAGTACTATCTGATTCCATTTATATGAAATCCTAGGAAAGACTAATCTAAACAGGTCTGTGAGTTGGCATGGAGGTTTGCACCTGTAGACCTGGTTACTGGGAAGGCTGAGGACAGAAAGATTGCTTGAACCCAGGAATTCAAGGCCATCTTGGGCAGCATAGCAAATAGTGAGACATTGTCTCTTTTTTTTTTAATTTTTTTTTTTTTGAGACGGAGTCTCTCTCTGTCGCCCAGGCTGGAGTACAGTGGCGCGATCTCAGCTCACTGCAAGCTCCGCTTCCCGGGTTCACACCATTCTCCTGCCTCAGCCTCCCAAGTAGCTGGGACTATAGGCGCCCACCACCACGCCTGGCTAATTTTTTTGTATTTTTAGTAGAGACGGGGTTTCACCGTGTTAGCCAGGATGGTCTCGATTTCCTGACCTCATGATCCACCCGCCTTGGCCTCCCAAAGTGCTGGGATTACAGGCGTGAGCCACTGCGCCCGGCCAAGACCTTGTCTCTTAAACAAAACAAAACAAAATCCTCTTCTAAACAGGTCTGTGGTTGCCTGAATTGACTGGGAAAGGGTACCAGGGAACTTGTTAGCATAATAGAAATGTTCCATATCATGGTTATGGTAGTGGTTACATGGGTGTATGCAGTTGTCAAAACTTATTGAACCCTGCACTTAAAATGGGTATTTTTTATCTTATGTATGTTATACCTCAATAAAGCTGATGTTTTTAAAAAGAATATGTACAACCTATCCAATCTACTGTTAATTGACATTGAATTTTTTTCAGTGTTTAGCTACTTCAAACAATGCAGCTATGAGTGTTCTCGTATGTGTACTTTTGTACACATTTGTACTCATTTCTAGAGGGTATGTATATCTAGGCATTGCTGGGTCATGGGTATGCATATGATTACATTTAGTAGATGCTGCTAAACAGTTTTCTGAGGGGACTGTACCCATTTACACACTCAGCAACAGTGTATGAGAGTTCCGCTTGCTCTGTATCCTCACTGACACTTGCTGTTGTCAGTCTTTGTAATTTTAATCATTCTAGTGGATGTATAGTGGTGTGGACTATGGCTTTAATTTGGATTTCCTGAAGACTAATGAGGTTGATTACCTTTTATTTGGATTTTACCTGTCAGTTCTTTTTTTATTATTAACTTGTAGGCATTCTTTAAATATTGTGGATGAGGACTTTGTTAGTGATATACGATTAGCAGGTAATTCAACCTGTGACTTGCCTTTCAGTTTCTTATTAGTAATTTCTATAAAGGGAAGTTTCTAATTTTAATGTCCTCTGAATGATCAGTCTTTCCTTTTGTGGTTAATAGTTTATGAGTTCTAGGTAAGAATTTTTTTTCTACTCCATGGTCATGCAGATATCCTCCTGTGTCATCTTCAAGATGCGTTATTCACAATTAAGCCTAAAGTCCACCTGAAATTGATTATTTTTGCATATGATATGAGGTCAAGATGAACTTTTTTCCTATGTAGATATTTATTTGGCCCCACACTATTTTGTGGAAAGTCCATACTTTCTCTAGAGCTCTGTAATACCACCTTGATCATAAATTGTATGTGTGTAGATCTGTTTCTAGACTTGCTTCTGTTCCAGGGATTGACCCATGGCTCATTTTTGTACAGCCTCCAAGCTAAGAATAGATCTGTATTTTTATAGGGTTGTTAAAAAAAGAAGAATATGCGACGGAGATTGCATGTGTCCCAGAAAGCCTAAAATATTTACTGTCTGGCTCTTTACAGAAAAAGTTTGCCAACCTTTGTTCTATTCCATTGATCACTTTCTTTGCACCAAAACAACACTATTTTAATTAATGTGGCTTTATAATAAGTGCTGCTATTGGGTAGAATAAGTCTTCTTAGAATCAAATTTTCAGTTTCTATACCCACATGAAAAAATTCTGTTGGAATTTTGATTGGTTTTATAATGTTTATAATACTGGAATATTTGAAATATGGAATCTTTTGATCTATGAATCTGGTGTATCTCATGAATGAGTGTTAAAATAGTCTGCATCTTTTGGGATAATCCTTGGATTTTTCTTCCTTAATCACTTAATGTAGTAGATCATGTTGATAAAGTTTTCAAATATGAAACCAGCCCTGCATTACTGGACTAAACCAAACTTGTCCACAATGTGTGATGCTTTTTATATATCACCAGATTTGGTTTTCTGTTTTATTTAGAATTTTTGCATCTCTGCTCAAGGATTGCCTTCACCTAAAGTCAGGCCTTGATCTGATAATTGGTGTTGAGTAGCAGACATCAAGATGGAAGCAGAAACTAAACCAGGATGAGATATGCAGAAGGCTTATTGGGGGCAATGCTTGTAAAGGATAAAGAAGAAAGCAAGAGAGGACAGGGGAAAACCTGAGACCATGAGACAGGCCTGACCCCTGTGAAAGAAGAGAGGAAAGGAAAGAATTGGTAGGAAGGGCCCCAGCCTGCAGCACAGATCTAAGAACGCCTCTGCTAGGCCAGTGAAGAGTCCCCAGGCAAACACTTGTCTTTTAGAAGAATCCTGCTTTGGGCAGGAATGGGGAAATGTGGCCTCTGTGTGAACATGGTGATGGATCCAAAGGGCGGCAGCTGGGGCTGTCAGTCAGTCTTCCCCGCGGCAAGTTCTTCAGAAGGAGGTGTGCAGAGGAACAGCCCACCTCCATGCTTGACATGGTTGGCCTTTTTCTTTTCATCCCTGCTCACAGGTTGTATTCTTTTGGGGACCCCAAGTGAAAACATGGTGTTTTCTAGAGCTCTTTTCCTTGGCTGGCCCTGAAGTTCCTTTTTTTTTTTTGTCTCCTCAGCCTTTTGAGATTGATGGAAGCTCTGTGCAGCTGGTCAGTCTCTCAGCCATTACTTTGGAAACAGGAAACGCCTCAAGGTGAACAGTTGTGCAAAGCACTGGACTCACCTCTCTGGATTTCCATCTATTTGGAAGCTTGTTCCATTAAGCCATCTCTGCCTTGGTAGCTTTCTGGTGCCTTCACACAAATGTGGTTATACATCGTCTAGCTTTTCTGGCTGTTATTCATGGGTGGAAGAGTTGATTCTGTAACCAGCTAGTTCACTGTAGGTAGATTTAGAAATTTTCACATATGTATTTAACGTAATTAATTATGTATTTATTGTTTAATCTTTTATTTTGAACTTTCTCTTGGTTCATTCTTATATTTTTCTCTTTTCTGAGATTAAAAAATAATTTCTCTTTTATACTTTCTACTTGAAAGGTTAAAGAACATTATTACCCTTCTTTCAGTGGTTATCCTAGAAACAATATGCAAGCACATCAAAGTCTGATGCTACTTAAAATTCTGTTCTACTCTTACAAAATATAAGGACCTTAGAACATTTTAACTCCATTATCTCCTTCCTATCTACATGTTGCTTTTTTCTTTTTTTTTTTTTTTTAAAGAGATGGGATCTCACTGTGTTACCCATGCTGATCTTGAACTCCTGGCCTCAGGCAGTCCCCCTCAGGCACTACTCAGAGCCTCAGCCTCCTGAGTAGTTGGGATTATAGGCATGAGCCACTGCGCCTGGCTCCAACATGTTACTTATATGTGATGTAATTCTCTCTCCTTTTTTCTGTGAAATATCTGTGTTCTGCCCTTATTTTTGGAAGGTATTTTTGCTGGGTACACAATTATTCAGTAATATTGAAGATATTATTTCATTCTTACTCCATCTCCCATGGCTACTAAATTCTCTGGTTTTTCTTTTTCTTCTTCTTTTTTGTCTTTCTGGTCTGCATTCTAGTTAATTTCTTCCAATATATGTTCAGTAAATTTCTTTTTAGTTAAGTTTTAAAGTTTGATTATGAGAAGTTTTTTAGGGTACTGCAGCAAATATGCTTGATCACTTCTTATAGTTTCTTCACCTGGACTACTTTTAGTTTTATCTTTTTATTTCTTCAGACATGGTAAGTGGAATTTTTTTATAATCTGTGCCTGGTGATTCCTTTATCAGAAGTCTTTGAATCTGTTTCTCTTGTTTGTTTTCTCTGGTAGCTTTAGCTTAGAATATTGTTGTTTTCCATGGTTTTTTTTTTTTTTAACTGCTTTGTGTTTTTTGACCTTCAAAAATTATTACTTGGGGATTCTTTGAGATCTAAGATGAAAAATCTCTTCTCCAAGTTGATTGGTGTTTGCTTTTGTCCAGGGACAGGCTGTTACCTGAGTTAGCCTGAAAATCCATGTCCATGTGCAGTTTAGCCCATGGCCACTTCTTAGAGTTATCTTTCCCCTTCCTTTTTTTCTTTTTCCTACTTTGTTCAGCTCCAAAGTAGCCTCTGGGTTGGTGGGGGCATTATTTGTAGTTACCCTTCCTCTTAAGTGTGGGAGAGTCTCCTGATAGATTCCTAACTGGACTTGGGCTTTTTCTTCTATTTGCTGGGTAGAAAAGTCCTTAAAATGGATGCTCATGTTCAGTGGCCTGGGCATATATTGTTTCGCTGGTATCAATAGTATTTTAGGATGTAATTTTCTAGCAGCCAGGTTTTACATGTATATACACTATGGTTCAGATATAAATTACCCGTCTCTCTATATTAGCCCAATTAGCTAGTACATGGATAAGTCATTAGATAATTTGCTACCCATGTATTTGTCCTATTAAGATGTAGTTATAATAAAATTACCAAGTTATCTGTAGTTTGCTATTATGGGTAATATTTCCTCATGTAAACTGTATAAACTCACTTATATACATATATACACACGTACACATATGCATACATAAACACACACAAAGGTAATAAAAGTGATTCTATATGTTGCTAGTAACAAGTTAATTTCAAAATATTTATTTTGTTTTTCTCTAGTGGACAGGTGGGAAAATATGGGAAAGGAGGTCTCCAGGGTTGTCTTCTGACTAACTAGGACATGATTAAAACACTTGGGAGCCTCAGATATAAAGGGGCTGTGATGGTAAGAATATATATACATTTTGACCTATGATGATTTTTTTTTTTTTTTTTTGAGACAGAGTTTTGCTCTTATTGCTCAGGCTGGAGTGCGATGGCGCCATCTCGGCTCACTGCAGCCTCTGCCTCTGGGTTCAAGCAATTCTCCTGCCTCAGCCTCCCGAGTAGCTGGGATTACAGGCACCTACCACCACGCCTGGCTAATTTTTGTATTTTTAGTAGAGATAGGGTTTCACCGTGTTGGCCACGCTGTCTTGAACTCCTGATCTCAAGGTGATCCACCCACCTCGGCCTCCCAAAGTGCTGGGATTACAGGCGTGAGCACTGCACCCGGCTGACCTATGATATGTATTTTTAAAAAGAAGATGGAGAAAACTTGGAACTTTGCTTGAAAGAGAATTGCTTAGGGAAAAAGTGATAGCTGCTTTCAGATGTTTGAAGGGATATTTTGTATAAGATGAAGTAGATTGGTGTTTCACAATTTTCGAAAGCTATAGACCTTTTCTCTAATTCTCTACTGGAAAATTCTACTCATATTTTGGAGACAATCTGAGTGATTGTTCATGCTATGTGGTAAACAAGTAGGGAATTTCTTCCTCCTGATGTACCTGTTCGAGGGAGGTGGTGGCAGCAGCACGAACCTAATGAAGACAAATAGAGAAATGAGAGGCAAAGACTGAGCATTAGAATATGCAGGCTAGGCACGGTGGCTCACGCCTGTAATCCCAGCACTATGGGAGGCCGGGGTGGGTGGATCACCTGAGGTCAGGAGTTGAGACCAGTCTGGCCAACACAGTGAAACCCTCGTCTCTACTAAAAATAGAAAAATTAGCCGGGTGTGGTGGCACATGCCTGTAAATCCCATCTACTTGGAAGGCTGAGGCAGGAGAATCACTTGAACCCAAGAGGCAGAGGTTGCAGTGAGCCAAGATCATGTCACTGCACTCCAGCCTGGGGAACAGAGTGAGACTGTCTGGGGAAAAAAGAAAAAAGAATATACAAAGTAAACTTTTCTTACATACTTTGACTTTTCAGTATTTTTATGGAAAATAATTTTTTTATGTATTACTTTCAGAGCACAGATCATTAAGGATAGAAATTGTCTTTTATTGCTGAGTTTTCAGTGCCTAGTAAGTACCTGGTACATATAGTAGGAGCTCAGATGTTTGCTGAGTAAATGTGTTGAATAAAGGGAGGTGCACTGGGGTATTTCTAATGATGACCACCATCTTGAATTGGCACAAGCTTCTAAAATGACTGCTCTCAAAGCTGCAAAATTTACTATGTTAGTATCTAACCTCTGCTGTTGAAGAAGAAAAGCAGATTTCTGACTGCCCTCCTACTTTTCTTTTGTCTTTTCCCATCAACCTCTCTAACACTCTTTTGATTTAGAAATCAGTTTCCCATAGCTGCTATGTGTATAAGCTAGAACAGTAATAACAAAAACATGGTAATCCTGGATTTACATAACAACTTGAACTTCCTCTTTGTAAAATAAACTGGTAAAGTAAGGTGGTCAAGTTAGATGAAAGGTTAAAAAAAATATTTTACTTCAAGTCCCAGGAAACCTTGTTTATAGTGATCTAAAATGCAAGGAATTCAACTGGATTCAAGTAGCATTGTCAGAAATTCCATTTCTAGGAGTAGATTTTAAGAGTTTGAAAAACAGTGCATGAAGTTAATTTGGCAGCCAAGAAAATAAATGAAATTTAAAAAATCTCTTCAAGGGTTCTAAAACACTTAACATGAAATTTAGGATTGCAGAGAACTAATTGGAGACACTGAACAGATAGGACGATACAGGTGAAAAAGAAGAAAAGTGCATGGCGGAGTATTAATGTTCTGCAGAATATTAATTTCTCCTCTGGAAAGAACTTCTTTATAGAAATGTTACTCTAGAGGTAACTCTGTAATTAGGTAATTTTGAGCTTTTTTTTCTAAATTAATTTTTAAATTTATAATTGACAGTTATACATATTTATGAGATAACAGTGTGATATTTTAATGCATATATACATTGTATAATGATCAAATCATTGTATAATGGTTTCTTTTTATTATTAAAATTTTTTTAGAGACAAGTTCTCACTATGTTGCTCAGGCTGATCTTGAACTCCTGAGCTCAAGTGATCCTCCCACCTTGGCCTCCCAAAGTGCTAGGATTACAAGTCCAAGCTACCATGCTGAGCCATTTTTTTCCCCCTTAAATACAGGGTCTCATTCTGTCTCCCAGGCTGGAGTGCAGTGGCACAATCTCAGCTCACTGCAGCCTCCACCTCAGCCTCTGGAATAGCTGGGACCACAGGCTTGCACCACCGTGCTTGACTGATTTTTGTATTTTTTGTAGCGACAAGGTTTTGCCATGTTGCCTAGGCTGGTCTTGAACTAGGCTCCTGGCTCTGCCTCCCAAAGTGCTAGGATTACAGGTATGAGCCACCACACCTGGCCAAGTTGATTTCATAGAAGTTGAGCTGTGTTTTTTTTTCAGCTGCTCCATAACTTAAGACCTTAATCATAGACACCCCCTAGTTGAGTAGTCCCATTTTCCTTCCTGATTGCTCTCCAGCTAGTTAGCCTACATTGAAAGTACGTGATTCATAAATCCATGTAGTAAAGATTTAATTATAATAGTTACAGTCCCTGTTTTTGATGTTTAACAGATAATTTTTCATCTTTGCTATAAAAACAGAATAGAAATATTTACATGTAAATGCCAAACACATTAAATCAGAAATATAATTTTTGTTTATTTGTTCCTTTAGCAAACATCTGTTGAGTCAGTCCTGTGAGCCACTCACTAAACTAATTACTGGGAAGGAAGTGATGTGGCCTCTAACCTCACTTCCTTCAGATAGCTGTGCACATGTCACCTGTTAGAGAGGCCTTCCCTGACCACTTCAGAAAAACAGCCCTGCCTTTCCTTCTTCCTTTCCTTCTCACTCTGCTTATTGTTCTCCATTGCAGTTGTCACCATTTCTCATATTACTTATTTCTTCCTGAGCATTTTTCTCTCTCAGTTGGAATGTAGAGCAGAAACTTTATTTTCTTACTTTATCTCTTAAAGCCCAGAACAGTTCCTGGCACGTATACATCTAATGAATATATGTAGAATACAGGCTCTGATTCCTTGTGCCATGATCCTACAACAACTTCATATACCTTTATTTTTGTACTTAGGTAATTATTTTATACTTATATCCTCCACCAAACTAGAAACTCCTTTTTTTTTTTTTTTTTTTTTCTGAGACAGAGCCTCACTCTATTGCTCAGTCTGGAGTATAGCAGCACAATCTTGGCTCACTGGATCCTATGCTTTCTGGGTTCAAGCGATTATCCTGCCTTAGCCTCCCTAGTAGCTGGGACTACAGGCACTCATCACCACACCCTGCTAATTTTTGTATTTTTTTTAGTAGAGATGGGGTTTCACCATGTTGGCCAGGCTGGTCTCGATCTCCTGACTGCAGGTGATCAACCCATCTCAGCCTCCCAAAATGCTGGGATTACAGATATGAGCCACCACAACTGGCCGGAACTTTTTGAAGTCAGTTTTAACCACCAGGTGAGGGGATCTCAGATGGGGTGTCCATTGGGTTGTTAACAGATGAATAGGAGTTTATCAGGAGGAAGGAAAAATGGCATTCCAGAACAGATTTTAGAGACATTTAGAAGTTACATTTGCCCAGATTTGGTGGAAAGATTTTAGGATGGAGTGTGTGTTTCCAGTTAAAGATGCCTTTTGGAGCATTATGCTTTTCTGACTTGAGTGACTGGATAGATGGAGGTGTCATTAAATGAAGGAGTGAAGGATATTGAAGTGAAATATATCTCTCCTTCCTCTGGAGAAATGAGTTTAGTTTGGGATAAGTTGCATTTCTGATGCCTGTAGAGAGTTCAGTATCTAGCTGAAAATTTGTTTCTAGAGTTCTCAAGAAAGAGGTTAGGGGTTGAAAATAGATTTGACAGTCATTTTATATGTTATAATTAAGTCTTAAGCATAAGTGAAACCATACACAGAGGATAAAGACATGTAGAATAAAGACAGGACTCTAAGAGATGGTCCGAGAAAGAAGAATCTGGAAATTTGAGAGTAAGTAGTGGAAAGGTCTGAGGACAACCAGGAGGAGTTGGTAATTTGCTTATTAGGAGGTGATAATTTTAAGTGGGGCAAGGGGAGTGGAAAATTTGTCCTTTGTCATAGAGAATTCATTAGGATTTGGACTAAAGAGATACAGTTGGACTAGACCTGACAAATGGCAGTTTGGTAAAGTTACTGAGAACAGTTTCAGTGCAGTGGACGGAAGGGAGGAGGAGGACAGATAGAAGTGGGTTGGAACATAAAAATTAGAGCAGCAAACCGTGACAAGGTCAGGGTGGGGTAGTTGGCAGTTTTGCCCCCCAGGAGGTATTTGTTAATTTCTGAGAAACCCTGAATTAGAGGTAACTGAAGGTAAGTGATACATACACTACATTTGTAAGTAGTTTGAAAAACAAAGGGATAGAGAGGGTAGCTATGTGGAAAGGTGGAGAGAACTTTTGTTGTTTGGGAAGCGTTTATATATCCATGAGATTTGGAGAGAAGACTAGGGATTTTCTCACATGAAGTTTTACATGTGAGAAGAGATAATTATGGTGGCAAGGTCCTGAGGAGGACTGATGACTAAATCCCCACCTGAAATAGGACGAAGAAAATGAGGACAGGCAAAGAAAAAAAAGTTGAGGATATAGCAATTGAGTGAACTGGGAGACAAGGTTATTGAACTAGTGTGAGGAAATCAGCATGGAACAGCAAGTTAAAGAGGGTTATGATGGCCGGGTGTGGTGACTCATGCCTGTCATCCCAGCACTTTGGGTGGGAGGCCGAGGCAGGAGGATCGCTTGAAGTCAGTTCGAGATCAACCTGGGCAATGTAGCAAGACCTTGTCTCTATAAAAATAAATAAATAAAAAAGAAGGTTACTAGAAGTTTGAAACAGCAACCTTGAGGGGACAGGAATTAAAATGCAAGCAAGAGACTTTTCTGAGTAGTGTCAAGAACTTAGCTGAACTGGGAAATTGTAAATCAATGCTTGTTATGCAGTTTTATTCAGCTGTAGTAGCAGGCCAAGAACAAGAACAGAGCAGGTGTATTTTGGAATTCTCCGTAGTTAGAGATTGGCAAATCGAATGCTTTGAAAGGTTAAGGGGAAAGGAGGTTGAGGGAACTGGTCAATTTTGTTGAAATACTGATCCACGGGTAATCTTAGTAAGAAAGAAAGTAACTTCTGTTCCAATTTTAGTATATGTGTTGCCGAAGTGAGCATGAAAGTAATTTCTGGAGGGAGACTGATAGTTTAGAAGAATGGAGAAGGCTGAAGGGAATGGAAGGTTTTGATAAAGTCAAGCAAGTTTAATTGGTTAAAGGATTGAGAGGTGATAAAGTCAGATAGAAAGATAGTTGGTTAGAGCACCATAACAAATTTTTCTGAGTTTGCAGATAAATTAAATTCTAGCATAACAGAAATAATAGGGCTATGAATCTAGATATGATAATATTGTGTGTGAAATGTTACGTGTGAAATGTACAATGCTACATGAACTTTAAATACTTTAGAAGGCAGATGCCAGGATTCTTTGTTCATTGTAGGATAATCAATGCCTGGCACATTTGTAAGAGCTCGGTAAATATTTGTTGAATGAATAACACCCATCCACAGTCTTTCTTGCCTAGATAGTTCATAATGCCAGAAAATTTTGATTCATGTCTGACACCTAGTGGTACTGTACTTAAACTGCTGTTGAGTGGCAGCATTTTCCTTATACTATTTGAGGGAAATAGTATAGATTAGTCGTAGCACTATTGCTTTGCCCCTGAAACAACTCTCCAAGTTGGTTCTGGGAATTTTTACTATTGGCATTTTCCAGGGCTCCAATTTTAATTAGCAAACATTTATCGAGCATCTACTATGTGCCAGGCACTGTTCTGTGTGCTGGAGATTTTCATGTACTATATATTCTCGTGTATATATGAACTCACTGAACTTGAATACATAGGTAGAGCAGTTGCACTGGGCTACTTGTTAAGGCATTTAATTTAGGACTCTCTTATGATTTTTACATGTGAAACCTTTCTAAATTTATTTCATAGCCTTTGGGGCTATCATTTCTGTCATGACATACTGCTTTTTATTAATGTTAAGTAGGTATTTAGGAAGATGAAAATAGAGTGGGTTTGTTTGTCAGCTTGCAGTACCAATCACATAGTGCAGAATGCTACATACTGTGAAGAACTGTTGAAGGATTTTGTTTCTTGCTTTTAAGAAAATGTACAGTTCTTATCTGTTAGTGGTGTGTATGGATATATTTAAACTACCTATGAATGACATGATATCTGGGGTTTGCATTAAAATGTTTTAAAGTGGGTGGGTTTCAATGAAGCAAGACAAGATTGAAAATGTTTTTATAATTATTTAAGCTGCATTCATGGGCTTTATTGTCCTCTCTACTTTTGTGTATGCTGGACATTTCCACGGTAAAACTTTTTTTTTTTTTTTTTTCCCGAGATGGAGTCTTGCTCTGTCACCCAGGCTGGAGTGCAGTGGCGCAGTCTAGGCTCACTGCAACTTCCGCCTCCCGTGTTTAAGCAGTTATCTGCCTCAGCCTCCCAAGTAGCTGGGATTACAGGCATGTGCCACAGTGCCCGGCTAATTTTTTGTGTGTTTTTAGTAGAGACAGGGTTTCACCATCTTAGCCAGGCTGGTCTTGAACTCCTGACCTCGTGATCCACCCGCCTCTGCCTCCCAAAGTGCTGGGATTACAGGCGCGAGCCACCGTGCCCGGCCAGTAAAACCTTTTAAAAACTAGAAAGGTGTGGGTTGAAAGAAAGGTTAGCATGATTCAGTTAGAACATGGTTTGCTTTTTTATATTAAACAAACTTTCTTATTTCATTTTGTTCTATTTGTTACTACTTGAAGATCCGGTTGAGTAGAAAGATAGTATGTTTTTACTAATAATAGATATAATGTGATTGAGACCTGACAGGTGACATTCTACTGACAGTATCCAGAGATTATTGGAATTTGGGTTTGGGAGCTCATGGTAATTGCTGGATCTGCAGATTGGAGACTTGGAGATATAATTTTAAAGTGCTAGCTATCACCTGCAAGTGAGAGCATTTTGAGTGAGAATTTGGGGAACACCTAAATTTAATAAGTTGGCACATCTTTCTTAGTGCTTCTCTCCTTACCAAAAAACAAACAAACAAACAAAGGACTAATAATCTGCCATAGCAGTCTTCTTAAATTGGATTCTGCTTAATGACTTATATAGGATATATTTATCATATGATACATATGGATTTTTAATGTTGGACATTGTGTCTCTGTTAGACTCTTAAGATACCAGTAAACCATATCCCCAAAATAAAAGTTAGAAGCCTGTTGTCAACAATAAGAAATACTAGTTATGAAATATTTTAGGCAAACAAAAATGTTACTTGTAAATGCTTGCCACCCATCTTTGTCATCTTAACATTTCGGCTTCACCTCCACCCCCTCATAACCTTTCTTTTTCCTTCTCTCTTTCTCTCTCCTGAAGACATAAATGACTGCAAATATAATAAGGCCCTTTTATGCCACTCTTTTCCTATTCCCTTCCTCCAGAGGTAATTACTAGCCTGAATTTGGTGTATATTACTCCTTATTTTTGTTTTTTTTCCTTAATAGATCCACATTCCTATTGCTCAATAAATTCTTCTACATGCTGTTTTTTTTCTGTGGCAGTCTATTTTCCATCAAAGAGAAATAAAGATCCGTTTTCATCACTCAGACATAACTTTGCTATGTATTTCAGTCTGTGTTGGGGTTTCAGTTATTTTTTATCTGAAAAATAGATATTAATTTCAATATGCTATTTATTTCCCTTAAATAACTGATGCTTGGTGCCTTCATATTCCATTATGTGATAAACCTCTTTAGCTTTCCACCTTTCTGGAGGGTATACTTCTTGTGAGGCTTATCTGACTTTCAGATTGGAGCACAGTCTCATTTCAACAGCCTTTTGTTGTATAAAGATAGAGATTTTTCTTTGGCAACAAAGAAACCAATGGAAAAAATACCATTTTTAAATAAGTCTCATAAAAGCAGAGATTTGGTTTAATTAAAAAAATTCTCCAATAGCAAGTTTGGGAACTCTGAGAGAGAAGAAACAAAAGCTCAATCTCAGTTATAACCATTATTTTGTTTCTTTCTTTTATATATATATATATTTTTTTAAGCCTATAGCACCTGATATTCCCAGGCAGTCTCCCATCCAAGTATTAACCAGCCCCAGTCCTGCTAAACTTCTGACATCAGACAAGATTGGGCACATTTAAGGTGGTATGGCCATAGACAAGAGCCATTGTTTTCTATTGCTTTGCTCTTGATTAAAATATGGGATAGTTTTTCCTTGTATAAACTATATATTTTTCCAGTCTGTTAAGAAATATGTTTCTCCTGTCCTCAGAACTGTAGGATTTTCTTACTATCATGATCTGTTTCTCTGTGATCTTCATTACAGAGACCTTTTTGTAACTGTCATAGTTCAAATTTTGTTGCTTCTTAAAAGTAATCTATTAGCTTTAGTCTGGTTTTTTTTGTTTTGTATACTTAATATTTAAAAATTTCAAATAATATTTAAAAATTTCAAATAATTTAGATGTTGCAAATGATTTTGTCTTAGGCTTTCTCCAAAGAAGGAGGTCACTAGAGATTTAACTCGTCCTTTTTGACTGACAAAGCCCCCAGGCCTATAGATGTAGCACTTTGGTTTTAGACGCAATCTCTTTGAAGACAGGTGTATAGTTTGTGTCAGAGTTATTGGAAATTTTTTTAGTATAATCTCTTTTTACCTTTTTACTTTCTTTTCTTTCATGTTTCTCGTCCTATCCCCTCCCCCGGCAGTATTCCTTGACTTCCCTGTAATATGACAGTTGAGTTTGATGAGTGTCCTTTCAACCAGTATTTATTGCTCACTTGCGATGCGACAGGCTCTGTGTACCCAAGATCATCTCTGATCTCTTTGTAAACCTGAAAAGTTTATAATCAGGTCTATCATAATAATAAGTAATACTTAACAAATACCTGCATGTACTAGATATTATATAAATGCTTTACTGGATTATCTTTTTTAAATCCTCACAACAACCTTGCGAGGTAGGAATAATTATTATCATCCCCATTTTTCAGATCAGTAAACTGGGGGCACATACAAATCATTCATCTAAAATCACTTGGATATAGGGTTGTCATATGAAATACAGAATGCTCAATTAAACTTGAATTGCAGATAGACTACTACTATTTTTTAGTTTAAATATGTATCAAATATTGCAAAATCTGATGACCGCACCTGGAAAATGAATGACAGAGGTGGGATTTTAAACCATGTAATATGGTTATAGGGCCCAAGGTCTTAACTGTTGCATTATAATGAATATAGAGAATAAGAATCACATCCACCTGAACATTCAGTATTTAGATGGCAGCTACTACCTATATATAATTAATTTTTTTACTCAAGTTATTTTTCCCCCAACTGATCATATTTACTTCGTTGTAGACATATGTGTATTCTTTCTGATTTCAAGTGTACTATTCAAGTTCAGGTAAATTTACATGTGCTTTTTATGTCTTTTTAAGTCAGTACTAATTATATATTATAACATAAAATGGGACTTTTTTTGAACCTGGTTACTTTAGCCATTCTCATCCACGTAAGATAATTGTCTTTTTACCTTCTTTTCTACAAATATAGGAAGATTTAACTGCATGTATGTGCCAAAAAGGCACACTCTCTTTTGATAAGGTTAGGAAATGATATTTGAATAAGGTATTTAACAGTTCTTTGAAACATGTCCCATGTGTTCTCAAAAAATTGAGAAGTTATAAAATACAAATGTGGAATTGAAAGAGGCTTTTACTAAGAATTGCCAGGGAAGACATCTGGGTCTGCTAAGTAATCATACAGGGAAGTAAGGAGTCATTTTTCCTGGTGAATTACCACAGTTTGGGATCAGGCTTTTAGTTCTGCATATCTAGAAATGTATTTACAAAAACTAAAGACCTGAGAGAGCTTGTGAATGACACACGTGTTAAATATGATACTTCTGATTTCCAGTTCTGGCAAAATTGCGGAGCACATATCTTAAAAAGAAGACACTCTTAAAATTCATGAGTCAAGTGTTTAACTCAAGACATAGAGCGAAGGTGTATAGAAATTGAAGAAAAGTATATTTCATAGTGAAATCTGCTTATATTTAAGGGATATTTACAGGAAATGTTTTTCTCTCTCTAGGAGGAATTGAATGATATCTAGGTAGCAAGTCAGATTTTTGGAGAAAGTTCAGAAAGGAAAGTGAGCAAGAGGCCGGGCTCGGTGGCTCACACCTGTAATCCCAGCACTTTGGGAAGCTGAGGAGGGTGGATCACAAGGTCAGGAGTTCGAGACCGGCCTGGCCAACATAGTGAAACCCCATCTCTACTAAAAATACAAAAAAATTAGCCAGGCATGGTGGCGGGCACCTGTTATCCCAGCTCCTCGGGAGGCTGAGGCAGGAGAATCGCTTGAACCTGGGAGGCGGAGGTTACAGTGAGCCAAGATCACACCACTGCACTCCAGCCCAGGCAACAAACAGTGCAAGACTCTGTCTCAAAAAAAAAAAAAAAAAGTGAGCAAGAATTAAAAGTGCAACTCTCAGCAGATTAACAGTGCTTGCTATAGGATTGGACTCTATTTTAATCTATTCCATCTACGTATGTTTTCAGGCATAGTGTATTGAAAGATTTGTCAGTGGCAAAGTATGTCTGACTTTACAATGGTAGTCATTTCAAAATTAGTATTTCTTTTATAGAATTAACACCACATTATTTTGGACCACCTCTGTTCTGTGTAAGTGAAATTTTCTATCAGAATTTTCAGAAGTCACCGCATTGCTACCCAACCAACGTTTTATTATTTTGTAGGATTCATTAATGGTCATTTACATTTTGTATTTTTAAGTATGAAATAATCACCTTTGAGACACAGTGGACTAGAAGACATTAATAGGAAAATGTCTCTTCTCTTTTATTATATAAATCTTTCCATGAAAGCAGTGACTTGATGCAACAAGACTTACTAAGCCTTTAGGTATCTAGCCAAGAAGATAGATGTTTTTTCTTTAATGCCAACTATTGTAAATATTAGATTGACCACAGACTGACCTAACCTGATCACCAACTTGATAGGAATTCAGCGTTTGCATTTTAAGCAACTTGAATTGATAAGAAAGTATTTTTCCTTTTAAATTAATTGCAAATGGACTGTCTACTTGAATACAGTAGAGCTTGAGAAATAAATCACCTTCAGTTGCTTTTGAGGCAGCATGGAATTGCCACACTTGAATTCAGGCCTGAGGGTTCAAATCCCTATGCTGCCTCTTAGCAAGTTACTGAGTCTCTTTTTCCTCTTCACTCAAATGGCAATTTTAGGATCATAATGCCCATCTTGAGGGCTTGTGTGAATTTAAACTAAATAATAAATGTATTAATTCATTGAATAATTATTTATTGAATGCCTGCTCTATGCTATGGATATTAGTGAGCATTGCGAAAATTCCTGATCTTTATGTTAGAGAGATATACAACAAACATGTAAGCAAATAAAAATGTAATTTTAGGTAGTGGGTTGTAAGTTTAATGAAGAAAAATAAAGTGTAGCACACAGAAAATTTCAAGTGGCAAAGGAAGGGTTTTGGACCGATGTCTACTCGCTTCTAAAACAAGCAATTTCTACTATGCCCCATTGCCTTTGAAATCTAGCCATTCATTGCTTTGGAGGGCGTCTTTCAGAATAAATAGCTAAGTATTTAAGGGGAGCTAGTGATAGATATTCCTTTATTAAGTAACTTCCTTTAAGCCATCTTGGTGCATACACTATGGTAACAATTCAGTTTTATATGGCAATAATTATGAACTCTTTGTATTTGACACTCAATCATTTTTTGCCCAGTATTGCTGTTTAACAAGTAGTATCATGTTACTCAACACATGTATATGCCTTATTTTCTCAGTTACATTCTTCTTTAAGGGTCAGGACTGTGTCTTCTACTTCAGTGATTCTCAAACTTAAGTGTGCATCACAGTCACCTCAGAGTTTCTGATTCAGGAGATCTAGGGTGGGGTCCACAAATTTGCATTCCTAACATATTCCCAGGTGATACTGATGCTGCTGGTCCTGGGACCACACCTTTAGAACTACCATGTACCTCCTTCTTCCCCCACAATACTTATGCTGTTTGTCACTTAGCTTAAATGTCCTCTCATCTGCGAATTTTTCCTTGACTTCTATTTCACTGAAACAACCAGTTCTCAAAATTTAATGTGTATTAGGATCATCTGGGAAACTTGTTGACAAAGCAGATTTCTGGTCAGACTCCAAAATATCCATTTTTAGCAAACACCTTAGATGTTAATGCCAATGATCCATGGAAAACAGCTTGTGAAATTCTGACTTACGGGGTTGATCATGCTCTCCTCATTGCCATGACTGTATTTTGTATTTGTCTCTGATTGTTTTTTATACTGTACTGTTAGTTGTTTGTATGTCTTTCTCCTCCTACCAGACTCCCTGAAGGGAAAGGAATATGTCTCGTTCATTGTAACATTTTAATGCTTAGCACAATGCAGTATTAAGAAGCAGTAGAGGCCGGGCGCGGTGGCTCACGCCTGTAATCCCAGCACTTTGGGAGGCCAAGGCGGGTGAATCACGGGGTCAGGAGTTCGAGACCAGCCTGGCCAATATGGTGAAACCCCGTCTCTACTAAAACATACAAAAATTAGCAGGCGGGGTGGTGTACACCTGTAGTCCCAGCTACTCAGGAGGCTGAGGCAGGAGAATCACTCGAACCCGGGATGTGGAGGTTGCAGTGAGCCAAGATTGCACCACTGCACTCCAGCCTGGGTGACAGAGTGAGACTCCATCTCAAAACAAAACAAAACAAAAAACAAAAGCCATGGAGTGAGTACCGCCTGTGTAATCATCTTTGGCACTTGTTAGCTGTTTGACCTTGGAGACTTTATTTAATCCCTCTAAGCTTCAGTTTCCTCTTTTATGAATGGTAGTAGTAGTACTTACTTGCTGTGGAAATTAGCTCTGAGATACAGTATTTAGTGTGGCAACTGACATACGGAATGTAGCCAGTAAATGGAAAGCATTACAGTGTTGTGGTTGTCATTATGTTATGGAAGAAGCAAAATAAATGTTTGAATTAAATGAAAACCCCTACATTATAATTTTAGCATCCAAATTCAGGATATGTATTTAATATTTCATTAAAAATCTTTGCTTAATTCTCTCAAATACTATTTTATATTTAGGTATTTTAATAAAGTATTGTGAAGTAAAATCATGCTTTGGGCTTCTCTGTAACAGGAAAACAAAGAAACCGCTTGGAACCAATGGATACCATATTTGTTAAGCAAGTTAAAGAAGGAGGACCTGCTTTTGAAGCTGGATTATGTACAGGTGCTGATATTCTTCTTTAAACAATACGTTTTAATTTCTTTTTCACTTTATTTCTTCCATATTTCATGTTCGATATTTTTTCCTTTTGTATCTTTCTGTATGCTTCTTCCTTTTCCTTCACATCTGTTGTTACTAATTTTGAGAACTAATTATGTTTCTTGGTGCCCATATGAATGGGTTTGAACAGAAATAACAATATAAATTGATACACTGTGAGCACTTTTAATTACCACACAGATAATAGACTCTTAGAGGCTCTTTTAAGGAACAAATTTTGCATGCATTGAATTTTGACAAAGGATTACAAAGTAGCAAAATGATGAAGGTATTTATTTGATATAAGTGAAATAATCTTGGATTTTCAAGTTCTGGAAGTGCCTGATCTGACAGAGTTGAGTTAATTAATTTGCAGCACAAAGTGGCTTAAGTCTCCAATGCAGAACATAAGCCTGGCTTCATCTGAAGGTGTCAGTATATGTGGCTTAATTGGCTGGATATAGTAGTTGTTTGTTCTAAAATGTTTTGTGATTTGTGATTTTAATAAACCCTAAGTAGAGATTTCATTTATATTAGTGCACACTCTAAAATACTCTTTTCTTTTGTTTTTTAAACATTAGACAGTTTAAAATGGGAATTATTGAAAAGCTATATTTCACTGCCTTTTAAATACAATGCTATATTTTCACCTACAAATATTAGAAAGTAGTGGACATCATTGCTAAGATTTATAAGGATGTACTGTTAATGTATTACCCACCTTAGTTTTTTTTATTATACTTAAAGTAAGCCTGATTTAAATATCATTAATATGTATAATATGTATATTAGTGTGCATGTGGGATTTCTTTAGAATGTATCATCTGTCGTATTTTAAGCCCCACATGATTGGGAAGATGAAGTGGAGATATGCTGTGATAAGCACACAAAAAGTACATTTTTGCCTATTTTCTTCTTTCCTCTGTTCTTTGTTTCTGTCTTTTCCTTTCCTACTCTACTCAGAGTAGAAAGAGAATCGCTTGAACCCGGGAGGCAGAGGTTGCAGTGAGCCGAGATTGCACCACTGTACTCCAGCCTGGGAGACAAGAGTGAGACTCTGTCTCAAAAAAAAAAAAAAAAAAAAGAAAAAGAAAAAAAGACAGGGTACGTGGAGAGATAATTAGTTCTGCAACTCAGGAAACAACTAATAGGAGCATAAGTAGTATAGCTCTGGTCCCCTGGTAACTAGACCTTTTGAAATTTCTAAATTCAGTAATGACTGGAACTCTTACTTAGAACATGGCTAGTTTCACAAAAAGCTGGATATATTAAAATGTATTTACTTTTGTAAAAACTTTAAAAGTAATAAGCTAGGATATTCATATAATTGTTTTATAATTATGATACTAATAATTTTCTCACAATTCTGTATTTTATTATTTTAATATATACGACATTAAAAATAAGGACATTATTCAATAAATATTTCAAAAGTGTTCAAAAGTGACTTTCTGCAGGATTTCTCATGTGTTTTTTAACTTCTCTTTGAAGGTGACCGAATTATAAAAGTCAATGGAGAAAGTGTTATTGGCAAAACCTATTCCCAAGTAATTGCTTTAATTCAAAACAGGTAAGAGTCTTAAAACATTAAAACCCAAAGATGGGTTTTATAGATCAATAGAGCACATAGATTTAATACAATCTTCTATTCTTACAAGGAATTGTGGTGACAAGGAGATGTGGAACTTTCCCTTAGATATAATGCATTTGAGAGTTGCCAAGGACCAGCTATCTGAGGATAGCTTAGTTGGTGGCTTTGGTTTGACAGATGTATCAGATTTATGATTAAAATCCCATAGAGGCTGTAAGGCACACACTTTAGATTTACTGTGTTTACCCCTTTTATTTGAAGTGACAAATGTATAATTTGTTTTTAATATATAAATAAATGCATATATAGTTTATTTTAAAACCTCTTACGGGGTATGTTACTTTTAAGTATCTTTTTGAATAATCTTCCTAGCCTCAGTTAACTCATTTGTTCTAACCAAGACAACAAGACATTCCCTTTTAATCCATTTGTCTGCCTGCATTTTACAGAATAGTAGGATTTTGAGCTCTAAAGTTAGATACATATTTATAGAGTGACTGTCTGTGAGACCTCGAAGATCATTTAGTCCTTCTCTGTTTCACCCACACAACTAGAAAATTTTTCCAAATTACAAATAAGTTAGAAACCAAAGAGTTACCATATTGAATTTCTGTCAAGGCTAGGCCATGGATCTGAGCCTAGTCAGATCATCACTCTGTTGTAAGAGGTTCTTCTCAGATTCAAATACAGGAACTTTTGGATTATCTAATGCTTTCTGTTGGCCAAACTCACCGGTCTGTAATTCAAGTGCAGTTCATTTTCTGAAGATTTTTATCAAGCTCTCGTAAGTATGTCTAGAGTGGCTCATGCTGTAATCTAAATTATTTACACTAATGCCCTAATACATTGCCATTTCTTACAATTAAATGACATGATCATGATTAATTGATCTCAGAGTGTTTTCTTTAATGTTTTAATATTTAATGGGAGTCTAACAGAAAACAACTCTTGAATATTGCCTCTAATGTTGATAATGAATTTAAAGCCTCTCCAAGGGATAACAGATTTGCCAGAATTTTTTTCCTCAAAATAATTTAGATCATCATAAATACAACGATATGTTTTGTCAGCGCATAACTTAAAAGACTTAGTGTATTTGTTAATATCTCTTCTTTAAAAACCAACTTAATCATTGTTTTCTTCAAAATCTACATTGATTCTTCTGTTACTGGTACAGTTCATCTTTCAGAATAATAACACTTCAACCACTAAAATCAATTTGAATATTAGAGAAATATCTTTTCATAATCTTATTTCCATTAAAAGTGTTGTTTTTCTTCTGTCTGCAGTTGGTAGCAAATGGGTAATGCATCACAAAGCCCTTGAGATTCTGCAGTGGATTAATATAACATGTGTCCTTGCGGGCTGGGTGCAGTGGCTCATGCCTGTAATCCCAGCACTTTGGGAGGCTGAGGTGGGCCGATCACTTGAGCCTAGGAATTTGATACCAGCCTGGGCAACATGGTGAAACCCTGTCTCTACAAAAAATTAGCTGGGTGTGCTGGTGTGTGTCTGTTGTCCCAGATACTTGGGAGGCTGAGGTGGGAGGATCACCTGAGTCCAGGAGGTCAGTCAAGTGAGGTTAATCAAGTGAACCTTGATAGAGCCACTGCACTCTAGCCTGGGTGTCAGAGTGAGACCCTGTCTCAAAACAAAAACAACAAACAAACAGATGTGTCCTTGCACAGGAGTTTATCTAAACATCAGTTTCTACCAACTCTAAATATTGAAATGAAAGTACCTACATATTTTACTAGTTAAATTTATTTGAACCTGTGGTTCTCATGGGTTTAGTATAATCTAAGCATTTATGAAATTAAACATAATGATTCAAATCTGTCAAGAAGAGACACCAGTAGATTATTTTGTTTTTTGTTGTTGATTGTTTCTTAATCTCTTGACTGTATTGGGGGAAAATCTGTCTGATATTGTTAGATTAGCTGTTGAAGCATTTGGTGGAGATAGTAGCACTGCCTTTGCCATAACTTTTATTTTATTTTATTTTATTTTATTATTTCTTTTTTGAGAGGGAGTTTCACTCTTGTTGCCCAGGCTGGAATGCAATGGCGCGATCTCAGCTCACTGCAATGTCCACCTCCCAGGTTCAAGCAATTCTCCTGCCTCAGCCTCCTGAGAAGCTGGGATTACAGGCACCTGCCACCACATCCAGCTAATTTTTGTATTTTTAGTAGAGACGAGTTTTCACCATGTTGGCCAGGCTGGTCTCGAACTCCTGACCTCAAGTGATCCACCCACCTTGGCCTGGGAACGTAAGCCACTTCGCCCGGCACCTTTGCCATATCTGTATGTACCTCCAGATCACAGGATTCAGTTTTGTTTACCCCTTTGAACTTTCTAAACTTAGGGAAATTTCTCTATCATTTTCAACAGGAAATTTACAGAACCAAAATAAAATTAGACTTTGAGCTGTCCCTGTAAAGGCACTAAAAGTAAATCATAGGGAAAAAAGCAAATAGTTGAAATGTTATATAGTTATTAAAAATGAGTCAGCTCAGTAGTTGTGACAGTAAAGTGATTTCCTTCACTTCTGAGGCCAGGAGGGAATATTGCAAAATTAAGATGTTTAATATTACTTGGCTGGGCACAGTGGCTCACACCTGTAATCCCAGCACTTTGGGAGGCTGAAGTGGGCAGGTCCCTTGAGGTCAGGAATTCCAGATCAGCATGGCCAATGTGGTGAGCCCTCCTCTCTACTAGAAATAGAAAAATTAGCTGGGTGTGGTGGCACATGCCCTGTAGTCCCAGCTACTTGGGAAGCTGAGGCATGAGAATGGCTTAGACCCAGGAGGCAGAGGTTGCAGTGAGCCAAGATTGTGCCACTGCACTCCAGCCTGGGTGACAGTGTGAGACTCAGTCTAAAAAAAAAAATTACTTAAAATATTAAATTTGAGGGTTCTTTGATGTTAATGAATTTTAACTTGAACAGAATATATGACAACAATCTATACTTTGTTTTGTGACTTGAATAAAACAATAAATAATTGTATACTGATATTGTTAAGAGTTTGTCCTGGGACTATTTAATATAAGCAACATACTTTATATTTCTAAATTAGAAACATGTTATAAAGAAGACTTTACTGATTATGAATAGCACCAACATGGCAGGGGTCCGTCCCTCTTTTGTATATAGTTAACTTACGTATACAAAGGTGACTTCTTTTCATTCTAATGATTTGATTTTAAAAATAAAGATATAAGAAAACCAGAATAAACTCTTAAACAATTTAAAAAATACTTCTGAGTTAACTGTTTTTCCATTAAGTCTTTTTTTATACACTTCTACCTCTCCTAAAATAGTATATAATTCAATTTCAGTGATACAACATTGGAACTTAGTGTTATGCCAAAAGATGAAGACATTCTCCAAGTGGTAAGTTTTATTTATTCATATATGAGTTGTTTTACAGTCATGAATGTTTGGAAAATATTTTTGAGATGGAAGTATTAAAGATGGAATTTAAAAAAATTCTAGAATTTAAAAACCCTCTGGTTCCTTTTACAGAATCTGGAATTCTCTACATTTTACAAAAATACCATTGCCAAGTTTTTGCAATTAACTGACATGGAAATGTTATGTTGATTCTACAGTGAACTCTTAATGCTGTCATTTAGAATGAGATTCCTAAAGAGTTTGTCCTAGTGTTGCCTTCTAGTTCATCCTTGGACCAAAGGAAGAGTTCAGAGTGCAAGTGCATATCCCCAGGAATTAGAATCTTTTTTTTTTTCCTTCTCACTATGTACAGAGAAAAAAAAAATAGAATCTTATTTTTTTAATACGAGGACAAACTTTATGATTGCCATTTTCTAATTTTCCAATAAATATTACTGTTTGTAAATTCACCAAGCAGTATTGTTAGTAGTATCAATTCGTTCCTAAAATGTTCACAATGAACGGAGTCTACAACTTAAGGGGAAAATATGTTATGGTCTTGAAATGAAACTTGAAAACTTTAGTATTTAGTCTAAAATATTTTTCTGATTTTTATAAAGAAAGAAATTGAATGGAATACTTAACTCCTTTACTAAGCTTAAATACTGCTGATGATAAAAATATAAATTTCATCTGGGCACGGTGGCTCACGCCTGTAATCCCAGCACTTTGGGAGGCCGAGGCGGGCGGATCATGAGGTCAGGAGTTTGAGACTAGCCTGGCCAACGTGGTGAAACCCTACCTCTACCCTATCTCTACTAAATACAAAAATTAGCTGGGCATTGTGGTGGGCACCTGTAATCCCAGCTACTTGGGAGGCTGAGGCAGGAGAATCGCTTGATACCGGAAGGCAGAGGTTGCAGTGAGCCAAGATCGCGCCACTGCACTCCAGCCTGGGTGAAACAGCAAAACTTCATCTCAAAAAAAAAAAAATATATATATATATATATGTGTGTGTGTATATATATACATATATATGTATATATACACATATATGTGTATATGTGTGTGTATATATACACATATATGTGTATATGTGTGTATATATATACGTATATATGTATATGTATATACGTATATATGTATATGCACACACACATACACACACATATTTCATTCAAGAAAATAACACTTCAATTGATTTTGCAGTTCTGTAGAATAAAATAGAAAAACTCTTTAAGTAACATACTTACAACTAACAGTTAGATCTAGGAAATGGCAGTGGCCGCTGAAGTATTTATTTTTAATTCTTTTTGGTGAACGATTGGGTTTTTTTCTTATTACCTATAGCTAAATTCAAGAAAAGCAGGGAGCTTATGGTCTCTTTGTCACGGTAATGGAAATGGTATAGTAATGTTCTTCATTTGTAAGGCAGTAGTTTGAACTTAGCTCATCAAAGGCCCTAAATAATCTGTAAACATGTTTTATAAAGAAAAATCACTAAAGCTGATCCTAAAGAGTCATTCACTGACATGTAAACTATAATTAAGTGAAACTCATGGGGATTAACCCCATGTTTTCAAGGCATGTAGATTTTACTTAGGAATGGCTTAGTACCGATAACAATTACCCTTCTGAAGTACACAGTTCAGTTGGAGTTGGGAGGCTCAGGAAGGAAGATACAGTTAGCTGCAGTAATTTTCCTAGACATGCAAAAGTGGTTGTAGAGTTCCTACCCTGACAATTCAGCATAGTGATCACGTAGCAGACATAACCACAGACACCAATGGCTATGAAAATAACTAGACTAGAAATAAATAGGGAATTCTTCTCTAGTGCTCTTCTTATACAGAAGATGATGTATATGGTAGCGAAGGATTTACCTGGCTTCCTCCTTGCAATCTGAAGGCTTGAAGACAGAATCAGCTTATGAAACTGAACTGTTTTCCGATCTTCAGTAGACCCTTTCCTTGCCAAGGTGAAGGCACTGGTTGGATGGCTCTTGGAACAGTGCTCATTTCACAGAATGGCTGGCATGGAAGCAATTAAATGCAGAATCGCCATGATATCCTGCAGTGTGATTGATGAAGAGCAGCAAACCACTTCATGCAATGGAAGGAGTAATTTTGTAATGATATGATTAATGGAAAAACAGGTCACTTAAAGAAAAATTAGTTTTGTTCTGTTACTCATTCATATTCTAGAATAGTCTGTCTTGTTATATTTTATTTAAGTAAATCTAAAGTAAAAGTAAAATATAAAGTATCCTAGAGACAGAGAAAAACCAGTTCAGTAAATAACATGAGCATACAGATCTTCAAGGCTCAGCAGTAAAGAGTTCTGGTATACTGTAACATAAAATTTATTTTTAAAACATGGTATTTGAATTACTTTAATCATTAAGAATAAAAGTACATGCCTTTAATCATAAAAGAAAACTCTACTTTTTAACCTATCCTTAATTCACATTTGAATGTAGTGTAATTCATTAAGAAATCAAAGGAATATATAATTTTCTGTCTCTAACATATATTCCAGAGTTAAAATGTTCTTTAATGTACTTCAGAAGTACTTATGCAGATCTTAAATCTGTTATTCAAAATATATGCTTTTAAAGATGTATTTGTTCCCATGAGGTTGAATATTTATTGTAAAGAAAAGCAATGGGTAATGTGAACATTTTTACAGCCACTGTAAAAATCATTTACCCATGGAAACACTTGTAGGTTGTATATGTTTGCCTGGGCAACAGGATTGGGTAGTGCATGGAGGTTTTTTTTCTTTTCCTGAAGTGATATACAGACCAAATTATTTTAGAAGTGCTCTGCTCACCTTTGAGAGGTGGCCTAGAAAATTTAATTTGGCTTAAAACTTGACTCGTGTAAGGACAGGTATATGATTATAGGTTTCATAATTCATGGATGACAATGATAGAATGTTTAAAACCATGAAGTAAAATTAAGAATAATTCGTTTATGTTTTTAAACTAGTGCTAGTCATAGGAGTCCTGTGCTTGGCAGCCTCATTTTTTAAACCAGCATATATTTTCTAGGTTAACAATATAAATAGTATTACATTCATTTTAATCATTTTAACAGTGTTTTGTTGTAATATTTTAGACTCTGGTATCTTAGACAGGTTCGTATTTATTGCAAAATAAAAAGGTTTTTTATTGTATTTCCAAAAACCAAAATGATTTTGTTTCCCCATTAAATGTTATCTATGCATGAGTGAAATAGCCACACCAATCTGGTCACCTAAACAATAATGCTGACTCTCTTAGTCTATTTGGGCTGCTGTAACAAAATACCTTAGACTGGATGGCCTATAAACAAAGAAATTTATTTCTCATATTCTGGAGGCTGGGAAGCCCAAGGTCAAGGCTCAGGTAGATTTGGTGTCTGGTGAGGGCCCATTTTCTCATAGATAGTACCTTTTCACTGTGTCTTCACTTGGTGGAAGAGCTGACGCAGCTCTCTGTGGCTTCTTTTATAAGGACACTAATTTCATACATGAGGTCTACCCTCATGACCTAATCATCTCCCAGAGGCCCCATCTCCTAACTCATTCACACTGGTGATTAGGTGTCAACATACGAATTGGGGGAGGGGAACACACAAACATTCAGACCATAGCACTGACCAAAGAGAATACTTCCCTGAGTGAGATAGTGGTAGGAGAACTAGATCGGGGCATACTTCTTGGTTCATCACCCAAGATACTTTGTTAAGCATTTGGCTCCATTGACTCAAAAATTAAATTTTAAGTTAATCGGTTTTTATAACTCTGGAGATTCTTGGGTATAACTAATATTTGGCCAGGACATTTTAAACCTACTTTGTGCTGTTCTATGTTAAACACAGCAAAGTTAAACAGCGTGTCTGGTATAATAAGGAAGAAAGCAAATGGTATAAGGATTTGAACTCGGGCGGGTCTGAGATGAAAGCCTGTACTCTAAACCACAGTCCTATACTGCTGTTGAGTGGAGATGAACTGTTTAGGTGGCTTACCACAAGTCACCCTGCCAGTTGGTGTTGGAGCTGTTATTACAACGTGAACCTCTGGGTTCTGAGTCCAGTGTTCTTTTTTGCTGCTCTATGCATATGTGATAATTTGAAAAATGTAATTTAAACTAAGTTTTTCTTGAAGTTTATTAGAATTACTTTTAAAATAAGCATTTCATGTGTTCTATTATCAGTATAATATCCTATTTAAGATTAAGTAGCCATTTGTCAAGTGTACATGTAGGTGGTCCGGCCTAGAGTGAGGGAAGCAAGAGTATGAATTCTGGAGGGTTCTTTCATATTTTGCAGGTTAGCAGCAGTTTACTTTGTAATTTTTAAAGATCTATTTTTAAATAATTACAAGAATAGTATGTGCTGGTTGAAAATATTTGAAATAATGCGGAAAGGTATAATAAAAAGAAAGTCCTTCTCCATCTACACCATCCCCTTCTCCCATTCCCTATGCTGGCATGGTTGGCATCTACCAACAAACATGAAGTTATTCTTGCTTTTATCATAGGTAATGGCATTAAATTAATAACCTGTTAAAGGTGAACTGAAAGGCAGGAATTTTAATCTTACCACTTTATTTATTCTTCAGGGTTTTTTTTTTTTTTTTTTGCTCTGTTTCGTTTTGTTTACCATTTATCATAGGTATGGTCATGGTGATTTTGATGTGACTGTATAAAAAATGAACTAGAAGATTATTTTAGGGTTATTTAGTTACTATTAGGCATTGTACATATAATCAAGATCCAGGCTGTTAATATTAAGTTGTATTTAACATACTGTTTGGAGTTCTAATTACAAAGAAAGAATTCTTTGGGTCATCTTTCTTATTTTCTTCCTCCTCCCCCCCCCCCCCACTTTTTAGAGCTTTTTGTATCTAATAGGCAAAACAGGGCTGTTAGGGAAGGCTTCAGTTTTTAAAATACAAGCTGCTAAACTCCAAAAGGTGTAATACTTAAGTACAAGGGTAAAGAAAGCTCAAGAAGGAATGTGAAGTGGTATACAAAAAGGCTGAGTGGAAAAAATGGCTAAAAATGTTTTGTCATATTCTGTTGAATTCACAAGAGCTAGTAAATTGGGAAAAATTTAAATGTTGTCTGATTCTATCAAAACACCTTCATATGTTGTAAAGTATCCATTTGGGCTTAAAACCTAACTAAAATTCAAAATTGTTAATACTGAATATGTACTTCTTATGACATTGGTTTCAAAAATAATATTCCTCCCCAAATTTGAATAAAGGAGATAGCTTTAAAATATTAGTTCTACGCGGGCTCGGTGGTTCACACCTGTAATCCTGGCACTTTGGGAGTCCAAGGCAGGTGGATCACTTGAGGTCAGGAGTTCGAGACCAACCTGGCGAACATAGTGAAACCCCACCTCCATTAAAAATACAAAAATTAGCTGAGCATGGTGGCTCATGCCTGTAATCCCAGCTACTCAGGAGGCTGAGGCAGGAGAATTGCTTGAACCTGGGAGGCACAGGTTGCAGTGAGCCAAGATTGCGCCACTGCACTCCAGCCTGGGCAACAGAGTGAGACTCGGTCTCAAAAAAAAAAAAAAAAAAAAAAGTTCTAGAACAGCATTTCCCAGGCAGATATTCTAATTATTTTAAAATCTCTGGGGAAAAAAATGGGTTCCCTGGCGAGTAAGTTTGTACTTTTGAGTTTCACAATGTACATTTTGTGAAAAATGTTCTTGAATGAATTCATATTTTATCTCAACCATATCTGCTTACATTAGATAATAGTACTGCATGTGTGAGATGTTCACTGTTAATGCCTGCATTTGTATGGATTTCAGGGCCCCTTGCGATAACTTAACTCAGAAGTGGGGACCTGTGACTGTAATGTAGACTATTTAGCATTTAGAATTGCCATACAGGAATATTAGAGATGTCTGAAGTATGTAAAATATTCTCAAGTTTTAATAGTTCCAGCCATATACTTCTATTACTAAACAGTAATATTTCTTCCCAAATTTGAATAAAGGAGTCATCTTTAAAATATTAGTTCTAGAATAGCCTTACGCAAGTAGATATTCTAATTATGTTAAAACCTCTGGGAAAAAAATGGCCTCCATGGTGAATAAGTTTATATTTTCCTTTCGAATTTGACAATGTACATTAATGTCGTCGTGGTTTTGAGAAATCAAAAAGCTTGCCAAGTGACCCTACATCATTGACCATAGGGACCTCCTCTCCCCCATCCTCCTTTTCAGGTGGTATATAATAAAACTACACAAGGATGTTGTGGGAAATGCTGTACCAGACAGTACAGTATTCTCTCATCCAGACACAATTTTCCTATTGCAGAAAAGTATTGGTATGATTCTAATCAGCATGGAAAAGATAGACTCGGTGTGTCAATGCACACACCCAAAATGCATGTTTGGATTAACTGTATTCATGCCATAAAAATGCTGTGTAGACATATTTTCTTTTATATGGCTAGCTTTAATTTGTCACTGCATTCTAGTCTCTGTTCTATAATATTTATTATAGGTTAACAAGAATTACTCCGGAAGTAATATTTTTATGTCTATCCAGTAGTTATTTTTGCAAACTAATACAGTAGTACAAAAGGCACAGTGTTGAAAGATCTTAATTTTTGAGTGAAACTTACTTAAAAGAAGTCATTTTCCCCCCGGAATCTTAGTGTAAAGGCAGCTGCAGTCTACTGACAGCTTGTGGTTATGCTCTGATTTACTGGGGAAGGAGGAGGTTGTACTATTTTAAATGCATAATAGAGCATTCGTTTCGTCATCTGGAAGCAGAGATGGAAGAAGCTCGGGGGAAATGAGAGACATCACTGTTGCTTTCGTGGAGGGAAGCTTTGTAGCATGTTATCAGACAGCAGTGCATATTGAAGAAAATATCTGTTAGGAATGCATGTCACCAGATGTATTTTGCTTTCAAGAATGGTAGATACATCAAACAAGAATCAGATAAAAGCCTGAGAAAAAGATGTTCAGAAGAATACTGGAGTTATTCTTTATGCTTCACTGCCCTTTACCTCTCTTGGTACCTTCCAGAGAAACAAGTATAGATGTATTTTTAGCTTGCCGTTTCCAGCATCAATATGACAACATGATTTTGTCTTTATATCAGTAAGCAGCTTCTACTATGTTTTCCTATTTTCTGCTAGCTACAGTTTACAAAGGATGTCACAGCACTGGTAAGAAATGCACAGTAGCCATTTCCTTGCTTTTTAAGTCATGTTTTGTAGAGATTTGTAATAAGCCAATCTATTAAAAACTCTTCACTTTGCTTAGAGAAATCCCTCTATCGTGTTAATCTTACTAATTTGCAGAATATGTTTGTGATAGATGGTTTGCCATCCTTATTTTTTATTTTTATGTTTGGTTTTCTTTCGTATCCTGTACATAACTGATGCTACAGCGTAATATTTATCTGCATCAGTATATGTGTGTATATATATATATATATATATATATGTTTTTAAAGTATCTCACCCTCTTCCTGTCACTACTACTTTGCTGTTATGTTTGTGGCTGCACTTGAGCTTTGCAAGCTGTCGAATGCAAAGAACAGGATGTGATGATAGTCTTGAGTTAAGCTTGTTTTGATTAGGGGAAGATGTGTTACCACATCTGTCTCAGATGCTGAACATAGTCCCTGTGTTGCACTGATGAGCTCTGTTTTGTAAAGTCTCTATAGTTGATTTCTGTTATTCTTAAGACTGAATAATTTTACAAATAGTTGATAAAAAACGATTTAGGCTGCATGCCTGCCTGTTAGTAATAGAGAAATGTCTCCTTATAATAAGTAAAAGAGACCAAATAAATTTGTATGATATACTTTTGCATTAGCTTAAAATAAAAATATAAATTATATACAGAACGATGAGTTACCTTTTTTCATATTTTTGTGCCTTTATTATATGTGCTTTATTTCTTAAACTTGCATATTATCTTACTTTAAATATTAAAATACTTAGCATGGCTGCTGAAGGTCTTAATTTGTCAAAATGGATTATTCTTAGGGACTCTGTAATGGTTAATTGACAAGATGCTTCAAATAACTTAGATTTAATTTATTATAGTAGTAGTACTTAAAATGCATTTAAGATTTTTAATATTTTCACCTTTTCTCTGGCAAAATACATGAATCTTCCTTTGCTGGGATTTATTTGGCAGCCATTTAACCTGTCAACTGCTGAAAATCAGAAGGCTTGAATGGGGAGAATTTTAGAAGTAATGTGGGTACATCTAATTGGTTGGGTAGAAATTTGATGAGTTTCACATGTTTTGAGCAAAGAGGTGATTGTAATTTGTATGTGTTGCAGATTCTACAATTTATTTGATTTCTGAGAGACTAGCTCTTTCTAGATTTGTAGAGTACCCTTATGTTGTGTTTGCATGCATGCTATAGTGAATGTCACTCAGGAACGAGGTAGGACATAGATAAAATAGTGCACTGTAAAAATGGAAATTATTATTCTTTTTATGAATTTCCAGTGACACCTTTCTCTCATTTCTATACAGGCATATTCTCAAGATGCCTACCTGAAAGGCAACGAAGCTTATAGCGGCAATGCCCGCAATATACCTGAACCTCCACCAATCTGCTATCCCTGGCTGCCATCTGCCCCATCAGCCATGGCACAGCCAGTTGAAATATCTCCTCCTGACTCATCATTGAGCAAACAGCAAACTAGTACACCAGTACTGACACAACCTGGTAGGGCCTATAGAATGGAAATACAAGTGCCTCCATCACCAACAGATGTTGCAAAATCAAACACAGCAGTGTGTGTTTGCAATGAAAGTGTAAGGACTGTCATTGTGCCTTCTGAGAAGGTTGTAGATTTGTTATCCAATAGAAACAACCATACAGGTCCTTCACATAGAACTGAAGAAGTGAGGTATGGCGTGAATGAGCAGACCTCTTTAAAAACAGTGTCAAGAACCACATCACCACCATTATCAATTCCCACCACTCATCTAATTCATCAGCCTGCAGGCTCCAGATCATTGGAACCTTCTGGAATTTTACTTAAATCTGGAAATTACAGTGGACATTCTGATGGAATCTCAAGCAGCAGATCTCAAGCTGTGGAGGCTCCCTCTGTATCTGTTAATCACTATTCGCCAAATTCCCATCAGCACATAGACTGGAAAAACTATAAAACTTACAAAGAGTATATTGATAACAGACGATTGCACATAGGTTGTCGGACAATACAAGAAAGATTAGATAGTTTAAGAGCAGCGTCTCAAAGCACGACAGATTATAACCAGGTCGTCCCCAACCGCACTACTTTGCAGGGACGACGTCGAAGCACCTCTCATGATCGAGTGCCCCAGTCTGTCCAGATACGGCAACGCAGTGTGTCCCAAGAAAGACTGGAAGATTCTGTGCTAATGAAGTATTGTCCAAGAAGTGCATCTCAAGGAGCACTGACGTCTCCATCTGTTAGTTTTAGTAATCATAGAACTCGTTCATGGGATTATATTGAGGGACAGGATGAAACCTTAGAAAATGTCAATTCTGGAACTCCAATACCTGATTCCAATGGAGAGAAAAAACAGACTTACAAGTGGAGTGGGTTTACTGAACAGGATGATAGACGAGGTATTTATGAAAGACCTAGGCAGCAAGAAATTCATAAATCTTTTCGAGGTTCCAATTTTACTGTGGCTCCAAGCGTTGTTAATTCTGATAACAGGCGAATGAGTGGTAGAGGAGTGGGATCTGTGTCGCAGTTTAAAAAAATTCCACCAGATCTAAAAACACTGCAGTCAAACAGAAATTTTCAGACTACTTGTGGAATGTCAGTGCCTCGGGGTATTTCACAAGACAGGTCACCTCTTGTGAAAGTCCGAAGTAATTCTCTGAAAGCTCCTTCCACGCATGTCACAAAACCATCATTTAGCCAGAAATCATTTGTTTCTATCAAAGACCAAAGACCAGTAAATCACTTGCATCAGAACAGTCTGTTGAATCAGCAGACATGGGTAAGGACTGACAGTGCCCCCGATCAGCAAGTGGAGACTGGGAAATCCCCCTCTTTATCTGGAGCCTCTGCCAAGCCTGCCCCTCAGTCGAGTGAAAACACTGGTAGTTCAGATTTAGAACTACCTGTCAGTCAAAGGAATCAAGATTTAAGTTTACAAGAGGCTGAAATTGAGCAATCAGATACTTTAGATAATAAAGAAGCTGTCATCCTAAGGGAAAAACCTCCATCTGGACGCCAGACACCGCAGCCTTTAAGGCATCAGTCTTACATCTTGGCAGTAAATGACCAGGAGACTGGGTCAGACACTACCTGCTGGCTGCCCAATGATGCACGTCGAGAGGTCCACATAAAAAGAATGGAGGAAAGAAAAGCCTCGAGTACCAGTCCGCCTGGCGATTCTTTGGCTTCCATCCCATTTATAGGTGAGCTCATTTAGAGTCATTCGCTAATATGCCAAATATATAAGAAATCTTTCCAGAAAAGTATTATTTCTAGTTCAATAGGCATAGAAGTCTTACACTGTGATTTTAAAATGTTTGTAGTGAATCCCATAAGCTGTGCTTCAACCAGAGCTTTTACAAACCTCTTTAAAGGTTATTTCTAGTACCAATTTTCCTTTTTTTTTTAAAAAAAACAAAAACTTCATGTACCTAGTACCCATTTCAAATTTTTATTTTGATGAAACAAATTCCTGAGATTAAGGAAATCAGCGAAGCAAATTGTACCTAATTGTTGATTCAGGTGAATGAAAAACCAAGTGGAACAGTTTTGATAATTAGTTACCAACCTTTCATTTAAACAGTGCTTTTACTTTCTAAAACATATTTCTTTGTAAATTTAACGTGTACTGAGAGAAAAGACCTCTTCATTGTCAAGTTAGTTTGCCATACTATAAATCCTGGAACAGATTTAGAGAAGTTACTTAAATTATAAGCGTGTGCCACAGTTGCTGGCACCTGTCCTGTTGAGTCTTCTGTCTGCTCCCTCCCACCCCAGATCTGTTCTCCATAGAGCAGCCAGTGTGATGTTTTTAAAAGTGTCAATTAGATCACACCACTCCTCTCTGCAGAACCCTCTGTTTCCTTCCCATCCATCTCACCCAAAATAGCATGCAAAATCCTCCCGTGATCTGAAAGGCCCTCCATGGTCTGCCTCACAACTCCCTCTCTGATGGTGTCAGAGAGATCCTACCTCGTGATCTCCCATCACAATCTTCCATGTGCATCCCATCTGCAGCCTCACCAGCCTCCTTGCTGTCAGGCGTGCCTTGCTACAGGGACAGGTACAGCTGGTTTCTAACCCTGGAATACATTCCACAGATAGTTAACAAGCCTCTGTCTTCCTCATGACATTTGGGTCTCTGCTCAAAGATCTTATCCAAGCAGGCTTTGTGACTCACCTATCTAAAACAGGTATCCCACGCACAGACACAGAAACGGACATTCTCTTCCCTTAAGCTTTTTTATTTATCTTCGTATTACTGTTTCCACTTGACATGTTTTGTTTTTTTGTTACATGTTTCTCAGTAGAACTAAAACATAAACTACATGAGAGCAGAGATTTTAAATCTTTGGTTCACTTTTGTGTCCCTAATACCTAGAACACTGCGTGGCACATAAAGAATTCACTCAGTAAGTATTTGTTGAGATAATGGCTGAAACAATTTTGAAGTGCTGGTTAAATGTATAGCACAACAACAATACAGTTCTCATCATGACTGTGCAGCTCTAACACATCATCTGCTAACAGGTGATGACTTATGTCCTTAATATTATCTTCATTTTATAAGTGAGAAATTTAAGGTATAGAGAGGCTAAATAACATCTCTAAAATCACATAGTAAGTGATAAGAGACAGGGTCTCTAGGTTTGCCTCATTCAGCCTCGTCCCAGAGCACAGCTCCAGGGAGCACGCCATTTATATGGAATGCCTGTGAAGAGCGCCCCCTGGAGGCATGCGATGCAGGGGCTTTTTTCCTTCTCTTTTTGCCACCAACCAAGGCCATACTTGTAGTCCCCCTGGTGTCCCATGGGTTTATGAAAAGAGTTCTCCATCATTTTACAAAATAATGTGCTTCTCTTTGAGTACTAGTTGAGTTTTTCTTTTCTACGGGAACATTTTTAAAGCTGTTGAGGACTGTTGTTTTCTACGGAAACATTTTTAAAGCTATCAATTGTAAAGCTATTGATAGCTTTAAGAATGTTTCTTGAGAAAACACTTAATTGGATAGGTGACACTAAAAGCTTTTTTAAAAAGTTCCACACAGCTTATTTTTTTTTTATAAATAGGATATATTCAAGTTGTCAACATTGTGGGGAATCTCAACCTAAATTGTACCCATATTCATATCTATACCCCTAAGGCCAAGCTCAGCAAATAGTAGACTCCTGTTGTAGATGGAATCTTATACATCATCTAGAATAGATATTTTATAGAAGGCAACTGATGACGAATGATTGTTTTATGAGGTTTTAAAATGTAAAAAAATCTTACAACCTGTGGCTGTTTCACAGGCCCATGCGATCTTATCAGAACAGTGGCATCATATTTTCTTCCTACATAATAACAACAATATAATCAGATTACATTGGAGTAGTAAAAAAATGTGCTGGATATATCTGTTAATATTTCTTCCTAGTTATGAAGTATAGAAATAAAAGTTAATTATGTTATTAAAGAGAAGACTTTGGCTAAAATAGAAAATAAAGATCTGTATAATTCTATATACATATAGATTGATGTAAATAAATCATTTTATTTACTAAGAATAAAAGTACTCTCTAATTAGTTCCTATCTTATTTGACTTTCGCCCTCCTTCCCCCGCTGCTCACCTTCTGCTGTGCGGCCCAGTTCCTAACCGGCCATGGACCAGTACCAGTCTGCAGCGCAGGAGTGGAGGACCCCTGCTATATACTAAGGTTGCAGGAGGCATACAGGCATACAAAACAAAATGAATACATTTTGTTTTTAAATTTGGAATATTACTCATTAACAGTATTTTGTTTACTGTTCCCACCCCCCACTTTATAAAGCTGCATAGTAAGTCCTGAAAATAAATTTCAACTTCTTTTATAAGTAAACACAAACCTCAACAATGTGAGCTGTTCATGAGTAATCTCACGGTGAATAGCAGATATTACAGTGTGTTCTAAAATCCTGACTTCCTACATTTCTCTAATTTATACCACTCATTACCAGTAATACAAAAATGCTATGACTGTTACCTACACCCAGGGTTTCATCTTAACTTTCTTTCTCCATGCTTTTGTCATATCTCTAAGACTCCTCCTCCTCCATCTTACCCCAACATTGGCTGCGTGTGTGCTCAGTGAGGGTTAGCCCTAAGTTAAATTGAATTTGACAGTCACAGCCTTATTGGCACTGCCATATCAAGATGATTTAGAAGTGTTAGATTTGGTAAGATATAGCTGGATTACATTGTCCATACAGGGGAACTTAGCTCCCTGAAATTTACCCAAAGGGAAGAGGTGACCATTCCCTATACCCAGTTTCTCCCTTTGGGAGCTCTGGGCTCAGTGCCAGTGGTGGTATCACAGGACGATGCAATGAGCACCCAGCCCTTCTTTAATACTAATTCAGGCTGAATCTTAGCAAATAGTCTGTTTATAAAGAGGAATCATATACTTTATCATCTTACATCTTTTATAAAGAGAAATCATTTTCTTATCATCTTTATATGTCTTTTTCATATATCGGCTTTTCCCAAAAATATGATGCCATTGGTACTTAAGCTTAGAGATTTTTGCTTCCACTATTTGAGTAACGATGTGAGGTAATTTAAAAAATAATAAAATAGTCCGGGTGCAGTGGCTTGCGCCCGTAATCCCAGCACTTTGGGAGGCTGAGGCGGTCAGGTCACTTGAGGTTGGGAGTTCAAGACCAGCCTGGCCAACACAGTGAAACTCCATCTCTACTAAAAAAAATACAAAAATATTAGCTGGGCGTGGTGGGGTGCCTGTGAGCCCAGCTACTTGGGAGGCAGAGGCAGGAGAATTGCTTGAACCTGGGAAGCGGAGTTGCAAATAGCTGAGATCGTACCACTGCACTCCAGCCTGGGCGACAGAATAGTGAGACTCCACTCAAAAAATAAAATAAAATAATAAAATAACAAAAACTTCTGCAGTGCTTTATAATCTACCACATACTTTATAATGTACCAGTCCTTACCATAACCCAGTGGGGAATTTATGGCAGAATTAATAACCCGTTTTATGGATAAGGAAAGTTAAGTACTTTGCTGAAGCTCTCTCAGAGAACTGACAGAGCCGATTGCCTGTTGGCTCCAAATTTCATATTCTTTGGACAGTGCCTCAAAATGAGCAAAAATTTAAATCTTGGATTTTACTTTTTTAAATCTTAGCTTGAAAAATCACTCTAAGTTTTATGCTGACTATTATTAGCTCAGATCACCCAAGTTTGAATTGGCATCTTTTCCCCATGCTTTTGTCATATCTCTAAGACTTCTCCTCCTCCCTCTTACCCCAACGTTGGCTGTATATGTGCTCAGTGAGGGTTAGCCTAAGCTAAATTGAATGTGATGGTCATAGCCTTAACGGCACTGCCATATCCAGATGGTTTAGAAGTGTTGAGTTTGTTAACAAAAATGTTCCACCAGTAAATAATTTTAGATGCTCTTTTATCTTTTCTTTGATAGTAGCATTAGTTTTTTTTGTTTGTTTTTGAGACGGAATTTCACTTTCTTTGCCTAAACTGGAGTGCAATGACACGATCTCAGCTCACTGCAACCTCCGCCTCCCGGGTTCAAGTGATTCTCCTGCCTCAGCCTCCCGAGTAGCTGGGATTACAGGTGTGCGCCACCATGCCCAGCTAATTTTTTGTATTTTTAGTAGAAACGGGGTTTCACCATGTTAGCCAGACTGATCTCACAAACTCCTGACCTCAGGTGATCCGTCCCCCTCAGCCTCCCAAAGTGCTGGGATTACAGGTATGAGCCACCGCACCTGGCCACATTAACTTTTATTCTGAAACACTTTAAGTTTCTTTGTAGCACACTTTATAGATTGCTATGCTTATTTATTTAGGGAAATAGGTTTTTTTAAAACCTAGCCGCCTTTTTTTTTTTTTTTTGAGATAGAGTCTCACTCTGTCACCCAGCCTGGAGTGCAGTGGCATGATCTTGGCTCACTGCAACCTCTGCCTTCCAGGTTCAAGCGATTATCCCACCTCAGTCTCCCAAGTAGGTGGGATTACAGGCGTGTGCCACCACACCCGGCTAGTTTTTGTATTTTTAGTAGAAATGGGGTTTCACCATGTTGGCCAAGCTGGTCTCGAACTCCTGATCCACCTGCCTCAACCTCCCAAAGTGCTGGAATTACAGGCGTGAGCCACTGTGCCCTCCCAAAACCTAGCTCTTATAAACTATGAAATTGTTTCACTAAAGTAGACTTTGGAGCCTTTTCACCTAGTTCCTTTAATGTTGAAAATAGACCCAAATCTCAAAAGCCCCCGAACAAATGCCTGGTTTATAAAAACCTAAAAATGTTTTATATGTTTACATAAATTAAATAGATAATTCCACCCCTTTAGTGGATTTGTAATTGTAGGCCTTTTGAACTAGAATTGGCCCTTCTCACTACCCAAGTCCAACTTCTTTATTTTATAGGTAGTGAATGTAATATCCAGAAAAGTTAAGTGGCTTTTGCAAAATCGAACACACCAGGTCTCTTGACCTCCCTACTCAGTCATCCACATTTCTACTCCCTTGCTGCTTTTCTGTGTACTAGAATTGAGAATTAATAATTTTCAAGATAGATTAGTGAAATTGGTGAGCTGATATTTATTAAATTTCTAAGTAAATGTTGAATTTGTTGAAATTGTTACAGCATATCAGCTGGCAAGCTGGATCATTTTTCATACACACACGCTTGTACACCGGCCCATGGACACACACCCTCACCCCCAGATCTTAAGAGTTTAGTTAACTTGTTTGATCTATGGGACTGCAAAAATTCAGCCAAGTAATTGTAACCTGTTAACCGTGGCAAATCTAGAAGTGATCCTTCCACTTGCCCTTTGTAAAATTAGAGCCCTTGCTGTGCTGACCTGGTGCATGCTTTCTTGTAGATGAGCTGACCATGATATTGTGCACATCCCTGCTTTTGCTCTGATTTTGTCACCTCCCTTTCAAATACCTACTTCACAGTAGTTCTTCTTGGATTTACAACTCCACTCCCTCATCGTCAGCACTGACTGCCATCTTGCCATGGCAAACATGAATGGGGAATTTATTCAAAATACTCTCCCCTTCCTAACCACTGTAAAACCATTTCTATCTAATAGGGAGATACAGCATTGACCTTTTGGTTATTAAGATAACCAAATCTCCAGATGACTTTGAAGAAGCTGAATGTTAATTTAAATCCATGTTCACAGAACTGACCATTAAAGAAACTTGGTCTTAATTAGAAAATTGAATTCCAGTTACGATAATTAGCTTAATTATTGTAAAAATTGGGAATATTTGAACTAGGTGATGGGCACCCATCACCAGTTCATATAAAACAGGACTTATTGCTTCAAAATTTTTATTTATAATTAGTGAAAAATGTTTAGTGAGCCTACTCAAGGTCTGTTGCTGGGTCAAAGATGAGAAGGCCATGTGAATATATTAGCATCATTTTTAAACATTCTTTCTCTAGGCCTTTTAAATATGATGTAAATGGAGTTGCTCCAGCAAGCTCTTGTACCTGATGTTCAGTAATTGGTATTAATGGGGCTAATTTAAATTTGCCTAGGGAGTTCAATTTTTTAGGATGTCTTTATTTCATTGGGCTTAACTCTGATTAAAAAAAAAAGTGGCATTGCCAAAGATTAATACATTGTTACTTGAAAGAAGGAGCTTATGCTTGACTATTAATAAGATCATTTAACTTTGGCCGTTCACCTCCTTTGATTTAAATTGAGTGTATATCTCAGAAGGCAAATAAAAAGAAAGGATATTTGTCACATTTGAATTTATTTATTTATTTATTTATTTATTTTTGAAACAGAGTCTTGCTCTGTCGCCCAGGCTGGAGTGCAGCAGCTTGATCTCGGCTCACTGCAAGCTCTGCCTCCTGGGTTCATGCCATTCTCCTGCCTCAGCCTCCCGAGTAGCTGGGACTACAGGCGTCCGCCACCACACCTGGCTAATTTTTTGTATTTTTAGTAGAGACGGGGTTTCACCGTATTAACCAGGATGGTCTTGATCTCCTGACCTCGTGATCCGCCCGCCTCGGCCTCCCAAAGTGCTGGGATTACAGGTGTGAGCCACCGCCCCTGGCCTGAATTTATTTTTAAGACACAGAATCCATTAGCAATATTTCCTCTCCTTTTCCCTAAGGATGAGGAAAAATCAAGATTTTAAGCGTATTTTGCTTGAGGTATGTCCCTTCTGGTAGGAGTTGGAACAGAAACAGCTTATTCAATTTCCATATTTTGGTAAAAAGATATATACATGCTGTTGCTGTTTTGGAACCACATATATAATTTTAGGTTAGTTGCCATTTCTTTCAACTTATACAAATTTACCCCTCTTTTTGCAATATATAGTTTACTCTGTCATTGAAATAAGTAATAGTGTTAATATTCCTTCAATTATTATGCTGTAATTTGGGGAGGGGGTAGGAATACTACTTTGTAGCAGAGGTGAAATAAAAAGCAGAATTAAGTCAGGGAACTGATTATTCTGCCATGGTCTATGCTGAAAATTCTGATAATTTCACTGAGTTACATAAAATTATTGTCAACTATAATCATAAAATATAAAGTACATTAATTATATGCTGCTTTGTAATTATGGTCAGCTGTGAGAAATGTGCCTCGTAACTCAGCTCACCTTAGAAGGGACTTTTTTTTTTTGCTCTGTGCCCTAACCTGTAACAGTGGACATTGGGTGTTATGAGAAGACATGCACATTTGTCAGGGTGCTGGAAATGCATTGCCCTCCACATTTATGTTCATCATAATTCTCTTGGTTACAGGGACAGGGCAATTATTTCAAATTAGCTCATGCCAAGAAGTAATGTTAGCTCACAGGGAAGAACTTCTGTGGTAGACCTGGTTCCATGCATGCCTGGATCCAAATACCCAAGTAATGACATCAAGAGTGAGTTTTTCTTTTTCCTTTTTCCTTTTTTTTTCCTTCTTTTTTCTTTTTTGACATAGAGTCTCGCTCTGTTGCCCAGGCTGGAGTCGGGCAGTGGCGCAATCTCCCTTCACTGCAGCCTCCACCTCCCAGGTTCAAGCGATTCTCCTGCCTCAACCTCCTGAGTAGCTGGGATTACCAGTGTGTGCCACCATGCCCAGCTAATTTTTGTATTTTTAGTAGAGATGGAGCTTCACCATGTTGGCCAGGCTGGTCTCGAACTCCTGACTTCAAGTGATCCTCCCACCTTGGCCTCCCAAAGTGCTAGGATTACAGGCATGAGCCACCGCGCCTGGCCTGTGAGTCTTTTTTCGTTTTGCTTTCTTCATTCTCAGATTCTTTTTCTCCACATAGTAGAAAAGGTGGCCGTTGGTGACAACTCAACAGTTTACTGATTTCTACAGTTTTTGTTCTCCAAGGATAAGAAGAGAAAGTCCATAGTTTTCTCACTGTCCATGTATTGAATCCTAGAGATACTATTAATATAAGGGGCCCTGACTGCGTGGTTCTCGCCCCTTGGCCAGTCTCTGTGGATTGAGAGGGATCGGCCCTATGGTTGGTCAGGCCTAGATCATGCCCGCCCACAGGAGGGCCAGCCGCTCCTGTGAATCCCAATGAACCTCTGGGATAGACAAGCATAGACACTCTCTGTAGTTATCTTGCGGAACACGAAGAGGAACAAATAGGATGAGAACATCTTAAAGTGAAAATACTTGTCAGTTTATGAGATGAAAAAACAGTTATAAATCACTGTTTCATCTTGCTTTTATTTGATCATTTCAGTAATAGGTTTTTACCAGTATTTTTTACATTTTTATTAGGCTTTTGTATTTCTTCCATGAGTTGTCTTTTCATGTGTTTCGCTCTTTCCACTGTGATTTTAGTGGTCCTTACTTATAAGAACTCTTCATATAGGAGGGCTTCCCTTCTTTCATGCTTTGATATCTGAAAAATTATTATGTAACAGTTATGTATGAATTTTCACAATATGAAATCTTTAAGATGTTGTTCTAAAATATTAATTGATAAGCAATAAACAGTGAAAGTTTCCTATTCAGATACAAATAATAAATAGAAACATAATTTGAAATACTCTATTTGGAAAAAATCCAAATTGAATAATGGAGTAGATTTTATCTGTGAGGATTATTTACTTTTGGAAAACATTGTTTTCCAAAGCAAAATTTTTGGATATATAGGCCTGTATTTTTTTTTTACATGTTAAGAAACAGTAGCCACATTGAATTTTGATGTGTAGCAACTTAGGTGTCCTTCACCGTTCTTTTTATTATAAAGAGCTCTGGGTCTTTTAGTGAAGAAAGTAAATGAAGACTTTTTTGTGTGACAGAGTCCTCTGTTGTCCAGGCTGGAGTGCAGTGGCATGATCTCAGCTTACTGCAGCTCCGCCTCCCGAGTTCAAGCGATTCTCCTGCCTCAGCTTCCTGAGTAGCTGGGACTACAGGCGCGCACCACCATGCCCAGCTAATTTTTGTATTTTTGGTAGAGACAGGGTTTTGCCATGTTGGCCAGGCTGGTCTCGAACTCCTGACCTCAGGTGATCCACCCGTCTTGGCCTCCCAAAGTGCTGAGATCACAGGCGTGGGCACCACGCCTGTCCAAGACCTCATTTCTTAAGTCAGTTCTTTGATTACGTAGTTTAACACGAATGTTTATGCCACTTAATAACAAATCTGTAACCCCAGTAGTTCATAAATATGTTTTGAATGCATTATTTAATGTCTTAATGTAGTATGTGATATGCCTAGGATAAAGATGATTGATTTTCATCTAACAGAATATTTTATTTAAAAATTTAGAAGTCATTTGAAAGTGTGACAGCATGATGCTTTTGAATATATTTGTATATGAGATGAAAAATTTTTGTTTTCCGTTTGGTCAACTAAATAATATGTATTTTTCTACATTGGAAAATAAGATAAATTGGAATTATTCTTGTTTTTACATAATATGCACATTGGTAATAATTCAAGTGTATGTGAAAAGTAGAGTTTTTGAATTTGGATTATTCCTAATGAAACACAGTATTTTTAAACCAGTAGAAAAGTTTTTATATTTTCAAAGGGAATCAAGAATTGGATTAGTATAGTCTGTAAATGTGAGGTAATATAATTGTGTTTACTTTAAAAGTATGTTTAGCTTTTCCTTTTCTCCTTTTAACATACCAGTAAAAGGAATTTATTATAAAGAATGCAACAATACTGAAATGAGTAAGCCCAATGTTAGTCTCTTCTCCCACGCCTTCTCCATTCAGTCCTCCTTTAGAACAGGTGAGTATCTATCCTCCCACCTGTTTTTGCAGACATACCTAAAACTGATTATTTTAATCCAGTGTGTTTCAGAAATGTTCTCCAAAATATAGTAAGTTGGAAGAGATTGAATGAATACCATCAGGAAATCCAGGGACACAAAATTTGAAAATTGTATTTAATGCTTTGCAATAATGCTTAATCCATGCACAATTTGAATTTCACTCTCGTTACTTTTGCAAGGCATAAAATCATTCTCCTCAAAGATTTATCCCAGTATAATTAAAGATGTATTCATACTGCATGAGTCAGATACTTTTTGAAGAATACAGTGTATTCCTCTTCACATCAGTATTCATTAATCTGTAACAGAATTATGGATCAGCAGACTCTATAAAACCAGGCTGCTTTATATCATGTATCATTTGAAGAAACTTTGTTAAACGTACAATTTAAATATCAAAATCAGTTTTAAATACTACAAGTTTTAGTGAAATTAAATTGTTATCCTCATTTAATTTTTAAAACTTCAGTTATCTTCTTGCTTTTGGAAAAAGAATTACTGCATTCTTACTGACATAATAGTAAACTGTCATATACTTAGTAAAAAGTGGTGCATAGAGAAATTTTCAAAATGTCTTCTCTTCCTAAAATGTAAAGAGCTGCTTTTAAAGAAAGTTGTAAAAACAGAAAATAAGCTAAACACAGTTAGAATTTACTGATTTTGGCCATAAAATGGAAATGTTATATTTTTGTAACATTATCAGTCCTCTTGATTAAAATCCTGATAATATGGTACAGCATCCTTAGAATTTAGTCAAAATTAAAATAGCTGGACCTTTTAAATCCAGGCATCAAAATCCTGGTTTATCATTGTAGTATATTCTTTAACAGGTTTTATTCTGGGGCATTTAATTTTAAGGATTATCGTTCCAGCATCCTATTGAATTACGTTTCTTAGCCTCAAGTATTAGAATTTAAATCACTGATGTTTTTATAAGAGTAAGAATTTTGTGCAAATGGCCCTGGAAACTTATTTTGGAAGCTAGAGACTGGACTTTGTCTTTTCAAAAACTGAGATACACTTGTGTAGGGATGAGGCGGGGATACGGTTTTAGGAATTAATGCTTTGAAAACTGAGCCTCAGCCAATCACCTTAATTTCCTGAAGTGATAATCTGTGGTACATTTAAAATTTGAAAAGTAATTCTTTCAGGGTGGTATATGATTATTGCTCTGGTTTGATGGGTTTAGGTTCGAGGTACCTATAAACTTTAGTACCTTGACAATCAGTTAGTGAAGGCATTAATTGGTTGGTAGAGCAGCTCATTTAATTTCTTATACCATATTCTCAGAATTATTTAGAATTACTAGAGTAATAACTGTAAATCAATTTTTAGCAGACTGAATAGGTCATTTAGTGATGTGCTTTGGTGGTGAAGTGTTAAAATCTTTATCTGACCCCCTTAATAATTATTGACTGTTTTATTATTAATAACAATTAGGTCATTGAACATTCTGATTTTCCTTTTTTCTTACAGATGAACCAACTAGCCCTAGCATTGATCATGATATTGCACATATCCCTGCTTCTGCTGTTATATCAGCCTCTACCTCTCAGGTCCCCTCCATAGCAACAGTTCCTCCTAGCCTCACAACTTCAGCTCCATTAATTCGCCGTCAGCTCTCACATGACCACGGTACGTCTAAAGGGTGGTTTTGTAAACCGTATCTCATGCTCTGTTTTCCACTTAGAGTAGTATGATAAACTGATGTTTCCACCGTTAAAAGAATCTGGGAACCACTTGTGAATGTCTAAATATTGGATTTTAATTAATTACAGAATCTGTTGGCCCTCCTAGCCTGGATGCTCAGCCCAACTCAAAGACAGAAAGATCAAAATCATATGATGAGGGTCTGGATGATTACAGAGAAGATGCAAAATTGTAAGTCTCAGGTGTATTATTTTAAATATTTGTATGTGGGTGGGTGTTCAGCATGACCTTGACACACAAGTTCAGAATTTAATGATGTCTTATGTTTTCTAACTTTGACATTAGAAATGCAAATAAATAAAGTTGTTAATGGTAACATTGAATTTTAAAAATCAGTAACACACAAACATGGTAGAAAAATATGTTAAATACTCTCATCCTAGAAACTGCAGCCATTCAGTACTATTCAGACATAATATGTTACTGTTTTCTTTTGTGTAATTCTAGAGCTATTCTATACATAAAATCATATGTACACTACCTAAATATGCATATATGTGTGTGTATTGTATTCTAATTATTTTTACAAACAAATGACACATGGTATAGACACTGATCTTAGAGATCCTTAAATGCATATAGTCCTGGCCCATGCTGTTTCATGATTTTTAAATTTTCCATTGAATAGTTTATACCGTAATATACTTAACCAATACTCTATATTAATAGACATTTATATTGATCAAATCTTATGCTATCACAAATACTTCATTGACTATATTATACATACTTCAGTTAGCACATGTGTGAATAAATATAATTGAAAACAGGATTCTTACATCAAAGGGTATGTGTATTTTTATTTATTTTAAAAATTTATTTATTTTTGAGACATTTTGCTCTTGTTGCCCAGGCTGGAGTGCAATGGTGCGATCTCGGCTCACTGCAACCTCCACCTCCCGCGTTCAAGCGATTCTCCTGCGTCAGCCTCCCAAGTAGCTGGGATTACAGACATGCACCACCTAAGTTTGTATTTTAGTAGAGACCAGGTTTCACCATGTTGGTCAGGCTGGTCTCAAACTCCTGATCTCAGGTGATCCACCCACCTCGGCCTGCCATATTTTTAATTTTAATATCTATTGTTAATTGCTGTCCATAAAAATTATACCAAACCACATTCCCACCAACAATATAGAAAAGCCTCTGCTGTTACACTCTAACACAGTGTATTGTTTGATACATATATTTTTAATTATTATAATGGCATATTGCAGTTTTAATTTGACATTTAGCAGTTGAACACCATTTCGTATATTTAAGATATTTATATTTTTCTGTGAACTGATTTTTTATATTTTTTGACTATTTTCTATGGATTCTTCTGACTTCTGCGTCCTTTTTATATAAAGAAAGCTAACATTTTTCTGTGATGTGTTGCAAGTCTTTCCTAATTCAATATTTTTCATTTTTTTTAAACCATGCAAAAATATTTAAAATTTTTTCTGTGGCTAAATTTAGGAAATATTTGTGGACTTTGAATTTTGAGTCATATTGTATCAAAAAATTCTGTCACTACTCCAGAATTATAACAAAATTTATGTTTACTTTTTATTTTTTTGTAAACTTACAACTTTGACTCATCTGGAATTAATTTATTCAAATTAGATAAAGAGACAACTTTACATTTTCTAATATCTCTATTGTCCCAAAAGTACCTGTTGAATGTCATCCTTTTCCCACCGATGATACATCATCTTTATTATATACTAAGTCATATGTATTTAATTTTATTGTGGGGCTCTATTCTATTCAGTTGATTTATCTGTGTATTAATGTACACGAGGTTCTATTAATTACGGTAGTTTTATAATGTCTGTCTTACCTGGTAAGGCTATTATTTTATGTTTTTTCAGAATTCTCCTGGCTATTTTTATTTTAGTATTTGAACCTTAAAATCAGATTTTCTAGTTCTTGAATTCTTATGTACATTTTCATTGATACAATGATTAATTTATAAATTAACTTGGGGAATACTCACATCTTTATGATACTGAACCTTATGTTAAAGAACTATTTGTCTTTTTTGTTATCTTTGCATACAGTCCTCTGAGGGTTCCATTTGGTTATTCTTTATATTCCAATAAAAGTAGTTCTTTCTGGAGCAGCTACTTGAGGGAGGTTTGTGTGAGTCTAGCAGGGCTTGCTTCCAGGGTAGCAGGAATTTTCCTCAAGATACAGGGTTGGATTTGTGAGCTATTTTAGCCTTTATTTCTTCCTCATTATAAGGTATCAAAAACTGCCGTTATTTCAGAGTCTACCGCACCCTACACCAACTACACACTGTTTCCTGCAAAGATGGCAGGACTGTATGTTTCCTCATTCTCCTCTGATACTCCATGGTAACAAATGAGGCTCCTGTCACCAGCTTCAGCACACTATTTTCCATTGTTCCAAACAAGGGATGGTTGGTTTCAATCTCTCAGAAATCAATGTAGTGCAGTTTTGAGATCTGCAAGTGATCGGTGCCCTGTTCTTTCTTCCTGTATCCATTGTTTACTTCACTGCAGTTAGCCACCCTTCTTTGTATGGTATAGTTCAGAGTTACAGTGTCTTCTGATATGGTTGAAGATTGAGTTTGCATATCTGTTTCTGATTACATTGTTGTTTGAGGGGGAGGTTTCTGAGAGGAGAAAACAGTGACACCTTTAGTAACATCTTAAAACTCTAAGTTTCTTAAATGAATTTTGAGTTTAAAAAAAGTTTATTGTCCCTTAATAAAAGTTAAATTATTTTCGATTACTTTAACATGAACCTGTCTCCTGAAGCTCTAAGCCTGTTCAGTGGCAACAGTTGTCCTTCTTTTTGAAAGCAGTCATAATGTGGTTAGAGTAGAAGAGTGAAGGGCCAGGACTGTCTGTAACTGTGCCCTCCCTGCCACATTTCCAGTTCAGGGTATCCACCAGCAGGATGAGTGGAGATGACAGGGAGCATCTCCCTGAAGCTGGCTGCTAATGGCAACTGCTTACTGATCATAATTAACATCATGGAAATCCTTAATATAGCATTGCAGCTACAGTTAACTAATAACATAAAACCCAGTGTTCAGCCTGAGTAGCTTTTTCTTTGATAAAAAAAAAGAAAATCCCACACTTCAAGCAGAAACAATTTTAATTTACCAGATCAATTAAGAAAGTTTTAATTATTAGGTGGAACATTTTTTATAAAATTAGCTTTTTTTCTCTTCCATTGAATAGTGGACATTTAACATGATAATGATGAAATGTCAGATTATTATTGAAAGAGTAATTGTAATATTCAAATTATTCTTACATCTTTAAGATTTTTTTTGCACTAATTGAAAATATTTATATATTTTTTCCCCAACAGGTCCTTTAAGCACGTATCTAGTCTGAAGGGAATCAAGGTTGGTATTAGAGTGTTTCTACTTACCTTAGTTTATCTCTTCATAGAGAAGTACTTCTTTTACCCAGTAGACATTTAATATTTAAATATTATAATCTTTTATTCTGTAAGTATGTAATACTTTTGATACACATTGTGCTGATTTTTCTGACTTTATCAGTTCAAGGCCCAGCAGTCCTAACTGCCCAGCAGTCCTTTTTGTATTTTGTTGTATGCTTTTCTATCCTGGAAATTATTTTGTGGCTTCCCTCCAACACCCCCCACCCCACCCCTGTTCTCTTTCTTCTCCCTCCCCTCGTAGTTCCCTGAAAACATAGAAACTATTAGACAGGAATTTCCTTATTTATCATCTCCAAAAATACCAGTTTCCTGCCTTTTTCAACCTCCACCTCCCGGGTTCAAGCGATTCTCCTGCCTCAGCCTCCCAAGTAGCTTGAGATTACAGGCGCCTGCCATGCCTGGCTAATTTTTGTATTTTTAGTAGAGATGGGGTTTTGCCATGTTGGCCAGGCTGGTCTCGAACTCCTGACCTCAGGTGATCTGCCCGCCTTGGCCTCCCAAAGTGCTGGGATTACAGGTGTGAGCCACCATCCCCAGCCAGTCCCCTGCCTTTATACCCACACTTGCTGCCTTCCTTATTCTTACCGTAAATATTGCTGTGCTTGTACCATTATCCTATTAAAAACCAACGCCCACACTTCTTTGGATTCTCTTGCCTCTCACTTCCTCGGTGCCCTTCTGCACAGTCACCATTTTTCTAGTGACTCATTCACTCACTGTTGTCTGCACCCATGTTCTATTTCCTACATTAAAATAGAAACCTTCCTGGAATCCACATCCTGCTTTATTCACTACTCCTTTTCACAGCAGAACCCCTTGAAAAAACTATAGTTTCTACTTCTTCTCAGCCCACACACATCAGAACAACACTGACATTCAGGTTCCAAAACTAATGGTTAACCTTGGTTTTTAACTTCCTAGAGCCCTCGCTGGTATTCAACACAATTTCTGGCTCCCTTCCTTGAACACTTTCTTCTGCTGGCTTCCATCTTGCCACACTTTCTTGCTCTTCCTTCTAACTGAAAGACTACTTCTCCATCCCCTCTGCAGGCTCTTTTGCTCCACCTGATATTTAAATGTTGGAATGCCTAGAGTTGTTCTGACCCTTCTTTATCTACCCTGATTTCCTCAGTGATCTTATGCAGAGGTCTCCCAAAGTTTACATGGCTATCCTTGACCTCCTTCCTGAACTGCAGCTCGTGTCAGCTGCCGTCACTTGGATGTTTAATCAGCAACTCAAGGTTTACGTGATGATTAGACCCCAGTTACCCCCAGACCTCCTTATCCCTTAGTTTTCCCCATCTCCTTAAGTTCACTTCCATGCACCTTCTTGATGAAGCCAAGTATTTCAGAACTAGCCTTGTTTCTTCTTTTTCACTTTCCCCCATATCAATTCCAGACTACCCTGAATCTTCCCGCTGCCGTCATCTTTCACCTGGATTCCTATAGTCACAGCTCTTTTCACGCGTGTCCCTTTAGAATCCACTCTTGACAGAGTACTCAGAGTGAGCTTTGAACTGGGTGATCAGTTACTCCCCCGATTCATCACTTAATGCTTCTTTCACACTTCCTACCATGGCCTAAAAGACCCTTAATGATCTAGAATTAGCTGTTTATTGATCACATTAATCAGCGAACATTTAAAGTGATAATGATGATATACAGTCAGTAGCTGTACATTCTCATCAGACTCTCTTCCCTCTGACCTTTTATGGCTGGCTCCTTATTTTTCCTCCAAATTTCAACAAAATATTATTTCTTCAGAGAAGCCCTGCCACCTCATCACCAGTTTCTAGCTGCTTCTCAGCCATTCGTTATTGCATCTTGCCGTTTTCATTCTTCAAATAACAGAAATCACAAACGGATCATTTTCTCATTTTTCACTAAAATGTGAACTAATAAGAACAGGAAAATTACGTCATTTGTTATTTTTAATGGTTAAAAAATGATAATTCACATTTTTTTAAATGAGACTAGAAATTTTTAAAAAGATAAAGTTAGGATTTTTCAAAAATAGCCCTTCACTTGAAACATTAAATAAAGTTTTCCACAAAGCGGTTTCCATGTGCAAATATTTATAAAGGAAAATGCTGACATTTTACTGTTTTCTTGGTCTTTTCTGTAGATCGCAGACAGCCAGAAGTCATCAGAAGACTCTGGGTCCAGAAAAGATTCTTCCTCAGAGGTCTTCAGTGATGCTGCCAAGGAAGGGTGGCTCCATTTCCGACCCCTTGTCACCGATAAGGGCAAGGTAGTGTGTTTTCTAAGCCACCCTGAGTGTCAGAAATGCAGACCCTGACAAATAAACCATAAAGCCTGTATACATAAAATGGCATGATATCCAGATTAAAGAGTGAAAAAAAAAACCATTTATAAATAGATTTTTCTACATTAAAAAAAGTATTCCTTAAAAAAATTCTAATTATTGCATTAATTTGGTACTTTTTGTCCTGTGTATCAGCTACATGTAGAATATATTGTCTTACGTTTTGGCAATGTAAAAAGGAAATCTAAGTATTTAAAAAGGAACTCTGCTTTTCTTATTAGTTTATTAGCAATGGGTTATTCCGTTGTCCTTTAGGAAGTGGCAATTCAGTTTTAAATTTTTATGTCTCTTTTCTTAGTTTATTTTAAATTACCTTTATAACTTTGTTTCATTTTATTTTAAAAATATTAAGTTAAACAAATATAAAAATATCAATATATGCATCCAGTAGATTTCAACAGAAAAAGACTTTGCCATAAAAATTTTCTATAATATTTGGACAGCTTATATATAAGAACATTTTAATGCTGTCAGAAGAGTTTAAAAATTTTAAGAAAGCTCACTTTGGATGTGGATAGAGTTGCTTAGCCATATAAAGTTGATGAACTCTGTTAATTAGTTATGTATACAATTGTTGGAGAACTCCTGCAGTATCTGTCATTTGTGTGCTCTAAGACGTAAGTCTTTCACTCAACAGGTTTTTTGGACCGATTTTTAAATTTTCTATTCCGTTACTGTTTTTGATATATTTTGCTACATTTATTTTATTTGATTAGCTTTGTTCATATTGCCTTCCCAACTAAAGTTGGGATTTCACAGTCCTTGACTTTGATATGAATACACTGCCTAACTCAGTTTATGCTCCACAATTTTTATCCTTCCTCTCCTCACAAATAATGTAGTGAGCTAAATCTGCCACCTGCTACACTAGTTATATGTAAATGCAGAGGAAGGGTGTTGCTTAATGTGCTTATCCTGTCACAAAGATTTAGCCAAATATTGACTATTAAAGAACTGTCACATGTTTTCTAGCGAGTTGGTGGAAGTATTCGGCCATGGAAACAGATGTACGTTGTCCTTCGGGGTCATTCACTTTACCTGTACAAAGATAAAAGAGAGCAGACGACTCCGTCTGAGGAAGAGCAGCCCATCAGTGTTAATGCTTGCTTGATAGACATCTCTTACAGTGAGACCAAGAGGAAAAATGTGTTTCGACTCACCACGTCCGACTGTGAATGCCTGTTTCAGGCTGAAGACAGAGATGATATGTTAGCTTGGATCAAGACGATCCAGGAGAGCAGCAACCTAAACGAAGAGGTGGGTGTTCAAAGGAATGCTGGAGAAATCTGACCCTTTCACAACACTTTCTTACAAAGATCTAAGGAATATGATATATCATTTTTATAAAAAATTATAATATGCTATTTTCATGTAAAACAGTTGATGAAAAGGAAAACTCAAACATACCTGTTTTATATTATTTTCACACATTGGAAAATCACCATCACTGAACTGGAAAAATAGGTTATTTATATATGCTGTATACCTTCTCAGAAGCAATGAACTACATTCCTAGTCCTGGTTGTTTGTGACCAAGTTATTCCAGATCCATTTCCATCTTTCAAAGACAGGATTGTTGTAGGGCTTAAGTTACAGTAAAAATACTTACCAGTATAAATAACTATATAAATGCAGAGTGATACTGATGATTTTTGTTAATAGAACTATACAGTCAAGAATATGGAATAGCCTACTGTCACACAATAATTAGTTTCTAAGAAAACTTGCATTTTCAAAAATCAGAAGTCAGCTTTTTTTTTTTTTTTTTTTTTTTTTTTGAAACGAAGTCCTGCTCTGTTGCCCAGGCTGGAGTGCAGTGGCGCGATCTTGGCTCACTGCAAGCCCTGCCTCCCGGGTTCACACCATTCTCCTGCCTTAGCTTCCCCTGTAGCTGGGATGACAGGCAGCCGTCACCATGCCCGGCTAATTTTTTGTATTTTTAGTAGTGATGGGGTTTCACCGTGTTAGCCAGGATGGTCTCTATCTCCTGACCTTGTGATCTGCCCACCTCGGCCTCCCAAAGTGCTGGCATTACAGGCGTGAGCCACCGCGCCCGGCCCAGCATTTCTTTTTCATGCAGAACAGTGTTTAGGGATTTGAGAATTTACAGCTTATGATCATCAAGGTATTTTCACAGTAGGAATTTCAATAGTAAAGATAGTTTTTAAAGTAGATATAACTATAAACTTTATCAAGCAAATCTAGCAATGATGAAGTAGCAGTTGCTCAAGTATTTTCTTATCATTAACACAGTTTTTTCTTCACTGTGTTCTCACTTTTCATGCCTATTTATTGTAACCAAAAAAGGGGCACGAAGTTCTCTTTTAATACTCAGGAATGCCTACATTAAATGTAAACTTCTGCAAATTATGTTCTAATTTAGTCATTTCCATTATATCCAATTCAAAGTATTAAAACGTTACACCATAGGAAAAGTGTGCTTTTTTTCCTTTGGTAGTTTACACTCTGCCTTGTTTGTGGTTAAAAATAACACCAGATCTTTATCAGTGCAACCTATGTTGTACAACTACCCGCTATACAGAGGGCATCAGACCTGAATTTTTGCAAAATAAACAGGGAGAATAAGAACTTAGATGTGGATTTCAGCTTTAAGTAATAGTTCAGAGGAGTTCTGTGTAACAGGCACCTACTATGTGTCAGGCATTCTCTCAGGCAGTAGATGGTCATTGTTAAAACTCCTTCAGATGACTTGTTCTGTGACACATAGTGGCTGTTTGGAGGACTGAATGAGATAATGCATGTGAAGAATGCCTGCCAAGTAATAAACATTTACTTAATGTGAGCTATTATCATCACCATCTAATCTTAAGACACAGGTACACAAGTATTTTCCCCAGTTTTATAGATGAGAAAACAATAATTCACTGAGCACATACCATATGGCAGATACTATTTTAAACATTTTACATGCATTAATCTCAGCAACCATATGAATGTGTCCTATTATCATCACCACCATTCTAAAAATAAGGAAACAGTGGCAAAGAGAGGCTAAATAATTTCCCTAAGGTCACACAGTGACTTAAGCATCAGGGGTAGGATTTAAATCCAGGCAGTCTTATTCTAGATCTTAATCATATGATCTCTCAGCTGATAAGTTGGAAGAGTCGATTTAAATTCAAGATAACTTACTCCCGTATTTAAAGACTGTATTCTTTGTAAACTGTATCATCATTCACTATCATCAAAATGAGGCAAGTTAAAAAAAATTGAGAACCCCAGTCAATATCAATGTATAATTGGAATGAATAGGAAAAAAAGGATCACTTTATGGTCAACTCTGGCTTTACCATATAGCATTTCATACAAGGTAACTCACAGAGGTTAAAAAAAAAATCATGCAAATTTTGAGCTTTTCTCTTATCTTCTGATAATGTAACTGCCGCTTGTGATACTAGTTGATCCTTGGTTTCACTGTCCTTAAAAATTAGTCACTAACAAATTCTGGCAGTCTGTTTTCATCTTTTATCCACCTATATTATTTGTTTTTCTTTTTGAAGAAAAATCACTTACACGTATATTTCTTAAATGCTGATCATTCTTTCTGGTATTAGAGGAAACACTGGCTGCTTCCTAGTCATTTATTTTAAATGGACGGATCAATTCAATAAGTATTGAACACGTGTTACTTGCTGGTACTATCCTAGGTATCGCATGGATACAGAAAAGCAGCAAAACCCTTTGGCAATGTTGGGAGGCACTTGGAAAATCTTTCACACAGTGATGTTGAATAGAAGCTTTGAAACAGCTCCACTGAGAACAGATGATAGTAGTGTGTGTTTGTGTTAAATAAGCAAAGCCGTACAATAGAAAGCCTCAAAAAAGTAAGGATCACTTATTTATGTTTAGAATTGATTTTCTAATTTTACTTTATTCTGTAGGACACTGGAGTCACTAACAGGGATCTAATTAGTCGAAGAATAAAAGAATACAACAATCTGATGAGGTGAGAATCCCACCTTGCCTGCAGTTAATTTGGATATAAAATCAGTACAGTCATCCCCCTTATTTGCAAGGATACATTCCAAGACCCCCAGTGGATGCTTGAAACCGCAGATAGTACCAAATCCTCTCTACGCTATATTTTTTCCCATATAGTAATGGGCGGGTAGTGTATACAGTGTGGCTACTCGGGATGAAAGGATGATTCTTATTCTGGGCAGGACTACAAAATTGAAAGCTTATGAATTGTTTATTCCAAGAATTTTCCAGTTAATATTTTCAGACCATGGCTCACCATGGGTAACTGAAACCATAGATAGAGGGGGATTACTGTAATTGTTAACAAATGTCATTTCCTTCAACAGCAAAGCAGAACAGTTGCCAAAAACACCTCGCCAGAGTCTCAGCATCAGGCAAACTTTGCTTGGTGCTAAATCAGAGCCAAAGACTCAAAGCCCACACTCTCCGAAGGAAGAGTCGGAAAGGAAACTTCTCAGTAAAGGTATTGATGTTAGCTTTCTAACAAATAAATATGATGATTTAAAATTGGCATCGTTGAGGTACGTTTATGTTTTCTGTACCATTTCTACTGACCAGGCCCCATGTCAACTAGCTCAAAATTCATAGTAGGCTTGGTCTGGGCTCATTGGGCCTTTCCCTTTGTGAGGCCCAAGACACCAGCTTCATTATAAAGCGAAAGTGAGGGAAAATACAAACAATACTTAAATCAGAGACATTACAAATTTAAATGACTCCGAGGATTCAGGTCCTATCATTTTGAAATAAAACTATTACTTTTCCCTTTGTTGAAGTCTCACTATAAAGATGACACACTGATTCTATGTTTTTTTTTTTTTTTTTTTTTTGCTGTTTTAAAGAAAATTATAGCATGCATTATAAAAGAATGAAGTAAAAGTTATACGGAAGAACATATTTTTGTTAAATATAGGATGTATTATTTTATATTACAGGACTTGGATTTATGTAAACATTGATAAAGTGTTTTTAAAGTCATGATTTAGACACTCATTTCCATTTTATTATGTTGTTTTATTTTGACTGGCAATCAAAAGATGATACCAGTCCCCCAAAAGACAAAGGCACATGGAGAAAAGGCATTCCAAGTATCATGAGAAAGACATTTGAGAAAAAGCCAACTGCTACAGGAACTTTTGGCGTCCGACTAGATGACTGCCCACCAGCTCATACTAATCGGGTAGGAGACACCAGCCCACCGGATTTCCTCAAGTCATTAATTCAGTTTTGATTATAATGGGATCTGAGTATATAGCCTTTCAGACAACAGAGACTGTCAATCTGTTTTCCTCTTCATAGCAGACCTTAGTTTCCCTAAGTATTTCTGACCTGTAATGCTTTTTTTCTAATGTATTGACTCCGAAATTGAATAATTATTCAACCATTAGGAATTTGTCTGAAATGGTCGGTAAGAATTCATCTTCAAATCGTGTGTTTCTGCTTTTAGCATTTTAAAACAAGGATGAGAACAAGGACCTGATTAAGAAAGTATAATACATGTAAATGTATGTGCATATATTTAAAACACCCATGCTAGGATTCGTATCATGAATTGATATTACTCTCTCCTCCTCCTCTTTTCTTGACTCTTTATTCAGCGGAACGGTTTCCACATTCTCTTTACCTGTTGTTACTTCCTTTTTAGAATGTTATCTCTCTGGGGGTCCCTCTCTTTCTTTCGGTCTCTTTGTTCTCTTCTTACTGTCTCAAATATCTCTTGCAGGTTTTATCTATTCCCAGATCTATAATGTCTGTATTCTTTATATTACATAACAGCAATTTATGTTTCCTTTTGGATGAAAGGGGCATTTTAGCTGTGATATACAACTACTAAACATTTGTGCTGCATTAAATAAAATGTTTATTTCTTGTTTTGCAGTATATTCCATTAATAGTTGACATATGTTGCAAATTAGTTGAAGAAAGAGGTCTTGAATATACAGGTATTTATAGAGTTCCTGGAAATAATGCAGCCATCTCAAGTATGCAAGAAGAACTCAACAAGGGAATGGCTGATATTGATATACAAGATGATGTAAGTTTGCTTATTTGAATAACTGATCCTTTTTTTTCCCCCTTTGGTGGAACTGGATATGAAAATACTATATTTCTATTTTGTACACCTAGAAATGGCGAGATTTGAATGTGATAAGCAGTTTACTAAAATCCTTCTTCAGAAAACTCCCTGAGCCTCTCTTCACAAATGGTGAGTTAACTCCCGTGAAAGATACCAGATGAAATGGTTCAAGTTACAATTGGAAAACCATAGAATATTAAATTGAACAAGGACAAAATGTCTTGGTCAAAGGAAGCAGGAGGCTTTGTTTAGTTCTCCCTCATATATTAAAAACATAAAAGTTATTTAGGTTCAGTGAAATATGTATTATCTTGTTCATACATGTTTGCAGCCAAATTAATATTATTGTTTCCAGTCAAATGGCTTCTGACATCATAAGGTACAATGAGTAGAAAAATGTTTCTTCAGTCAAGCCAAGTATTTAAGTGCCATGTAAGATACTTTACTAGATGATGTTGGAGGGTGGGGGAGGAATGGACAGGCTGTGTAAATATAGGATGGTTCCTGCAGGGAACTTACATTTTAGAAATTTACATTTCAAAACTATTAGAACTCTTTCCTATGTTGTGGTTTAGAATTGATCCTTAAAGGGAAACTAGATTACAATTCACCTAGGCAATTTAAGATAAATTTGTTTTATTGTTCTTGTCGTCAGATAAATATGCTGATTTTATTGAAGCCAATCGTAAAGAAGATCCTCTAGATCGTCTGAAAACATTAAAAAGACTAGTAGGTATTATTTTATATTTTGGGGGATACAACTAAAATTCAGCCTCTGAATCCATTGTGAAAATAATCTGTTTCAGATTCACGATTTGCCTGAACATCATTATGAAACACTTAAGTTCCTTTCAGCTCATCTGAAGACAGTGGCAGAAAATTCAGAAAAAAATAAGGTATGTAAAATGCTTATTGAAGAAATGTACTTTTAGTGGCTTTAGTTTAAAAGATATGCTTCATTACTTCATGCCAAATAGTCAATAAAAGGTTTGTAATTCAACATCAAACTGGGTAAGTCCTTCTTAAAATTGTTTTTAAAAGCAAAAGATCCCAAAATACCAGTTGTCACCATTTTAAAAGGATATTTTAAAATATTTCTTTTATGGTTATTCAGTAAGAAAAATGAAAAAGTCATAAATTTTACTTCTCTGATTTTTTAGCTGTATATCAATATTTTGAAGAGGTAACATATGCATACGCTACAACAGTCAAAAGGCCAAATAGAATACAGGGAAAACAGACATAAACAGATAAGTCATTTTCATTCCTTTTAACACCACCACATTTTCTTTGTCAAACACAACAAAATATATTCTTTATATTGTCTAATATTCAGTTCACATTCAGTTTTTCTTTTTTTTAAATTATATTAGAGACAGGGTCTCACCATGTTGCCCAGGCTAGTCTCAAACTTCTGGGCTCAAGCAATTCACCTGCCTCCCAAAGTGCTGGGATTATAGGCATGAGCCACCATGCCCAGCCCCATTCAGTTTTTCTTGATTGTAAAAGTGTCTTTGTAGGGTTATTTGCTTAAGTCAATATTCCAAACAAGGTCTACACATGGTATTTGGTTGACAGGTTGTAGTCTTAACTTAGTTTTTTGATGATTATTGCCTAAATCCATTATATCATCAGAGATTTTAAAATGATGATTTTCTAACTCAAGGGCATTACTTCTTAAATTTCTGGAGAAGAAAATAAAAGAATACCACAAGCTCAGGAATATTGCTGACAGTCTTTTCTGAGTGATTTTTCCTTAAGGTAGAGAAAGATCAGTTTAAGAAAGATAGATCAGTTTAGTGACTGTGCATGTTCTGGAAGTTGTAAGGATTGATTATGAGAAGAGTGTCAACCTCTATTACCTGCAAATCAAGAAGCTTACTTCCTTTAGGTGCTCAGTTTCCTCCATAGTGATTGATAGGGCTACAAAATGGTTAGAAAAAAAAAAAGAGAGAAAGGAAGTGAAAGCCTAGACTGTTGCCAGAAATTCATACTGTAGGAGCCAAAGAGTTTTCAATATAATTATAGCTGAAATAGTCTCTAATTAATTTCAGTATTTTCTGAAATCTATTACATCATTCATCAGTTTTGCTGAATGTTAGGAGTACTGTTCGTCTAGTTAATTTAGAAAGTACTGAATTAATCTTTAGCATAGGTCTTTACTGAAGAATTTTTTGTGTCTTTAATTACACTGAATCTTGAAGATGGGGTATGGTATTTTATGGAATATCTTTCAAGAAAAATACAATTTTTAAATTTATGAATAAACTGTAGACTATTTTACCAGTTTTATGTAGGAACCAGCTGAAACTGTTTACCCAGATAAAATATTACGGTGTATACATAGAAATATTAATGTTTGTTATCATTAGTCTAAAAACATAAATCATAGTCAAGAGTCTAGTAAAAATTTTACATAAGGCATTTGAGATGGTAGACTTCTGTTTTTTGAGCCACCAGCACCAGCACAGATTTAAGAGGAGGATGAGTACATATTCTAGAGGGAGACCAGAAACATTTCTGGGTGCCCAGTTTTAAGTACACCTTTCCCACACATAGTTTCTTTCTACCAAGCCAACTCTCTAGAAGAATCCTGACTTCAACACAATTTCTTCTTCTTCCTCTGCACTGATGGTGTCGTTGTATGTGTGCTACACTACTAGTTAACATGTTAGGTGTGCAGCAGTTGCTTTTCTTTTTTTTCCATTTTGGCTTTTTGAGTTTGGCAGTGATTTTTACCCCCCTGGGATGTTATTAGGGTTGATTAAAGTTATTTTAATCAAATACTGAATTCAAAATATATTAGATACTATAAGATTTAATGAAGGAAAACAAAAGATCCATAACTTTGACAATCTGATAAACAAGGAATACCAAATATGGAAATTAATGTAGCTTCAGAAGATTGGTTTCAAGTAAAAATTGGTCAGAAATAATATTTCCAGACACTGGGTGTTTACACATTAGTGATTTTGATATACTAGAGGGAAAATCTGTAACCTTTCATGTATTTTTCAGCACTTCTTCCACTTTTCATTTCTGAAGGGGAGGGAGTTTTTTGTTTTTTTTTTTTCTTTTTTTCTTCAAACATCTTCAAACAGGATCTTACTCTGTCGCCCAGGCTGCAACCTCGACCTCCTCCCACCTCAGCCTCTGGAGTAGCTGGGACTGCATGCACACACCATCGTGCGCGGCTAATTTATTTTTAGTAGAGATGAGGTCTTGAACTCCTGGGCTCAAGCAATCCACCTGACTCGGTCCCCCAAAGTGCTGGGACTACAGGTGTGCCTGTAATCTTCTGCAAGTTTTTTTTTCCTTTGATTTGAACATTTTTATCAGTTAATCCAGCTTTGGTAACCCTCGTTTTGAACCAAGTCAGTTGTTTTCAATCAAAGTCTTCTTGGAAAAAAATGAATGCTAATTATGCATTGCACATTATCATTAATGCAGAAAAAACGTTTTGTACACATTTGCTTTAAAAATCCTAACTAGGCCACTTGTGGTGGCTGACACTTGGAATCACAGCACTTTGGGAAGCTGAGGCTGGAGAACTGCTTGAGGCCACGATTCGATTTCGAGACCTGCCTTGGCAACATAATAAGATTCTATCGAGAGTGCAGTAAGCTGTGATCATGCCACTGCACTGCAGCCTGGGTGAACGTGAGACCCTGTCTCAGAAAAAAAAAAAAAAAATCTTGCTAGAAAGCATTATTTTTTTAATCTACATCAATTTTTCTGTTTATTCTTTTTCATCAAAAATCCTACAATGGCAATTTCAGCCTACTTCCTTAAGAAAAATTCTGGTATTTCCCAGTATCATCCTTTCTTTCAGATGGAACCAAGAAACCTAGCAATAGTGTTTGGTCCCACCCTTGTTCGAACATCAGAAGACAACATGACCCACATGGTCACCCACATGCCTGACCAGTACAAGATTGTAGAAACGCTCATCCAGCACGTAAGTTCATGCTTCATCTCTGCAAGAAAATTCATTTTCACGGGCAGCCGCTATTTGGTCAGACAGAGGTTGGTTGTAATATTTTTCCCTAAGAAAATTACCCTTTTTCTATACTATCCTCCAAGATCTCAGTATATTTAAAGGCTTGTTTAATTTCTCTTCTCACCTTTTTTAAATTTTAGCATGACTGGTTTTTCACAGAAGAAGGTGCTGAAGAGCCTCTTGTAAGTATTGTCTGTCAGCATTTGTACTCAGTAGTTTCATTTGGGACACAAGATCCTGGCGCGCCAACAATGTCAACTTCCTGCTTTGTATGCTATTGTCCGCTTTGCGCCCCGGAAGCAGGTCTCTAGCTCAGTTTCTGATCTAATGAATATACAAGTACGGTGCTTATTTTGCAGTTAATTATGCGTAAACAATGTAAACACATTAAGCACAGGTGCTTTACTTAGTAATGTGTCTTTTACTAAATGTTGTTTAAATTTTAAAGAAAGTATCTTTGAAGAGATGATGAAGAGATCTTTGTTTATTAACCATAGACAACAGTGCAGGAGGAAAGCACAGTAGACTCCCAGCCAGTGCCAAACATAGATCATTTACTCACCAACATTGGAAGGACAGGAGTCTCCCCAGGAGATGTATCAGGTAACTCTTGCCTGGGCAGTCTTGACCTCTAGGCTGAAAGCTACATTCTTACAATATGAAAGAGCAAATCAATCATAGTGAATTGTTACTTATGATTTTTTTCTTTTTCTCTTCCTTTCTACTAATAAAAAACCTTAATCTTCCTTTTCCAATTGATCTGAATTATCTTCCAGTGACTCTAATGCCATTGGCAGTGCATGCAGTTGTAATGTTTGTCAGAATGGAACTATGAGGGAAATGAGCATGCAAACCACTGTTTTGTTCTTTTTTTTTTTTTTTTTTTAATTCACAGTTTCCATGTAATAGTCATCACAAGGTAAAACAGATATATGCTACTGAGTATGTGGTTGCTGTGATGGCAGAAAGTATGATCTGGGCTGTATAAGTAGTTCTTATTCTTGAGCCAGGAGTTCTGTTTAAAAGCAGCAAGTTAAATCTGTTGAACTGGTAATGGGCACCATTTTCATAAATACAGTGTATTATTTGTCACAGTAAAAAGCCAGCCTATTTGACATTTATTTTCTTCTGTTTCCTGTTGCCACCCTAATGCTTGGTTAAGTATTAGTTCTTCTAGGCTCTTTTGATGAAAACTTTCTCCTGCCAAACTGTTGCACTAATCTAGCATGTTGTTTTACACAATGTTCTCCCTTTGTCTCTAGTTCTTGTTTTAGTCCTAAAGGGTTTTTTCAGCTCTTACTGACACAGGCAAATCTATACTGATGTTGAACAGGCGAAGTGGGAGGAGTCTATCACACGGTAATGTCACTAGTGGATTCTGTGATGTCCCTGATGGACAGCTGGAACTGTAGGAAGAAGGAGGACTGTTGTCCACACTGTAGCTGCCTTGTCTGCAGAAACCCCCGATTCTTGTAAATGCAAACATAGTTGATCTGTGGTGTAAAGTTTCTCATAAGATTATTGTAAACAGATCAATACTACTTTCTTAAAAGTTTTTCTGCTGTTTCTTGTTATTTCTGAAGCAGACCCTGAGGAGAAATAGCATGGTATGGTCTACCAGTTCTTAAAGTCATAAAGCATTTAGCCATGTGTTAAAAGGGGCGTGGCATGGGGCTCAGCTCATTAATTCTGAAAACCAATTTCCCTAATGTTGAAAGATGAAACTTCAAAATTGGTATTATCCTGAATATTGCTAGCCCCTTCCTACCCTCTTTATAATTGTATAATCTGAGTTTTTGCCAGACAGTAAAATTATGGTCTCCATTTTTCCATTTCCATAATAGCATTTGTTAATAGATAATTGCAAAACTGGTAGCAATTTAACCAAACTAGTCAAAAGGATCCCTCAACTGCACTGCTATGGAACTGGGGTCTGAAGCACAAAGATAAACATTATTTAATGTAAAACCAAAGTGACCTGGAAGCAAGATTATCTTAATGCCTCTTTTGCATCCATACGCATACAGCATAATGCTCAGAAAATTTAAGTCTGACAAAAATCAACATAAACATGCCAGTATGAGTGTCTCAATTGTAGCTAGGGCGGCCAACACTCTTAAAAGTTCTACATTGTGTATCAGTCTCAGATACAGGATGTGGTACATTAAAAAAAAAATTATTACACTGTCCTGAAGCTTCTTTATTGCTAGATTTAATATTTAGAAAATCTAATAAACACGAGTGTTTCTGTTTTTGTTTAGCACAGGGCTCCTTTGCCATTTCTATCATTGAGCTGGTTCTGCCTACAATTCACAGCATCCTTTCATGGCGGTGGCTTTCTGTGGTGCAGCTTGCATCTTTGTGAGCTCTGACTATCCACTGTGTTCTATTGTTTTGAGTTTTGCTTTCACATTTTGTTCTGTGCCTGTCTTTCCATAAGTTTTGCATTGTTTGTGGAAAGCAGTAAAGATTGGCTAATACTGACCATGTTTTATTTAATTTTTCACAGATTCAGCTACTAGTGACTCAACAAAATCTAAGGTAAATTGTTTCATACAATTTGAAATATTTTAGGGGGGAATTGTTTTTTGGCTGATTGTTATGGTTGATATACAAATGCATTCCTCTCTATGTCTAATGAGACAGAGCAACAAAGTATAATCAAAAAATTAATTCCTAAAACAATATATGATAAGAAGAATACTAGATTTTGAGTTGGAATAAGAACTCAAAAGTTCATATTCTTCTCATTGTGCAGTTTTAGCATAATACAAAGAACTAGGCCATTCTATAATGTGAAAATTAGGTCCTAACATATACAGAAGTGAATAATAAAATGAGAAGCCTCCCTGCACCCATCTTCATCTCCAATAATTATCAGCACTCGGCCAACTCCGTTTGCTCTGTACGCCACCTGCTTCCCTCCCTCTAGGACCATCTTTACACAAATCCCAAGCATCATATCATCTGTAAATATTTCAGAAATAACAATTTTTTGTTATGCATTTTAACAGACAGTATAGTCTTGCCTTTTCAGTGAAATCACTAATTTTTTTAATAATATTTTTACACAATCTGTGTTCCCTCAATTACACAACTTTTTGAGTAGTTTGTGGGACATTTATAGTTCTTAGAAAGTTTTTTGTCAAGTCAGTGGATCTAAATTTTGCTCTGTTGAGGCAGTAGCAACTGGAATTGTCAGACTTCTTAAAACATTGTTAGTTATGTTTTGTAATGAGACATGAATTTTACATATCATGTTTAAATATCATAACAGGACTCCATATGATTAAATTATAATTCTTACAAAAATGTTTTATCATGTCTCTATTACTTGTGATGTTTATCTTTTTGCCCAGCTTTTTATCTTGAAAAATGTTAAACCTACAGAAAAGCTGCTAAAATAATAGCACCCAAATCCTTTACCCTAAAGCTGCTAAAATAATAGCACCCAAATCCTTTACCCTAGATTCATCAATTGTAAATTCACACTTTTGTTCTGAATCATTTGATAGTTACTTGTAGAGATAACACTACTCCTAAATACTTCAGCATGTATCACCAGAGAACTGGGGCATTCTCCTATATAATTACAGTGTAATTTTCATACTCAGGAAACTGAGGTAAGTACAACACATTATTATCTAATGTGCAGTTTTTATACAGATTGTCCCAGTAATATTCTTTACTTCCTTATACAGAATGCAGTCAAGGATCATTCCTTGCATTTCTTTGTCAAATCTCTTTAGACTTCTTTAATCTAGAACAGTTTCCTTAACTCTATTGCCAGCAGATGAGATTTTAAACCAGAGAGACCTGTTTGAAATCCCTGCTTTTCCCTTCTCTAGATGCATTTTTCTTAACCTGTTATTACAGTAGCCTTTTCATCTTATCCATAGTGGTGTTATGCCATGCCTGTAATATAGTGGATATCCCAATGACATGATTAACTACTTCTAACAAACAGTCTCTGTAGAAAAGTAGAGTAATTTGCCTCAACACATATATGATCATAGAATTGTAAAGAGAACCTTAAGGAAATCTGAAAGACAGTATAATCTAATTGCTTCTCGCCACGGAATTGAGATGTTTAAAAGTGAATCCCTTGCTCGTACCCAGCAAGCGAGAGAGGATGGACATCAAGGTCTCCCAGTTGAGAGCCCAGTCACAACCATTATCCCCTACAGTCTTCAGCACAATGTGGGGAAATGTAAATAACCATTAGAAATGTGCTGGATAATTATGAAAGTCTTTATAACTTGTAAAAACAAAGTTCTGTTCATCTGTGATTTCATCTTAGCGAATTCTTTGATAGAACAGCCTAAATTAATTCTTTGATAGAACAGCCTAAATTTTTACTTTAAGACTTTAAATAGAGCAGTTTTAACTTGTCTAAGATTTGCAGGCAATAGAGAAATATACTGTCTGTTTCTATTACTCAGCATACCTCCTGCCTACCTGCTTGTCTTAAAAAGTGTGTGGTAAACCAGCAGATATTTAGGAAGAAACTAATAGTTGCAATCAAGAACCTATTATATCTAGATGCAGTGGCTCATGCCTGTAAATCCTGGCACTTTGGGAGGCTGAGGTGGGAGGATAGCTTGAGACTAAGGCTTCTAGACCAGCCTGGGCAACATGGTGAAACTCCATCTTAAAAAAAATTTTTTTAAAAGAACCTATTATACATAGCAAATAACTTTCCCAATAACACTGCACTACAGTGTTTCTGTGGTAAGGATTTAATTGTACTTATGTTAATTGATCTTTCCTTTCTACCTTCCTGGGGTGGGTTCTCACTCTGTCACCCAGGCTGGAGTGCAATGGTACCCTCATGCCTCACTGCAGCCTTGACTTCCCCAGGCTCAGGTGATCCTCTGACCTCGGCCTCCCAAGTAGCCAGGACCACAGGTGCGTGCCACCATGCCCACTTAATTTTTTGTAGAGACAGGCCTTCACCATGTTCCCTAGGCTGATCTCGAACTTCTGGGCTCGAGCAATCTGCCCGCCTCAGCCTCCCAAAGTGCTGGGATTACAGGCATGAGCCACCACACCTGGCCTGTTTTTTGAATATTCTAATTCCGTTGTTACCTTGAGATAAATGAAGACATTACCAACCTGATTTACTTAAGGCAGATCCTTGAAGATCCTGCCTGAATGAACTAATGGAAGACCAGAGTTCCCTTATCTCAATGAGCTTATCTGATACAGTATCTATATCATGTGGTACCTGTAATTAGAAAAATCAAAGTCAGTCATAAACATTTAATAACCTATATTAGAATATCATGTTTGACCGTGTCACAATATTGTTTTACCTATCCTATGCCTCTATTCCAAATGAAGGAAGTGAAGAATGCCTGGGCACTGTGGAAGGAGGGAAGGTCAGGTGTTTGGGGGATTTTGATAGGAATCAGCACTAAGCACAGACTATTTTCCTGAAAGGCAGATGTGTATGAGCTGTGGCTTGGCAGTTAAATACCACGAGGCAAGAAATTGGACTCATTAAATAAAAATTTGACTTTGGTTCAAGGTAAAAAGAGGTATTAAAAAAAAAGCTAATTGCACTGTTAATGCTTCCAGAGCTTTAGTAGATATAATTTGATAAGAAATATTTGGGAGACAAGCTTGTCAGAAAATGAACTCAGCTGCATTCTTATGCTCAGAGTCCTTCTTCTCTCTTGCTTCCCAGGGTTCTTGGGGATCTGGAAAGGACCAGTATAGCAGGGAACTGCTTGTGTCCTCCATCTTTGCAGCTGCTAGTCGCAAGAGGAAGAAGCCGAAAGAAAAAGCACAGCCTAGCAGCTCAGAAGATGAACTGGACAATGTATTTTTTAAGAAAGAAAATGTGGAACAGTGTCACAATGATACTAAAGAGGAGTCCAAAAAAGAAAGTGAGACACTGGGCAGAAAACAGAAGATCATCATTGCCAAAGAAAACAGCACTAGGAAAGACCCCAGCACGACAAAAGATGAAAAGATATCACTAGGAAAAGAGAGCACGCCTTCCGAAGAACCCTCACCACCACACAACTCAAAACACAACAAGTCACCAACTCTCAGCTGTCGCTTTGCCATCCTGAAAGAGAGCCCCAGGTCACTTCTGGCACAGAAGTCCTCCCACCTTGAAGAGACAGGCTCTGACTCTGGCACTTTGCTCAGCACGTCTTCCCAGGCCTCCCTGGCAAGGTTTTCCATGAAGAAATCAACCAGTCCAGAAACGAAACATAGTGAGTTTTTGGCCAACGTCAGCACCATCACCTCAGATTATTCCACCACATCGTCTGCTACATACTTGACTAGCCTGGACTCCAGTCGACTGAGCCCTGAGGTGCAATCCGTGGCAGAGAGCAAGGGGGACGAGGCAGATGACGAGAGAAGCGAACTCATCAGCGAAGGGCGGCCTGTGGAAACCGACAGCGAGAGCGAGTTTCCCGTGTTCCCCACAGCCTTGACTTCAGAGAGGCTTTTCCGAGGAAAACTGCAAGAAGTGACTAAGAGCAGCCGGAGAAATTCTGAAGGAAGTGAATTAAGTTGCACCGAGGGAAGTTTAACATCAAGTTTAGATAGCCGGAGACAGCTCTTCAGTTCCCATAAACTCATCGAATGTGATACTCTTTCCAGGAAAAAATCAGCTAGATTCAAGTCAGATAGTGGAAGTCTAGGAGATGCCAAGAATGAGAAAGAAGCACCTTCGTTAACTAAAGTGTTTGATGTTATGAAAAAAGGAAAGTCAACTGGGAGTTTACTGACACCCACCAGAGGCGAATCCGAAAAACAGGAACCCACATGGAAAACGAAAATAGCAGATCGGTTAAAACTGAGACCCAGAGCCCCTGCGGATGACATGTTTGGAGTAGGGAATCACAAAGTGAATGCCGAGACTGCTAAAAGGAAAAGCATCCGGCGCAGACATACACTAGGAGGGCACAGAGATGCTACTGAAATCAGCGTTTTGAATTTTTGGAAAGTGCATGAGCAGAGCGGGGAGAGAGAATCTGAACTTTCAGCTGTAAACCGGTTAAAACCAAAATGCTCAGCCCAGGACCTTTCCATCTCAGACTGGCTGGCCAGGGAACGCCTACGCACCAGTACCTCTGACCTTAGCAGAGGAGAAATCGGAGATCCCCAGACAGAGAACCCAAGAACACGAGAAATAGCCACGACCAACACACCTTTGTCTCTTCATTGCAACACAGGCAGTTCTTCCAGCACCTTGGCTTCAACAAACAGGCCCCTTCTTTCCATACCACCACAGTCACCTGACCAAATAAACGGAGAAAGCTTCCAGAACGTGAGCAAAAATGCTAGTTCTGCAGCGAATGCCCAACCTCATAAACTGTCTGAAACCCCAGGCAGTAAAGCAGAGTTTCATCCCTGTCTTTAAACTGGGGGTATGTCCACTCTAGCAAGTAAAAAAACTACTGTTACACGTTCCAGTAACTCTGTCAATATTTTCTTGTATCAGAATTGTTATTATGCAGCCTTCATTTGGGCTGGTTTCATCATTTTGCACTGTGAAATAGCTTTACAGTGCATTACTACAGCCAGAAGAACATATATATATATATATATATTTAAAAATATATCGGATAGTTGTATACAAATGAGCAAGGTATTTGTTGCAACTTACTACATAGCATATACCCAAAATCACTGAAGAAAATCGCTGGCATCAGTGTGCAGCAAATTTGTTCTTTTGGTTTCATCACTAACAAAAGTGCCTCATCATAAAAATACAGTTGGTTTTTAGGGTGCCATATTGTTAAAATTAGATAACTTACATTGAATAAACGAATGCGTTTTATTGGTAACAGATTTCATTACATTTACCAGTTTTAACACAGGTGGATACAGAACTTCCATTCTTTAGTCATTCCAGGTGGATCTGAGTTTTATATTCAAACTTTTAATACAGTTTTTGAGTTTTGTGTGACTTGAATTTTTAATCTTTCTGTAAAATACGTAACTTAAATGAACATATTAAATGTGTATCTTTTCTTCAGATACCAGATTTGATATAATGTTGTAACATAGGTGTGTAGATAGTGGATCCTGGATGGAACTGGCTTCTTTATCGAGAAGAATATAATTCTGCATGAGGACTTAATGAATCCAAACCTGTGTCATGCCTGTGTGCATACCCAATTAAACACTGGAAATAAAAATTGTTTTGGTGAATTTTGCATGGCTTGAAACTTATTCTGATATATTTTTAGATGTCATCCATTTATAACTACCTTACATGATTAATTGGTCCTGACTTTAAAAAGGTGCCTACTATATTTATACATTCCATCTTCTCCTCTTTCTTGCTGTAGTGGGCAGAGACTCTTACAGATGCTTACATTAGCCTAACCTCACTTGTTGACCGATAGTGTTTAACTCTTCTAGGTAAAGTAATGTATGTTAATGTTCTTTTCGTGAGTGAAACGAACATGAGTTTGGAGTCACTCCAGCTCTACCTAGGTATGTGAACTTGAACACATTATTTAACTTCTCTGAATTTGTTTTCTCATATAAACAGTTAGTTACAGTAACACTACCTATTATAAGGGTGATTAGATTTAAATGAGATACTGTTCCACTTACAGTGCCTGCCACACACTAGTTTCAAAATAGAACAAAGCTATTGTTGGAAGTAATGGTTACAAAAAAATCTCAGACTGTTAAGGCTGAGAAGGACCTTAACAGTCATCAAATCCAGAGATTGTCAACTGTCAAACATGATACTTTATTAAAAGTATTTTGAGATTTCCCCTTTACCATCATGAAATTCATAATATATCTAAATATAACTTTACATTCAGTATGTTATGATATAGACCATAATCCCCTATTATAAAAGAAAAATGAAAGTGATTTATAATAAAATAAATTTTTCAATATGCAAATGCTCAGGTACAACTACATCATGAGAATAATACAGTGGAATAGTCAGATGTTTGCTCCAATATATAGAGTCACTAACAATGGTAACTACACATGGAGATGGTACCATGAATAGTTTGCTGCTGGCGATGAGATTTTACTAGGAGTCATGCCCTGCTTTTAAAGTTTTGAACAAAACAAAGCACACACTTCCCTTAGTTTACATGAGGGGGAGTTCTTGCAGTGTATTATTAAAAGTGTCAAAAACACTTTTTACTTATATGTTTTAAAAGTTACTTTCAAGGCTCAAATAGTTTTATATTATTTGTTCTTGCTCCTAATTTTTTCTATATATTTTTTTTCTTTTGAGAGAGAGTGTCACTCTCAGTCTATTGCCCAGGCTGGAGCACAGTGGTATGATCATCAAGTTCACTGCAGAGCTGCGACTGACAGGCACGTGCCACCATGCCCAGCTAACTTTTTTTTTTTGTATTTTTTTTGTAGAGATGGGCTTTCTCCATGTTGCCCAGGCTCATCTCAAACTCCCAGGCTCAAGCGATCCACCCGCCTTGGCCTCCCAAAGTACTGGGATTACCGGCATGAGTCACCACGCCCAGCCTTTCTTTGGCTATAATTTGCTGGACTTTTTAATTTCTTGAGACGATTGCTTGGAAAATTGATTTTTAGTTGTTTTCTAATATCTTCATTTTAAGGCTATATGCTGTATTTTTATTATCATTCATTTCAAAATGCTTTCTAGTTTGCATTCTGATTTTTTTCTTTAACCTGTGAGTTATTTAGCAATGTATTGCTTAATTTCCAAACATTTGAAAACTTTCTGGTTATGTTGACTCCAGCATAATGTTACATTATCATTAAACATACATTTGAAATTGAGACATCCATTTTGACCCACTATATGGTCAATTTTGAGAAATAATACATGTCTACTTGAAAAGAATATGTTTCTGTCCTTACTGGATGCTTTTTATTTGGTGTATTAGGTCAAATTTAATCATGTTTTACAGATCTAGATCATTATAGATTTCTTACCTGGCTCTTACCAGTTCCTGAGAAGTGATAGAATATTATGATATGAATGTAGATTTGCATATCTTTTATGTCAGTCTTTTATTTTGAAGTTAGTTTACTAAGTGAACATAAATTTAGAATTGTTACGTCTTTGTGGTAGATTGACCCTTCTATTATGAAATGTCCTTCATAATCAGTCTCAACCAAAGCTTTATTGCCTTATTTTATATATTAATGTAGCTATATTAGTTACTTTTGGTTAGTATTTGCATAATACATCATTTTCATCCGTATTAATCCTTTTGTATTTTTCTCATAACAGCATATAGATTTTCTTTAAACATAGTCTCTTAGTTGGAATACGTAACCCAGTTACATTTAATATGATTATTTATGTGTTTGGATTCACATCTACAGCTGAACCATTCATTTTCTCCATGACCAGGGCATTTTACCTATCCTTTTCTCTTGTTTCTTGCCTCTTTTGGATTAATATTTTTATTATACCATTTCCTCCTATTAGCATATTTATATGTTCTTTTCATGGACATCCTTGACTTAACTGAATATAATTTAAATTGGATTCTACTTTGTGTATTTTTTTGTAGAGACCAGGTTTCGTCATGTTGCCCAGGCTGGTCTCAAATGCCTGGGCTCAAGCGATTTGCCTGTCTTGGTCCCCCAAAGTGCTGCGATTACAGGTGTGAGCCACTGCACCGACCTGGCACATTGCAGCTTTACTAGGTTTTGTCAAATTAATCTCCAGAGTTCGCTGGCAGTGTACGAGGATTCTCATCTCTTCACTTCCTCAAGGACAGTAGGTACTGTGTTTAAAAATTTTGTTTTTAAAACAAAGTTGATGGGTGTGAGATCTCTCACTGGTTTACATTTCCTGCATTACTAGGGCAGAGACCATGTTTCAGATGTTCATTGGCTATTCTGGTTTCCAACTGAATTAAGTTTTTTTTTTTTTTTTTTTTTGGAGACGACACAGTCTCGCTCTGTCACCAGGCTGGAGTGAAGTGGCGTGATCTCAGCTCACTGCAACCTCCACCTCCCAGATTCAAGCAATTCTCCTGCCTCAGTCTTCCGCGTAACTGAGATTACAGCCACGCGCCATCACACCTGGCTAATTTTTTGTATTTTTTAGTAGAGACGGGGTTTCACCATGTTGGACAGGCTGGTCTTGAACTCCTGAGCTCAGGGAGTCCTCCCGCCTCAGCCTCCCAACGTGCTGGGATTACAGGCATGAGCCATTGCGTCCAGCTATGTGAACCTTTGATCATATTTCTGTTGTTTTTCTTCTCACAGATCTTTACAAGATTTGGATACTAATCTTAATTTCAAATCCCCTCTTTCAGTCTATAGTTTTTAAACTTTGTTTCAGGTGTTTCTTTGCATAGTTTTAAATTTTATTTATCCCCATTTGTTGGCTTTTATATGTGTATTTTGAGAACCACTAAAAAATACTTCCCTATCCACAGACATATGGTATATATTTGTTTTGTAGTAGGCTTAAAGTTCGTTTTCATGTGCTGGAGTTCATTTTGTGACTGATATTAGGTAGAATGGCAGGATTATCTTTTCCTCTGGTCGTTTTTGATGAGCTTTTTGCTACAAAATGTCAGATCCCTGGATTCGTATGCAAGACAATCAAATGTCCCTACTTGCCATTTCACTGTAGCAAGGTTAAACCTTACGACACCAGCAGGGCTGCTTTAGCTGACTGATTTGTGCAACAGAGAACAGTAGGAGCCAATTGTAACAGGCATCTCAGCTGGCTGCCCAGGAAGGAAGGAAAGAGGGGAGTTGTACTAGGGGAAGAGCATCTGTTACACAGACCTCCCAGCATCCCTGCTATGAAAGCTAAATACCACGAGAGCTGGAACAGCATCTTAGGACAGTAGAAGGAAATACAAAGCAGAAGGAAGCTTAGTTTTGTCCAGGCAAGGAGAAGGTTTAGACAGTATAATATATGCTCAAACCTTCCAATGAAGCAGTTACAAAAGGAAAATATTGGGAATTGGACATAAAGATTTATCGATTGTCAAATTTGTTGACCATGGGGTCCTGAAGATGCTTTCTTACAGACACAAAACAAAACATGTCTTGAAACCTTTACTTTCTGAGAGTAGAATGAAGATGGCAGTTGTAAAAATCTACCAACAGAACAAAGCAAAAAACTAGGTGCTCATGTATGACATTGTCTGAATTTCACCTAGTCAGCATTAGATTTTAAGGTATGGTTAAACTTTCCCAGAAGGTGGAATCACTGTACCTCACTTTTTGTTACTTTTTTGTTTTTTTGAGACAGGGTCTCACTCTGTCACCCAAGCTAGAGCACAGTGGTACCATCTCTGCCAACTCAGGCTTTCTCATCTGACCACACAACACAGAAAATGATTTGAGTAGCTATTCTCAAAATTCTTCCAAGGATGGATGGTACCTATCCAGTACGTTAGATCCGTAGAAGAAAAGTCAATTCATTACACATAACAATGTCTTAGGATCATCACATACATGTTTAAGCAAAAACATTCCATGGCACATTCTTCACTAAGGCAATAAGGAAGGCAGTAGATGTAATACAGTAGTTAGCTGGGATTCTGAGAGTTGGCAGGCTAACTTACTTCAGATCCTAGCTCTGGCACTTAGAGACAGTAGTGTCTATCAAGGATGTAATGAGTATGTCAGGGCTGATAAAGTGCCTGATACATAACTACTGCCATATATGTCAATTATCCACAAGACTGTAAGCCCCACAAGGGTAGAGGTCTTTGGTTTACTGGTGTATTCCATGCCTAGAACAATTGGCAGGAAGATAGCTGGCACACAGAAAATATTTGTTGGATGAAGAGGGATTTTGTTCAGAGCCTAGACTGAGAAAAACAATTACATGGTTAGGAGCAGGGCCATTGTATAATTTGTCTAACACTGGACACTTGAAAATAAAGGACCTTGATCTATGTGGCATTGATTGTTGTGTATGATGGGAAGTGGGGATCTATATTTTTTATCCTGTGGTCCCAATACCATGTACTGAAAGTACCCCGCTTCCCCTCTGGGGTGCAATGCCAGCTCTGCCATGTCACTTCCCATATATGTGTTGGACTGTGTGGGGCTCACTGTTCCATTGGCCAGTCCTAGTCCATTGGTCCTAATACACACCTTATAAATCTTGATAGGAAATCTTCCCTGCCTGTTTCTTCTTATCTAGGCCATTCTGGGTCCTATGAGCTTACACATGAATTTATTTTATAACTCAATATGATGTTGTCTTTACTTTTTATTGAGAAGATTCTTCTGTTCTCTTTAATTTCTCAAGTTGAATGCTCAGGCCGAGTATCAGTTATTTAAGATTATACATTTCCTTGTAAATAGTATACGCTGTGTCAAACAAGATTTAATGCTAAGTATTTTTGTATTTCCTATTACGATTTTGTCTTGACACATGGGTTGCTCAGAAATATGTTTTAAATTTTCCAAAGAGATGGGATTTTTCTAGTTTTTGTAGTTTTCTAAACTGCGTTGTGGCAGAATATGTGGTCTGTGTGATCCTAGTTCTTTGAAATTTGTTGAGGCTACTGTACAATCAGTCCTAACTAATGTATGTGCGTTTGGGAAAGATCTGTACTCTCCAGTTGAAAGGCACACATCATTGAGTGTATGTCTATTGTGATTTCAAATCCATACCTGATCTGACGGATCAAAATTCATGTGATTTTGGGAGGTCTATCAGTTACTGAGCATGGCTGCCCCCTGGGGTGGATAATGAATTTGTCACTTTCTCCTTGTCGGTTTTTTTTGTTTGTTTGTTATTTGTTGTTGTTTTGCACATTTAGAATGGCTATAGCTTCCTGTTTCTTCACTTGTGATTACATAATAATTAAATTTTTATTATTTTCTAGTGATTCTTTTCATTTCTAGTTAAAGTCTATTTTGTATTTTGCCATATATTAATTTAGTTACACTAGCTTTGTTTTGGTTTGTGTGTTTTTCATTCTTGGTGTATTTTTTCCATTCCATTTCAATCAGTTCTAACTAATGGTGTAGGTGTGTTTGAAAAAGACATGTACTCTCCAGTTGAAAGGCACACACACTATTGAGTATATGTCTTTAATCTTTAATATCTTTTGTCTTTATATATTAAATGCCACATAGCTACATTTCCTTTCCTTTCCCTTGTTTTTAAATCAATCTTACAAACCGTACCATTTAATTTTCCCAGTTAGTCATTTTCCATTGATAGTACTTACTGATCTGTTTTCATCATCTGTTGAATTGCGTTTTGGGGTTTTTTCATGTGACCGCTTTTTGGTGACATGTTTTTCATTCTTAATTTAGATGGATTTTTTCCTTCACTTTTCATTTCCTCCCTAATTTCTATCCTTTTAATGCACACCCTAGGAAATTTAATATGCATATGAAACATTTAATCAATAGCTGTACATTTCTCACAAACAACACAAAAATCTAGGCCTAATTTAAGTCCAGTCATCCTCTCCCAACTTACATACTATCATTGTTGTTTTATACAATCAATGCCAATGGTTAGATTCTTATATTTTTACCATTTTCAATAATCACTGTTCCTTCTTGAACTGCAGACCTACCTTCTAGGATAATTTTCCTTCTACCTAAATTGTGTCTTTCAGAAGTTTTAGTGAGAGTCATTAGGGATAAACATTCTCAGCTTTGGTTTATCTTTAAATGTAATTATTTTGCTTTCACACTTGAAAGATCATTATGCTGGATACACAAATAGGTACACAGCAATCTTTTCCCTCAACATTTTGGAGATATTAGTCCCTTTTTCTTGGCTTCTGGTGTTGCTGCTATGAATCAGTTTTCGGTCTGGGTCTGTGTATTTTTATTCTCAGACTGTTTTAAGATCGTTTCTTTGTCCTGGGTGTTCTGAGGCTTTGCCGCAATGTGTTTAGATGTGGGTTTCTTTTTATTATTCTGCTTAGGATTTGTTTGGCTTGCTGAAACTGAGGATTGGTATCTTTTGTCACTTCTGTAAAATGTCTCAGTCACTTTTAATATTGGCTCTTCCCCCTTTGCTCTGTTATCTCCTTTAGGAACTCCTCCTGTTAAATGTATGTTGAATGAACTTACTCTATTCTCTGTATTTTTTACCTTATTGTTTATATTTTACTTCTCATTTTCTCTCTGTGCTGCATTCTGGGTAAGTTCTTCAGAATTATATTCCAATTTATTATTTTGCTTTCAGCCATGTCTAATTAATCTGTTCAGTGAGTTTTAAATTTCACTTCTCTCAGTTCAGAAAGTTCTCTTTAGCTGTTTTTAAAACAGCCTAGTCAGTTTTGAGATCTCTCTTGCTTGCGTCACATTTTATCCCCTTTTATTTCTGTAAAATATAAAACAAATTTTATAAGAATTATAGGACCAAACTGCCTGACTTCAAATCTAGACCTTACCATTTACAAAGTGGATGTGTTTGGACAGGCTACCCAACTTACATATTAGTTTTCCTCACATGTAAAATGAGAGAAATAATAATCCTTGTCTTGGTTATTGTGTTTTCTGTTATTTTATATCTGGATCCAATAGCTATCATACCTTCAGTTTTAGCAGGTTTGATTCTTTGATATTTCTACTGACTCGTGCCTACGGTGATCTGCTTTCTCATATGGTAAAGCATGTGTTCACAGTTTATACAAATCAGGGTAGTAAACTTCTTTTATCATTATCTTTGAGCCAGAAAAGTAAATGTTTGTCATGGTGTACATAGTTCAGTATACCCAAATGATACTTCATCTTTTTTTTAATCTTTGAGAATACCCAAAGAGTGCTTTTTAAAGACTAATGGGCAGGAGAAATCATAAACCATATTGATAAATGCACATTTACACAGTGACTTTGGAAGACAGCGTAAGATTCCTAGTAGCTCAGACTCAGGAGTCTCAGGAAGGTTTTCTTAGAGGATTCCTTATCTTAAGAATCTGAGAATAAAAGTCTATCGGTAAGTAAAACCACCGAGAGCCACCGTGAAGCCAGGTGACTTTATAATAATACACTCCCCTGTGGCTAACCTCAGATACCAAGAAATCAAAAACCATTAACCTGCGCAATAAGCCTTGACATTTTTAGACTATACTGTTGACACCCCCCCGCCAAAAAAAAGTCTCCTTTATTTCATGTTTTGAGCAGCCAGAGAGCCTTGCATCTTTATCATTCTCTCTCCGTTTTGGCTCGCGTGACTGACTTGAAAAGCCTATTAAAGTTTCCCTTAGGCCATGTTGACTTTCTTATAACATTCCACATTTTTTCCTTCTCATGAATTCTTAGAAGGAGAAATATCCAATTATTCCCTTTCCATTGGCGTGACCTCTTCTGCAAAGCTACCTGTGGCCCCACAGGATGCTTGAGCCGTGGGGTAACGAGGGGAGCCAGAGCTTTGTTTACAGACCCTCTTGGTTCCCGGGGGTTCATTATTGATTAGCAGACACTTCCCATCCCTGCCCTGAGAAAACATCATTCAAACAGATTTATCCTCAAGAAATGAGCAAAATAATCTTATGCTTGGAGATTTCTCATGGAGGGGTTGGAGAAAACAGAACAAAAACTTAAATCATGTAGTCAACCACAAAAACAGAAATGTGGCTTTTTCTTGTTTAAAGGAGTGCGGTATTACAGTTCTAGTATTGACAGCATTTTAAATGTTAGAATATAGTCATCATCCCATTCCTCCAGCCTATTTGAGCAGAAATCATGCAAACAAAAGTCATAAAACTGTAGCTTTAGCATTTCTTCCTTCCTTGGGTTTCTTACCCAGATGAGAAGGGGCTGAAAACTGAAGCTCCACCCCTGATGTCCTTTCTTATGTAACCTTGTCCCAGAATTTGTCATGATCATGCCCTCCAGCTGCAGCTCCTGATAGCTTTTTCCAGCCTGTCCCTCACCTAATTATTTTCATCTCATGTGGTCTTACTGAACTGATTGCTTGCCTGTGGCCATAATAAGACAGTGTTCAAGGCGAACAAAAAGATGTCACATAAAAATCCAGACTTTTTAAAAACTGGAAGGTCTAGCAGCGCTAGTCCCCCTACAGGGTAGTGGCAGGTTGTAGTCACCCCTTAGAGAGTGCATGTGTGCTCCCCAGTTTTCTCAGCCCCACCAGGCTGCTTCCCCTACCTGCCTGGACCCGCTGCACAACAGTACTGCAATCACTGCTGTAAACTCCAAATTACTACCCTCCCTCCTGGCATGAATGAGATGTCCTTGAATTAGAAATACAACAACCCTTTGGCCTCTCCAGCCAGTGCCAATACATTCTACCCAATTGACTCTACGTCTCTACCCAATCCCAGCAATTCATCTGGGATAAGAAAGAATAGGAAAGGACAATTGAGAAGCAGTTCTCCTTTGGACATACGCATTTCCGTACTGCCAAATTCCCTGCCTCCACCACTTCGTGTATAACAGCCAGCATTCACTGAGCACATACTGTGTGCCAGGTCCTGTCCCAAGTATTTGATATGCATCAATACACAGGTCTCACAACTGCGCAGTCAACAGATTGTGACGCAGAGTCCCGGTTATTTCCCAGTACTGCTTCTTAGAGACCACACTTCTCAGCCTCCTTCGCAGCTAGGTGTGGCCACGGGACTAGATGAAGTGGTTTAACGCAAACTCCAGCCACTGCGTGCACACGCAGGGGGCATGGGCTTCTATATGCTTTCCTCTTACCACAGACTGGACACAGCCCGGCTTCCACATCCCCTTGAAACACACGGGAATCTCTAAACGAGAGCCTTGCACAGTGGATCCCAAATAGATGACACTGTGGGCCGCCTACCTCTGGGCTGCTTGGATATGAGAAATCAACTTCTCTCGTTTCAACCATTATTACTTCGGGTTTTCTGTCATGTGCAGCTGAACCTAGCCCCGGATGATACAGAAGTATAATATCCCTGTCTTATGATGAAGAAACTCAGGCACAGAGAGATTCAGCCATTTGTCCAACGTTAGCTCAGGACAATCTTAGGAAAGGAAACTCTGAGATCTCCACCTAGATCAGATCCCCCCACCACCAGGATGTACTAACGGTTAGTGATGGTGTAGGATCAGATCCCCACACGCCCCTGAATGTTCTGATGGTTAGTGACAGTGTAGGATCAGATCCCTCCCCATCCCCCACATGTTCTAATGGTTAGTGATGGTGTAGGATCAGATGCCCCCATCCCCCACATGTTCTAATGGCTAGTGATGGTGTTAATCTGTCAGATTGACTCCAGTGGTTCCAGTTTTCATTTTGATAACATAGAATTCCAGAACTTACAAAAATTTGAGAGATTTCTACCCCTTTGCAATATACTAAGAACACAAAGTGAATGGAAACATCAGGTTAGTATTGTGTATTTGAATAAAATCTGGCCCACCTGATGATTTTACTTTGTTTTTGAGACAGAGTGTCACTCTGTCACCCAGACTGGAGTGCAGTGGTGGGATCTCAGCTCACTGCAACCTCCGCCTCCTGGGTTCAAGCGATTCTCATGCTTCAGCCTCCTGAGTAGCTGGGATTACAGGTGTGTGCCACCATGCCTGGCTAATTTTTTCTACATTTAGTAGAGATGGGGTTTCACTGTGTTGACCAGGCTGGTCTCAAACTCCTGGCCTCAAGTGATCCGCCCACCTCATCCTCCCAAAGTGCTGGGATTACAGGCATAAGCCATCCCACCTGACCCACTTGAGGATTTTAGGTGATGATGTATTATTTATGCCACTTAGAAACGAGGTTTTTCTTTTTTTCCATGCCCCAAAGTTATAACAAGAAACAAGGCTTTTCTGAAACAATAGAATTTACTGGGCGAAGTATATAAAAAACAGAACACATAGAACCCAGAAGTTTGTTTAAATGCATTTAACTTCTCTTACATATGTAATTTAAACATGCTTTTAGTTGCTAACTCAGCCATTTTCATAAGCAATCTCAGTTTTTCACAGGAAATTGAAGCTCAGAGTAAGAGCTGTGAGAAATAAAACTCCCTCAAGGAAAGATGCTTTGATTTCTTTGAAATAATTTCATTTTCTGCTACCAAAAGTCATTTCAGAGACAGGTAAAATACTTATTTGCAATGAGTCAAGCTGAACCTACTACACACTCAATTCCTACTTGAAATTCAAATAACAGCTTTGTGCACATAAATTCTTAAAAGCAAAACGAAATATATCAGGTCTGCAAAGATTCCGTTGCCACATTCTAGGATGACTGCCCTCATTTGGTTCCCCAGAGCTTTCCCACTGACAACAATGGCTTTGCAGACGTTGCCTGGATTCCTCCTTGACTCAACCTCTGGTGCCTTTTTGAAGGTTCTTGGCTTCTGGAAGCCGCTCACACATCGTGGCCACTCTCCCTGACTTCAGAGCCACACTTGTCACCATCACATCACTCACAACGTCACTGTCTCCTCAGCCACCTTCTCCTATCCCTGATGATCTTCTCTCCCTCCTTCTGTCCTTTGTTCCAGGCAACAATTGCTACCTCCAATCAGGTGCCATTTTCCAGCCCTGTTTCCCACTGGGGAAACCATGAGTAGAGGTCTCGGGAAAAAGAAGCTGATTGGGTGACTTCACTTCCTCAAAGCCACGCTCGAGTCTTTTCTAATTCTGCAGCAGGAAGACAGCCTAGCAGAAAGCTATTTTTCTTTCCTGGGGCACCAGAGGCTGGCACTGAGGTGTGGAAGGTAGCCAGAACCTCAGGCAGACCTGGAGCTGACTCCCGAGTGTGGAACTCTCTCAGCTGGGCCATGTGCCACTCAGGTCCATCTGAGGGACTGCGCTCTTCCCAGATCAAGCTGCTGTCACCACCTCAGGGGGTACCAGAAGTGGGGTGGCATTTTCTCTGGCAGCAAAGGGAGCCGTTAAAGCCCAGGGGTGGTAGATGGTATGGCTGCACACAGGATGGGGGTGTTTTGGGGAAGCATTTTTTGGGAGGTCAGCCCTTTAGACTATGGTGTGACTGACCTTGAGACAGCAACTGAGCTAATTTTTCAAATCCTTGGTCTCCAGTTAAAAAACCAAAAATGTGAAGATCTTGTTCATTTTTCTCAACGCCTGCACCTTGCCAGAAACACCTGACATTGCCGTAGCTAAAGAATACAGGAAATGTGCCCGACTGCCTGGACAGTGACTGACGTGATGGAATCCAGAGATGTCCCCCCAGTGTCACCCATGGGCAAGCAGTGTGTTTTAATGCTGCAGAAGGTGGAGGTGGAAGGAAGGGGTGGAGAAGTGCGGCCTCGGACCAACTGGAAGCAAGTCACCCCACTCAGCTCGACAGGCATCAGGTGGGGTCACCCACTTTGTCAGCCTCTGCCACCTGTCCCCTGAGCTTCTGCACAGCCACAAATCAGACTCAGGAACTCCCTCAGCTTTTTCTTTTTTTTTCCTACTTTCTTTCCTTCTTTATTTAGAGACAGGGTCTTGCTCTGTCTCCCAGGCTGGAGTGCAGTGGCATGATCATGGCTCACTACAGCCTCGACCTCCCAGTCTCAAGCGATCCTCCCACCTCAGCCTCCCAAGTAACTGGAACTACAGGTACACACCACCATGCCTAGCCATTAATTTTTTTTTTAAAGACAGGGTCTCACTATGTTGTCCAGTCTGGTCTCAAGCTCCTGGGTTCCAGCAGTCCTCCTGCCTGGGCCTCTCAAAGTGCTGGAATTACAGGCGTGAGCCACTACACCCAGCCCCCCTCAGCTCTTTCTGAGCCTCCACTCCCTTTCATCATTCCCCTCACTGCGTTCAAAACACATTTTTCTGCTTAAAATCCACAAATACTTTGCTTTTGCCTACAAAGCAAGTGACTAACTTGGTTGCCTAGCATAGGAAGCCCTTATTTTAGTTCTAAGTACTCCTACGCCAAGGCACTCTGCCCTCCAGCCTGATGACGTGTGTCCTTGGCTTGCCTTAAAGTGGGCCCTCTCTTCTCTACACTTGCACCTACCCTGAACCTTCACACTGGCAGCACCGTGACTGTGTGTCCATTTCTGCCTTTCCTGCCGGATATTGAGATCCTTGAGGACAGGGGTGGAGTGTTACCCACATTGCTGGCTAAGGAGGCACACAGGAGACCTGGTGCCATTGCAGGTTTTGTGCCCTCAAGGCAGGAGAGCAGTGGGGGAGACCACACTCTCTAAGGCATGCAGGGCCAGCGCCTCTCCAGGGAAGAGGGCCAGAGTGGCCAGGGCCTGGTCGAGGTGGAGCAAACCTTTAGCAAGGCTCCCCTCCACCACACGGTGGGCCTGCTCCTCCTGCACCCCACTGGCAGCTCCCAAGAGTCCTGGTGACCAGATGGCTCAGCAACCTTCTCTGACATCCAGCCTCTGCCTGCCCACTCCTTTCCTCTTCTCTCTGCCCATCAAGCTTCTGCTCAGTGACAGCTCCTCTGGGAGGCTTTCCTTTCTGCCCAGAGCACAGCTTCTCTACCTCGAGGTTCCAACGTTTCTCATGCCCTTTCTGCTTGGAAGAGGAGTCATTTCAAGACCCTATGTCACTCCTTCTAGGTGACAGTCTTGCTTTTCCAGGAACAGGATCTCTGAGAAGTCATGAGCACATGAGAAAAGATCTCCGACGGGGCCCTTAGAGCACTGGGATGTGGCGTGTTCTTTTCAGAAGCAAGAGCCCTGGATTCTCTCGAGAACAAAGCTGAGGGTGCCTCAGACCTAGCCCTGGGCCTCAAAGCTACCAGAGACGGAGCAGCGCCAGATACATCTGTCTCTCTCTCCCTCTCTCCTGCCCCACCAACCCCTAACCCCCGGGTTCTTCAGCTTCTCTGGGCATACCTGCCTTCTTCCTCTCCCTTCCTTCTGGTCCCTTCCTAACTGCAGCTGGCTCCAGGCCAACTAGGGGCCTAACTGCCAGGTTTGAATGAAACTGAGTTTATCAACTTAGCTGGCAGCCTCTGTCCCCGGCAGCCAACAGAGGCCAGGACAGAAGAGCACAGCTGGAGATTCACCTGTGTGGGTCCCTTTTGGGCAGCCTCACCATTAGCGGTTGAATTGTCGGCAGGGCTACAATGGCACAACCACGATGCAAAAATTTAAGAGTTTTTAGTACTTACAGACCCTGGGGGAGTACTTGGCACACCTGGAGGTTGCAGGAACACGCATACACACACACACACACACATGCATACACACGGAAGTTGGGGGGTGCAGACAGGGAAAGAGAAGAGACCCCCTTATCTGAGCAGGGCCTTTATTGGGTCCAGGGCGTTATCCAAACCGGTTTCCCACAGGGACCTTTACTTGTTGGGTTTCAGGCAAGCAAGCGTCCCAGGAGGCCACGCTGCCACCTCACAAGCAGGGTGTCCCGCCTGCTAGGCGGGAGAGGCACTTCCAAGTTCTTATCTCTGGCCACCGGCTGGAGCAATTTGGGTGGGGCGGGGTACTTACTGGAAACCCTATCAGGGGAACTAAGCCCTGCTCCTGGTATATGAAAGGTAAACTTATATTAAAAACTGGATGCTGAGGCCGCATAAAATTAGAAGCACTCCCTGCACTCCCGTTTCTCAATGCTGCTTTCAGCTTCTACCCTTCTGCTGAGAGGTTTTTTTTTTTCTTTTGAGACGGAGTCTCACTCTGTCGCCCAGGCTGGAGTCCAGTGGTGCGATCTCGGCTCACTGCAAGCTCCGCCTCCCGGGTTCATGCCATTCTCCTGCCTCAGCCTCCCGAGTAGCTGGGACCACAGGCGCCTGCTACCACGCCCGGCTAATTTTTTTGTATTTTTAGTAGGGACGGGGTTTCACCGTGTTAGCCAGGATGGTCTCGATCTCCTGACCTCGTGATCTGCCCGCCTCGGCCTCCCAAAGTGCTGGGATTACAGGCGTGAGCCACCGTGCCCGGCCTGAGGGAGTATTCTTAGGTCAGCTGCCCCTCAGCCCTCAGCCATACACAACTCAGAAGGGTGGGTCCACAGGCCCCGAATTGGTGAGGGTGGCCATGGAGGATCTGCGTGTTGCTGTTACCCTGATCCCTTTGGGCCTTGTACTCCTTAAAGATAATCCTTTAATCGTTTTTTGTTTTTTTTTGTTTTTTTGAGACAAATCTTGGCCCACTGCAACCTCTGCCTCCCAGGTTCAAGCGATTCTCCTGCCTTAGCCTTCCAAGTAGCTGGGATTACAGGTGCCCACCACCACGTCTGGCTAATTTTTGTATTTTTAGTAGAGATGGGGTTTTGCCATGTTAACCAGGCTGGTCTTGAACTCCTGACCTCAGGTGATTCATCCACCTCAGCTTCCCAAAGTGCTGGGATTACAGGTGTGAGCCACCGTACCCTGCCAACGCTCCTTTTCTTAATCTGGCCTATGTTGATCCTCGGAGGGTGCGGTCTACTTCCTGCTGATGCCCTGACCCCCATGCCTGCAAGAGGGCTGCAGGCTGCATCTCTGGCCAGCAGAGTGGCTTCTTCTCTGTTGCAGAGCCAATCAAAGTCTCCCTGGCAGCCCTGCTCTTCAAAGGGCCCTCACAGCTGTCTCCAGGAAGACCCCTTTCCCAGAACTACTCTCAACCCTCTCCTCCTGCTTCCTCAACAATGAATCAACACATCTGGGGGCATCAGGGCTTTGGCCTGGAGATAAGCATGTGTGCTTCACACTCCCAGACCAAGAGAAGGCTGCAGGTTTGCCTCTCCAAATTAAGATGACCTGGTATGCCAGTGTGGCTGAGAACCCAACATTGGCAAGGCTCAGGACAATGGTACAACTGGATGTATACATACCATATGTCTACATATAGAAAAGTTATACATCAAGCTGATGAACTGCTAAATAAAATCTATTTTATGCTTCTGACTGCGTAAGCCTATTTTCATAAATTCCATCAACATCCTACCGTAAACAGCCATCTCTTGGAAACCTCTCCGGCATAGAAGTCTGTACCCCAAAGCTCTCTACCATCTGGACATTGGACCTAGGGCAGAAGTTCTTGAGTCCCCGAGGGCAGGCTTGGGGCATTTGGGCAGAGTTCCAGGGTCCCTGCACTTGGAGCATGGCCAGTGTAAGTGGACAGGTGTCTGGACCAGGTGTCTGTCCTCGCACTTGGAGCATGTCTGCTTACACTGGCCATGTTCCAAGTGTGGAGACCCTCTTGCAGGCATCAGGCCCTGAAGATGCCTTCTCTGCAGGGACAGTGTCACCTGAGCAGGGCCACCATGGAGCCCTCTAAAGTAGAGGCCTGGGTCCTTCTTGCTCAGATCTCAGGACAGTTCTTTTTGCTGTCGGGTTTTAATAATCTAGGCCAGGATCTAATAAGAAAAATAGCAAACATTATTGAGCACTAAGTTGCAGATGTTTTAAGCTCTTTGCACATGTGACCCGATTCATTCTCACAACAATTTCATGAGATGGACTATGATTTACATCCCTTCTAGAGAGGGGGGAACTTAGGAACAGAGAGTTTAAGACAGTACTCAAGCTTCGAAGCTGGTAGGTGGTGAACCGTGTTAATATCCAGGCAGCCTGTCACTGGAGCTCTGTTCTTAAACACTATCATATATACTGCTTTGTCAGTGTACCATATTAATAACTGTACCTAATCAATGTCATTAATCACATTAACAGAATAAAGGGGAAAAAAATCAGGTGGTCATCTCAATAGACGTGGAAAAAGCATTTAATAAGATTGCATATTTCTTCATAAGGTGGAAGAAAAAACTGAGCAAATTGGGAACAGAATATAATCTGATAAAAGAATATAATCTTATGAAGATTATTTTACCATAGAATCTATACCAAACTTTATACTTAATGCTATAAATTAAGTATAAAGATAATGGTAATACCACCATTACCTGAAATGATACCCAAACCAGAAAAAGATGTAAGAAAACTACAGACCATTCCTCATGAACTTATACCCCCAAGTTTCCAACAAAATAATACAAATTAAATTAAGCAATATATTAAAAAAGTAATTATATGCCAGGATCTAGTGAGGTTTATCCCAAAAATGAAAGATGGGTTGAACATTAAAATATATATATATAATTTACTGTATTAACAAATTAAAAAGAGATAAACCATAAGATCATTTCAAGAGATATCTATTGAAAAGTTATTTGGAAGAATCTAAATTCTTGAAAACTATTGAAAGCTGTAAAGCCCTGAGAGCAGGAACAAAAAAGGAGTAACTGCTAATGCCAATTCTACCTAGGAAAAAAGAGAGAAAAGACAAATTATCAATATCAGGAATGAGAGAGTTGATATTGCTACATATTCCACAGGTATAAAAGGAAATCAGGGAATATTATGAGCAACTTTATGCCAATAAATTTGACAAATTAAGGGAAACGAAAAAATTCCTTGGAAAACAATCAACTAAAGATTACTCAAGAGGCCAGGCACGGTGGCTCACACCTGTAATCCCAGCACTTTGGGAGCTCAAGGCAGGTAGATCACTTGAGGTCAGGAGTTGGAGACCAGACTGGCCAACATGGTGAAATCCCATCTATACTAAAAATACAAAATTTAGCTGGGCGCAGTGGTGGGCACCTGCAATCCCAGCTACCTGGGAGGCTGAGGCAGGAGGATTACTTGAACCCAGGAGGCAGAGGTTGCAGTGAGCCGAGATCATGCCACTGCACTCCAACCTGGGAGAGAGAGTGAGACTCCATCTCAAAAAGAAATAATAAAAAATAAAATAACATAAAATAAAAAAAGATTACTCAAGAAATGGATTATCTAGATAGCCCTGGATCTATACAGAAATTGCAGCTGTAGTTGAAAACCATTACACAAACAAAAGTCTAGGTTCAGATAGTTTCACTGATGAATTCTACCAAACATTTAAGAAAATAATAAAACTATTTGATCCAAAAATTCTTTCCAGAGTTTCCAGAAAGTGGAAAAAGTAGGGATACTTCCCAGTGCATTCTAGAGGCCACTATTACCCTGAAATGATACCAAAACCAGAAAAAAAAATATAATAAGAAAACTATAGACCATTCCTCATGAACTTATACCCCCAAGTGTCCAACAAAATAATAGCAAATTGAATCAAGCAATATATATATAAAGAATTATATGCTATGTTCAAGTGAGGTTTATCCCAAAAATGCAAGGTTGGTTTAACATTAAAAATATATATATAATTAACTGTATTAAATTAGAAGAGAAAAACCATATGATCATTTCAAGAGATATTAAAAAGTTATTTGGAAGAATTCAGCATCCATTCCTGTAAAATATTTCAGCAAACTAGAAATATAAGGGAGTATCTTCAACCTGATAAAGAACATTATGAAAAAACTTACAGCCAACATCATATTTAATGATGAAACACTGAATACCTTCTCCCTTAGATCAGGAACAAGAGAGGAATGCTCACTTGTACCACTTCTACTTTCCAATGTGTTTAGGGCTCTAGTCATTGCAATGAGATAAGAGGAAAAACACCATCTGGGTTGGAAAGGAAGAGGTAAAAAGAGCCTTTATTTGAAAACATACTTGACTATATAGAAAATCTAACAGATCTACAATTTGCTATTAGAACTAATAAATGTAATTAGCACGGTTGCAGGATAAAAAGTTGATATACAAACATAGATTGTATTTATTTTATTTTATTTTATTTATTTATTTTGAGACAGAGTCTTGCTCTGTCGCCAAGCTGGAGTGCAGTGGTGCGATCTCGGCTCACTGCAATCTCCGCCTCCCAGGTTCAAACGATTCTCCTGCCTCAGCCTCCCGAGTAGCGAGGATTACAGGCAGGCGCCACCACGCCTGGCTAATTTTTGTATTTTTAGTAGAGACGGGGTTTCACCATGTTTGCCAGGCTGGTCTCGAACTCCTGACCTCAAATGGTCTGCCCACTTCGGCCTCCCAAAGTGCTGGGATTACAGGCGTGAGCCACTGTGCCCGGCCATAGATTGTATTTCTAAATACAATTAAAAATTAGCTGAACTTTTAGAAATATCATTTATAACAGCATCAGTACATATTAAATACTTAGGGATAAATCTGATGGAAACTATGAAAGTCTTGTACACTAAAAACTAGGAAAACATTGCTAAGAGAAATTAAAGAGCATCTAAATAAATGGAGAGATACACATCTCGTTTATGAGTCAAGAGACCTAAGAGGTTAAGATGTCAACTCACCCCAAATTCATCTATAGATTCAACATAATCCTGATAAAAATCCCAGCAGACTATCAGATAAACTGACAAATTCTAAAAATTCATATTGAGATTCAAAAGACCGAGAATTGCCAAAACAACTTTTATTACAAAGCTACAGGAAACAAGAGTGTGGCACTGATGTAAAGATAGACAAATAGAGCAATGAGACAGAAAGAAATCCAGGATAGAACCACAGATCTATCTTCAATTGATGTGACGAAGACTAAAGGCAATTCTATGGAGAAAAGACAGCCTTTTCAAGAAACAATCCTGAAACAATTGGATATCCACATGCAAAAAATGGACTTTCATTCATACCTCACACCGTATTAAAAAAAATCAAGAATTGATCATAGATATAAATGTAAAACCTAAAACTACAAATCTCACGGAAGAAAATATAGGCATAATTAATTTTGATTAGGAATTAATCATTTCTTCTGACATCAAAAACACAATGTATAAAAGAATTGATAAATTGAACTTGATTAAAATTTAGAACTCCTATCCTTCAAAAGACAATATTAAAAGAATGGAGTGCTGGGTATGGTGACTCATGCCTGTAATCCCAGCACTTTGGGAGGCTGAGGCAGGAGGATCATTTGAGGCCAGGAGTTCAAGACCAGCCTGGCCAACATGGCGAAACTCCGTCTCTACTAAAAACACAAAAATTAGCTGGGCATGGTGGTGCGTGCCTGTAGTCCCAGCTACTCAGGAGGCTGAGGCACAAGAATTGCTTGAACCCAGGAGGTGAAGGTTGCAGTGAGTTGAGATTGTGCCACTGTACTCCAGCCTGGGCAACAGAGTGAGACTGTGTCTAAAAAATAATAATAACAATAAAACGATGGAAAACTGGGAGAAAATATTTTCAAACCTTATATCTGATACAAATAAATGAACATATATAGATAAAATTTAAAACTCCATAATAAAATGAAAAACTCAATAAAAGAACATCAGTGATTTTAACAGACACCTTACCAAGGAAAATATACGGGTGGCAAATAAGCACCAGAGAGAGGTTCTAATCACTAGTAATTTAGGAAATATGAAAATCAAAGTGAGACTGAATCACTAATCACTCACTCTAGAATGGCTAAGATCCGAAGACTGACAATATCAAGTGTTGATGAGGTTGCAGAGAAATAGGAACTCCCAGACTGATGATGGGAATGTAAAATGTATTTAATACAACAACTTTGGAAAGTAATCCGGTAGCTCCTCAAAATACGAAACAGAGTTCCCTTACGATCCAGGCATGTCATTCCTAAATATTTGCCCAAGAGGAATGAAAGCATACGTCCATGCAAAGACTACTCCACGAATGTTCATAATACTTTTGTCATAACCAAAACCCTGAAATAATCCACGTTTATCAACAGGTAAATGGATAGACAAATTATGGTATGTCTCTGCAATGAACTACTACTTAGTCATAAAAAGAAATGAACTATTTATATAACACGGATGAATTTCAAAATAAAGCGAAAAAAGCCAACAAATAAATACAGGGTCTAATATTCCATTTATTTAAAATTCTGGAACACTCAAGCTGGCGCATAGTTACAAAAAGCAGATCAGTGTTTGGGAAAGAGGGGATGGAGAAGGGTGGGGAGGAGGGATTAGAAAGGAACATGAGAGAAATTTTGGGAGTGAGGAATATGTTTGCCACCTTGTCATGATACTTTTGCGGGTATCAAAACTTAGGAAATCATACCCTATAAATGTGTGCAGTTTGTTGTATATTGATTTTATTCAATGTAGGGAGCAAAGTTTAAGATGCCCCTGCAGTGATCCTGCCTACTGGCAGTGGCAGCCTCGAGTAACCCTCTCTTCTTGAGAAACATGTTTCTAATCAACACACTACCTTGATGTTAAGGGGATCTCAGTTCCAAGTTTGTAACTTACCTCTTGCTAGCTCACTCTATGCCCTGCTGGCTTTGATGATGCCAATTGCTATATTGGGGAGGCCCATGGGGAAAGGAACTGAAGATGGTCTCTGGCCAACAGCCTACAACGAACAGAATTCCTGCTATCAACCACTTGAGCTTGGAAGCAGATCGTACCCCAGTCTAGATTCCAGGAGAGACCCCAGTCCCAACTAAAACGTTTTTTGGCAGATTTTTAAAGCAGATAACCCTGCTAAACTTATCTGGATTCCTAACCCACATAAACTGTGTTGTTTTAAGCCACTAAGTTTGCAGTAATTTGTTTCACAGCAACAGACAACCAATGTAATTTTTTAAAAAGTAAACAAGGAAGCAAACAAACCAAAAACCTACAATGAGTAGTACTCACACAGCTACCCGAGTAGCTAAAATTAAATACTGATGATACTGAATGCTTGGAAGTGGAGCAATTTGAACTCTCATACACTGAAGTAAAAATTGGTGCTGCTTTTTTGGGAAATTCTATGGTCTGGCAATTCCTCTCCTAATGATAGGCCCAGCAAAAATGCAACCATATGTGCACCAAAAATATATACAATACTGTTCAAAGAAGTTAGTAATAGTGCCAAACTAGAAGCAAGCCAAGGTCTTCTTAGCAATAAAATAGATTAATGATGGTATCTTCATACAATGAAATGCTGTACAACAATGAGAAGTAACAAACTATCGATACAACCAACACCTTGGATGTTGATCTCAGAATCCTAATTAGGTGAAATAAGCAAAACACAAGAATGCACTTAATTATGGTAGAAAACAAGTCAAACTAATATATGGTTATAGACTCAGTAACAAGGAAATCACAGTTACTTTGTGAAGCATCTCAGAGGAGGCCTGAGGGTTTTGGTAACTTTCTATTTCTTGATATCGTGTAGGAGGTACACCGGATATGTATACTTTGTAAAAACTGAGTTGTAAACTTCTAGTTTGTGTACTTTTATGTATGTTATACTTTATAGAAACTGGACTACAGAACTGATTCATGTTAATTAAAAACAACAATGTACCTTGTGGGATTCTGGAATTTACAAAGCACTTGGCATCCATGCACTGTTGTCTTAGTCTGTTGGGGCTGCTGTAACATAATACCTCGGTGGCTCATAAACAACAGAAAGACTTATTTCTCACCGTTCTGGAAACTAAAAATCCAGAATCAAGGCACTGAGGCTTGTGCTGGCAGATTTCTTGTCTGGTGGGGCCCACTTCCTGGTTCCTACATGTCTGTCTTCTCACTGTGTCCTCACATGGTAGAGGGGGCAAGGGAATGCTCATTATCATGTTCATAAAGGCTAATCCCACACCTGAGGGCTCCTCCCTCATGACCTAATTACCTCTAAAGGCCCCATCTCCTAATACCATCACATTGAGAGTTTGGATTTCAACCTAAGAAGTTGAGGGAGACAAACATTTTGTCCACAGCAACTGTCATTCTTTAAAAACAGGTAAATAACCTGAAAGATATATTTGCACATGAGAAAACTGACTTATGCATGTTTGGGACCTAGGATACACAGAAGATATTCCTTCTAATCAAAGTAACCATGGAGTATTTTAAAAAAATAAATAAAATACAACTAAGTCAGTCATATGGAAGTCTGTCTTCACAGTAACTTATCATCTGGGTCGTCTTGGAACTAGTAATCCTGATCCTGCTAAGATAAAGCAACCAGTGGGGAGGCTAAGGGCTGCCCTGATTTTCTTCCAAGGTCAGTGCACACTAATAGGTGGTGGGAAGGAAGAGACATGAGCACACAGCAGGCAGGAGCTCTTCTGGGGATGCAGGAGGAGGCAAGCTACTGGCTCTCCATTGTCTCCCCTGATGCCATTTACTCCCAAATCTGGGGGGCCACTTAGAAACAAAAATCAGGGATTCTTAGCTCAGGGAGCTGGAATATGGTCAAAACTGTGAACAGGCCTCAGGAGAGGGCCCATTGCTTTCAGTTGATTCTCCAAGGGGCCATGATGCTGATAGGTTTGAGACCTCTTTCCTCGGGCCACTTGCTCCAGCCTGATGCTGTTGTCCCACAGCAAAGCCAGGCAGAGCTGTGCAGAGCAGCCCCTTGTCACCCCAACAGCTCCCCATCCCAGCTGAGCTTCAGAATCCTGGGCAACTTCTAACCGGGGGCCAATGAGCTTTTAAAGCCCACAGTTAATTCTCATAGTGGCTACAGTGAAGAGCCATGGGTTTGCCTCCTATTACCATTCTGAGTACTGGGATGTGAGGACAGGACTCTGCACCCTGTGATGGCTGAAATTCTGACTCTGCTTGTAACAGGGCAACTTATATTAAAGCAAACATGGAAGGGCAAAAGTTTGCAGAGGCGAAACATGGGAGCAGAAAAGAGGGAGGGAAAAGAGGGAGGAAAAGAGGGAGGGAAAAGAGAGAAAGGTGGCCACTTGCAAATGAGGAATGGGATGCTCCATTTCCTTTTTCCCCAACTGAGGTCACCCTATGTCAGAGTCAGCTGCCAGTGTAGGACTTATTTAAAAGAGAATGGCTTTTGAGTATAAAACATGACACCACCTACTCACTCACTGGCATCTTCCATGGGCCAAGAACAGAAGTGGTCAAACCCCATCCCTGTCCTCACAGGGATCTGAGTGAAAGAGATATAAACACCCAACAAATAAGGTGTGGAATTAAGGCAGAGCTGCTCAGCCTGGGCACACCTGATACATTGAGCCAGATCATTCCCTATTGTGGGGGTTGGGGGCTGCCTTGCAGCACCTCTGGGCTCTACGGACTAGATATTGGTAGCACACCATCACCCTAGCTGCGAGAACCAAAAACATCTCAGACACTGTCAAAATGTCCCCTGGGGGTGGTGGGGGGTGCAAAATCACATCAGGTTAAGAACCTCCAAGGTAGAGCTGTGGTCTCCAGAAGTTTAAGGCATCAGTTCTGCTGGGGGAAATCAACAGAGGCCGCAGAGAACTCAGAGCCCATCCGAAATACCACCACCCCAGGCCCAGGCCTTCACATAGTGCCAATGTCTGAGAGCCTGGACTTGGGAAGAACTGACAGTAGAAATTCAAACAGACCCCCAAGCAGCACTACCTTCTTTGGTAGCATGTGACTCTCTGTTAGAGATGAAAATTCCAGGGCTGCATGAGGTGGCTCATGTCTGTAATCCCAGCACTTTGGGAGGCTGAGGAGGGAAGACTGCTTGACCCCAGGAATATGAGACCAGCCTGGGAAATATAGTGAGACCCTGTCTCTACAAATAATAATAAAAAAACTTAGTGTGCCTGTATAGTCCCAGCTACTTGGGAGGCTGAGGAAAGAAGATCACTTGAGTCCAGGAGTTTGAGGTTGCAGTAAGCTATGGTCATTCTACTGCACTCCAGCCTGGGTGACAGAACAAGACCCTGTCTCTAAAAAAAATGAGACGAAAGAAAATTCTACATAGCTCCCCCAACCATCCTATGGCGTTGGGAGAGAATAAGGGTTACCCGCAAGCTGAGAGTTACTGATCCACAGGTAATGTCTTTGCTTATTCATCAGGCAAAACATTACTGTGGAATAGCAGGTGAAGTTGGAGATGTTGACAGAGCCTGCAGGCCCTAGAAAAATTTTGGATTTTATTTAAATGCACATGGAATGGTCGGTTGAATCAAACAGGTGGAAATGTGACAGGGACAGGGATATATATATATAAATTTGTCTGAGTCCAAAATAGCAATTGCACAAGTATAGAACAGTGGCTACATGGCTTAGCTTTTGCACAGGTGGAAGAGGCTCAGGGGCTTTTGATGACAGCCTTTATCAAGTGAACCATCGGCAGCTGCTGCTCAGAATTTAATGCAGTCATAGGTGCTCAACTAGAAACACAATGTGCAAGCTAAGAGACGGAACACGCCCAGTAGGTTCTGCCTGCCAACGTTTGTTCAGATTTTGATAAAATACACCATCAGCTACTCCTAACTACCTTTTCTGAATTGAACCATTGCTTTGGTTAGCTTACCTGAGTAAGGACCTTCCCCAGTTCATACATTTTTTTCCTTTAGAGACAGGGTCTCACTCTGTTGCCCAGGCTGGTGTGCAATGGTGCGATCAGGGCTCACCACAGCCTCCACTTTCTGGGCTCAAGTGATCCTCCAGCCTCAGCCTCCTGAGTAATTGGGACTACAGGCACACACCACCATTTTCTTTTTTTTATAGAGACGATGTCTCGCTACGTTGTTCAGGCTGGTCTCGTATTCCTGTGCTCAAGTGATCCTCCTGCCTTGGCCTCCCAAATAGTGCTTTTTAATCCACATACTTTTTAATCCACACACTTACAGCTTCTAGCTCCTTCAGCTCTGCGGTGGACAGCAAGACTTCCTCCAGAAATTCCAAAATGTGGAAATGAAAGAACAGCAAACTCATGGTCAGCAGACCGCCTCCCGGGGATTCCCATTCCTGCCCCATGGAGTTTGAATTCCCAGAAAATTCTACTTTGGATCTGCCCTCTGACACTTGGCATTCCACCACCGGACACTTGATCCTTTGATTAAATTGTTGCCCTCTTCCTATTGCCCTAACATGCTTGGAAAGGAACATCAGTTTTCTGGTATCTCAGTTTATCACTTCCCCCAAAGATAGAAACGATGGAAGGCACAGAGGAGTTCTGAAAAGAAGCCCCAAGCTGAGGACAAATGCCAACTGCCTCACATTTTCATTCGGGGCTACAGCTGCATATGGCTGGTACATTTACATTTAAAAACTTTTAATTGGCAAATAATTATATATACTCATGGGGTACATAGGGATGGTTTGATATATATATGTATATATATGGTATATATATATATGGTATACCATATATATATCAAACCATCCCTATGTGTGTGTGTATATATATGGTATATGGTATACCATCCCTATGTATATATATGGTATATGGTATACCATGTATATATACGTATATATGTGTATATACGTATATATGTGTATATATGTATATATATGGTATATGGTATACCATCCCTATGTGTATATATATAAGCCACCCCTATGTGTGTGTATATATATGGTATACGGTATACCATATATACGTATATATATGGTATATGGTATACCATATATACACGTATATATATGGTATACGGTATACCATATATATACGTATATATATGGTATATGGTATACCATATATATACGTATATATATGGTATACGGTATACCATATATATATGTGTATATATATATATATATATATATGGTATAATGATCAGATCCAGGTAATTAACATATCCATCATCTTCAACATTTCTCGTTTGTGTTAGGAACGTTCAATATCCTCCTTCTGACCAGGCGCGGTGGCTCACGCCTGTAATCCCAGCACTTCGGGAGGCCGAGGTGGGCGGATCACGAGGTCAGAAGTTCCAGACCAGCCCGGCCAACATGGTGAAACACCCTCTTTACTAAAAATACAAAAATTAGCCTGGCGTGGTGGTGGGCGCCTGTAATCCCAGCTATTCGGGAGGATGAGGCAGGAGAATCACTTGAACTCGGACGGCATAGGTTGCAGTGAGCTGAGATAATGCCATCGCACTCTAGCCTGGGCGACAGAGCAAGACTCCATCTCAGGAAAAAAAAAATCCTCCTTCTAGCTATTTGAAACTGTATAATATAGCTGCAGCAAAAACTGAGATAAAGCTGAGAAATTCAACGAGGTGCACAAGTTCCAGATGACCACCAGATGGCAGCAGGTGAACAGTATTTTCCTGAGATGCAGCCTCTTAAAGGAGTCTTCAATCTCAAGTCTTAAAGAGTGTTAAATGTGGATGGCGTGAACAGTAGGAACTACGTGCCCCTCATACCTCGTCCCCCAGCCTGCACCCCACAGAAGAATATGAACCTACCTGACTTTTGGCAGGTCCTGCCTGGGGGTCCTCTGTGTGTAATACAGACATTGATTCCTGCACTTAATAATTTACTGACCACCACTCACCCCCACTGTCTGCTTTAGTTTCCACTAAGTGCTGTGAAGGAGGGTGAACTCATAGAGGGTGAGATCCAGGTTTCCTGGAGTGAGCAGCGTGTGAGCTGAGATCAGGATGAGGAGGAGGTGGGGTGAACATTCCAGGCACAGGAAGCAGCTTGTGGCTGGGGCTTGAGGAGGAGCAGACCAAAGAACAGGGTGGCTGGGCCAGAGGGAGCCGCGGGTAGGTGGGCGAGGCGCCCACTGAAAGATAGGGAGACGCCAGATTCCGTGGGGCAGGGATGCCGCGCTTGACCTTGGGAGTGTCTCCTTTGAGGGATTTTAGACAGAAGGGGCAGGGGGAGGTCAGGGCCCCTTTCTCTGGAGTCACTCAGTGAGCGGACATTCTTTTTGCGGGAGGGGGAAAGTGTGCTAGGCCTGGCAGGGCAACTTCTGCTGTGCAATGGATTCTATTCATTTGTGAGACTGAAGAATGTGCAGCTGCAATCACTGTACAATGATCTAGTTATTCCTGAACATCTTCTTCCCTGACTCCATTTCCAAGTAAGTTAGCCAACTGTTTGAGAATCAAACAGCTCAGCTAAGCCTTCTTGGCTTAGCTTCCTAGAGTTGATGTCAGGTGAAAAAAAGCACTTCTCAGAAAGGAGTCGAGACCTCCTTTTCCAGCCCAGAGGACACCAGGGATATGAGGAAGGAGGCGGCTGAGGCCCCAGACTCAGACCCTGGTGTGTGTGGTCAGATGAGCGCAAAACCACAAAGGGGATAACACTCAAGGGAGGAGACCAAACAGGTCAAAGACAAATTCTGGCTTCCTTACAGATCTAAGAAATCTTAGGTCTCCGATATGGTTTGGCTCTGTGTCCCCACCCAAATCTCATGTTGAATTGTAATCCCCAATGTCAGAGGTGGGCCTTGTGGGAGGTGATTGGATCACAGGGGTGGCTTCTAATCATTTAGTGCCACCCCCCAGTGCTGTGTCATGATAGAATTCTCACAAGATTTGGTTGTTTAAAAGTGTGTAGCACTTCTCCTTTTGCTTTCTCTTCTTCCTACTCCCGCCACATATGACGTGCCTGCTTCCCCTTCGCCTTCTGCCATGATTGTAAGTTTCCTGAGGCCTCCCTAGCCATGCCTCCTGTACAGCCTGTGGAACTGCGAGTCAGTGAAACCTTTTCTTTGTAAACTACCCAGTCTCAGGTAGTTCTTTAGCAATTCCAGAATGGACTAATACAATCTCTAATCCATCTGCAATCCTAAATCGGTCCAATGTGCTATCTTAGATCCAATCTCTTTAAGGAGCAGTCCTGGATACCACTTTTAATGCCGGCTCAAACAAAGTGTGATCCAATCAACATGCTGCAGAGAAGGACTTAATATCTTCTGCAGACAGGACGGCTCAACTGTCGCTTCCCAACATTGGGGATCATCTGTGTTCCTGTTGCCTGGCAGAGGTGTTGACTGGTAATGACACAAGGTTGGTCCCTACTGTCCTTCATCCATAGAAAGGGGCTTTCATCTCATTTGTTTCACATAGAATACTTGTAGGTAAAGGCTTTAAATAAAGCCAAAGACAAGGAATAAAAGTGTGTCCTAGGTATGGAGATACGGAGACGTAGGTAACACTAGAGGTAATCGTTTCACGGTGATTCAAGAACCAGAAGTGGGAGAAGCAGGGTGTGAAGACCAGGCATGCATACAACATAGAGAAACTGAGGAAGGGCTGAGGGTGGTGAAGCAGCAGAAGCAATCTGTCTACATGCTGATGGGCAGGATTACGCGCGGGGTGGATGTTGGTGGTGTTGGGGAGGGTCTCACTGAAAGTGCAAAACCTCTGAGCAGTGAGGGACACACTGAGGGCAATTGGAGAGGAGAGGGGACCTGTTGGTTTGGGCCTGGTGCTGCTTATGTTTTTAACCTGATGGGCAGGGAACCTCCATGCCACCCTCCGGGGTCTTGCCTCGCAAGGCTGAAGTCTGGGATGGGCTCTCTCCTGCCCAGGGTTCCTCTGCTGGGACCACGAGTATCCGTTTCCTCACTCTCCTGCCCTATCCTCAGATCCCAAATCACAGCTGCATGAGCCACCCTCCCGGAATCTCTCTCCTTCAAGGAGTGGCTCTGCACTTCTAATTTTTGGCTTTACCTATTGACACTATGTCCAATAGAAGCCTGGAGGAACATTTGAAATACATCACTAAAACGATATGCATTATTAATAGAACCTCTGTAACAAATGTGCATGAAATGTCTCATTCAGCCAAGTATTAGGAACCATTTTTGGGACTACTAGAATTTCCAGAGGCTAAGGAAAGGGCTATGTCTGTACTTTCCTGAAATCTAATCCCTAAATTACTCCCAGTTCAAGGGCACTCATATACACATTAGCTCCTGGCAAATAAAACAAGCTCCAGACTTAGCCAACACTGGAAGGTCCCCGCAGTTTGGAAGTATCAAAACGCAAAGCCAGACTCTAAAATGCCCCAACTGACACTACCTAGAGGACAAAAATTAAGTCCATACATTTCAACTATTTATTTTAAAAACGGTTGGAAAGTTTTCAAAAAAAATCCAGAAGTGGTGGCTGAGCTGTACTTTTTCAGGCGCGGATCTCCTGTAGTTGGTAACAGTCACCTTTATTTTTAAGGAACAGCACCTTCTCACTACGCCTGGGCCTCCACCTTTCTAGATTGACACTGTGGTTCTCAGCCTTGGCTTCCCATGAGAATCACCTGGGGGTATTTTAAAAGCCTCCGTTTGTTGAGGCAGCACCTCTGAGCACTTGAATGAGAATCTGTGGGCAGGGCCCAGGTGGCAGCATTTGGAAAGCTTTTTCGAGGATTGCATTGTGCAGACGGGTTTGAGAAGCTGGAACAGCAGCCGAGCCTATCCCCAGTACAGGGTCCAGCTTTCTTGGGTTCCTCCCTTGCAGGGGTGTCCCCCACTGATCACCTGTTCCCAAGGTTTTCATGTTTAAGTCAGAAAGGAGATGGTGTCTGTGGCAGGCTAGGGCCCTGGTTCTAAGTTTCTGGTACCAAGTTCCATCTTGCTAAGCCCAGCGCTCCAGCACTCTACCCTAAGACATCCATTCCCACTCATCGTTCCAAGATGTTCTCTTCTTTCCCTCCTGCCAATTGCTTAGAGATTGGATTTCTTTCATGTTGTTTTTTGTTTGTTTTTAATTGAGACAGAGTCTTACTCTATCACCCAGGCTGTAATGCAGTGGCATGATCTTGGCTCACTGCAACCCCCACCTCCCTGGTTCAAGTGAGTCTCCTACCTCAGCCTCCCAAGTAGTTGGGACTACAGGAATGCAGCACTACACCCAGATAATTTTTGTATTTTCAGTAGAGATGGGGCTTTGCCATGTTGGGCAGCCTGGTCTCGAACTCCTGACCTCAGGCGATCCACCTGCCTCAGCCGCCCAAAGTGCTGGGATTACAGGCGTGAGCCACCTCGCCTGGCCCTTTCCTGGTTAACCATTTGGTCTTCCAGGCATGAAGGAAAAGAACAGAAATGCTAATACCAGTATGGGCTTCCTGAAAATCCCCCGGGAGTGGCAGGTCACTGAGGCACCCCCAGCTCTCCATGTGTACCTAAGGGCTGTTCTTACACAGGGAGGGGTCACTGGGCTGGGTACTTTGAAGATTCCCTGTTGGGTCCTTATGCCCTCAGGGTTTGTCCCGACTCAACAATGAGGCCCCTGTTCATTACTCTGTGCCAGTGGTTCTGAGTCACAGCAATGCCACCCTTGAAAGGCAGTTTTGGGTATTTGTGGAGAGTTTTCTGGTTGTCCCAATGTTAGAGGCAAAACTGGCATTTAGTGTGTAGGGGTCAGGGATGCTGAATCGGGATGTCCTACAGTCAGCTGCCCAGGAAAAACTGTCCCCCACCCCCAGCACGACCTGGTCACGTCCCACTGGACATATGCGTAAGGAAAAACCCTGCTTATAATGATCCGAGTGTAGAGGCCAATTTTATTTTATATTTAAACACTTTTGCAGCCTCAAAATGTGCAATAAAAATTTTCAGGAACGTGTAAAGTGAGGGAGAGTCGTATTCTGCTTTGTTCAAAGCTTTCAACCAAGTCATTCGCTATTTGGGAAAAGTCACATTACCAGCCATTCACAGCGTTCGAGTCCCCGGTACGACTCGTCTCTGAATGTGAATTCTGCTGATGGGTGCGTGCATGGCACGGAAATAATTATACCTTTGTTATAGTGCCACTAGGACATTGTATTTTATTTTTGAAACAAGGCGAGTAGGTAGGAGATGTCATAAGGAATTTCATCTCGTACAAAACATTTGTAACTAAAAGGGGGCTTGGATCCATTGGAATTGAGACTTATCCTTGAATTTCAAAGGATCACTCTGAGAGGCTGAGGTGCCTACTCACAAGTCCCTGCCGAGAAGCCGAACTTCGAGAAAACCCTTTTAGGAGGCACTTGGGGGCCGCTTACCCTGGTCTCCAGCAACTGAAGTTCCCGAAGGCACCAGCAGGAGGGGCGTGGTGAGGCCTCGAGGGGTGTGACCAGAAAGGTGGGGCGTGGCTTAGCTGAGGCAGGTTGAGGCAGTACCTGGAGGGGCGTGGCAAGGCCAGGAGGAGGTGGGGCCTGGTACGGGTAGGACCTAGGCTGGGCTTGGCTTGTCTGGGGTGTGGTCTTTCTGGCAGGTGAAGCCTTCCCTGCAGTCCCAGCTCAGGGCCCTAGAGTTGTAGTTGACCACCTGGGGCTTAGGGGAAGAGGAGTACCTATCCCAGCTTCCAATCCAGATTCACCGCCTTTCCAACAATAATACTAGATGAGAACATTAGCCTTTTAAGTGGAAGGGGTCTCTACCTACGCATCTTTTGAAGGTGAGGCAACCAAAATTTGCAATCTAATAATCCCACAAATGGATAATTTTCTGCATTGTGCTCATTCGTCTGATCCAGGAATGAAAAACCTCCCCTTAAAGCCACCTTCTTTCAAAGGGGCAACCTGAGCAGCCCCCACCGCAAGCAGGATGGCGAGTGCCCAGAGGTGCATACTGCACTTGTCACCTCTTGCCTGTTCTCAGTGTCCTGCAGTGAAGTGGGGGAGGGATAAATTACAGGAACTTTTTCAGTGTTTGTGAGGATTAAAAGACAATAGATGCAAAACACCTTAGCATTCTACGTGGCCCATAATAGGCAACAGATGGCAGTTATTGCTGATGTGTTCACAGACACAAGGATTAAGGACCACCCAATACGTTGGGCAATTAAAATATTAAGCATTTTGTGCAAATCGAAGGCATGCACTGTAAGCTCTCCTGCCTTCTTGGCAGAGAGTGGTGAGCATAACTTAACCTTCCTCGTTCCATCAGGGCGAACATTTGCTTCTAAGGTGGGCACCTGACTTGGAGCTAGATGGACATGCACCTTGGGAGGGCCTGGGACTCTCTTCTCAGAGGTGCTTTTCGGGTTATTCTTTCGGACATTACCTTCTTAGGAGCATAGATCAAGGAATGAGTGGTTGCCCGATGCCAGGGCTATGTTTTCCTGGACAACGTCACCTGGCCTCTTTTGCAAAATTACCTTTTGAATTTTCAGTTGAAGCAGCTGTCATTCCTCTACTTCCTCCAAAAAATTTCCTGCTTGCTCTGAAATGCCTTTGCATTTACTGAGCCTTGGAGGTGGGGAGGACCTTAGCTAGAATTACAAGGTGGGGCATTCAGGAAGAGGCCCAGGTTTATGTTTTAAATGTGGCCTGCGGGGAGGGGAGTGGCCAGACCTGCTCTCAGCACCCAGTGGATGTGTCCCTCTTACCCCATGGGTCTGGCCCCTTGCACTCAAGCCCAGGAATGAGCATCATCTGAGGAATATGGGTTGGGGTGACCTGGGAGCACCTTCTCCCAAGCCTGCAAATGTGACTTCACAAAAGAACCATAATTCTGAGCCATGATTCCCAGGGCCTTGGCTTTTCTCCATCTGTGTCAATGTCTTTTTTACTTTGGAAAAAAATCCAGTCACAAGTAGCATTAAAAGAAAACCAGCTTCTTTAAAAATGCTGTAACGCTATTATAAGTTCTGTATTATACCTGTCAGTGCCAGGTGCCACCACCTCTGTGAAGCACCAGACAAGCCTGTTGCTCTGCACTCCTGTAGCCAACTGCCAGGACTGCTCGCACTCCCCCCACCTGCATCAACTGTGACTTGATCTCCCCGGTATGTGTGCCACGCTTTCCCCAACTAGACTGATGCCTCTTAAGGGCAGAACTGTGTCCCAGTTGTCACCGCAGCAGTAATAATCATCATCATTAACTTTTTTTGTTTTTTAGACAAAGTCTTACTTGTTGCCCAGGCTGGAGTGCAGTGGCACAACCTCGGCTCACTGTAACCTCAGCCTCCCGGGTTCAAGCGATTCTCCTGCCTCAGCCTCCTGAATAGCTGGGAATACAGAAGTGTGCCACCAAGCTCAGTTAATTTTTTTGATTTTAATAGAGAAGGGGTTTCACCATGTTGGCCAGGCTAGTCTTGAACTCCTGACCTCAGGTGATCCACCCGCCTTGGCCTCCCAAAGTGCTGGGATTATAGGCGTGAGCCACTGCGCCCGGCCCTCATTAACTTTTGAGTGCTCCGTATGTCTGACTCTGTCTTCAGAATTTTGTATACATCGTATTTAATCTTCCCAATGATCCTTTTTAGTAGGTGCTATTATTCTCCATGAACAGGTGAAGAAGCCAAAACACGCCCAAGGTGGCACAAACAGAAAGCAGCACTGATGCCGTGGGCCAGACGCCTTCCTCATCCCATGCTACGTGCAGAAGATGCTCAGTGAGGGCTGGATGGACTGATTGTTGAATAAACCTGAGAAGCCACATGGTTTATTTCTAAGAATCTTTTTAGATACAGTGAATAACTGAATGGTGAACTTAAAAGACAGGCAGGTGTGGTGGTGCATGCTTATAATCCCAGCTACTCCAGAGGCCGAGGCAAGGGAATCACTTGAGCCCCGAAGTTTGAGGCTGCAGCGAGGTATGATTGTACCACTGCACTCCAGCCTCGGGGGGGACAGAGCAAGACCTTGTCTCTTAAAAGAAAAAAAGAGAGAGAGAGACTGTCTTAACTGAGTGTCTGTTAAGTGTAGTTTAGCAAAATCTGAAAACCCAAGAGCTCAGCTCATCCTGCCCAACATCATTCACTGTAAATATTCAAAGAACCGAGGTGCTATCGTGAGTTTTTATTGTTACAGTTTCTAACTTGGTCTTGAGGTTTCCCTGTCGAGAGTGGCCATAAGCCGAGATAGCCCCTCTTTAGGGAAGCCCTGATGGGGTGGGGTGCAGTTAGGTTTGGGAGTGTTGGTCAGCTAAGGCACAATGAGGAGGTGAAACCAAAAATGCACCAAACAGAAGAAATATCTTACTTACAGATTCCAGGGAGGGTGGTGGTGGGGCCTTCATGAGAGGTCTGGAGGCAGTGACAGCAGAGCTCAACCAAGAGGTGGGGAGAGAGTGAGAGTGAGCAAGCCTGAGGGGCTGTGCTTCTATCAGGGTCCAGGGGCGTTACCCCTTAGGCTTTCCCATGGGGGTCGTGGATTGGTTAGTTTCAAGAAAACACGTGCGCAGGGGAAACTTATTGACACGACTCTGGTGTTAATCATCAGGTTTTACCACGGGCCAGCAGGTGTGGGGCATGTTGGGTTTTCGGTTGGTGGGATGAGGAAGGAGCCTGGGCTGTATTTTTCAAACAACCACACTGGGAGGCGAAGTTTTAATGAGGCCATAGAGGGCAGGGTACAACAAGGTTTCAAACAACTAGGTTGGCCGGGCGCGGTGGCTCATGCCTGTAATCCTAGCACTTTGGGAGGCCGCGGCAGGCGGATCACGAGGTCAGGAGATTGAGACCATCCTGGCTAACACGGTGAAACCCCGTCTCTACTAAAAATACAAAAAATTAGCCGGGCGTGGTTGGCGGACGCCTGTAGTCCCAGCTACTCGGGAGGCTAAGGCAGGAGAATGGCATGAACCCAGGAGGCAGAGGTTGCAGTGAGCCTTGATCGTGCCACTGCACTCCAGCCTGGGCGACAGAGCGAGACTCCATCTCAATAAAAACTTAGGTCAGGCCTAAAAATGGGTACCAAGGCAGGAGCTATATTGCACTAATTTAGACAGGCACCTCCTGGGTCTGTGCTGTGATAGGAAGTCTTTGCAACATCTGACTCTGGTTTCTCCAATCATGGTAGTTTCTCCTCCAGTTTCCTGAAGAGGCAGGCAGCACTGGGTCGGATCTCAGGGCAGTGGATGGGACTGTGTGGAGTTTTCCCTTACCTGGTGAACATGTCCCATCCTTCACGACATTGGCTGAAACTACCATCACCTCTGTGACCTTGTCAGAGCTCTCTGGGAAGCCTGAAGCTAAACTGAAAAAGTGAGCCCACCATCTGCTGTTTTGCTGCTTATAAAGAATTTTCAGCTTGTCCATAAACAGAAGCAAATAAATTGGCATGAATTAGCTATGAGATATATTTATATATAAATGAATATAATGTCATTAAGGTGATTATGGGACATGATTGAAATGTTGGACCCTAAATACTTTCCTAAGTGCCACCTGAAACACGGGACTGCCATTAACATAATGAGCAGAGATATGAATATTTCTGGCGGAGGCATCCTGAAGTAAGAAAGCCTGAAACTCAGAAACACTGAACAACTGAGTTCCAAAAATATTTGCTTTTTACATGAAATCACCAAATGAAACATTCTGAGGTGAAAAATCTAAGTAGTTTCCTGAGATTGTTCCTGTGGTTAATTCATAATCCTGGTATTGTTTTCACTAATTTTCTTCCCCCACACCTTTTTTTTTTTTTTTTTTTTTTTTTTTTTGAGACAGGGTCTTGCTCTGTCATCTGGGATGGAGTGCAGTGGTGTGATCATAGCTCACTGCAGCCTCCACCTCCCAGGCTCAAGCCATCCTCCTACCTCAGCCTCCTGAGTAGCTGGGACTACAGGCACACACCACCATGCCCACCTAACTTAAATTTATTTATTTATTTTTGGTAGAGATGGGGTCTCATTATATTGCGCAGGCTGGTCTGGAACTCCTGGCCTCAAGTGATCCTCCTGCCTCAGCCTCCCAAAGTGCTGAGATTACAAAGCATAAGCCACCGTGCCTGGCTTCTTCCCATTTTAACAAATGAAAACATATGGTGTAAGCGTATTTCCCTCTAGGCCAACAATAATTTTTTAAGTTGAGGACTCAAAAGAAAAAAAGCCAAGTGATAAAGACATTTTATTTCCACTTTACTTCTACTGGAAGTTTTTTAAAAAGAGAGAAAATAATAAGAGCCCCTCCAGGAACTGAGGGTGGAAACTCTGTATCCAGGTTTGCTTTCTGTCATCCACACCTTGATAAGCCACAGAGAAGAGAGCGAGCCAACAGGCCACATCCAAGGCACCACACTTGCAATTAATTTATTAGGAACTCATCATTAGTCACCCCAGAGCTTTCAGAAAAGTAGTGTCCTCTGAGTGGATGTGGTTACATCCCTCAAAGCGGAAAAACATTTAACTTGGTAACAGTTACATTTCGTTCTTTGACTAGGAAGTAGTTATAGTGACAAGGTACAAAAAATAATAAGCATGCAGCCCTTTATTTAGTTTTGCAAAGTCTCTGCTTATAGTTCTGTATATTACATGACTGTGTTATACAAATACATTTATTTACAAAAACACTCTAGCTGTGCAAACTTGTTGCTTTTTAAAAATGTATGGATACTTCCATTTCTGCCGGTCCCGATATATACTTTTAAAGCATGCATAAAAATTAACTTTGGTGTGGGAAAACTACTCTATGTGCTGTCACATACAGTATTTTAATGTCTATGTATATTTATATATTTACAAAAGTTTTTCGGTTTACAGAACCGTACAGAGTGTACATTTTAAAATCCACAATGCAAGAGCGTGGGTTACCAGGTCTCAGAAAACAAAAGAAGGGGTTAGATACGCCAAAGAAAACAACTAGAGAATCTCAACATGTTAAAAAAGAAAAAAAAAAAAAAAAAAAAAAAAGGAAGGAAAAAAGAAAGAAAAGAAGCAAGCAAAGAAAACTAGCTTGCTTGGGCTAGCAAATTATTATACACACTTTTCATGGCAGTGCAATAGGTTTGATAAATTGCCTTCTACACATGCCTGTCTGTAGGGCTCATGTAGAAGTTCATTGGTTTTATAGTCTAGCACACTACTTTCAAATGTACAATGCTATAGTATCAAAATGTTTTGGCAAAAAAGATCTTGAAAGGAACCATGAAGTTTTGACAAAAATAGAAATCTGTAATAAAGCTAAATAACACTAAAATAAAAGGAAATATTATAGTATCTCTTTTACAATTTGTATAGTCACACTTGTGTAATTCTCTGTTCACTTCTAGTCTCCGTAATGAAAAATAGTTTTATACAAAACATACTAAAATTCTGGAATCATACATGTTTTATATGCTTAAGACAATTCTCCTGTCTCACACGCACCTTTCTCTCCCACCAGAACCTCTGTCTGTAACACATGCTTACTGCATTTTATAGGTATTGAGTATAGACTGTAGACACTATAGCAACTAGGTAAAAAGAAAACCAAACAAAACGAACGAGCTTTACTGAAATCTATTAATCCAGTATTCAGCACATATTTAGCATTAAGCCTCAAACGATACAGCAATATGTTACATTCTCTTGTGAAAACAGTTGTTGTAGACTGTTAATTTTTTTAAAATGTAACTCCGACTTGTGCCTAATAGGATTTGACCTTTAAGAGGTTTCTTTTGCTGTGGATGGGGTGGCTTTGCTTGAACTTCCATTCTGTGCCTTGTAGCTGGTGAGGCTGGGAGTATGGATGGTCCTGGTGCCCTTGGCACCTTGATTCAGTGAGACGGAGGAGGCAGGAGAAGGAGGGGAGGAGGAGAATGACAAAGGAGGGGGTGCTCGGCCATTTTGACTCTGCGGTGAGAATGAAAGATGGTGACCTTTACCTGTATGAGTGAGGCTCTGAAACTTCAAAGAGCCATTAGAGACAGAAGGGATGAGGGAGGCAGAGTGAGCAGGTGGTCCTGTTTGGGGGCTGAGAGGGTTAGAAGCAATCGATGGTTTAGTAGCAGGTGGATTAGGGAGGTTAGAGCTGTCACCACTAGAAGAGGGCAGAGAACTGCTTTTCCCAGAGCTGGGAGAAAGGGCTGGAATCTTAGAAGCAGGTAAGGAGGGGGAAGTAGGCTTAAAGTCCCCACCAGATTTCTTAGCACTTCCATTAGCCTGCAAATAAAGATGGCGGGAGACATTTTGTCAGAAAGGTGGTCACATGATCAACCCACAGGGCCTGGCAACACAGCCCTTCTGAGAATAATTCAATCAAAGAAAACCAACCAAACACAGTTCAAGGCCTGAGCTAAGTCTTGTTGTGCTCTACTGGACCTGGTAGAAACCCCCCGTGTACATAGCAAAGGATGGACAGGAAAGGAGGAAAGGAAGAATACATTTGTGAGAGGAGTCCCATCATTCCAGCTCTACCATTTCCTGTGTGCCAGGTGGGCCATGCGTCTGGATAATTACTGGGGTGGGGGTCGGGCATTGTGACGGAGCGTTAATGTGCTTCTAACGCAATACAGTCAACATAGACGTTAGTAGTGGTGACGTTAAGGGCAGTTCAACCACAGGTTGGTTTGTCTCTGCTTCCCGAGGTGTTCAGATGAAACACTACATTCACCAAAGAAAAGCCACCTGGTCTGGCACCGTGTGTTAACAGTTAAAATTTGGAGTTTGGAGTCACAAAGTAAAAGATGTTTTATTGCAAGCATGCAAAAGCGTGGTAAAAAAGTTTAACAAAGGTTTTTTTAGACTTTCTTCATGCCCCCAGATCCAGGATGTCTATGTAAACCGTTATCTTACAAAGAAAGCACAATATTTGGTATAAACTAAGTCAGTGACTTGCTTAACTGAAATAGCGTCCATCCAAAAGTGGGTTTAAGGTAAAACTACCTGACGATATTGGCGGGGATCCTGCAGTTTGGACTGCTTGCCGGGTTTGTCCAGGGTTCCGGGTCTGTTCTTGGCACTCATGGGGACAGGCATCCTGCTCGTCTGTGGGGCCCCGCTGGAGCCCTGTGGGAAGGACCAGTGAGAGGGGGAAGAGAAGGAGAAGCGCATGAGTAGGTCATCCGTGAGGCTGCCCCACGATGTGCAGAGAAGCTCAAGGTGAGAAGCCACAGCCCTACATGCAGGACAGACCTAGGAGACACCAACTGGGGTTAATCAGAAGAATCAAACAGAATCAACTGCTCACTACTGATCAAACGGATTTTAATGTGAGTATCAGAGCAACCATTTCAACAGCACATGGCTGACCCAGCAGCCTCGTGTTTACCCAACACCAGTCAGCAACAGAGGCAAAAACAGAACTGATTAGCTGTTAGATACCTAGTTGTTGTTGTTTTGAAGGTGAGGGAGAAAGTATGAAAGAAGGGTTTCATGGCGAACAGACAAAAAAAAAAAAAAAGCCACCTGAAAGAAAGCAATTAAGTTACAAGACACCTTTCGCTAATGGTGATTATGGCAGATTTAGGAAAGCAGCTGGGTCTTTTCATTTTCCAGCAGACCAAGATACCTTACGTGAAGCTGAAGGTATCGACGTAGGGGGCTCTAGGGCAGTGGGACCTTCATCCGGAACTAGCAAGGGTCGGGGAGAGGCCTCTTGGGCTATGTGGGATGAACTTGCAACAGAATCTCTGTTGGAAGAACATGAGGTATCAACTAGGGCTTTGGGACTCATTTCACTGATTGTATTTTCGAGCTGTTTAATGGTCTGCTCCAGGCTATCCAATGTTCTGTAGGTGTTTTTTCTAATTTCATCAGTTCTTGAAATTGGAGATGTACTCTCGATGCTGGGCTGCTCTTGCCTTCTCACTGTGTTTTCAGGGGTGTCTTCAGGTTGAGACCTAGCGATTTCGAAGCGCTTGGCTTCTTTGTGCTGTTTCAGGGTGCCATCCTCTTCCTCTTCTTCATAGACTACCACTTGCAAAGTCTTCTTCCCTGTTTTAGTTCCGGTGCGAATGGCTTGAGTGAGAGCGGCGAGTTGCTTCTTAGGGAATTTGAATTTAAACTTTTTCTTGGGGCTTTCAAACTGGTCATCGGTCGCGTCGTCACCCTTGCATTCCGAATTTGGAGAATCCACGTGGCCGAACTTGTTCAGCTCCGTTCTGTTCATTTCCTGTCCTCCTGGGATTCTGGTCTCTGTGGCCAGGGAGTGTGGCTGTGACTTTGTTTCCACCTGTTGTCCGGTTCTAAGATTGCCCGGGGCCACCTTCTTATGAGACATCTGGGAAGTGTTATTGTTCTGGACTACAGAATCTCCATTTTCCTCCTCTTCCTCCTCCTCTATCTTTTCCTCCATCATCATTCTCTCTAATTCCTCATCACATTCCTCAAAGATAGTTGAAAGTCTCTTATAGGCAGACCGGATGTCCATGGGCTCGTCGAAAATGATGATCACTGGTTTCTTGTCCAGGCACACGACTGGCTCCTCATTGTCAGTCCCTTCTTGTCGGGGGGTCATCTCTTTTCTGGCATCGATATTAACCGTCTGTATGTCTTCTCCCTTTTGGCTAACAATATCATGCACCTCCCCACTGGAAAGAACCTGGACAGTGGTTTCGGTAATCATGAAGGCAATATTGTCAGTGGCTGCATTTTCTTCAGTGGGAGAACTTGAACTTGATTCTCCATCCTCATTAGGGTTCACGTTAGCATGCCTTGCCCCCTTGGGTCTCAGAACAACTTGGCCAAAATCTGTCGTGATAACCTCTTGATCTTCTGTTTTAAAATCATGCACGCTTGATTCTGTTAGTCTAGTGTGAGAGGAAACGTGACACTTATCCGTATTTTGCTTTTCCATCTCCTTTGTCTTTCCGTAATTCAGCGTCTGGTTCTCGGTGTCAGGTATAGAGTATTGCAGGCCTGAGATTTTAGACCCTTTGTTTATTTCATCTTCTAATGGACTAATGCCAGAGAAACTGAAGTTGGCCTTAGGCACAGTTTTCTGGGAATAGTTTCTACTGTCTCTGAGTAAACTCATATTGGATATGGAATTTTCCTTCATTATGATCTCAGTTTTATATTCTGATGTTCTTGATGCATCAGAAATACTATTCTCCATTCCTCTTTCCCACTTAGGAGGGTCACTAGGTCTTAGAGCCCCTGTGGTAACCTGAGAGGGAGAACGGAGGAGGGAAACCACACACGTTAATCAGCAATGGATCTGCAGAGGCAGGTAATTAATGTGCATGGTATTGGTTGGAACCCAGATCTGGTGAACTCACCTTTTGGAATTCCATTTGGGGGCCATTTTCATATTCAACATCAGATTTCCGTACATCTTCATGGAAAAATTCCAAATTCTGGTAGAATAGTGTAGGACATGTTACTCCACAAAACCACATCCCCCCAAAAAAGTGGACTATAACTAAATCGTTCCTTTAATTACATTTCTAAGACATGCGGGCCACGCATATTTGTTACACACCAATCCAAAGCCTACAGCTGTTTACCTTGGATTGCTTTGTTCTCCAACTGCCAAAAATGCCCTGTGTTTGCACAAGATGAAAATCTCAATTAGCAAAAGATTTCAAGAATTTAAAATTTTGTAGGGGAGCGGTGAAGAGAATAAAGGGACAGAGTCATTATTAACATGTCCTCTTTTCAACATCAGATAGTGAGCTTAGCAGAATTTAAAACCTAAAGAATTGTGAAAAGCACAATGTATGGGCTGACAGAAAGTTTTGATCCTAATCAAGATCTGCCACTAAACTGTGTTACTTTAGATAAGTCACTTTACTTCTTTGGCCTCAGTTTTCTTGCCTATAAACTTAGGAACCAGCCCAGGGGAATTTTAGTTCCCCTTACAGCTCATTATTTCAGTCCTCTCTCTGCTTCTGTTATGGAGATTATCCTATAAAGACATCTGCCTTGGTTGGGTTTGGCATTTGGGGACGAAAAAACATTATTTTCCCCTGATCAAATGACAGATTGAAATGCAGTTTGTACTGCAGGTGTCAAAGTGCCAAAATAACCTTCACACTCCTCATAGCCAAGATGACCAAATCCAAATTCAGAGTGATCATGCTGTTACAATATAACCTCAATTCATATCCATCATGCTGTTACAATAGAACCTTGGTTCATATCCATCATGCTGTTACAATAGAACCTAAACATTCACAAAGCAGATATTTGAGGTTACATTGGTGACGGTGACATCACGACTCAGCTTTCATTCTCTATATTTTCCAGTGTAGAGTGAAGATACATGTCTTAGGGTCTCACCAAGATTCAGGAGTGAAGGATCCAGTGGTGAGGACCCAGGTATTCAGGGCGCTTCACCTGGAGGCCTGGCCTTTCCCAAGGTGTATCAGTAGCCTCAGGCCCTGACATAACACTAACACTAGTGATGCCTTGTCGGTTCCAAGGCACTGCTGCCCTTTCTTCTTGCTGAGGTGGTTGATTATAGCAGGATGGAGCACAGTTCCCATGAAGGCTGCTTGGTTAAAGCAATGACAACACAAAGCACAAACACCCGGGCCCAGCCAAAGTCAACCCAGAGCAACCCCTATGACCTTACTTAAGAATGGAAAGACTGTTCATACACGCCTGAGGAATGACACACAAACAACACAGTCAGAATTAATCACACGCAAATACTGTGCAAAGTACAAGGTACACGAGCCACCAAATACCTCCTGTTTTACTTCTGCTTGCTCCCCAGGAAGCCCCCAAACAAGTGCCATGATTCGGCTGCTGCAGCGGAGCCACATGGCTTCTTTTGTGGGATTTTAAATTTAAAATATGAAACAATGAATACGTCAAGTAAAAGGTTTTAAAGAAGAAAAATAATTGAGCTTCCTCTAATCCCAGCTACTCGGGAGGCTGAGGCGGGAGGACTGCTTGAGTCCAGGAGTTCGAGAACAGCCTGGGCAACATGGCAAAGACTCCATCACATATACACAAAAATAAAAAATAAAAATAGGCTATGTGTAGTGGCTCATGCCTGTAATCCCAGAACTTTGGGAGGCCAAGGTGGGTGGATCACTTGAGGTCAGAAATTTGAGACCGACCTGGTCATCACGGTGAAATCCCATCTCTACCGAAAATATAAAAATTAGCTGGGCGCGGTGGCGGGTGCCTGTAATATCAGCTACGTGGGAGGCTGAGGCAGGAGAATCGCTTGAACCTGGGAGGCAGAAGTTGCAATGAGCTGAGATCGTGCCACTGCCCTCCAGCCTCCAGGGCAACAGAGCAAGGTTCTGTCTCAAAATATATGTATATATATATATGTAAATGAATTAAAAAAAAAGGTTTCAGCCTAAGGTTACAACTCCAAATATGGAGTCAGCATATCATGCTAGGACCCAAATGAGAATTTGCCCCCTGAATCGTGGATGGATTTGGCATGTGATCTAAAGACACACACATGGAAGATGTTCTGGGGGTCTATTTACTGGAGGTTAGGGCTGGTGTCTGTTGGTTGGTCATGGCCTGTGCCATTCCCATCATTAAACGTTTCAGGCCAGGCATGGTGGCTCACGCCTGTAATCCCAGCACTTTGGGAGGCGGAGGTGGGTGGATCATGAGGTCAGGAGTTTGAGACCAGCCTGACCAACATGGTGAAACCCTGTCTCTACTAAAAATACAAAAATTAGCCAGGCGTGGTGGCACACACCTATAATCCCAGCTACTCAGGAGGCCGAGGTAGGAGAATTGCTTGAACTCAGGAGGCGGAGGTTGCAGTGAGTTGAGATTGCACCACTGCACTCCAGCCTGGGCGAGAGAGCGAGACTCGGTCTCAAAAATAAATAAATAAATTTCAAAAATCCCCCCTGTAATATATGTATTTTAAAACTGAGTAGTAGCATAAATGCTCTAATGGAAAGTCACTAGGATAAAAATGTGAAGTTTGGTTTTCACACGACCTATACTTTTTATCACTGGGCTAGAAAAAAATGAATGAATGTATCAAAGCAAGTGCAGGAGCTTGGTCATAATTGTCATGCAAACTCACAGTGATTTCTTAGTCTTAGATGTTCAAGACTCTGGGTGAAAAGTAATTATGCCTCTTTAATATGTATTTATAGGCCCTGATATTTGGATTATGAAGACAATTGGAAAAGCACTCAATAGGCATATGGACAATAAACCAAAACGAGAGACAGGGTTACAAGAAAATTGCATACAAGTGAAGAACTAGGCTGGAGTTTCAGTGATGACAGGAGAAAAAATGCTTAAGAAAACATCCGATTTATGGAAGGGTAAATACTTAGCCCTGGAAGAGGTTAATAAGGACCCAGAACTGGGGATAAGAGAAGTCTGATATACATGGTCATTCTGAAGAAAGTTAATCTACTGAGATTAATTATCCAGAATAAGCACCTGTGACTAAACTCAGTGTTGGGCACTCAGTAAAGACCTGCTTATTAGCCAATGGATCCTCAACTGAGATAAATGAGACCAATGGGATATGGATTTCTAATTATGGGGCAAGAAATCTCATGCCACTTTCTAGCCAATTAGAAATGCACGGTGGCTCACGCTTGTAATCCCAGCACTTTGGGAGTCTGAGGCGGGTGGATCACCTGAGGTCAGTAGTTGAAGACCAGCCTGGCCAACAAGGTGAAACCCCATCTCTAATAAAAATACAAAAAAATTAGCCGGGTGTGGTGGTGCACGCCTGTAGTCCCAGCTACTCAGGAGGCTGAGGCACGAGAATCGCTTGAACCGGGGAGGGGGAGGTTGCAGTGAGCTGAGATGGCACCATTGCACTCCAGCTTGGGTGATAGAGCGAGACTCCATTTCAATTAAAAGAAAAGAAAAGAAAAGAAAAATTCTACAATGAGACAATAATGGTCTCCAGAGGGATCTTTGAGAGAGTCCAAATTCCCAGTCAGTGTTCTAGACAGAAATGGTCACATTAGCCCAAGTATAACATGCTATATCAGGCCTTCCATGAGTTAGTTTTAATAAGCCCTCATAAGGAAATTCCACATACTGAAAAAACCAATATATTTCCGGCTGGGCGTGGTGGCTCACGCCTGTAATCCCAGCATTTTGAGAGGCCGAGGCGGGTGGATCACGAGGTCAGGAGTTCAAGACCAACCTGGCCAAGATGGTGAAACCCCATCTCTACTAAAAATACAAAAATTAGCTAGGCATGGTGGCAGGCGCCTGTAATCCCAGCTACTAGGGAGGCTGAAACAGAGAACTGTTGAACCTGGGAGGCGGAGGTTGCAGTGAGCCGAGACCACGTCACAGCACTCCAGCCTGGGTGACAGAGCTAGACTCGGTCTCACAAAAAAAACAAAAACAAAAACAAAACCAAAAACAATAAAAATCAATATATTTTCAACATGGTTTCATGGGTTCAGTTCAAATTAGTAGGTTTTCTTTCTTTTCTTTTCCTTTCCCCTTCCTTCCTTCCTTCCATTCAGTTCAAATTAGTAGGTTTTTCTTTTCCCTCCCTTCCTCTCTTTTTCCTTCCTTCCTTCCTTCCTTCCTTCCCTCCTTCCTTCCTTCCTCCCTCCCTCCATCCCTCCTACCCTCTCTCCCTCCATATCTGTCTCTCTTTCTTTCTCTCTCTCTCTCTTTCTTTCTTTCATCTCACTATGTTGCCCAGGCTGGTCTTGAACTTCTGGCCTCAAGTGATTCTCCCGTCTTGGCCTCCTAAAATGCTGCGATTACAGGTGTGAGCCACCATGCCAGGCCAGGTTTTCTTCATGAGAAACATTTATCAACAATAACCCCCCTTGGATATAGCGAGATTCCCTTCCCCCATTAACAGAGTCACATGTCAATTTATGTGGCAGAGAGTTTACACAAGGGTGCCGTGGTGGTTATGAGCCAGGGGGAAGCAAGCTGGCCTCCTTGGCAAGGCCTCTCGGCTGGGAGCTGGGAGCCCAAAACTGTGTCTCTTGAACGGTTGTGTTAGAATAGCCTTTCAGTTTTGTGATACTACATCTACCTCCTTGAGCTGTCGTACATGGACTGAGGTACCCATCTGTAGTAGCTATTGGGCTCTCTTGCATCTGATTAGTTTGATTTTGTTTAAGGAAAGCTAGAATCTTTGAATTCTGAAAGATAAGTCCCTGGAGAAAAATGTTAGGCCTTGCAAGCTTTTTATCCTGAAGTTTAGATGGAAGCTTAATTCAAGTAAGATGTCTTTATCTCTGAAAATCAGAGATGCTCTAGGTGCAACTTAAAGTTGCATTTCAAACATTCAGGCTATGGTCGTTTCCCTAGAGTGCTTACTTATACAATGACAGCAGACTTTGTTTCAGAGCCTGGATTCTTTTTTTGACATCACACATGTATGTTAACACTAAAACTATACTGAACTTACTATCTTGGAAGGTACACTTTATAAATGGATAATACTTAGCAAAAATTCTGTTTGGCATCCTTGGACGTTTGTGCAAATACACATTTGTATGTTTCCATGAGGTTACACCAGTGTGTGGTGGTAGATACTTTCTACCATGCATTTTCTTCCCCAAATCAAAGGTTTTTACCTTTTTTTTTTTTTTTTTTTGAGACAGAGTTTTGCTCTTGTTGCCCAGGCTGGAGTGCAGTGGCGCAATCTTGGCTCGCTGCAACCTCCGCCTCCTGGGTTCAAGCGATTCTCCTGCCTCAGCCTCCCGAGTAGCTGAGAATAGAGGTGTCCACCTCCACACCCAGCTAATTTTTTGTATTTTAAGTAGAGATGGGGTTTCACCATGTTGGCCAGGCTGGTCTCGAACTCCTGACCTCAGGTGATCCACCTGCCTTGGCCTCCCAAAGTGGTGGGATTACAAGCGTGAGCCACTGCACCCAGCCGATTTTTACCTATTTTTTTTTAACATATATAGTTGTTTTTCTTTTTTTCCCAAAGGATGTTACAAATTAGAAAAACTGCTAAATACTTGGTTGCTGTTTCTATATATTTCTTTCTAGAGTTGTTCTAGAAAGTACTGAAAGGTGGACACTCTTTAGTTTGGGAAGATAGTGTCTAAATTCTGCATATACTATTGTATGCTGTGGGCTGGAACACAGTGTTTGCTCTGAAAACCTGAGCAAGATATCTCTGATTTTAACCTATGCCTGTGTCTCCATTAGTTAAAAAAAAAAGAGAGAAAAAAGACAGAGGGGACAAAGGTCGAGTATAAGAGCCGTGTTAGTGTCAGAGCAAGGAAGGAAGGACTCCCAACCGTGTGGCAAATGTGCAGTTGCCACGTTACCTTCTTCTCCTTGGGTGGCACTGTGGCGCCCGACCTAGTGTCTTTAACGTGACTGTCAGCCCGGGATGGCTCAGCATGACTGTTTGAATTTACATCCATAAAGGAACACTTCTGGAATGCCTAAGGAATTAAAATACTGAGGTTAACAGGGATCCAAGGGTACTGAGGAGAATGGAGGGAAACAGGCAGGAACAACCAGACGCTTGTGGACCCCAGCCCGGGTCCTGCACGCAGGTTTAGGCCAGGGAGGCAGCACCCTGAAATCCTGCTCCTCACGTGCTCTCATGTTGACAAAGCTGGCTTGGAGGCTGAGTCCGAGGCAAAGGCTGCCTTCCTTTCTTGGGGAATGCCAAGATAAAATAGACATTACTACATTTTCTGCCTGTCTGGGGTGAACATAAATTGGTACTTAGGAGGGCTTCTTGCTTTGACATTTAAAAAATGCTCAATATGTAAATAAATTAAAACAAAAAACTATCTTTCTTTTTTATTCCTCTTTTTTTATGAGCTTTATTGAAATTATACAGCAAAAGCTCACAAGACGTTTTAAACCTTTAAGTCTTACAATAAAAGTACTCTTAGCAATCCTTCTCTGAAATAGTAACAGGTACTACCGCGCTCCGAGGTGTTCTGAGGCTCATTTAGAGTAAAGTGATGCTTTTAAGCAACGATGTCATTCTGAGTGGCCTAGGAGCTGCCTGAACCCTGGAGATTTGTCTCTGAAAACTATAAGAGCCAACTGTTGGCTCTTGTGAACTTCAGTCAGGAAGGCCAGTTCTCAGACAAAGGGAGAAAGTATAGACATAGACTGTGTCTACAGGGCTAAAAAGGAAGCGGGCATGTGGGCAATGCCCAGATAATATGATCATGAGAGAAGGAGAGACTGGTAACTCAGGGACCCAAGTTTATGGACAACAGTGGTTCTCAACCAGGCTACATACCACCCAGGTTAAAAAAAAAATACTGTTGTTCTCAAATACTCTTGAGACCCCACTCAGAGAATACACAAATCAGAATCTCTGAGCTGTAGGATTTTTTTTTAACTCCCAAAGTAATTCTAATGTGCAGCTAGGATTAAAAGCTATTTTTATTTGTTTGTTTGTTTGTTTATTTATTTGAGGCAGAGTCTCTCCCTGTTGCCCAGGCTGGAGTGCAGTGGTGAGATCTCAGCTCACTGCAACCTCTGCTTCCCGGGTTCAAGCAATTCTCCTGCCTCAGCCTCCCAGGTAGCTGGGATGACAGGCACCCGCCACCACGCCTGGCTGATTTTTTTGTAGTTTTAGTAGAGATGGGGTTTCACCATGTTGGCCAGGCTGGTCTCAAGCTGCTGACCTCAAGCAATCTGCCCACCTCAGCCTCCCAAAGTGCTGGGATTGCAGGTATAAGCCACTGTGCCTGGTGAAAGACCACTTATTTAAATGAATCAGCCTAAATAATTGCCTAGTGTTTTCTTTATGTCAAATGTTGTCATTTGGAGATATCTCTGCCAGCAGAAAGAATAATGTATGCCCTCCTTCAGTAAACATTCCAACAGTGGTCCTAAAATCTGAAGGTGGCTGATGGGGGACTTTCTCTGGCCTTTTCTTCCATGACTGTTTGCTCCCCTGTCTCTGCTGTACCTGGCCTCCTTGCTGTTCCTTAGTCACAACAGTCCTAGCTTGCCCCGGATGTGTTTGGTTTATCCGCTTACTTAGAAAGCTGCTTACAAATGCCAATTGCCATCTCCTTTGAGCTGTTAGACCCTCGATTTCAGAGCCTGTGTTTTCTTCTGATGCCTGGAGATGTGGAGCACAGAAAGTGGTTCCACAACTGTCCTTAGAAGGGGCCACAGCTGCTCCTTGTCCTGCCTTGAGAAGGTGCAGAAACAAGAGAATCATTATGGCCACTGGCCATTGATCGAGTTGCGGATTTAGCAGGCTGGGTTTCTATCCCAGCCAGAGGGCTAACAGGGTTTGGTTAAGTTAAGGTTAGAGCACTTCATTCACCACGCTTTTTTTTTTTTTTTTTTTTTTTTTGAGACAGAGTTTCACTCTTGTCACCCAGGCTGAAGTGCAGTGGTGTGATCCTGGCTCACTGCAACTTCCACCTCCCGGGTTCAAGTGATTCTCCTGTCTCAGCCTCCCGAGTAGCTGGGATTACAGGCACCCACCACCATGCCCAGCTAATTTTTGTAGTTTTTAGTAGAGATGGGGTTTCGTTATGTTGGCCAGGTTGGTCTCGAACTCCTGACCTCAGGTGATCTGCCCGCCTCAGCCTCCCAAAGTGCTGAGATTACAGACATGAGCCACCATGCCTGGCCACCACTTTTATTATGTAACCACCAAGAATATGACATGAAGCCAGATATGCCAATGTCTGTACAGTGGTCAAAGAGGGCATCAAATATTTAGACTTCAATGGAGAAAAGTGTCCCTCAGTGGTGGGCTGTAAGTGGCTGCAACAAATTCAGTATTTCTCTTAGAGAGGTGTAAAAAATTATCCACAAGCCTGAAAGATACCAGCTTTATAAATCTGTAGTTCCTATGAAAACAATTATCCAAGCCTTCTAAAAACCTGCAAATAGCCTGATTGGTTGCGGGGATGTCCCAGGCTAGTCTGTGAGTTTTAGTGAAGCGTGAAAGGGCTCACGTATGTGACAAATCAACCAGCAGTTCTGTTTTCCCTGCAAAATCCAGGCAGCTCAATTTTGGCAGTTATTACCATGGAAACCAGAGTAGAACAAGTGCAGTAAAAACAATGTAGATTGAAAGTTCTCCCTACTCCAAAGAAAAGAGGAAAATTTATGGGTTGGCACAAAGCCATTGGTACGTCGGTAAAAAGCTAACATGTTTTTGAGCCCCAAGGTGCTGGTGTTCCAACTATCTGATTGACAGAAAAATCCTATAAGAAGCATGAGGCAAATGAAATACTCTACACAAAGTTTGTTCTAGGAATTGTGTACATGTCTCTGATGAGACAAGTTCTCAGGACATAGACCTGGGGTAGAATCACATCCGTGATGGGAATGTGGGATCAGTTTTGGGCACAGCCTTGGCACGCCATCCTTCATCCTATGAGTGGACTATGTCATAGTTAAAAAATAAATATCTAAAACTGATACAGTATCATTTCTCAAATAGACCAAGGAAAATGGAAAACAAAATAATTCAGCTTTTCAGAATATCTGAAAAGATGACATTGATATTGAACAGGGACCTGGTATGGACCACAGGAGGCCAGTCATTGGCCTTGAGTCCACGATCCAAGGTCAGTGGCTCTAAGTGGTAAAGCCAAGCAACGGGAACCCACGTAACGTGTCCTTCAGTCTGTCCTTATCAAGACAGGACAATGGCTGGTATTTCTAATCCTTATCTTACTTGCTTTTGAAATGAAGCAGAGTCTCTTAAGATGGAAAGAAAGGAAAGTCAATTTTACAGCCAGAGGTAGGAAAGCGTGAGTTGTTTTGTGAAATGGTCATTCCTTGCACATCTTATAGGCATCCTGAGAGCCTTGTTCAGTGCCATCTTGGGAAAGCAAAGGCCAAGGCCAGAAGACACAGCTTCTATGGTCCCGGTCCATGCACTTCCCTGGCCTTCTCGCTAACAAATCTGTGAGTGCCATGGCTGGAGAGACCCAGGCGGGAGGCAAGGAGCCAATGTCAGTCACCTCATCCACATACCTGGAGTTCTGCCATTATTTTGTCTCCTTCTTCTTCTTCTTCCTCCTCATCCTTTGAGGAGGAGGTGGTGACAGGCGGTGGGGATGGGGTCCAGGCTGAAGCAGGCTCCTCTGCTGGATATTTTGTAGCTCTGGTCTGTGGGCTTGGTCCAGCATCTTCACTGCTTGCCTGTGGGAGATTGAAACAACAGATAGTGGTTTAACATCTCCTAGGTGCTAGCAAAAAAGGGACAGATCGTGTATGGTCCCTCACTGTCTAGAACACTTGCTTCCTAGATCTTAGCTGAGAACATAGCTGAACGGCTATTTTATTCCTTTGCATTTAGTTTGTGTTTGTGTTTGCATAAGTTGTCATTTTGGTGAATGGATTAAATAATTATAATATAATTGGAACTCCTCAACATTCAGTGTCTTTGATATGGTTTGGCTGTGACCCCACCCAAATCTCATCTTGAATTGTAGCTCCCGTAATTCCCACGTGTCATTGGAGGGATCAGGTGGGAGGTAATTGACTCATGGGGGCAGGTCTTTCCCGTGCTGTTCTCGAGGTGGTGAATAAGTCTCACGAGATCTGACCGTTTTATAAATGGGAGTTCCCCTGCACAATCTCTTTCTTGCCTGCCACCATGTGAGAAGTGCCTTTGCTCTTCCTGCATCTTCTGCCATAATTGTGAGGCCTCCCCAGCCACATGGAACTGTGAGTCCATTAAATCTCTTCCCTTTATCATCCAGTCTCAGGCATGTCTCTATCAGCACCCTGAGAACAGACTAATACAGTCCTCATGAAAGGCCCTCCCATACTGCAACTCTTTGGAAATTGTGTTTTACATTTAACATGAAAGCTAACACTTGGTTAGTTAAGTGGAATCTAAAGCTCATTGAACATCTTTCTGTATAGACTCCCACAACGGTGTCAGCTCACCTCAGTTAACTTTGGAAGATAATCTTTCTTTCGTTTCCCCCTCCTACCCTCATTTTCAATCTTATGATGCCCACATGGGAAATAGCTTGTGATTTGCATTTCATATTGTTGCAGCTAAAAGTCAAATAAGGATAAAACTCATGGTCTGGGTCTAGTCCAATCATACTGGCTGCCATTGTTCCATCTGTGGTGCTTCCTGGGGATCTTGTGTGGTCGAGTTACTCCTTCTCTGCCTCACTACTTTTTATGTTCCAACAGAGAGAACCTTGTCTAAGGGTATCATCTGAACCCAGAGGCCAGTTTACCAGGGCTTAGCCTATCAGACCTTAGCGGTGATGTTCTCCTTTCTGCCGGTGTAGACCACATCGCCTGACCTCGTGGTGGTGAGTCCCGATCCTGGCAGGTAGCTTCGACGAGGAGGTGGCGGAGGAGGAGGGGGTGACTTTCCCCCCAGCTTTTCCAAGTCCTGTTCCGAATTTGGAGAATCTTCTGGAAAACAGTGCACCATTACAAGAATAATCTTTTTTCAAGAAAACATCCAGGAAGTCTGGTATATTGCTACAAACCCAATGCAATCTGATTTAAAAATTTTCTGTTCTCTCCATAGAGCAAGGATTAAGTGTATAGACCCTAAAGAGTGACTGGATTTAAATCCCAAAAAGACCCTGCACAAGTTACTAAACCTCTCTCGGTCTCAGTTTTCTCATCTGTTAAATGGGTAGTATAATATACTTTCCTCTGGGGTGTCATAAGGATTGAATGACTTATACGCTGAGCTTGGCATAGTGTAAATGCTATGTAAAGTATTACCTACTATTATGAAATAACATTCTTGTTATGGAAAAAGCTGAGTATTACTTGGATAGATTAAAAAAAAAAATTGAAGCCCGAAGGCAAATCTATAGCCCCTGGCTTGGCCTCCAAATACTTCATCCCTCAGTCTGAAAAAACAGTATCAGCAAGAGGGGTTTCTGCTGAAGGTCAATGTCAGAGTAGAATCTGGCCTAGGGAGGGCCAGAGAAAAAATGGGATGCAAATGAGAACAAAGAACAAAGTTGGAGAGGAAGTGGATTTGATTTTTTTAATTAAACAAATTTTTAAATTTTTTTTATTTTGTAGATAGGGTCTCACTGTCACTCACTCTGGAATGCAGTGGTGTGATCAAGGCTCACTGAGGCCTCAGTCTCCGGGGCTCAGGTGATCCTCCCACCTTAGCCTCCCTAGTAGCTGGCATTACAGGTGTGTGTCACAACACCTGGCTAATTTCTTTTCTTTTCTTTTCTTTTTTTTTTACAGGCGGGGTTTCTGCCATGTTGCACAGGCTGGTCTTGAACTCCTGGGATCAAGCAATCTGTCTGCCTCAGCCTCCCAAAGTGCTGGGATTACAGGTGTGAGCCACTGCACCAGGCCTTTTTTGTTTTATTTTTGAGACAGGGTATTGCTCTTTCACTCAGGCTGAAGTGCAGTGGTGCCATCACGGCTCACCTCAGCCTCAAACTCCTGGGCTCAAGCAATCTTCCTGCCCCAGCCCAGAGTAGCTGGAACTGCAGGTGTGTGCCACCATGCCCAGCGGATTTTTTAATTTTTGTAAAGAGGGGGTCTCACTATGCTGCCCAGGCTGCTCTTGAAGTCCTGGCTTCAAGTGATTCCTCCTGTGTTGGCCTCCAAAAGCACTGGGATTATAGGCATGAGCCACCACGCCAGCCTTTATCAATTTTTGATCACTACCCATATTCCTCCATTATCCAAGTAGTCAGAAAATTCACACAAGGGGAAATACAAACGGTATTTAAAACTCTACACTTAGAAATTTGCCTCCTTAATAAACAAAAATACATTAAAAATGATAACTCCATGACAAATAAATTAAAATGACAGAAACTAATGTTTACAGGTCACGGACGCTACCTTTACACATCTCTGGTAGCCTGTCCATCACTGTACTGTTTCTGAGACCAGGTCAGAGATGCATTAAAAAAGAAAAAAACAAGAGCATTTTAACTAAGTCAAAATACCTTGGGGAGTAATTTAAAAGTGATTTAGGCAAATTTAAAAAATCAGATAGAATCAAGAGCCAAAATGAGGTAAGTGAACAAAATGTAATATGTTTTTGTTGTTCGATCATGAGAAGGAACAGTTATGAGACCTATATAAAACATCAAAGGACTCTATGACAAAATTAATAATGGGGCAGAGAGAACAGAATTACACAAGATAAAAATGTGATGAGCTGGCCGGTGACTCAGGCCTGAAATCCCAGCACTATGGGAGACCGAGGCAGGTGGATCACCTGAGGTCAGGAGTTCGAGATCAGCCTGGCCAACACGGTGAAACCCCATCTCTACTAAAAATACAAAAATTAGCTAGGCGTGGTGGTGGGTGCCTGTAATGCTAGCTATTTGGGAGGCTGAGGGAGGAGAATTGCTTGAACCCAGGAGGCGGAGGTTGCAGGGAGCCAAGATCATGCCACTGAACTCCAGCCTGGGTGACAGAGTGAGACTCAGTCTCAAAAAAAAAAAAAAAAAAAAAATGTGATGAGCTAGGGCATTTTCTCCATCAGAAATTCTCCACGGGGACTGTGAGAGGAAAGTCACTTTGTGTGAGAAGAGCCGCCCCGCCCAGGACCCTAGACAGACCTGACACAGCTGGATGGTGGGGAAAGGTGTAAGAAAAGCCTCTTAGCACAGACTGAGCGGGAGGGATGCAGTGAGTGGAACTTTAGGGGATGAAATGGATGAAAGCTGGGGAGGAGACAAGTGCAGTTGGTCCTCTGCATCCATGGGTTCCACATCTGTGGATTCAACCAACTGCAGATGGAAATATATATATATATATAAACTCCCTCCACATTCCAAAAAATAAAACTTGAATTTGCCTTGTGCCAAGTACTATGTTGAATCCACACAAATGAAGTAATGTGTAGGCAATGTATTAGGTATCATAAGTAATGTAGAGATGATTTAAAGTATATGGAGGCCGGCAGCAGAGTCACACAGCTGAACTGTTCTGGCCCCATAAAGTATATGGGAGGATGTGAGTAGGTTACATGCAAATACCATGCCATTTTATACCAGGAACTGGAACGTCCTCAGATTTTGGTATCCGATGGGAGTCCTGGAACTAATCTCCCATGGATACCAAGGGATGACTGTACGGTGGTTATAAATGGAATCCACTTTAATGTTTCTCAACATGCAAGTCAAGATGGGGATTCCTTTCCAAATTAATTTTAGTTGCTGGATAAGGCACTGTGGAATGTGACACTGCAGAGACATTAGACTGCAAGTAAAATAACATCCGGGTCCATAATTTTAAGATCAGAATAAGATGCGTGGCTTGTAACTGATAGGATATTTAATAGGTTGAGATTCTTAGAAGTTATATTATTATTCACATGTTGGCATTTAACTTCCATAGTTGAGTTGGTTAAATACATATTCTAATAATTTTGATTAAAAAATGCAATTTTGCCTTATGATCTAATATCCCCTGAGAGCTCATAAAAGCTACCATTTTCTTTCTGCAAAAGCTCTTGTCTTAAATGCAGGCCTAATATTTTCCCAGCTCTTGCTGTGAAGTATCACAAATGCATAGAAAACGCAAACACTATGAATTTAAATTTTCCTTTATTGGCCATTATTCTAGAATCCTAACACAGAACTCAGCTTCTCTACTGTGGTTAGCATAAAATAGTAGTAGTGAAATCAAGTGTGGCTCAAGCCTGTAAGTCTAGCTACTCTGGAAGCTAAGGCGGGAGGATTGCTTGAGGCCAGAAGTTCGAGACCAGCCAAGGCAAGAGAGGAAGAAACCTGTCTCTAAAAAAATTATAAAAAATTAGACATGTGCAGTGGTGTACACATCTATAGCCCTAGCTACTTCTTAGGAGGCTGAGATGGGAGGATTGCTTGAGCCCAGTAGTTGGAAGTTATAGTGAACTAAGATCATACCACTACACTCCAGCCTGGGTGGCAGAGCAAGACCCCATTAAAACAAAACAAAACAAAACAAAAAAACAAAAAGAGAGAGATAGTAGTAAAGATCGAAGGAACACCAGAGGATTTGCTCTTCCAGGTTTTACATTTTGTAAGATTTGTAAGAACTGAGACCTTGGTTCTGTTGATGAGTATGTGCTGTCGTGGATGGCACTGTATTTGCCCAAAGCCATGTACCTCCATATATTCCTGCTGTGGGACCGGACCTTACCTGAAAGTTCCACCTTCTCCATTGGGGCATCTCCCCTTGGCAGTGGGCCTGCGGCTGGCGGCATCTCCAGATTTGGTATTGACTTCATGATATTGGCCTGAGCTTCTTCTAGGAGCTTCTCAAACTCTTTCCCATTATAGTGATCCAGATTTTGCCTTTTTTCCTCCCATTTCTTTTCTGCTTTCTGGAGGAATGTAGCACGTAAAGAAAGTTACATGGACACATAGAGGAGAACAACGGACACTGGGACCTCTCAGAGGGTGGAGGGTGGGAGGAAGGATAGGATCAGGAAAAATAACTAATGGGTACTGGGCTTAAGACCTGGGTGATGAAATAATCTGCACAACAAACCCATATGACATGTTTACTTATGCAACAAACCTGCAATTGTACCCCTGAACTTAAAAAAAGATGCTTTTAAAAGTATTTTTTCTACTACCAAGATGTATTTTTTTAGAGGCAGGGTCTCAATCTGTCATCCAAGCTGCAGTGCAGTGGGGTCATTATAGCTCACTGCAGCCTCCAACATCTGGGCTTAAGGAATCCTCCTGCCTCAGCCTCCTGAATAACTAGGATTACACATGTCAGCCACCACACATGGCTAGTTTTTTTTTTTTTTTTTTAAGTAGCAATGGGTTCTGTTACGTTGCCCAGGCTGGTCTTAAACAACCTGCCTCAAGGAATCCTTCTGCCCTGAGTGAGACATGAGTCTCACTCAATTAAAAAGAAAATTAGGCTGGGCATGGTGGCTCATGCCTATAATCCAAAGTGCTGGGATTACAGGCATGAGCCACCATGCCCAGCCTAAAATTTTTTTAAATTGAGTTTTCATTGTAGAAGAGATGTCCAAGCAAACAAACAAAACCCACAACACTAAGAACAAAAATCCTGTGTCTTAGTACCACTTCTATCAAAGAATTGCTATATGCCCTCTGGGTCACATTGTCCTACTTATAAAATGAGGGAGGAGGTATTATTTAGATGACCTGTAAACTCCTTTAAGTTCCACAACAGAGAGTTATACATAAAATGCATTTTAAAACATCTGCATACTTTTTAAAAGAATGTTGTCTGTGACTTTTGAACCAGCACATTAATAATTCTAAGGGGGCAGAGTGGAAATTCACACCAAGATTAGCGGAACCCCATAACCTAAGAATTGGCAAAGATCATTGAATCAACATATGGGAACTTTGAGGTCCAGCGAGATGGAGAATTTGCCCAAGTTTCATTACATATAAATAATAGCCACCACCTTCACCATTATAACCCTCCTTTATTTTTTCTTCCTAGCATTTATTACCACCTGGCATATACTTTTTTTCTGTCTCTTCCTACAAGTAGGTAAGTGTCTTGAGGGCAGAGACTTTGTCTCTTCTGTTCACTGGCTTTCCCCCGAGCCTACGAGGGCCTGGTACATAACAGGCTCAGTAATCTCTGTTGAATGAATAAAGCTCACCCCATTTGTCAGTGGCAGAGCTGGCAGAAAAACCCAGGCCTCCATACCTGTGGATCAGGGCATTTTCAGAGATGACTCGTGTCTCCTCTCAAAGCGTAAAATACACACATCACAATGATAACTATGCCCCCTAGGTTCTCAACAGAGATTTGTTAAATAAGAGTGCCATCATACTGACATCCTTTAAATGTTGAGATGTTTAAAGTGGCAAGACGTCTTAAGTGACGGATCTGCCAATTCTTAGGAGGAAATATCTTTCCCTCCCCTGCCCTACTAGGTACTGGGAATAGAATCACACTCTGTCAATCACATTTCTGTACCCTTGTGATATGTGTTTTTAAAATAGCTGGCTCTGATTAGGGGCAAGCCAGGGCCCTTGCGACACAGAGAAACCACCTAGTGTTCAGAGGCCCCGAGGCTGTGACTGTGGCTGTGGCAGTTTCACCAGGTCGTCTCGATATACCCAACCTGACCTCTCCACTGGTGACTTTCAGTAGAGGCAGGAGGGTTACGACAAGGTTGTTGGGTGATAAAGCAAATGAGTGGAGGAAAAGTTACGAGGCAAGAAGAAAAAAGAAGCAGAAAAGACAAATGTGTTATCGGAGCACTGGTACCAGCCCTTGATAAAAAGAATATTTAAAAACATAATATGTCATTTGATCTTATGATTTTTAAGACAGGGTCTCACTCTGTCGCCCAGGCTAGAGTGCAGTGGCGTGATCTTGGCTCACTGAAGCCTTGACCTCCCTGGGCCTGGGTGATCCACCCACCTCAACCCCCTGAGTAGCTGGGGCTACAGGCACGTGCCACCACGCCCAGCTAATTTTTGTATATTTTTTTGGTAGAGTTGGGATTTTGTCATGTTGCCCAGGCTAGTCTTGCACTCATGTTCCAGTGATCGACCCGCCTCGGCCTCCCAAAGTGCTGGTATTACAGGTGTGAGCCACCACACATGGCCTCATGTCATTTGGTCTTAAGACCTAGTTTTCTCTATTCATTCTGACTGCTCTACCGTTCATTCTTAGATGACTATAGTAATTTCTCATCCAGCTCTCTTAATTCTAGACCCACCACCTCAATCAATTCTGTATGTTGTTTCTAGATTAATTTCCAGAAGATGCCATTTAAAAAAAAAATCACGGATTAGAGCTGCAGCATTTCTCTGATACCTTCCAAATAAACTCCAAACATCATGGACTGTTTTTCAAGCACTCAAGTCAGTTTCCAGCCCATTTCCCCAGTCTTAGGTCCTCGTTCTTGTTCCACTTAGACAGGCTTAGTCATGGTCCCAGACTTTGATCCAGCATTTTAGTATCCTAGGATGCCCTCACCACCCTCCCCTGCTAACCAGGTTCCACTTATCATCTAGATGAGTGGCAGACCCTCCCCAGGCTGCCTTCACCTCAGTGGAGTGCTTGAAGCCAGCTTGTCCTGGCCCAGGAGAGCTGATTGTCACATTTCTCCCAACTTCAGCAGCAGTGGTGTCATGTCATAACTTGAAATCAGCCATGGTTGTGATATTTACACCATGGAAATTGGCAAATGCCACACATAGATCTGCACGCACCCCCCCTGCCCCCCCACCCCGCCGCCACAACCGCTACCAGAGAGCTGGTTGTTAAACATTTACCAGCACACCGCTGTCTCACCTTCCTACAGGCCAGGTGTCTCACCTTCCTACAGGCTAGGTGTCTCACCCTTCTCTGAAACCACATGACCTATCTCTTAACCTGGCCACTGAATCCCACTTCCACTTCCAAAACCCTGTCTCTGATCCATACACAATTATGTCGTCATCTGACCTATAAATGCTTTAAGGGAAAGGTCCATGTATCAGACTCCTTTATGGGGTTATGAGAAACGGAAATAGGACTCTACCTCGATAGACACTGCCCTGTTCTTGGCACTCACACTGTGGATTTCTTCAATGAACAAGCTCTGCATGGCAGACCCATTCATGGGTATCTGTGGGGACTGCGGAGCCTGCGACATCTGCAGAGTGGAGGTTGCTTCCTGGGGGACGGCTGGGGAGCTGGCCACGTGAGGCAAGTTCTGAGCAGGGTTCAGCAGGGCCACGGAGTGCTGGGAGGGCTGGATGACCACAGGGGAGCTCTGCACGTGGTGAACCGTCATGCCGGACAAAGGCACCACTTCCGACTTCGCATCGCCAGGGGCACCTGTGCTGTGGAAGGGCTGGCCGGAGGTGTGGGCTGCCTCCTCCTGACTCTTCAGGACTTCTGCGGCCGTGGCCTTTTCCATAGCCATGTACTGTGCGGCTTGGGCTGCGTCCGTGCCTTTCAGGAGCCCATCAGTGACATGTCTAGGAGAAACCATGCACAGCGGCATTAACCCTCATGTCACTTTCTCATGGTGGTATACTTGCAGGCTATGTCATCCCAAAGCCAGGTGAGAGTCACACATCCCAAAGCTCAGAGTAGCCGCTTAGGGACATGTATAGACATATCCCTTTCTGCTGGTGCAGTTGTGCTCAGACCCTTGTAACTCCATCATTGTTTGGGGGGTGGGTAGAAGAAAATGAATCATGAGTCTAACAGCAGCCTCTCTAACTCCTCCGCCTGATTCTGGCCTATGCAGCCCTCAAATATGCTTAGTTCTAAGCCAAAAGTTTGCTTATTCCCTCCTCCTTTCACTGCCAAGCATCTTGGGTGGGCCGCCCACATTCTAATTCCTTCTGTTTGCTCTTCTGTATCTCAACCTGTTGCTCACTGGCTTCCCCACCTGGATTCAACCAAGTCTTGCCACAAGGTACACAGTGACTCGAAATCTAACGGTCGTGTTTATACCTCAACTTCCTCTGGTGTTTGGAGTCATTTGAAGCTATATGTCCCTCCCCACCCATGATGTAGTGGAAAAGACAGAGTGTCTGGTGTCAGATCTGTGTTTGAATATCAGTTATTTCATGTTTTATATAACGTTGAGAACTTCGCCTCTTTAAGCCTCAGGTGCTTTTGCATAAAATGGAATGATGAAGATGGGGATGACGATGGTGATGATAATGACTTCCTCAGGGCCTGTTGCTAGGACTAACATTAACATTGTAAAGTTATGTGTGAGGCGATGTCAAACATGGTACTTGACCTCTAATTTTTAGTTAGTCCCTCATCCCCTTTTTATTTTATTGCTTTTTTTTCATTTGAAAAAAGACATTGCATTCTATAACTCTTCTGCTACTCAGTGCTCTTTCTTTTGCTGTTTCTTTTTTTACCCCAATCCCTTAGATTCTTAGAGATCCCCAAGGATTTGTTCTCTCCTTTCCCTATCATTCTGCCTTAACCATCTCTTCCATTTTCTTTTCTTTTAAGAAACAGGGCCTCGCTCTGTTGCCCAGGCTGGAGTGCAGTGGCTCAATCATAGCCCACTGCAGCCTCAAACTCTTACGTTCAAGAGATCTTCCTGCCTCAGCCTCCTAAGTAGCTGGGACTACAGGTGTACACCACCCTTCCAGGCTAATTTTTAAAATAATTTTTTGTAGAGATGGGGTCTTGCTCTGTCACCCAGGCTGGAGTGCAGTGGTGTGATCATAGCTCACTGCAGCCTTGAACTCCTGGCCTAAGTAATCCTCCCATCTCAGCCTCCTGAGTAGCTGGGATTACAAGCACGTGCCACTGCACCCAGTGATCTTTCCCATTTTCAATAATCATCTCCATGAAGCTGACTTCATGCTCTGTCTCCCAGGCTGGAGTGCAGTGGCACAACCTCGGCTCACTGTAGCCTCCACCTGCTGGGTTCAAGTAATTCTCCTCCCTCAGCCTCCCAAGTAGCTGGGATTACAGGCACACCACCGCCTGTAATTCCTATGGGAATTCACTATGTTGGCCAGGCTGGTCTCCAACTCCTGACCTCAAGTGATCCACCCACCTCAGCTCCCAAAGTGTGGGGATGACAGGTGTGAGCCACTGTGCCTGGCCAGTGAAGGTACTTCTGGCAACACAAATTTTGCATGCATATGTGTTTTCAGTGAGTGTGGAGTTCTGGAATTTTCTTTGCAGTGAAATTCCTGAATGTCTTTTGGTCTTTACTCCACTGTGACCTCTTCGATGAGCAGGTTTACCTTTGGTAAGGAAGCCTGGCCCAGGCCACTCAAAATGCTTTGTTCCTCTTTTCTAGGCGGGACCAACAGTCTCACAGATACTCCTTCAGGAGGTCATTTAAGAAAGACTTTGTTTACTTCTATTACATTTCTTTGAACTGAATTCATCTATGCCCCTGAAGTGAAGGAGGCTAATAAACTATTTCAATCAATTTTTCAACTTCAAAATGTTATTTTAAAAAACCCACCTTCCAATGATTTTTTTTAAAAGAAATGGAGTCTTTCTCTGTTGCCCAGGCTGGAGTGCAGTGGCTCAGTCATAGCTCACTGCAGCCTCATACTCCTGGGCTCAAGGGATCCTTCTGCCTGTACCTCCTGAGTGGCCACCACACCTGGCCTTTCAGATGATTTTAAAACAATGTTTACTGTGTCTATTAATTTTAAACCCTAGGATGGGCTCCACCTAGCAATCCTGTGTTGAAGAATTAGAACCTCAAGCCATATTGCAATAAAAGTTCAAGGGTGAGAAGGACTTGGGGCTTTTCCTCAGGACACTGGATATGTCCTGGGAGCATGGTGGAAGGCTGAAGTCCCAAACGTCCACTCTCGGTTTCCCAGGGCACCCCTCCGCAGGCCACCCCCAGCACGATGAGGGCCCGGTCACCTCCGCAGCATGGTCAGGACGTCTGTCATGCTGCGCACACGCTTCAGGAGACTGTCCAGCTTGTGTGGCTCCTCCTTCAGAAACCGCACGGCCTCCACTTCTATGCGCAGGATGGCTCGCATCTTGTTTTGTAAGGTTGGAAATTCTCCTGCAGGCCCAAACCAGCAGGTGAATTGGAGGAGAAAAAGCCAGAACGACAACCCTCATCCCGCACTCCGATACTGGACAGAGAAGTGCAGAGTTCACAAGCCACAGGGCGGCTCACACATCTTCAGGTGGCAGTGGGTTAAGAGCACAGAGGAGCATTGGAGAAACTCACCTTGGGCAAGGGTAAAGCTCCTCTAGGCCTGTTTCCTGTCTGTGTATTTGGGATAAAGCCAATTGACCATTAGGGTTATTATTACTTTTTAATTTGACTGATTGACAGGGTCTCACTCTGTCATCCAGGCTGGAGTGCAGTGGCATGATCAGAGCTCACTGGAGCCTCAAACACCTGGGCTCAAGCGATCCTCCTGCCTCAGCCTCCTGGATAGCTGGGACTATTTAGGTGCTGCACACCACCATGCCCAGCTAATTAAAAATTTTTTTTTCTTTTTTTGAGATGGAGTCTCCCTATGTCACCCAGGCTGGAGTGCAGTGGCATGATCTTGGCTTACTGTAACCTCTGCCTCCTGGGTTCAAGTAATTCTCCTGCCTCAGCTGAGTAGCTGGGACTACAGGTTTGTGCCACCATGCCCAGCTAATTTTTGTAATTTTAGTACAGACAGGGTTTTACTCTGTTGGCTAGGCTGGTTTCGAACTCCTGACCTCAGGTGATCTGCCCGCCTCAGCCTCCCAAAGTGGCATGAGCCAGTACGCCTGGCCAGAAAAAAAAAAAAATTTTTTTTTTTTTTTAGAGATGGGGTTTTGTTATGTTTCCTAGGCTGGTCTTGAACTCCTGGCCTCAGGCAATTTTCCTGCCTTGGCCTCCCAAAGTGCTAGGATTGCAGGCATGAGCCACCATGCCTGGTTACAGGTTTTTAATTTAATTTTTTATTTTTTGGTTTTTATTTATTTTTTTTTTGGAGACAGGGTCTCACTCTGCCACCCAGGCTGCCAGGCTGGAGTGCAGTGGTGCAATGGTGGCTCACCATAGCCTTGACCTCACAGGCTCAAGAGATCCTACCACCTCAGCCTCCTAAGTAGCTGGTACCACAGGCATGCACCATCACGCCTGGCTAATTTTTGTGTGTATATATATATATATATATATATATATTTTTTTTTTTTTTTGGTAGAGATGTGGGTCTCTCTATATTGCCCAGGCTGGTCTTGAACTCCTGGGATCAAGTGATCCTCCCACCTTGTGTTTTTAACGGGTTTGGCACATGCATCCTGGTGCACTGTAAGAGCCTAGCAAATAGAAAGTGTCACTGGAATCATTTAGTGTGAAATCTTACAGCACCCACTCTAATACCAGCTCCAAGAAGAGGGGGATGTGCACCTACTTTGTGCTGTGGGGTATCCCAAGTGTCCAGAACAATGCCTGGCACATGTAGACGTTTAATAAATACTTGCATACATGAATGAATCCTCTATGTGGCAGATTTTTAAACACCTTAGGAAAGACAGCTCAGACTCCTCCCCCCACCCAGCAGAAAGTTTACCTTTCAGGGTAGCTACAGCCTCTCCCACTTGACGCAGGAGGAAAGCCCCGTCTTCCACGTCTTTCAGAGTAACCAATCGGCTGGCTGCCGTGGAGTCCTTCTTCAAGTCTTCAACAAAGTCTTCCAACTCGCTGCGGGAGCAAGGACACCAGCACATAGAGCTGAACACGAGGCCTCACAGAGGAAGAGGAGGGGCCGAGTGCCCGTCTCAGCCTCTGATTTTGTGTAGAGCCCCAGCTCCTCCCCCTGCCTTTCGTGTGGTGGTGGTGGAGGGGGGTCGCTCATCTTTAACAGTGGCTGGGAACATTTTGCAGTGGTGTGAGGCAGGTACAAGGAGGGTTTTCCAGGGAATGTTCCACATTGGCCAAAGGGACGATTGTGCCTGGCTAACAGAGGACCGAGTCTTTTTATTCAGTGGTGCTGATGCCAACAGAGGGACAGAGGGAGGGATAGGTGGGAGGGTGGGGTAGGAGAGAGAGGGAGAAAGAGAGAAAGAGAGAGAGAGGGAGACCGACCTGCGGTGCAGTAAAACAAGAAGCCCACATTGGTTAATATCAGGCTTTTCAACTTCAGCATTTGACATTTTGGGCTGTGTAATTCTTCGCTGTGGTGTGGGGAAACTGCATGGTACGATGTTTAGCAGCGCCCCTGGCCTTCATCTACTGGATGCCAGTAGAAACCTTGCCTACCCCAGCTTGTGACAAACCAGAATGTCTCCAGACCCAGACATTGTCCAATGTCCCTGGGGAAGGGGGAGCAAAATTGCCCCTAAATGAGAACCTCTGGTTTATACTGATTGTCTCATCAACAAGGATGAACTCTTCTCCAAGCTACCAAGAGAAGAAATGATTGCAGAAAATAAAAATGACGACAGACGTGGTGTCTGTGGATAGAGGGGAATGCTAGCTCCAAGAGACGGAGATGGGAGACGAGGTCTCACCCTTGAGAAAACAACCACCTCCTTGGGCACATTACTAACCCCATCCTAAACACCTATAAATCTACGGAGAAAAATCTCAAAGGAAACAGGGATAAAGAACTTTCAGAAATGCGGACCACTAGGGGGCAGTAAGTGAACAGCGATTCCACCTCCTGGAGCCCGGAGTGTGGAGCCAGCGTCCGAAAGAGAAAAAGGAATGCACAGTGTCATCTGCAAACTGATGGCCCTCGAAGGCCCTTTCCACTTAGGTGGGCAAGTGGATGGAGCTCTGGATCGCATGGCAGCTGCGGGAGGGGTTCAGGCAGGATGCCACATGTGTTCAACAGGATCCAAGGGAAAATAACAAATTCCTCCCCTGCAAGAAGTGGGATGGAGTTTTTGGTGATGTCTTTGATTCTGTTATGAAAAATAAACCAAAATTGCTTGTGGCCATTTCAGATGAAATGATGCTACTTCAGGACCAGAGGGAGAAAGCCTCATCTGCTCATTGTCCACGTCTGTGAACTATGGAAAGGGGCCCAGTGTTCTGTGAACACACCCACGGGAAACTTCCTACAGCTATTGGATTCTTGACACGAAGAGATTGTGCCACCTCACTGAAGGGCTCTAAATAAATATGGTAACTTCGTGTGGAAAAGTTCTTTTCTATTGCACAACCAAACAGAATGACTTCCCTGTATTGACTGGACACAGGGTCCAGTCCTGCAAAGCTTTGCTGGAAGAGCTAAGGACCAAATATTTTCCTGGTTCCGTGAACAACCAACATGTCTGTCAGTGCGTAATTAATACTTCAAGGAGCTGTCATCTGACTCAAAGTCAGTCTGCCTAGAATTCTGTTTTGATCTCTTCTATACAATATGCCTCTTGGATTTCACAACCTTGCATACGGAGACGCTTAAACTTCACAGCTTTATGGAATATACAGAAATGTATATTGATACAATTGTACACAACAATGTCACTTCTATGCAAACGTTTATGATACCTACTTTGGATAAAACATTAAAAATCAAATTTGTTCATTCAAAAATGTAAGAGAGACATGGGGCTAAAATGAATGCTGGAAATAAATTTTTGACATGGTAATCAATATGACTTTTAAAATATCAGCTTTGCTCCACAGAATGTCAGATATTCATAGATGTCACAGTTTACAGCATTCTATTTGTTTAAGTGGCTTTTCATCCTAGCTTTGTTAAAAAGAAGCATGCAGTTTGTTGGAATGTATTTCACTTGACTGTTATTAGAAGACCAATTATTATTTTCATGTAGAAATTATCTAGACCCAATTTCTTTTCATAGTTTTATTTTTTTATTTTTAGACAGTCTCTCTCTGTCACCCAGGCTGGAGTGCAGTGGCCTGATCTTAGCTTACTGCAACCTCCGTCTCCCGGGTTCAAGTGATTCTCTTGCCTCAGCCTGCTGAGTAGCTGGGATTACAGGTGCCCGCCACCATGCCCAGCTAATTTTTGTATTTTCAGTAGAGATAGGGATTCGCCATGTTGGCCAGACTGGTCTCTAACTCCTGACCTCAAGTGATCTACCCACCTTGGCCTCCCAAAGTGCTGGGATTATAGGTGTGAATCACTGTGCCCAGCCCATCTCTTCATAGTTTCAGACCCAAGTTTCTTCTCTCTGCCTTCTGAATGGCTCACCAGTAATTCAACCTAACATGCTCCACAAGGAGACTTATATTCTAGTGCTTGGAAGAAGAAGAAGGAGAAGAAGGAAAAGGAGAACGAGGAGGGAGAGGGGAAGGAAAGAGGGATATCACTGTTCTGATATTCCAGAGTTGAAATTTCTGGCTTTTAAAAAATAAGCTCTTTTTAAAAATCGACGCATAATAGATGTGAGTTTTGGGGTACATGTGATAATTTAGTACATATAATTTGTACAGATCAGATCAGTGTACTTGGGATATCCGTCACCTTAAATATTTGTCTTTTCTTCATGCTAGAAACATTCTAGTTCTTCTCTTCTAGCTATTTCCAGCTGTCTTTTATAACCTGCTGTCTTGCCATTCAGATCTAGCCATCCAATCAGTTAACCTACTTTATACCTTATGGAAGGAAAATTTACACTACCGTTATTAAAAAGATATATATGTATATAGATATTTTTAGTTTTTTTTTTTTTCAACAGGGTTTTGCTCTGTTACCTAGGCTGGGGTGCAGTGGTGTGATCGTGCAGCCTTGACCTGCCAGGCTTAAGCCATGCTCCTACCTCAGCCTCCTGAGTAGCTGGGACCACAGGTGTGTGCCGCCATGATCGGCTAGGGTTTATTTTTAATTTTAATTTTAATTTTGTAGACATTGGGTGTCCCTGTGTTCCTGCGTTGCCCAGGCTGGTCTTGAATTCCTGGGCTCAAGCGATCTTCCCACCTCAGCCTCCCAAAGTGCTGGGGTTACAGGCATGAGCCACTTCACCCAGCCAAAAGGATATATATTTCAAAAGGTGTTTTAAAGAAGAATTTTGAGAGCTAGTCTTAGATGGTGAATACCATAGGACGTTTTGCATTTGACTTCATTCTTACTTCTACTATGTGGTTCAGGCCTCACTGCCTTTTGCCTGACAGATACAGTAGCTTCCCATATGGTCTCCTAGTCACTGATCTATTTTCCTCTCAATCAGTCCTGCACATGATCACCAGAGGGACCTCTGTCCAATACAGCTCTAGCTTTGCTACTTCCTTGATCAAAAACAAAAACCAAACAAACCCAAACACTCAGTGTCTTCCTCATCTTTCTAGGCAGTAACTCTCAAATGTGAAAGTGCTTCAGAATCACCAGCTTTGTTTGTAAACTGCAGATTCCTAAGCTCCATCCACAGAAATTGTGAATCTGGGGTTGAACCCCGGAACTTTCAAGAAAAGCCAGAAATCCAGGTTTCTCTTACAGAATCTTCCAATCTCTGTAGGCACAGCCCAGACAGGCATCAAGCAGGTATGTGAGGCCTGAGTATGGTCTAAGATACAGGAAGTCAGTGTGCAAATGGGAATGACACTCCCCAAATATGGGATGTTATTAGTATCTTGCACCCAACTCTGCTGCCTAACTGGACTGCTCCCCAGTTCTCTAAAGACATCTTGAATTTTCCAGGCCAGAAACTTGTTGGTTTGCAGGGTTCTACTGCCTGGAAGTCCTTCCATCTCTAGCCTCTGCTGATGCAATCTCCCCATCTTCAAGGCCACCTCAGTTGAGTTTAACAAACCATTTCTTTCTTTCTTCTTTCTTGTTTTAGAGATTGGGTCTTGCTCTGATATCCATGCTGGAATGCAGCGGCGCAGTCATAGCTCACTGCAGCCTTGAACTCCTGGGCTCAAGCGATCCTCCTGCTTCAGCCTCCTGAGTAGCTGAGACTACAGAGGCATGCTACCACACCTGGCTAATTTTTTATTTTTAGTAGACACAGGGTCCTGCTATATTGCCCAGCCTGTTCTTGAATTCCTGGTCCCAAGTGATTCTCCCACCTCAGCCTCCCAAACTGCTGGGACTATAGGCGTGAACCATTGTGCCCAGCCTAACAAACCATTTCTGAAACTACTATGTGCAAGATACTGTTTGTGGCCTGTGGGTCATACAAAGAATGACTTCATTCAGGTTAAGTCTTCCTGATCCCTGGGTTAGTCTCTCTTTTGTGTGGGTACAACTGGTACCTGTAAATCCCCTGTTCGGGGCTATACTCCTATTTATCAGGTTGGCTTTGCTAGACTGAAGATCCTCAAGGGATCTTTGCCTATTTTACTCATCTGTGGCCTTCCCACAAATCCAACCAGATAAAGCCCTCTTATGATATGTTCGTTCCATTACCTTTTCTGTCTCATTCCTATGCTAGGCTGTAATCTCAGAGTATTACTGAGATTAAAGATGGCTTTTCTAGGCCAGAAGTGAGAATTATCTCAGCTAACCAATAAACACATTTTTTTTAAAAAAGAAATTTACTGGCCGGGCGTGGTGGCTCATGCCTGTAATCCCAACACTTTGGGAGACTGAGGCAGGTGGATCACCTGAGGTCAGGAGTTTGAGACCAGCCTGACCAATATGGTGAAACCCCGTCTTTACTAAAAATACAAAAATTAGCCGGGCGTCATGGTGTGCACCTGTAATCCCAGCTACTCGGGAGGCTGACATAGGAGAATAGGCTTGAACCCAGGAGTCGGAGGTTGCAGTGAGCCGAGATCATGCCACTGCACTCCAGCCTGGGCAACAGAGCAAGACTCCAACTCAAAAAAATTTTTTTTCATAATTTTATTGGAAAATTTATATAAATGTTTTTAAAAGGATATATATTTTTATTTTTATTTTTACTATTATTTTTTGAGACGGAGTTGTGCTCTGTTGCCCAGGCTGGAGTGCAGTGGTGCAATCTCGGCTCACCACAACCTTCCCCTCCCGGGTTCAAGCAATTCTCTTGCCTCAGCCTCCTGAGTAGCTGGGACTACAGGCACACACCACAATGGCCAGCTATTTTTTTTGTATTTTTAGTAGAGACGGGGTTTTGCCATGTTGGCCAGGCTGGTCTCGAACTCCTGACCTCAGGTGATCTGGCTGCCTCGGCCTCCCAAAGTGCTGGGATTACAGGTATGAGCCTCCATGCCCAGCCAGGATATGCATTTTAAAAGTTTTAAAGAAGAAACTGGAGACCTAGTTTTAGATAATTGGGCTGTCACAAAGACATTTCAGACAAATAACAGCCTTACCAACTCATGGTGGGTGATTAATTCTGTCTATAAATGTGTGAACTAAGTAGAATTTTGGAAGCTATTTTGAGATATGGATGAACAGCAGCCTAATTTAATTTATTAGGAAAAGAATAACTCAAATTGATGTTTTTTTCCCTCTAGACTGCTGAGAGGGACACTCTAATTTTAATCAAACACATTAGGTTGGCATCCAGGGCGACATGAGCCACAGCTCCAATAGGAGACAGGTGACTGAGCAGAGTGCTTTCCATCATGGAAACCTCTTCTCATTATGGCCATGAGAAGAGGTTGCAAACTGCTCCCTTACAATCCCCATTTGAAAGATTTAAGTTTTCCAAGAAACAAGAGAATTATCAACACTGGAGAAACCCCTCAAAATTACTATTCATTATACTAAAAGGTGAGATAGTTCTATGATAAATCTTCATTGCATACCAAAACATACAATTACTATAAAAGATGTGCCTGCCTGGTGATGGGGGAGTAATAAAATTCTGCTCATTTCAATAGTAGGACTTGATAGATGCTTTCAATAAGAACCTTAAATAACATTCATAAGAGCTAAGGAAGCATTTTTCATTCTGGATCAGATACATTTTACATTTAAATTCTTCTTTTGCAATTTTAACTACAGTTGAATAATAGGAAGATAATTTTAGAGCTGTGTTATTTTGGCCATTAGTTTTAATTTATTGAGATGAAATATAGGCTTCCTATTTGTCATTGGGTTTTGCCATTTACTCCTTTTAATTTTGTGTGTTGCTGAGCCCTGGAGGAGAGTATGAAGCTGCAACTCTCTCTCTTTTTTTTTTTTTTTTTTTAAGAGACAGGATCTCCCTGTGTTACCCAGGCTGGTCTCGAACTCCTGGACTCAAGCAATCCTCCCACCTCAGCCTCATGAGTAACTGGGACTACAGGTGTGAACTACCGTGCCCAGCATGCCGCAACTTTTAAAGAAATTCAGTCACCTGAGGACCACTGAATTTCCTGGGCCTCCATGGACAGGTGCTGAAGTGTCCACATATACCAGTATCAGCAGAACTCTAACTTTTACACAGTAGGTGCTCAATAAAGAGAGGGCAAGACCACCAACTGGGAAGGACCTCCTTCTTAGCAATGATAATTTTCCTTTGCAGGTGAAACAGCTCAACATGCAAGTGACTGGCACTCACCACAACTTCTTGACGATCTTCTCTTCCTCATGAAGATATTTTTGTCTCTCTTGCTCCACTAGGACGCGCTGTCGCTGCACGGGATCCTCCAGTCTCTTCATTGTTTCCATCACTTTGCCACTGATTTCCAGCTCGGCCTTCTTCATCATCGCCCTCAGCAGCTCCTGGTTCTGCAGCTGTGAACACAAAAAAAATCAACCTCAGTGGGCTCTGCCTGCCTGAAATGGAGGCGAGTGAATGCCTTGAAGTCTTCGGAGCACTTTGGGTAGACAGCCCTGAGGCTGAATCTTTACTTATTTCAATGAGAAAGGAAAGGGAGCAAAGACTGTATATAATGTGGCTTCTTCCACGAACATCTGAATTTTGGCAGCCAACTGGCAACCAGACTGCCTGCAAGACAAAGGATCCTTTTTCTACTCTGGTCAATGCATCACGGACAACAGGCGTAAACTCTCATTGATGTATCTTTAGAGGGAGCAGCACAGGGCACCTGCTTTGGAGCCAAGAAGACTTTGGGTCTAATCCCATACTCTCTCCCTAGCCCCCTGTGAGACTTTGGGCCCATTATTTAGACTTCCTTGGTCTTCACTTCCTTACCTCTAAGGATGGGGAATCCACTTTCCTTGGCCATTCTTGAGGGTTACATGAAATACCCCATGGTATAGAATGGGAACTCAACACGTGGTGATTTGGCTATGAAATATGTCAGTATCAGTTCAAAGAGGATCTGTGTCCTTTTCGTTCACATGGTTCCATGTACCAAGTACCATGAAATCACAGATGCTTAAAACATAGGACTTTAATGCTGGCAATGATAATGATTCTAGATGAGTCCAGGGCTTTTGGCAATTTATGAATTTCTCTAGATTGGAGGTAGGCTACCTGTATACAGAACTCACAATTTCCAAACAGTTCCCAGAACATTCTTGTTTCTCATCCCAGAGAATATAGGAGGTGGGAGCTTTATTCAGGCTTCGCAGGAGTCTGGTTGAACACTTGAGTTCCTGGAGCAGGACAATTTTCTAACAGCAGCTCCATCGAGTGAATTCACTCAATCAGCCTCCATCACAATAATGATATTATGCCTAGTATATTATCCCCAAAGTTCCACTGAAATATCATTTAACAAATTTCAATGGTTTCCTGTTTTCCGGTTTCATGGACTGGTTTATCATCTCATGGGGGTGATGATGTCTTTGTCAACTGTCCATTATCCATGTAAATTGAGGGGAAATGCAATCTGACCATGTCACCACCTGCTTAAAGCCACATCATGCCTTCTGTTTTCTCTGAATAAAGATAAAACATTTCAACACAGGCCACAAGCAGAACCACCATTAGGTCCCAACATCAGCACTGCATGGTGATGAACTGGCCTCTGGGGAAAGACTGCCTGGGTTCGATTTCCAGTTTTACCACTTAGTAGATGTGTGTCCATGGGCAAGCTATTCACCTCTGTGTCTATCCAAAAAAGGGGTAGTAATATCTCATAGCTCGTAGGTTGGTCATGGAGACTCGGTGAGACAATAAAATAAAGTGTCTGGCACCAATCTAAACCTGAACACGTACCAGCTATTGCTAACAGGAAGGGTGAACTAGTGGGTGGAGCCTGGCGTTTTGTCTGGGAGGGAACCACATAGAAATGTATCACTTTTGGTTACTTTCTCTACAGGACTCATGATCATGCTCTCATACCACTTTTGCTAATGTCTTTTTATTGTGGTCTTAAAAGCCAGTCAGTCACTATTTTGCTAAAAGGCATCATTTTTTTGCTTGTTTGTTTTTTTGAGATGGAGTTTCACTCTTGTTGCCCAGGCTGGCGTGCAATGGCACGATCTCAGTTCACTGCAACTCCTGGGTTCAAGTGATTCTTCTGCCTCAGCCTCCTGGGTTCAAGCGATTCTTCTGCCTCAGCCTCCCAAGTAGCTGGGATTACAGGTGCCCACCACACCACCACACCCGGCTAATTTTGTATTTTTAGTAGAGATGGGGTTTCTCCATGATGGTCAGGCAGGTCTCAAACTCCTGACCGCAAGTGATCTGCCCGCCGCAGCCTTCCAAAGTGCTGGGATTACAGGCATGAGCCACCGTGCCCAGCCAAAAAGCGCCATTTTTAGAGACAGTGTACAGAGAACAACATCCTCCTATGCTATCTCTGGCTGCAGCCCATTCTCCAGGCACTGGGCAATCTGGTCCCTTCCCTTGTGGCTAATCTCCCTCCCTGCATGCACCTGGCACTCTGCTCAAGCCATACATCATTTCAGTTGTTAATAGGGGCCAGGCTCCTCTTTTTTTTTTTTTTTTTTTTTTGAGACAGAGTCTCACTCTGTCGCCCAGGGTGGAGTGCAGTGGTGTGATCGCAGCTCACGGCAACCTCCGCCAGACTCCTATTTGCCAGGCCTTTGCACCTGCTATTCCCATCTCCCAGAATGCTCTTCCCTCCACCTGGTTAATTTCTGCCCTCCACAGAGTCTCTGGTACACTGTGTCTGGCATATTAGCAGAAAACTCAAAATACATCTGTTGAATGAATGAACTGAATGAATCAGTAACATTGATAAGAACAGGCAACAATGAAGAATCCAAAATTCTTCTCTAAATGGTTGAAACCTGCTGTGACCCATGGGCTTAGATATGTGTTGGGATCAGCTCTCCTGTGCCTTGTCTTGCTCTCACTGCGGGGATGTGGCAGGGCTACAGGTCAGCACTGTTCATATCGGTTGATTAACCACACACAGCAAAGCCACGTGCTATCAAGATGATTTGCTCAACTTCAGTCCCTGTGTCCAATCCCACAGAGCTCCTGCCTTTGAAGGGGGCGGGAATGAGTGATGACAGGGTTGTGAGGGGAAAATGAGTAGATAATTAAATGGGTCTAAGAGTGACCAATGCCTGGGTCCCAACTGAGAGATTCTCATTTTACTGGTCTGAGGTACTGTCTGGTTGTTGGGAATTTCTAAAACTCCTCAGATGATTCGATTTGCCACCAAGGATGATTTCATGGACTAAGAAAAGGGCTTTTGAATAGACAAATGATGTCACTGTGCCATGGGCTATGGGGCACAGCAGGGCACCTAACCCTCCTGCCCAAATTTTAAAACAAGCTTATGTAAATCTGGGGTCTGGTTAGATAGTGGATATTAACAATAGATATCATGCTAGAAATTATTGGTGGAATATTTAAAATTCTTAAAATTGAAAGGTGGGAAAAGTGAGGCCCTGAGAAGTCAAAGGACATGTTCAGGGTCTGCTCGGCAATTAGAGAGCACAGTTAGGATTAGAACCAGGTCTTCTGAATTCAACTCATCAATTTCCCCACCACCCCAAGTTGTTCTTCTATCAAGGCAGGGAGCATGCCATTTTGTTCACAGCTACAAGCAGTGTGTGGCACATGGTAGGTACCCAACATATACAGTTGACACTTGAACAACACAGGTTAGAACTGCATGCATGGGTCCACTTATATGTAGATTTCCTTCCTCTTCTGCCACCCCTGAGACAGCAAGACCAACCCCTTCTCTTCCTCAATCTATTCAATGAGAAGACGATGAGGATGAAGACCTTTATAATGATCCACTTCCACTTAATGAATATTATGATTTTCCCTTCCTTATGATTTTCTTAATAACATTTTCTTTTCTTCAACTTACTTTATTGTCAGAATACAGTATATATTTGACACAGCAGGCATGTGAAAAAAACAAATATAGTATATAATATGTACAACATACAAAATATGTGTTAATCAACTGTTTATATTATTGGTAAGGCTTCCACTCAACAGTAGGCTATTAGTAGTTAAGTTTGGGGGAGCCAAAAGTTATGGATTTCTTACTGCATGAGGGGTCAGCACCCCAACCCCCATGTTGTTCAAGGGGCAACTGTATTTGCTCTATGAATGAATCGCAATATAACGTTTCTGAGAAGGATAAGAAATATTGGAAAATACAACTGGGCATAATGTTTAAATGCAACTAGACTTACTCCACTAGAAGAGGAGGAGAGGGAGAGGCTCTGTTTCAATCCTAGGCTTTATTATCCTCCTGTCTAGAAAGCGGGGCCTTACAGGATCCTGCTGAGGGTACTAAAGAGGGAAGCTGTCATAGCTCACCGGCTGGCACGTGGGCAATGAGGAGTGAATCATGAATGAACAAGGTCTACATAGGTTCTCTGTCTGCTTTCCCAGTCCTCCTGCCCTCCCTGTCTGGTGTTCTTGCCACTGTCTCCAGGCTGCAGGACAGTTCCTGCTTATCTGAGCACAGTGTAAAAAAGTGCTAAAGATACGATGTGGATCACCATCTTTCTCTAAATGCTTCAAGTAAATTACTTTTTGGAAGCTCAAATTGTTAAGTTGGTTTTTGCTTAAGAGGTGATACCTACATTTCAATAGTTAAAATCAACTGTCTTGAGGCACAAAGTTTACAAACAATAAAACATATCCATCTTAAGTGCACCGTTCGATGAATTTTGACAAATGTATACACTGATGTAACCACTGCTGAAAGACAGCTAAATATTTTATCATCCTAAAAAATTCCTTTGAGACCTTTTACAATCAATCCCCAAGCCCCAGCCCAAAGAAACCACCAGTCTGCTTTCTGTCATTATAGATGAGTTCTTTGTGTTCTAGAACATTATAAAAATGGAATTATATAACATGTGCTCCTTTGTGTCCAGCTTATTTTGTTCAGAATATGTTTTTCTGAGATCCAGCCCTGTTGCTGAGTTTTTCAGTGATTCATTCTTTTATTGCTAAGTGGCATTTCATTGTACAAATGGATATAACAAAATTTTAATATTTGTGTACATTGACTTGATTCTTGTGATCTTGCTCAAGTCACTTATTTCTAGTAGCATGTTTTGTAGATTCCATTTAATGTTACACATATACAATCATGTCATTTGTGAGTAAAGCCAATTAGACATTTTACATTTCGATTTGTGTGCCTCTATTTCTTTCTCTAGCCATACTGAACTTGCTACAATCTTCAGTACAGTGTTAAACAGATGTCAGAGTAGGTTTCTTGGCCTTGCTCCTGATTTTATGGGGAATGTGTTTAGTGTTTCACCATTAACTATGTTTTCTGTAGGTCATTCACAAACATTGTTTATCAAGGTAAGGAAGCTTCCTTCTACTTCTAGAGCGCTGTTTTTATCATTGATGCTAAATTTTGTTACATGCTTTTTCTGCATTTATTGAAATACGATTTTTCTGTTAATAAGGTCAAATACACTGATTTTTTTCGTATTAAAACAATCTTGCATTCCTGGAATAAAACCCCAGGATAATGTATTATCCTTTTTATATATTGCTGGATTCAGTTACTAATGTTTTGTTAAGGATTTGTTACATATATTTTCATGAGGGATATTGGTTTGTGGTTTTCTTCCCTTATAATATCTTTGTCTGGTTTTGCTCTTAGGGTAATGCAGGCTTCATAAAATGAGTTAGGAAGTATTCTCTGTTTTCTGAAAGACTTTTCTTCCTTTCAATACTTTAAAGACGTCATTCCACTGTGTCCTGACTTGCCTTTTGTTTCTGATGAGAAGTTGGCATTAATTCTTAATTATGATTCCTGTATGTAATGGGTTTTCTCTCCACCCCCAGCTGCTTTGAAGATTTTTCCATTTATCTCTGGTTTTTAGCAATTTGACTACCATGTGCTTTGGTGCAATTTCCATTGTGCTTACCATTCTAGGGGTTCACTGAGCTTTTTTGGTCTGTGGATTTACAGCTTTCATCAAATTTGGAAAAAATTCAGTCATTACCTTTTTGAATATTTTTCTCTTTCCACTTCATCTTTTATTAATATCATCTCACTGGTCACTACATTTTAATTCATTTTCTTTAGTCTTTTCTCTCTCTATACTTCAGTTTGAACAGTTTCCATTGCTGTTTTTAGGGTGACTGACATTTTGGGCAGTGATTAATCTTCTGTTAAGCACATTTGGATATTGTTTTTCAGCTCTTGAAAGCTCCACTTGGATATTTTTTATATCTTCCATTTCTTTCCTCATTATGTTCATGTCTTCCTTTTAATCCTTGAGAATAATTATAATAGCTGTTTTGAAGTCCTTGCTGCTGATTTCATTATCCCTGCCATGTCTGGTTGGTTTCTCTTGACAAATTTTTCTTAATGTTATAGGTCACATTTGTCAGCATCATCACATGTCTAGTAATTTTTGAGTGGATATTGGGCATGGAGCTCTGAATTTTGTTGTTTCCTTTACAGATTTTGGACTTTCTCTGGCAGACAGTCCAGTTACTTGTGGATCAGCTTTGTCCTTTAAAGGCTTATTTTTAAGCAGTTAGGTTAAATCTAGGGTAGTCTTTCCTCTGGGGCTAGTTTAGTCCTAAAACTGAGGCACAGTCCTTCTCCGATCTCTACAAAATGCCCAGGTGCTCAACAAGGCCTCTTCGCTTTTTGCTTTTCAAAACGTGAACATCTCCCAGGCCTGTGTGAACTTCGGGAACTTTTTGGCTTACAGCCCCCGACTTAGTTTCTGCCTGGCTTAGCGGTTGCTTTCACACTGTACATGCTTGGCTTAATATTTAATAACAGACCCATTTATTGATGTACTTCTTTCTCTGCAGAGCTTTCTTGTGTTTGGTTCTCCAGTCCACCAGTTCTAGCTGTTTCAGTTCTCTCTAAACTTTGGTCTTATCTCCTCAACTCACTGTCAGTGCCATGCTTGGGTTTTTCCTTCCTGCACCAAGATCTGAAAAGTGCCTCCAGACAGAAAGCTGGGTCAACTGTAGGTTTTTTTCCCCCCGTTCTCCTAAGGATTACGGTCCTGTGTTGTCTAATTTCTGAAAACATTTGTTTCATACATTTGCTTATTTTTAAGTTTTCTAGTTGCCCACAGTGGGAGGGCAAGTAGAGTTGCAGTTATTCCTCATAGCTAGAAAGATAATTTATTGAAAATGCTTTGCCATTTTTATAAGCACTCTTGTAAAATAAGAGACAGAAATAATGCTCTTGTCCATTAAAATTTTAATTGGACCAAATAAGTTATCCAAATCACTTCATGGAGAAACTAGCAAATGCCTAAACCTAATTCCACCCACCTGAAAATGGACCTATATCTCACATACTCAATTTTGATTTCTTAGGTAAAATCTAAGACTATCGGTCTTGCCAACAATGGATAATGTAATTGGACTGATTTTGCTGTCTAGCAGTGACATGGAACAGTGGTTATACCACAAATCAGAAAGATTCAGAAGGAAAGCCAGACCTCAGAACGACTCCTGATCCCACCTGGATCCGTTCCTGCAGGCTTCAGGGAACAAGACAAGGGATGCCTGGTCACAGCTATATAACCCATGTTATTGGGGTGCTGTCTCCCCATCTTAGAAAGCTTCTTGTTGTCTGAAGATCTGACTAGAGCTTGGTACATTGTAAGCAGCCTAGTCGTCAAGCCCTGTACTAGTTCCGTTTATTATTTCTGCTTGGCAGGGGACACGGGTCTGTTGCACATGGGAAACTCCAATATGCTGTTCTCAGGGATCCGCATTCCCGTGACCATTGTTATGCATGTCAGAAGATAAATGAGACCCTGGCACATTTCCACGAGGCGCTATCTTATAAAAAGACACGTTAAGGAAATTGTATTGAATTTTATCATTTCAAATACAAGGGCTCTATGCACTACTATGTTTATGTTTTATGTTGATATTTTACCTCCTCCTTCTCTTGGGAAGGGACAGTAAATTCTCAGGAGTCCTACAAATGTAATGAACAACCCAATTTTTTATTTATCAGGAAGCAGAATAAAGAGATTGGGTCCAAGGACCCAATCAGGAAGCAGAATAAAGAGATTGGGTCCAAGGACCCAATCAGGAAGCAGAATAAAGAGATTGGGTCCAAGGACCCAATCAGGAAGCAGAATAAAGAGATTGGGGATGAAAGAAGTAGGAGGTCGCCATCCTCTCTTTATGCCAAGTCTATCTGGCCTCCACAGAACCTGTACCATCTCTTCCAGAAGCTTCTCTCTCTCTCCTCAGCCACCCACAAGGAGGGGAAGAAGTGCAGTCACTTCTGTAGATATGGGATGACTTTGGTAAAATCCAAGTACTGTGGCATTTTGGGAAAAAGATGTTCATTATTTAGAAAAAGTGGGCTTTTTTTCAAAATGATATCAGGAAAGGTAACAGGCAAACATAATCATCATTGGAGGAGAACATCTGTTAGGTACAAAACCTTGACAAAACCCTTTCCCATTGTTGCTAGCTAATTACAGACCCAACCGTTATTTGGGAATGGGAATATCGCACTATAAAGGTTCCATAGAGCTCTCATACCAATTGTAGCTAGCAGAGCACATACTAGATTAGCCACTGGGAATGAGGTGCATTGTTTGAAGTCAAGGCTTTAAGTCATTGGTAATAGCTGGCTATCTCAACATTTCCAGGAGGTGTCTTCATGGACTAAGCATTCATATTACCTGTAGCCAAGAGGTAAAAACAGTAGTTTTTACCCTGGAATGTTCTAGAGTCACCAGTGCCTAGCCTCCAGTCCGTGCCAGTGAAGTCAGACTCTGGCCATGGTGCCTGAGCACTGGTATTTTTGTTAAGGGTTTCAAGTAATTCTAATGAGTAGCCAGGATTGAGAACCACTCTTAGACTGATAACTCCTGTGAAATTGGAGAGCAGAAGATAACACGAACAAGCTTTTAGTGGTTTCCTTGATCTGCTTAGGTTCCCTTTGTCCCATTGAAATCTACCCACCCCATTGTGTCTGCAACAAATTTCTATTCCTGAGAATAATCCATCAGTTTTGAAAATGAAATGCTCAAATAGGATATGCTCTACAGTCTAGGATTTTCCAATGATTTAATTATCTAATTACTGGAGCTGGCTGCCAAGCACAAATGGTTTTATTCAGTTTCACTATTTTATAACACAGTTCAAAGAACATTTGAATTTCTAATTCAATTTTTGTTCTTTTGAGACTAGTCTAGTGTTTCGTATATCTCTAATGATAGCTCCATTATTGGACTTATAACCACTGTGGGGCTGCAGTTCATTTTTGGTATATAATACCGCACATGTTGAAGGAGAATTGGTGCCGAGATAGCTTAATTATTCTAAGCTGTTTTTGTCTTAAGTAGACTCCCTCGATTGAAAAGACAGAAGTTTGATGGGGAGGAAAGCTGAATGGGACCCAGGGAATACAAATGCAGAGGTAGAAACAGTAACAGCCAGGTTAGGAAACACCGTGCTTATTTTTCCCTGCGAGTCTGCGCTTTAGAACTGCCCAACTTCCCAGGCTCAAAAGCACATTTGCTCACTGTTCTTTATTCCCAGAAAGCCAGAAAAGTTGAGTAGTTCTGGAACAATAAAGAAACTTGTGTGGTTAACACAGCATTCCTAGATCTTGACCAAAGACCTTCTTTGTTTAAGAAAACTGCTCTTTTTCACAAAGCTGCACAGTTCAAGGGTTGCAAGGCGAGACAAGTGTGAGAGATCCCTCCCAGCCGGCCAGAGGACCAAACTACGCCAGCCACTGATGGGGTGACGCTGTAGCTACAGACATCAAGAGAGCCTTGGTATCAAATTCACCTCTAACGCCTGTGAAATTCCCAGGGGAAGTGCGGCATTTATGCTAAAGCAATTCCATCCCTGTCCCCAAACCAACAAATGCTCACTTTTGAGAGCAGTTAGGTACTTCCATACAAATGATATGTATGTTTTTCTTAAAGGGTGCAATGAGGAGGTAACAATTTCCAAATGGCCAGCAGATGGTGCCAAAAGGCAGGAGCAGTGAAGGGAGGGGCCTGACCTCCAGGAGCCCCAGGTAAGAACGAACTTGGGAGCCGACAGGCCCCCTCTGAACTGCAATTGTGTCCTTTGGCCTGCAGAGTACTCAGTAATTAGTTTTCAATTACTTTCCAACATTTTTAAATGGCGGTAATTCATATAAAACCTGTGTCTCCAGATTTGCTTGAAATATTGAAACATCTAGAAACACTGGATACTAATTCTATCAGGTTAAGAGCCAGTTGGAACTGAGTGGCTACTATCCTTTAAAGGGGCCAATTTACTGTGGTCTCTCCTCCATTTCACTTGCTGTTACTGCCCGGACACTGAAGACATGTGACTTTGTCACCCCCTGACACAACCCAGCCCAACCCGTACACTTCATTTCATTGCAATGTGTCTTTAAAATTGCAAAGCGAGGGGAAGCTAATGCAAAGGATGGGGCCATCACAGATGATGATATTCACTAGGAGATTTAAATGAATTTGCATCAGATGTTCAAGGTATCTGGGATGTTGCCTAAGAGACAGAGTAGCCTTTGGAGATCAGAGCCCTCACTCTTCTAGCAACCCTCATGATCCATGCTGGGGACTCGGGGCAGGTCTCTCAAACCAGCTGCCTTTCTGTGTGTTTTCTGGTAGGCAGAGGGCAAGGGGAAATTGTTTTCTTAGCTTTCATTAGGTGGTTAAACAACATAGGGCTTGTGCTGTCGCTGTGCTGAAGAAGAACCACCGATTGGAAGCCTTTTTCCTATTAGAGGAAAGGGCTCAGGAGGTTGCATCCCCATGGCTGCTCCAGGATCCTGGATACATTTATCTTTTTTTTTTTTTGAGACATAGTCTTCGTCTATTGCCCAGGCTGGAGTGCAGTGGTGCTATCCTGGCTCATTGCAACCTCTGCCTTCCACATTCAAGTGATTCTCATATCTCAGCCTCCCTAGTAGCTGGGACTACAGGCATACCCCACCATGCCCGGCTAATTTTTTTCAGTATAAATGGGGTTTCACCATATTGGCCAGGCTGGTCTCGAAGTCCTGACCTTGTCATCCACCTGCCTCGTCCTCCCAAAGTGCTGGGATTACAGGCATGAGCCATGACACCTGGCCCTATCTTCTAGCAATATTTGGATTATGAGCTTCTGGAAGTCAGGGAGGATATCTGTATAGAGCCTAGGCCAGCACTGTATCCTCAACGACAAACCTACCAGCCAGGGCAGGGAGGTGGGAGAAGGTGTACAGAGCAAATATGTGGTCTCATGCAGAGATGCACATCTCTACCTCCTTGTTACCCAGGAGACAGCTTATTCTGCTTCGGCAGATTTATGGGATTTGTTGACCAAGATTCGTGACCTGAAGGGTCACTTACCCTGATTCCCGTAGAGTTTATATATTCCTTAACAATGGAAAAGAGCAAGGAACGGATGGATCACCATATCTGAATGAAATGCAGATGTTTTTCGTAACAAATCACCATGGTGGCCTTTTTTCCTTATGAATTCATCTTCTATTCTAAACTCATAGTTCTAAATACATCACAGATCCTTGCAAAAAAATGAAAAAAAAAAAAAAAAGCTTGGCTGACTATCCACCTTTGTCCCCGTTCAGTGTGGAGGAGGATGGAGCCTCCAAGCTGTCAGAAGTCAGCCTTCACTGGCTGTCGGCATGCTCCCCGGCGCCCCTCTCCTTTCGGCTCTTCTCCAAAAACAAATGCCCTAGAGTCTCTTCCTGCGTAAAAGTACGCACAGCTTAAAGAAGTGGTTGTAGGCCGGACGCGGTGGCTCAAGACTGTAATCCCAGCACTTAGGGAGGCCGAGGCAGGTGGATCACGAGGTCAGGAGATCAAGACCATCCTGGCTAACACGGTGAAACCCCGTCTCTACTAAAACATAGGAAAAATTAGCCGGGCCTGGTGGCGGGCGCCTGTAGTTCCAGCTACTCGGGAGGCTGAGGCAGGAGAATGGTGTGAACCGGGGAGGCGGAGCTTGCAGTGAGCCGAGATCGCGCCACTGCACTCCAGCCTGGGGTCAAAGCGAGACTACGTCTCAAAAAAAAAAAAAAAAAAAAAAAAAAGAAGTGGTTATAGATTGACTATAGTTGCAGTGGAAGGCTCTAGACTTGGATTGTGTGTGTGAGAGAGGAAGCCATGCTGTTTCTATGGTTCTACATTCTCTAGGTCTTCACGGAGCCCCTAGGAAAAGGAAGGTAGGAAGAGCTCAGGGCAACCGAGACAGAGGCCGCCGTGCATGAGGAATACCTGGAGCTGCCGCATCTGCTGGAGCTGGAGCCTGAGTTCCGCCACGCTCCGCCTCATCTCAAGCAGGCTCATGTGGATGGCCGAGGTGCCCACAGGTGGAGGCTGGCTGGGAGGCACCGTGGACTCCAGAGCACTGAGCATCTTCCCACCAGACACATGGGGCGTTCCTATGAGAAAAGTGCATCAGAGAACTCAGAAGGCCACAAAGGAAAGTCTAAGCTATGCATCCCATCCCAGTGCAGATGACTGGTAATTCTAAAAAGGCCTAATTCTCTCATTACAAAAAAATATGCATATATATGAATCACACAGTGTTATGGTATGCAGTGTGCAATGATCACATTCTAGAAGTTTAGTAAGAAAGTGCCATAGGAAGACAGGCCACAGAGCTGCCTATGCTCCCATCTATCTATCTACTGATTGATCTATCAATTGATCAATTTTGTTTATGGTTTTTTTTTTATTTTAATTTTTTTTTCTTTTCTTAACCTCTGGAAGTAGAGCTTTTTTAAACACACAGGTTTGCATAGAGAAAAGCTTAGAAGTGTATAAAACAAAGTGTTAACGGTATCTCCAGCTGTGCTTTTCCAATATAAGGTTTTTTGTTTGTTTGTTTACTATTTTTTATTTTTGAGAACAGGGTCTCACCGTATTGCCCAGGCAGGTCTCGAACACCTGGGCTCAAGCTATCCTCCTGCCTCTGCCTCCCTAAGAGCTAGGATTACAGGCGTGAACCACCGCACTCGGCCAATTTTTTGTATTTCTAAAATCTGCATACTGAATATCTGCAATTTTATAATAGAGAAAACTAATTTTAAAATTCTGAGACCTAATATAGAGTGCTTATGTGCCTATTTTCTGCACGGCAAATGTAACCTAAGGACATGCAACTTATTTCTGGGCAGAGATTCGGCCAATCGCCAAGGGGAGATTAGTAAGAACTGGGTACTGTCCTGAATCCCTTCAGATTTCCAAAATGAAAAGAAAGAGGGCGTCTGCACACAACTCCTTTAGTAAGAAAATAAGGCAAGATGCAAAAATTCTTCAGGAGGGGACTCTAAAAAGGACAATGCAATTCTACTGATACAGGTACCTGGAGTAGAGGCTGGATCCATGTTACTAATAAAGACACACACACACACACACACACATGCACACACTCTTCTGGAGAAGAGGCTGGATCCATGTTACTAATAAAGACACACACACACGCACACACACTCTTCTGGAGTAGAGGCTGGATCCATGTTACTAATAAAGACACACACACACACACACACACACACACACACACACACTTCTGTTCAGTTCTCTTTCCTGTAAAGCTTTGTCACAGGCCAGGCTGGCCTTGCAGGACAGAGCACTGCTGGCCACTTGCAGACCCTGGAGTGGCTATAGTGTGGTGGTACCCTGTCTTTCCATCCTGGCTCAGTCATTTCGGGAACCTTTCCCGCTCCAGCACACACAACTCAGCCAGGCCCCAGTGGAGCTCAAAGTGGCTCATGAGCCAGGGAGCTCCCTGAAACTATCCTCTTTCTTGCTTGGCCTTGGCGATGCGGATGCTGCTGGCGCCCCATGGTCTTCATCCATGATTGACCATCCAAATAGGTCCAGTCTCCCAGCTCCTCTAATGGCCCTCTTGGGGAGGCAGCAGGGGAGCAGGCCAGAAGGCATTTTAAAGGACTGACAATGGAGCTCCAGGAGACCCGATAGCGAGCTTTTTGTTATGTTTCTTTCTTTCTTTTTTTTGAGACAGAGTCTCGCTCTGTCTTGTCCAGGCTGGAGTGCAGTGGCATGATCTTGGCTTACTGCAGCCTCTGCCTCCTGGGTTCAAGCGATTCTCCTGTCTCAGCCTCCCGAGTAGCTGGGACTACAGGTGCACACTACAACACCCAGTTAATTTTGTATTTTTAGTAGAGACGAGGTTTCACCATGTTATCCAGGCTAGTCTCGGACTCCTGACGTCAGGTGATCCACCTGCCTCGGCCTCTCAAAGTGCTGGGATTACAGGCATGAGCCACGGCGCCCAGCCACGTTATGTTTCTAAGCCTAAATGGTCACTCACATCACCAGTCATGGCTCTGACCAATTTCTGGTGGTTCCTCCACCCCTCAAATCAAAATCATCCTCAAAAGAGCAAGATTTGTCATCTCTGCTATTGTTCAAAAGGATATTCTCCAACTATGAAAGTACCAAGTAAAACATATCTGATAACATTTCCAATGACAGCTGCATGTTAGAGTTAACAGTGCCTTCCAATGTCAGTGATTCTGACCACAATCCATTGGAAGTTTTCCTTACAGAATCAGTCAAATTACTTTATCATCACTCCCCAGACAGAGAGGGATAGGCACTCTTTGAGGGATAGGCGCACACACACTCACAACATGCCATATCATTTCTGATAACAAGATATTTCTCCAACAAAGATGACACTGTGCTACCTTCTGTTTGCTACTAAGAACCATTCTGCTAATTCCTCAGCCAAAGGAAATCACACATTCTTTCTACACCTCTTTCTCCTTACACATTCTGAGGCCACCAAGGTACCTCCCTCCCCTTGATCTTTTATTCCATGGAGGAAAAGGCTGAAGACTAGGTACTAGTTGTTACAGTTGAATGCTGATAACTGGTTTAAGAAGATAATTTTCACAGCGCAATTTTTTGGTTTTAACATGGTTTCGCTCTGTCACTCAGGCTTGAGTGCAGTGGTGCAATTCCCTGAGCCTCAACCTTCCTGGTCTCAGGTGATCCTCCCACATCAGCCTTCCAAAGCTGGGACTATGGGTATGTGCCACCACATCTGGCTAATATTTTTGTATTTTTTGTAGAGACGGGGTTTTGCCATGTTGCCCAGGGTGGTCTTGAACTCCTGGCCTCAAGCGATCCTCCTGCCTCGGCCAAAGTGCTGGGATTATAGGCATGGGTCACCACGCCAAGCCACAACCAAATTTCTTAATGGAATCTATACTCATTTAAAAAAATCTTCATCTATATCCTCTTAATCTCCTATATTTGGTACATGTCATAGCTCCATCATTCTCTGAAATGGCTCTTTATGTTCATTTCGGCGATCTTCTAGTTGTCACCCCTGTGGACTGTCTCCTTTGCTTCAATGTGACACTGAGCTTTGTCAGCCACTTCTTTTCCTTTTAGTCACTTTGAAACTTTCTATGATCTTCTTCCCTTTCTGCTGCTCCGTCTTGGTCAATCTGTTTTCTAACTCCTTCCTCAGCCAACCTTTTAAATCCTGATATGTTGTGTCCCTGGGTCCACTTCTCTTCTTGCTGGACATACTTTCTAGGGAGGCCACTTCTGCTACCACCACCCACCAAGGTCTCCCGCACCCTCGTCAGCAGCACACAATTATCTTCAGATCCACATACCAACGCCTTCACGCCACTACTGAACTTTTCCATAAACAAGTCAAATTCATTATTTCCACTCGTCTTCCACAAAGCTCTTTCGGTCTCTGTGGGCCTAATTGTATTATATATATAATTTCAATAACTTTTGAGGAACAAGTAGTTTTTGGATACATGGATGAATTGTATAGTGGAGAAGTCTGAGATTTTAGCACACCCATCACCTGAGTAGTGTACTTTGTACCCAATTTGTAGTTTTTTTAATCCCTCATCCCCTCCCACCCTGCCCACTTCTGAGTCTCCAATGTCCATTATAATACCGGCCTAATTGTAGCCAGTGGCACCACTATCTACTCAATTATCAGCCAGTCAGGCTGTCACTTTTTTTTTTTTTTTTTTTTTGAGACAAGGTCTTGCTCTGTCACTCAGGCTGAAGTGCAGTGGCTTGATCTCTGCTTACTGCAGCCTTGACCTCTCGGGCTCAAGCAGTCTTCCCACCTCAGCCTCCCAAGTATGTGGGACTACAAACATGTACCACCATGCTCATTTTTTGTGGAGACAGGGTCTTGCAATATTGCCCAGGCTGGTCTCAAACTCCTAGCCTCAAGCAGTCCCCCCACTTCAGCCTTCCAAGGTCCTGAGATTACAGGCATGAGCCACCATGCCCAGCCTGGCTGTCACTCTTAATAGCTGTGTCACTTTGGATAACTAACCTAACCTCCCTGAGCTTCTGTTTCTTTTCATGTAAAATATGGGTAATGACATCTTCTTTATAGGGTTTTGTGTGGTAAATGATCTAATGCGCAGTATAAAAACCTTTGAGATGGGAGGTTCCATCTGTTCTCTTTCCACAGTAAACTACACATTCCATAAGTAGCCAGGAAGTCTGGGTTTTCCTTTACTCTTGGCCAGATGAGTTCCTTGACTTCTATATAATTCCGTTTACTTGTCTACAGAACAGGGATAATAGTTGTCTTGTAGCTTACTTCCTAGCATTCTGGAAGAATTATTATATTTTGTGCACTATACAAGGCTGCTATGGCAACGAAGACCCTGTGGACGATATCTCGCCCTGATACGTTAGAGTGAGAAAGTCCAAACCTAGCAGAGACGTGGGGAGTGAGTCCACACGCTCATTGCCAGTGGCGTTGCAAATCAACTCAGCCATTCAGAAGAGAAAACTAACAGCATGTCACCAGTGGCACTGAACTGTCCCTTTGGACCCACCGATTCCACTTTGGGAAATATATCTGAGGAAATGACACTGGCTCCTTTCCCCACATTTGAAAAGAAATTGACAAGAGTTTTTAGAACAAAGAAATGAAACAACCTATATATCTTTAAAGGGACTGAGGCATCTTAACATAAAAGGAGTTAAAATGGGAGGCATTTGGACTATGATGATGTGTGTCACGTGTGTGGATGTGCATTCAGTTTTCTTCTCTGGAACATGAGAATAAAAACTGTACCTCTCCCTGGATGCTGCGGTAAGGAGTTCATGAGTGAATGCATGAAAAGTGCATAGGAAGCACTCACTACATATTTATTATTATTCTTCTTCTCTATAAAGCAAAAAGAAATAAAAGGAGAATACAAAACAGCATGTACATATTGCTTAGAGCAGTGCTTTCAGATATGAATCATTTCTAGAATGGATTGTAGAAGGATGGGAGCTTTTAGTAATTAGTAGTTTCCTTTCTTCTCCCTAAGTTTACAATCCATTTAAAAAAATGAATGAATTAAGTATCTCCAAAACAAACTGGCAATTGCTCTGAAGACAAGTTTAGCAATTTCCGTGAAATAATTCTCTGGCTTCGGCCAAGGCCACTGATTGATTTCTAAGCAAAACAACAAATCCCGTCAGGATCAGGAATGATGGCAGAGCGGTCCTGTTGGCTTTGTAGCTGAATTGTGCTCAGCCAGAGAAGAACCACGACCAACAGAGCCCTAAACTGAAGTCCCCAGTTCTGTCTACTCTACCGTGCTGCACAAAACTAGTACACGTGGCTTCCCTAAATTTGGGGTTTCACCCAACTTGCCATATGCTTTCTGTGTAATTTAGTATCTGAATGTGTTCCTGCTAAGGATTTCTATTTCTAACCCGATGAGAGGGAAGACCTCATCTTCTTGCAGAGGCCTGGCTTGAGACTGCCGGATGAGACATTCATCGCAAAGACCTGGATACTAGTGAACGCCACTACTAACAGAACTGGGCTGTCTTTCTGGGGAATGCTGGCATTTAAAAAGCAGGCCCTGTCATCTGTCATGAGATTAAAAAGATAAAATAAAAAGCAGGCCCTAGGCCAAGTACTCCTTTTTCTCCCATCTGGACACTGGCCATTCCTTATTGGCTACTGTCCCTTCTCATCCATCCCCATATTGCAGCCGGGCTGATGTCCTTCCCCAGTGTACAACCTTCCGATGGCTTCACTTTGCACTTAGAACAATTTTAAATTCCCTTGACTGGACAACCCTTCTTCCCCCTAAGTCCTCTTCATCTTTCTGGGCTTAGTTTGTGTCACTTTGTCTGGGGACTGCCCTTGGTATAGGCTAGTCCTATTGGTAAAACATTTATCCTGCACTTTTAAACACGTGACACACATAAAATTACTTGTTCCATTTCCATCTTCCCCACTGAATTCTAAGTTCTAGGCAGGCAGCCCTGTGTCTGCAAGATGACCACCGTGTGGCCATATCAATGAACAAATGAATGAGCGAATGAATGAAAACCGAAGGGAGAATACAGTGCTTTGCCCCCGAATTAATGAATAAATCTGGAATTTCAGTATTGGCAGGAATATCTAGGAATCCCCTGACATCATACCAAATACGTGACTTAGGGAAATGTTAAACATTTCTGAGACCAGCCAGGGCTCATCCCAGGCAGCCCACAGGCCTCCTACAGCTCCAAAAACACTTACTTACCTGCACTATCTGTGTGGTTCCTGTTGGCTGTGGTTTTCATCATTTTCTCGCTGAATAAAAGAAAAAGAGAGTCAGCTATGCAGTTTCCAAAATGCCTTTTTTTTTTTTTTTTAAAGCCCATTCCATCCACTATTTGAAGCAATTGGCAGTGATGGGATTAAGCAATGAAGGTATTTTAGCATCAGCATCACAATTGGCCAGGATGGAAAAGGCTTCCCAGGTGTGCACCTGACACTGGGGGTGGAATGCAGCCAGGCTCACTTGTGACTTTCAGATGATGGCGACGTGGACACGCAAGGGTGGTGGTTGCAGGCACTGCACGGTGAGTGGTCCATGAAGCCACATGCACTGGGAAGCCCATTTACCTTCTTGGGCCAAAGTGTTACTTTCGACCAAGAATTACCAGAAGGAGGAAAGAAAAAAAACAACCAAACCCCACAAAACAAAAAAATAACGCCCATGATCCATAGAGATGTGAATATTTTCAGCCTTGAAATGATTACAAGAAAACAGATTTGAATGAATGAATTATCTTAATGATTAAAAGAGAAACAGATTGAATTATTTTTTTCATTGGCTTTCTTCTTTTTTACCTAGACGCATCTTTGCTATAACTTGTAATGGGCCCTTTAAAAAGCGCGGACTGAACAAGGCCAGTTAAACTGGCAATCTGTTTCTCCATGGCTTGCATCCTCTCTCTGTAAAACAAGAGAATTGTTTGTTAAAGCTTTATTGACTTTCAGACCGGTTTGTCCGGGTGAATGTACCACCTGAGGGTTATAAAATGTACCACCTAGAAGGCCGAGGAAGTTCACCCAACCTGGCTCAGGAACATGAAGAGCCACACATCCTTAGCTCAGATCAAGATTCGTGATCAGTGTTCAGTATCAAGCCAGTGACCTGACTGGCTAAAAAAAGACACAGCACGGACCAACTGAAAAACATCTCCCTCGGAAACACTCCTGTTGGCACATCCTATGTTTTTGAGTCTTTCTGCCCTGCTTTCTTTCTTTCACCTTGCACAAAAGGGCTGTTCCCTAGCATTCGCAGTGTCCCAGGCCAGATCTCACCTATGCCGTACACCTCAGCTGGGAGGCTGCTGAGTGGTTTTGGTGTAAATGATGGAGATGTTTGCTGTGTGGGTAGTAACACTTGTGTCACAGCTTAGGGGCAACACAAACATGTCTCTTCTTTAGACCATGGAGAAATATGACTGAAACCCGGCCGGGCGCGGTGGCTCACACCTGTAATCCCAGCACTTTGGGAGGCCGAGGTGGGCAGATCACCTGAGGTCAGGAGTTTGAGACCAGCTTGGCCAACATGGTGAAACCCTGTCTCTACTACCAAGATTGCACCAGTGAACTACAGACTGGGCAAAAGAGTGAGACTCTGTCTCAAAACAAAACAAAACAAAACAAAAAAACCCATGTATTTGAAGGTAGATGATGTTAGATCTAATGTCATAGGAACTTTAGCCTGGAGGTTTTTATAGAATCACGCAGGAACACGAATATCCCTAACAGCTTGGCCGTCTCAAGATGTTAATGAAAAATTTCCCAATGATTTCCATATACAGATACTGTTCCTCTCTCTCCAGGGCTCTTTGATGCTTCATTACAGTTTAGCTGGCATTTGAAATAGGCTCACATTTCTAGACCTCAGACAATGGACGTTTCGCAGAACTACTGCCATGTTTTCAACACATTGTTAAAAACAACAATACGAGTAAGTGAATAGAGGCTTCACATGTCACCTCGTGTGAATTCAGTTATGCATATGTGTTAGTTCAAAACAGGAAAAGGAGAGAGAGGAGAACAATGTATATGGCATGGGCATTGCCTGTGCTGTTATCTCCCATGAGTGAGTGTCCTTGCATGAGCCTGAGATAAGAGAGGGGACCTCACTCCTCACTGCGGATCTCAGTCCCACAGGCCTCTGGGTTTGTGAGTGGTGGGGATTCCCGTGCTGCAAACAGTATATTCTTACACTATTAAATACAAGCTGGCTAATTTATCTGATTGTCAGTGGAAAAAGTAATGATGGTCTGGCCAGGCACGGTGGCTCCTGCCTGTAATTCCAGCACTTTGGGAGGCCCAGGTGGGTGGATCACCTGAGGTCAGAACTTCGAGACCAGCCTGGCCAACATGGTGAAACCCCGTCTCTACTATAAATACAAAAATTAGCTGGGTGTGGTTGTGCATGCCTGTAATCCCAGCTACTCGGGAGGATGAGGCAGGAGAATCACGGGAACCTGGGAGGTGGAGGCTACAGTGAGCCGAGATCGCGCCACTGCATTCCATCCTGGGCGACAGTGCAAGACTGTCTCGAAAAAAAAAAAAAGTAATGATGGCCTGTTCTTCCACTAGAAAAAGCCAACTGATTAAGCTGGGCTTTTTTTGAGAGATGGTGCATCTGCATCCTGAATTTTATGACAATCAAGATGATATTCAAGGGTAATTTTGTCCAACTCAAGCATTGCGGCCTTGAGTTTTGCCTTTGGAATGTAACTCTCAGTGCCATATGTAACACTGATCTTAATTTTGTAATTGCAAGCTTCTGATATCAGAACTCCACGCATTTTCTTTAGTTTAAAATTGAAGGTCTGTCACAATACTGAGTTTCTTGTATATAAGTCGTGCAGTCTGGATAGTTAAAGGTTGCAAATCCACCAAGGAGGAAAAAATACACCAAGCAATTTTAAGCGTTAATAGTATGGTCTCTCTGCTGTAATAGAATGGAAATAAGAAATCTCAAACGGTGAGTGTGGAAATATATCTCCACGGAGTGATTTGCAAATGTTTCCAGGTACACCAGTTGATGCTACACCTCTCAGCCATATAGCATTTCAGTCATACCTTGGCGCCCTCTTTGCCATAAAATAGTCCACATATCAAAGAGAAACAATGGTAAGAAATTCAAATAAGGAAAGCAGGTTAGTGAATATCCATTGGCAATGTCAAGCTTATTGACCCAAGTCACAGTAGCATCTCAGAAAAAATGGGAGTGGTGGTTGGTCATTCTTCCTGCCACATGGGGGGCACAGACATTGCACACACGAATGACTTCCTCTGGAGAATGCTCAGCCCCAGGTGAAAGTTGCCCAGTGTCCTCATTCGTCCCACAGGGACTCTATCCACAGTGGTGCTGGAGTAAAATGAATGACACTAAGAGCAGAGGTGCATTCAGGGCTATCTTGAGATGTACCACTTTACTGCTTTTCTTCAATCCTAGGCAAATGCAAAGGATATTCCTTTAAGAAAAAAAAAGGTAACGTGGCATTTTTAGAGTCTAGACAGCTTTGGTAAGGAAGTTGCTTAAAGGGTTCTGTACAGCTGGAGTGTGGGATAGGAAGGCATGATGACAACCTTAGTACATGCAGAAGACAGTAATATTAAGAAATGCAAGAAATAGGTAGGTCTCATTTATGTAGAGACTAAATGAGACTCTGCTAAGAGGGAAATGGCAGAGGGGAGTCCTGGGATTCCATCGCTGGCCACAAGAACAATGCTGGTTAGGGCTAGACCAGCCTTCTTTCTGCTTCCAGTCTGGTCAACAGGTTTCATTACATCGTCCAACAAAGGAGAGCATCAGCATTAAAATTCAAAACAGGCTGGGCACAGTGGCTCACATCTGTAATCCCAGTACTTTGGGAGGCCAAGGCAGGTGGATCACTTGAGGTCAGGAGTTCGAGACCAGCCTGGCCAACATGGTGAAATCCCGTCTGTACTAAAAATACAAAAATTAGCTGGGTGTGGGGCACATGACTGTAATCCCAGCTACTCGGGAGGCTGAGGCAGGAGAATCACTTGAACCCAGGAGGCAGAAGTTGCAGTGAGCAGAGATTGCACCACTGCACTCCAGCCTGGGCGACAGAGCGAGACTCTGTGTCAAAAAAAAAAAAAAAAAAAGGAAAAAAAAAAAAAGAAACAAAGCACCTGAATCATTCTGGATAAACAATATTGCTGCTCCTCTACTGATTCATCCTCGAGGTTAGAACTATAGAATGTCACAACACAGACCACGTCATCTACACATGGAAGTCTGGGGAGCTGCAGACACACCTTCGGCATGTTCCTTGGCTCAGTGAGTACTCAGCTTCTACCCTGAGCTCCCACCAGGTAATAGTTTTAGGGTGCAGAGAGAGACAACTCCCAAACAACATCCTATTTTTCTTTAAGGCTGACATTGACAGAGTTGCAGAACGGTCTGGGATAAGAGTCTGGGTGCTTTTAGAACAAAAGGGCTATATGCACTCCAGGTACCCACATGCTTGGCTTGCCTTTTTGTATCTGTGAGGAAGGGAGTGAAGGCTCCCTGGATGGCCTCGTTCAGGGTATGTCATCTGCAAGGCCACCAGGAAAGAGACACGCTGCATCAGAGATACTGAGTCAGGTGGCTTCTCATCTGACATCCCCCCTGGAGAGTTCAGATGCTTGACAGTAGAGGGGAAACCATTCTCTCCTGGGTGGGAGCACACAGAGCACCGAATACAAGTGTATGCTCTACTGTCTTGACCAAAGCCACTTCACAAAAATACAATTCTTTTGACATATGGTAATGAGAAAACATTTTCCCTCCTATTTAATCGTCAAAGTGTGCCTGGTTTCAGGATTCATTTTGGGGACGTTATCTGATTTATACAATTCATAAATAAGATTGTCTTTCCATTTTATGGTTGGTAATATGGAAACAATTTTATGGTTTAAGTAAATTACAGCAACTGGAAACTTATGCAGCCTTCTCCCGTGATGAAATGTTAGGAAGTGTGTTTTAAAGTTGAAAGGGAAGAAAGCAAAGTGCCATGGAAGAAGAGAGATGAACACAACCCTGTCATTTTATTGCAGTGGCAATTTTTCATGCTCATCATCAGAATATTAAAGACATTTAGGCTCATTCTTGCCAATATCGCTTGGTTTAAAATATGACAGGACTGATACAATTACTGTTGAAAAGATGGCTTAAAAATGATTTCATAAACCATTTTATATCATTCCACAAACCATATTTATGTGATTAGTGTATATGGTTAACTAGTCATTTAATGTCTTAAGTCAGCCTGGCTGAATGAGTCTTCTCATGATCCAAACATAATATTAATAAAAAAACTCAAGTCAAATTCAGGGAAGTGCTGTTTCCAGTGTTAAAAGTCCGATTACTCTAAACAACTTTCCTGCAAGCTCCATGTCTGTCTGTGAAGACGAAGCAAAATTCATACTGTTGGTGGTCTGTTCTGTCTTTGGAACACAGAAAAGGAAAAAAAAGAATCTGTGTTTAGGGGATGATTTTTAGCCAATGACTCCATTTATAGAACTTTTTTTTTTTTTTTTTTTTTGGACAGGGTCTCACTCTGTTCCCAGGCTGGAGAACAGTGGCATGATCATAGCTCACTGCAGACTCAACTCACTGAGCTCAAGAGATCCTTTCGCCTCAGCCCTCCAAGTAGCTGGCACCACAGGCACGCACCACCATGCCTGGCTAATTCTTTTGTATTTTTAGTAGAGATGGGGTTTCACCATGTTGCCCAGGCTGGTCTTGATCTCCTGGACTCAAGCGAGATCGGCCTCCCAAAGTGTTGGAATTACAGGCATAAGCCACCATGCCTGGCCCACTTATATAACTTTTTGATTCAAGTTTCACCTTGATTTTTTTTTTTTGACTAGAGACTTTGTACTGACCAAAGTGTCAGTAAGCCTGAATTAAGTGCTTATTATATATCTAAGTAAATGAATGGCTATTAAGAAACAAGTCAGTAGCATATGAAGCTGGCGATTCCCCTATTAAGAATCCCAAAGGATTTGTTCTTAAGTATCCAGAAGACATATTACAGAAGATGGCTGAAACCAGCTACGAGCTGATGTGATTAGTCCCTAGTCTGAAGCATTAACCTTCCTAACCAGTTAGGGGATGATTTTTAGCCAGTGACTCCATTTATAGAACTTTTTTTTTTTGAGACAAGGTCTCACTCTGTTCCCAGGCTGGAGTACAGCACGCATGATCATAGCTCACTGCAGCCTCAACCCACTGTAGTCAGTAACAACTGCAGTATTCTGGCCTTCTGAGAGTCCCTACTAGGTGGTTCCTCCATTTGCTTCTAGTTCTAAATTTTGCAATTTTTTTCTTTGTATTCCTGCTCATTCCCTGTCATCTCTCTCCCCTCCCAGAAAGTGTTACATGGCCAATGAGTCAATCAACAAATATTTTTGAGCCCTTAATACCTGCTAGGTAACGTGCTAGCTGCCATGGACACAGCAGAGGCACTGCACCCCCTTTCCCAGGCATGTCTTTCTTTGACAATGTCAATTTCTTTTTTTCTAGGAGCAATCTATCTGAACTAAAACTCTTTGATCTTGGCAGTGCCGAAGGCATTTTTCCAGGATGCAATAGTGAACAGGTTTAAAGCGAGGCTATGCCCTTGTTTGTTCATGCCCTGACTCTGGTATGAGGAAAAAAAACCCAAAGTAATTAAAGACTCTGTTTTCAGATGAGTTCAACAAAACAAAGGAATTTAAATTGTCTGAATTTGTGGTAAAGCTTCAAATGTGACTCTAAGCAATGACCTTTCTATTTCTGCCAGAAGTTAACCTATTGGTGGAAAAGCTGTGTAACTAAAGACATTGTTCCCCAAACTCCCAATACATTTAACTTCTCACTGACACATTTAGATCTATTTGGGAGACACTGGTGTAGTTGGCAGTCAGGGCTGCCATTTCTTCTCCCCGGGCCCTGTGCTTATGGCATGAGCAAGAAGACTGGCTATGTTCTGTCTCCCCTAAAAAGCACTTCAATCTTTTGTTTCGTCTAATGTCTCAGTATCTCCCCTGCTTTGGAATTCTTGACTATCTCATCCCTAAGTTCCCTACCACTACCCAGGAAATCCCCTCCCATCCCTGGTGCTCCCATCCACCATACCCCAGCTGCCATCCTTTGTAGCTTCAACATCCATACTTACAACCCCTACAGAAATTTGGCACTATACAGCCTCAAAATCTTTACAGCCATCCTCTGACCTTGAGTTCTAACTCAGAATGGTGTTACTGTCTAGATCTGAAACTCCAAGACCCCCTCTAAGTATGGCGATTTTTTGTTGTCTTCATTTCTCTTATTCATACAAACTATTTCTTTATCTGTAGCCTGGCCTTACTTTCTCCACCTTCGATACTGTCTGAACAGTCTCCGGTCATTTCTCCTGCCTCTTACCCAGGTTGGACCCTGAATACTTTCAACATTATCCCAACTGAACCCCATTGCATCTGGGCTATTTTTCAGCCTTGCTGTTCCCATGCTATACTGACATTGCTTTCTGAATGACAGAGGAGGTTAATAAATGAGAAGAAAAGGCCCCTTGTGCTCCTTCTATTTCTTCCTATGTCCTCTCCTTCTGGTAATCTTCAAGGAGACAGAGTTGGGGGAAACCTTCTCATTAGGCACTTTTCCCAAGTCAGGAAAGAGTCTGTAACCTAACAAAGGGGCTCATCTAAAATGTTCTGCATTTCACTTACAGTGCATGAAGACAGACACATTTAAGGACACCTGTAAAAAAACAGGCAAAAATGAAGCTCCATTTACAAGGATCTGGAGGAAAAAGCTATTTCTAATCTTTCTTCATAAATTCACTGAGGTGTTGACAGAATGAAAACTGGCAATGAGATGTGGAAAGGGAATGCTGTGGCGATGTTGGTATTCTCTCTAATAAATAGTTCTTCACATACTCCTAGGGATGCTGTTTATTTTCTTCATGGCCTCGGGAGACGATTGATTATCATGTCAATTTCAGTTCACTTCCACCATCACTTTGTGTGTGAGCACCATGACGGGCGCTGAGAGTCAGTGATGCTGATGCCTTTCTTCCTGATCCTAGGCTTCTGATGACTTGGCTTGGGTGGGCATGGTGGCTACAGCCCAGCCAGAATTCTGTGGGGTTCCTCTGTGCTCAGTGCTATCAATAAGGTACTCCTGGATGGTGGAGACGGAGCAATAGGCTGGGGAAGAAGAAGTTCTTATAATAGGTGAGATGTGAATGATGCTGAAAAGAATGGCAGAATTTATCCGGAGGGAGAAGAAGAAGGAGAAGGGAGCAGTATTCTGAGCAGGGTTCCAGGGCAAGCGGAGAAGCCGTAGACCAAATACAATTTAGTGGAAGCAAAAACAGTGGACCAGGAATTAACTGTGTTTGTTCTCTGACTCCATCCTTACAGCGGTGACCTTTCTTTCAGCCATTAATCCAACTGACATTTATTGAGCACCTACTGCATACTAGGGAATGCTCCAGGCACTAAGGACATAGACATGAACAAAACAGACAAAACTCCTTGCTTACGTGGAGGTTACATTCTACTGACCATTAGCGAAATAGATGATAAACCTTAGACACCAACGAACATGAAGGAGAAAAAAAAATCTGGGAAGAGAGATAGAAAGAAGAGCTGAAATTTTACGCAGGGTGAGCAGACAGGGCTTCACTGAGAAAGTCACTTTTGAATAAAGACCTTAAGGAAGTGAGAGAGCAGGCCATGTGTGCTGTCTGGAGGAGGAACGTTCTAAGCTGTGGGAAGGGCAGGTGCACTCACACATATACACTCTGCCCAAGGCAGGAGCATGCCTGGCAGTACTGAGGAGAGCTGGGGAGGCCAGTGTGCCTGCAGTGAAGGAAGGAAGGGGAGGGTGATTGAAATGATGTCAGAGGGGCAGACGGTTGACCTGTCCAGGGCTTGTGGCGAGGGGAATCAAATCATTTATTCTCCACACCAGGATACTTCAGAAAGTGGACAGGAGAGCCATTGGTCATTGCAAGTATTGTACAAAGACAATAGGGATACCCTGGAGCTGTCCCAGTCCAGCCGAGAAGGGCATTCTCCCTACTTGTGTGTCATCTTAGGGACTCTCACTTTGACCCTGAGTGTGATAGGAACCATGGGGAAGTCTGAGTTGAGGTTGGACGTGAAAGGTCTCATGTTTTAACAGGGTCACTCTGGCCCCCTCCACTGAGAACAGGCTGAAGGTGGCAGAGACTGAGTGGAGAGACCTCTTGGGAGACCACTGCAGCAAGTCAGGTGAGAGCTGGAGGTGGCTTGGCCCAATGGGTAGCTGTGAGGTCGAGAGCAATGGCTGGAGCCAGGAAACCTCTGAGTACAGATCTTACTGTTCTCTGGGTCTGGGTGTCCAAACGCAGGGTTGGGGAGACAGCAATCAAGATGACACCAAGACTTTTGGCCTGAGTGACTAGATGAATGAAGCTGTTGTTACCTGATGGGGGGAAGATAGGACTTTATTTTTGGGCATGCTGCATTCAAGTTCATTAACAGACATCCACGGGGAGATACAAATCTCCACTCAGAAGTCACTTAACGTCTCTGAGTCTCCGCTCCTTAACCATCGAACTGGGAAAACAACTGCCTTACCTGTCCCAAAGGCTGTCACCCTACAGAGACATCAAAATGAGGGCAAATGAGAAAAATGTGTAGCGAAGCACATTATAACCTGTAAACCATTGAGGATGTGTAAGCCTTCATGATATCCCTTTAAATTCATTCATTCAACAAATATTTCTTGGGCCAGGCACAGCTCAAGATGCTGGGGATATGGTGGTAAAAGCACAGGGCTTGCCCTCATGGAACTTACATTTGGGGCACGGGAGACTGCGGGGCAGTGTTGCAACTTCAAGTGTCATGGCCAGGAAAGGCCTCTCTGAGCTGGTGGCATTTGGCAAAGCCTTGAGTTTGGAGAGGAGCCAGTCAGTTAGACATTTGGTGGAAGAATGCACGAAGCAGCAGAAAGAGCAAAGGTGAATTCTCCAAGGTCAGAAAGTCCTGGACAAGGTCAATTACAGGAAGTGAGGGAACATGGAGTTGAGTTCTTGGCAGGCCACGGAAAAGGCTGAACGAACCCTTACTCTGTAGAGAAAACAGTCTCAGAAGGCCCCTACCCCTTGTTAAACAGGGGTACCCATTCTCTCACACCCACTACCCACAGAAATCCAGCCTCACTTAGAATCCTGGAATTACATAAGTTTCTGGTTGGAAGGGATTTACATAAATCTCATAGCTCTTCCCATTCTGGGTCTGTGATCTTGACTGAAGCTATTTAAAAAAAAAAAAAAAAAAAAAAGGCAGGCAGATCCAACCAGGAGGTCCAAGCTCAGTCCCACCCAGGCCTGGTGTTCCCCGCATGCACAATTGGCTTCCCAGGTTCTAGCAGTGCTCTGCCCAGCACAGCAAATGCACTTAGGGAAGGCTCCAGACAGCCTTTAATCTATTTCACAATTCACTTTCTGTGTAGGCTGTTCTGGTTGGGACCAGGAAACAGCCCCAAGTCAGGAATAAGGACACAATCCCCCTCAGATCCGAAGGGCTGGCACAACTCTATGGCTTCATGGTTTTATGTCAATGAAAAATTTATTCATAGAAAACTTTCCAGTACACAAAGTGATCTAATAGCTATTTTCATTTAAATTGCCCAGAACTTGTCCCTCTGCCAGGCACAGTGGCTCACACTTGTAATCCCCAAATTTTGGGAGGCTGAGGTGGGGGAGGCTTGCTTAAGCCCAGGAGTTCGAGGCTTCAGTGAGCTATGATTGCACCACTGCGTTCCAGCCTGGGTGACAGAGCAAGACCACATCTCTAAAATAATAATACATTGAAAAATAAAAATAGGCCGTACACGGTGGCTCACACCTGTAATCCCAGCACTTTGAGAGGCCGAGGTGGGCGGATCCCTTGAAGTCAGGAGTTCAAAACCAGCCTGGCCAACATGGTGAAACCATGTCTCTACTAAAAATACAAAAAATTAGCTGGGCTACTGTGGTGGGCTTCTGTAATCCCAGCTACTTGGGAGGCTGAGGCAGGAGAATTGTTTGAAACCGGGAGGCGGAGGTTGCAGTAAGCCGAGATCATGCCACTGCACTCCAGCCTGGGCAACAGAGCGAGACTGTCTCAAAAAAAAAAAAAAAAAAATATATATATATATATATGTATATCTATACATATATACACACACACATATACACATATATATACATATATATACACATAAATATAATAAAAATAAAAATAAAAATTGCACAGAACTCTTGAGTAGATTATCATCCCCTTATTAGGACAAAAGACACTGAGGCTTAGCCAGGCAGGGCTTTTCTTAGGGAAACAGATCAATTAGCTTGCAGGCTTTCTCGGATCCAGGGCTCTCTGTGGCACTGAGCTGCCTCCCTTAGTGACTCACATCTAGGGTGAGGCACTTCACTTCCTGTTGGCTCTCTGCTGGGTGCCTAGAGCCGCCACTCCCCAGGGCAAGCCTACACCCTGCTTTATGAAATCACCTGTTTTGCATTTTCTTTCTCTTCCCTGAGGCTAATCTGGAACATTTGTGTTCTGGAATTGACATCTCATTTTTTGCACAGGTACAAACAGGTAGGAATAGCAGTTGCTTCATGTTATGGGCCAGCTGAACACGGCCAGCTAATTTACCTTCAAATGAGAGACGGTGTCAGGAGAGATGGTCTCTTGAGTGGACCTCATGGTGACTGTGGAAATGAACTCCCCACTCTCGCCTGCTTTAGAGCTGTAAATCTTAGGGTGGACTCAAAAGAAATAAAATAATGACTCTTAGGGAAAAGAAAAAAACATTTGCTATATTTGGTCTCTCTAGTGCATTTCCTTTTTGTTTTGTCTTAGTTACTTGTGCTTGCAAAGACAAAATGTGAGGGGAGCCACGGCGAGTCCTGAGCTGAGGCTCGACATGAAAGGTCTTACGTTTTAACGGGGTCACTCTGGCCTCCCCAATGAGAACAGGCAGAAGGTGGGCAGGGACTGAGTGGGGAGACCTTTTGGGAGACCACTGTAGCAAGTCAGGTGAGAGATGGAGGTGGAGTGGCCCAGTGGGTGGCTGTGAGGTCAAGAGCAACGGCTGGAGCCACCCTTAAGGCAGCAGGATAGTGAAATGTCATTTAACTAGAGTAGCTCCCATCCTTGGACCTTTAGGAAGTCTCCTTGCTGTTTCTCCTGCTGTAAAGTCAGCTATTAGGACCCAGTATTCTCTAAGGTCTCTTTAGCTTTGAGGATGGACAAGGAGACAGAGGAAGTATTTACTGGTGATACAAGACTTTTTTTTTTTTTTTTTTTTTGAGACAGGATCTTGCTCTGTTGCCCAGGCTGGAGTGCAGTAGTGCAATCATAGCTCACTGCAGCCTCCAACTCCTGGGCTCAAGTGATCCTTCCACCTTAGCCTCCTGAGCACCTAGGGCTACAAGCATGTGCCACCACACCTAATTTTTCAAAAAGTCTTTTGTAGAGATGGGATCTCACTATGTTGCCCAGGCTGGTCTTGAACTCCAGGGCTCAAGTGGCCCTCCTGCCTCAGCCTCCTAACATGCTGGAATTACAGGCATGAGTTACTGCACCCAGTTCAATACAGACTTTTTAAGATCTGTGATTTTTGAAAGTTAGAATTCATGCTTAGACCCAGCTGTATTTTTTGAATCACTTCATTCATGAAAAATGAAGTCCAGAATTCAAATAAGGACAAGTGTAATCTCCATGGTTTCCACCAGACAGAAGGACAAGTAAATCACAAGAGAGGCTAAACTATGTGTCCTGTGTGTCAACAGAGTCTAGGATTATCAGCTCCTGGGCTATTTTGACGATCCATCTTTAGGTTGGGTGGGAACCCCACGATTCTGCATTAAGCTGATTTTGTCATCTTTTCAGGAGGCTTACTCTGCACCTAAGCTATTCCTCTTCTCTTTGAAGAAGTTCTAGTTGGCAAAGGATGGAGTTATCTGAATCTCACAGTATTTAGTTTTTTCTGGCTTAAGTTTCTGGTCTCAGACTTAGGGCTTCTGATTGACAGCACCTCATGAATATTCAAAGGAGATACAGCAGCACATTTTAATTTGATCTAATTAGTGACAGACGACGCCTTTTCCTTTTGAGATATTGATTTGTTTAAAGTAGCACACAGACCTTGTGGCTGCTATTCCATTGGCATTTCTGACAGAGTATCCCTGGTGTAAGAATAGAGCTAGCTGCATAAATTTGTTAGTTGGTCTAGTATGTTTATCAAGTATCTGTTGCCTGAACTCAGGAGTCTAAGGAGTAACTAGCAAATATGACTTAACCAAGAAATTCCATTCCTGTGAATGAAATAACAATTCAGTTGGTCAGCACTTGATTTCTGAGACTGGCAAAACATCATATCGAGATGTCATTTTTATAGGTACCATGATGGTAAAAGTATAGCAAATTTTGGATAGAGACTAGTTGGTCTTTCCCAAATGACATCTTTTCATTACGTACATGCCCTCAATTCTAGACCATCTCAATGTTCTCAAGAAGGCTCTGAGACCCACATAACTTTGGGAAAATGTTCCCTTTTCTGAATTCATAGCAATTACCGTCTGTATCACTTCTTTGGAATTAATTATGTACAAGCAGACCCCAAATTATGGCAGGCTTGTCATTGAAAAGTTTACTTGTACTTTCATTGTTTAGAACTTGGGATAAATGGTGGTTGGATTTCCAGCTGGCCCATGGAAGCCTCTTTAACCTACAATGTATTATTAGTCCTGTCGTTGTTCCTCATTGTTTTCAAGGAAAACGTGTCCTGACTTCCAAGCTGGACTTTGGGAAGCTGGGAAGAGATCTTTCTCTGGAGCTCAAGCCTCTGGGGGTGCCATGTGACTTGGCATGTCCCCTTCTCTCCTCTCTGACTCACAAGGAGACATTGTCACTCTCAGGAATGACAAGAAGAGCATCCCTGGGCATCACCAAAGCCAAAAGAAATATCAAGTGTGAAATTCAATGATTGTGGTTGTTTCTCAAAAACAGGTATTCAGTAGGCATTTGTAACTCCGAAGCTTCCTGTACTTAAACTGTGACAAAGCTTATATGTTTATATTAAGCTTTTAATATTTTATGACTGTCTTCATGGTTTATGTTCCTGGTGTATGGGAACCATATCTCAGTTTCTTTGTATGCAGCAAATCATCCAGTCCACAGCTAAGCACATAAGAGCAGCTCAATAAACATTTATTGATCCATAATTACAGCTACATGAAAAAGCAATTCAGACAAGAGCTGAATCAGTCAAGCACTATTAGGCATCAAAACAGATAACCTAATGATTTCACGCATACCTGGCTTAGCTGTCTTATCTTCAGTCTTATAGCTCAGATGCAGTTTTAAAAGGATGCCCTGAACCTAGCTTGTCTTTTTGCCCCTGGACCTAAGCAGATGTGCAACCCTGGCTACTTTCCTGAAATGAACTTAAAAACAGTTTTGATACTCTAAACATTCTAATTTGGATCTGTAAGCCCAGCTCATTCTATTCTGTGTTCACATTTAGTTTAATTCTCTCACCCTTGCTCGCCTTACGTGTTTTCTGATATTATATTCAGAAATGTCTCTCCCTGCTTCTTCGGGGAGTTCCTCATCCTTGCCAACTCTGTGTATTTACATTCCTCTTTAGTAGCACTTAGTAGAGTGCTTTGCTCAAACTAGAAACTCTCGGCCACTTAGTATATCCCAGGCTGCCATAACACACTGAACTGTAATGAGTTGTTGCATCCTATGGGGTAGATACTATTATTATCTCTATGTCACAGTTGAGCAAATGGAGGCAGAGCAAGATTCGGTACTTTGTCAAAGGTCCCAGCTGCTGGCAAGTGTTAGAACTGGGATTTGAACCCAGGCACTCTGGCTTGGAAGTCCATTACAAGTTACTGCCTCTGAACAACTGGTTGATGAGCAGATTGACTGACCTGAAGGTAGTCATAGCAAGCTCTATCAATAATGAGTTGCTTTATCAAGAGGAGGAGGGCAGAATGGAGGTAATAACTGTCCTGGTCCTTGCCTTATGAATGTCACAATTTACATTGCTTGAACATGGGGTATTCTTTCATTTCTCTATTTTATTAAAAGTAGAAAAAGTTCAAATTTCCTTTAGAGCAACGTTTCTAAGCTGGGGCATTTTGCCCCCCTGGGCAGGGCATTACAATATCTAGAGATGTCTTTGATTATCCTGGCTAGGTCAGGATTGGTGGTTGGTCTTGCTACTGGCTTCCAGTGGGTAGAGGCCAGAGATGCTGCTAAACATCTGCTACGGTTTGGATATGGTTTGTCCCCACTAAAACTCATGTTGAAACGTGATCCCCCACGTGGCAGTGCTGGGAGGTGGGACCTAGTGGAAGGTGTTTGGGTTATGGGGGCAGATCCCTCATGAAGGGCCTCATGCTGTTCTCAATGTAGTGAGTGATTTCTTGCTCTCGCTTTTAAGAGATTGGATTCATTCTATCAGTAATGAATTTGTTCCCATGAGAGTGAGTTGTTAGGAAACGAGACCCCCCTCAGATTTCTCCCTCTTTGCCTGGGTTCACTTCTCCCTTGACCTTCTCTGCCATGCTATGATGCAGCACAAAAGGCCTTGCCAGAAGCTAGGGACATGCCCTAGAACTTCTCAGCCTCTAGAACCATGAGCTAAATAAACCTCTTCTCTTTACAAAGTACCCAGTCTCAGGTATTTTTTATAGTAACACAGAATGGACTAAGACAACACCCTACAATGCACAGGACAGCCCCCTACAGCAAATTATCAGGCCCAAACTGACAACAGTACAGAGGTTAAGAAACTCTGCTTTACCGAGATGCTAACTGTAACTACTTAGGATATCGCTGATGTGGCTCACTTTTTACTATACCAGCAAGAATTTACTATACCAGCAAGAAAGGAAAGCAAGTAATCCTTCTTTTCCCATCATTCAAACTGACTGTCCTCTAGGAGGATAAAGCATGGTTTAGGAAATCTTCAAAGGTCTTCCAGTCGCAGTGAACATTTTTCAATGACATAAATCTGAATTTAGACTTTCATTTGATCAACTGTTTAACCAAGGATCCATCTCACCCCTAAAAGTTACCAACATAGTAACATTGAATCCTCATAAAATGAGAAAGTGATGTGAAATGATTAACAGCAGACACAAGCTGCCAGTTGCCATGTGGGCTTCCTCCTGTACACAGAAGGTTCTGCTAAGTCTACCATGCCTCAAAAATCATAATAGAAACTCAAGTTGTTTGCTTTTCTGTAGATATAGGTGCTCGGAATGGGCAAAATTTTTCTTCCTAGTGTAACTCTATGCTAATTTGTCGAATGTAGCTGCTCTAGGTATAGAATAGTGTAAAAATACAATCTCAGTTCAAGTTTACTGGGTCCTGAAAAATCAATTTGGAGGAATCTGTTACATATTTCGAAGGCAAGGTAGTCACTTTGCGATAAGCACTCTTGAATTTTGAGTGTTATTTCACTAAAGGTATTTTACATTACAGTATATGATCCAAACTACAAATAGAAAATAGCAAAACATAAATGTCCCAGAATTTTACAATTCTTAAGGGCTGTTTTATGTGCCATGAATAGAAATAATGATGCTGTTTAATGAAGTAATTTTACAACCTAGAGAAGACAGAGCCTCAGGCACTAAGCCATTTGTCACACATGGTCTCCTTGGGCAGTCTCTCCTGGTCACTAGGACTATTCTCTACTTGGAGTCCTAGCTGAATGGAAGTCACTTGGATAAAACCACTTCATCACTCAAGATTGCTTTCTTTTCTAGAAGCTCAGACACTAGAATGGCTGTTCTGAAAGTCAAAGCAGCTATGATCTGTCACTGTACCCCAAAGTCCCTGGTATTCCTGGGAGGAGACCCCTACCATCACAAGAATGTCATACCACAGACACCGTGTTCTCCAGATATTCTAGATGCAATTTATTATTACTAGATGCTCATTGAAGCATCTTTAGAAAGAAAGAAATGCGGCCGGGCGCGGTGGCTCACGCCTGTAATCCCAGCACTTTGGGAGGCCGAGGCGGGCGGATCACGAGGTCAGGAGATCGAGACCATCCTGGCTAACACGGTGAAACCCCGTCTCTACTAAAAATACAAAAAATTAGCCGGGCGTGGTAGCGGGCGCCTGTAGTCCCAGCTACTCGGGAGGCTGAGGCAGGAGAATGGCGTGAACCCGGGAGGCGGAGCTTGCAGTGAGCCGAGATCGCGCCACTGCACTCCAGCCTGGGCGACAGAGAGAGACTCCGTCTCAAAAAAAAAAAAAAAAAAAAAAAAAAAAGAAAGAAAGAAATGCCAAATTCATTAGCACAAGGTATGTGACTAAATATAAGACTGAAGACTCAATTACTTAGTCTTGAGCGAGCTATTTTCAAGTCAACAGAGCTGTTACCAAATCATGTTCCTTCAAAAAAGCTACCACTGGATGTCTTCAAAGTATGCATGTGGAAGGAAGAATTTTTCCCTCTGATTTCTAACATCCCACAGTTATTTGGGCTATTATATTGAAGTGCTCTTCAGAACAGCATAAGAACCCAGCAGTGCCAACAGAAAGCACAGCCACCGATTTCTCAGCCTCCCACTGGTGTTTTTGCAGCTTCACATCTTCGATGTAAAATGTCACTTGAGACTCTCATATGAAAAACACTCTCATATTTATTTGCTTTTTAATATTATGAAATTGCAACAGAAATTGGATTGGTTCTTTATACGACCCTGTGCTCATGAAGTTAAGCTTTAAGGGGTTGAAAATTCTTTAACAATACTTACACAGATTAAGCATTTCTAAATAACATCATGGTATAGATGAGACGATGGACTATAATTTTGTGCTTCAGTAATTGTTTCTGATGTTCCTGTTTTTAACATTTTTCTTTGACATAGTACTCAGATGCATTTAAAAAAATGAAGTCTACCAAGAATGCTGTCCTCTTTCTTCCCCTATTTCTGCATAGTCGTGCTAATATACTAGCTAGGGCAGTTATATTTAAAATGGCATGTGTATATTTAGCAGCATAATTATGCAAATTCTACTGTGTTTATGATTGTAAATATCCTTTAGGAGCAGTTACTTAGCATCTAGTCCTGAAACAATTTTTGAAGAATTCTGGTTGAAATGTTTAGAATTCACTCCTGAATTAACTTCTCTGTTGTGTGGAGGTGGGGCTTATAGTTCTCATTTGCAAGGCAGAATACTGCACAGTGGTAAACAGCATGGAATATGTAGAATTCTTTAATAGTCCTGGACATTTTGTGCCACCTACTGGCTTTGTGGCCTCGGGCAAGTTACTTAACCTCTCTGAGCCTCAGTTTCTCCATCTGTAAAATGGAGATGATGATAGTACATATCTCACTGGGTTGTCATGATGATTACATCATATAATGTATAGAAACCACTTCACATAGTGCTTGGCTCATAAAAGGCTCTCAATAAATGATAGGTGCCATTCACCTCCTTCCTATACATTCCCCAGGAATGCTACATGTCAGCCTAGTTACCAAGATATCTAAAAGAGTTCAGGGCCAGATTCTGAGCTGTCCTTGGAGGAGGAAGTATGGCATGTGCTCCACCCTTGTCACTTTGTCCCATGTAAGAAACAACGGGGGAAGCATGTAGGAGTGCTGAGGGCAAAAGTTCCAGACTCAAGTTCTTTTGACCAGAGAATTATTCTTCACCTTTGACATGTGACTGAGGGGAGTTAGCGGGGAGTGTTTAGGTCTTTCAGCAATAGTGAGTCTAAATGTAGAGAGAGAGTGTATGTGTAGGTGTGTCTGTCTTTTGTGTGTGTCGTGTGTCTGTGTGTGTCTGTGTCTTTGTGTGTCCATGTGGTATGTGTGTGTCTCTGTGTGTCTGTGTGTCTATGTGCAGGTCTCTAGGAAAAGAGAATCTAACCGGCCCACATATACCCAAGCATTCCAATTCCACCCTCTGGAGATAAGCTGATTACAGGTGGAGAGTCACCTTGGCAAGATGTATGAGATAAAATTTTTCCTGTGCTATTTTACATTATGGGGAATGAAAAATGTGAACATGTAAAATTACATTCATAATTACAATCATATGTCAGAATACACTGGTGATAATGACTGTATTTTAGGTGAATATTCATCTGTTCAGTCAGTTTTTCTTATATTGTTAATCTGGAAATAGAATAATTTGGATTTTCTAAAAAGGCTTTCTAACATGTAAAACTGAAGTCCATAGAATTTTCTGAAATTTTACAAAATGGAAGTCTCTAGGGTTGGCAGATCTTTTTTAAAAAAGGGAGTGGAGGCCCTCAAAGAATACCCATAGTACCAAAAGCTAAAATCTTTCAAGATTTTGATCCCATACAGAGATGACTCCACAGGTCAGCAGAGGGTTTGTTTTATTCTCTCCATAACTAAACGGCTTGAAAAGTGAGGCTCAAGGATGTACATTAAGTTATGTGTGCGTGGTAATTACACGGATGACACTGAGCTAGGTTCTGGAAAGAAGGCAGACACCATCTTTGGTTGGCCAAAAATTTTGATAATTTCAGCACTATTCCCAAAAGAATATTACATCTAAACTAATCTGTTTTCATGCAAATTCAGGTTTTTATCATCCAAGAACCGGGATGGAAACAGTTCAATATGGTCATGGAAAAATCAAGCTCCTGATGCTCTTTTATTTAGGATAGGTCAGTGTGGGAGGTAGTGGGATGATGGGGAGGATGGATTCTGGCTCTCAACATTACATGCAGGAGACAAACTATCTTTATTGTTTTCTGGTCTAAATTCTTGCTCCCGTAAGTGCCATCCCCTCAGCGACATACCATTTCCCAACCAGCACCTCAAAGCCTGCCAAAGGGGACAGGTGTGTTATCCTTTCTGTGAAGTACGCAACACAGGCTTCCAAGACTTATCGCACATCTTGGTAGATTCCTCTCCAGATGTCACATTGGTCTGTTCCCATGAACCACTATGAGTGTTTATCCTATACCCCTTAGCTGTCTGCAGTGACGGGAAGAGTCCCTTTCTTTGATGCTTAGAATTTCACTTCATGAGGACTTTGGAAAGGAGAGAATGAATACTATTTTCCAATCCTTATTTTTTCTTAGTCCTGCATCATCAAGCCATTCACTGTTGTTGTTATTCTAGCTACATGAGAGAGTTAGAACTTTTGTTTCATTAATGATCCCAAAACTTTCATGTTCTTTCTCTTTCTGTCTCCTGAAATCTTTCTGCTATGATATTCCCTGTAACTGAACAAGTAAGAAGGGATTGCCCTTTCATAATAAAACTGTGCTAAAGAGGACTTCAGGGCTTTCTGACTTGTGTGTGAAAATAGTAAGGTAGACAGGTCACATTCCATTCACAATTTTGGCCTTCTTTTTATATGGTATATAATAGTAAGTGATATTAACATTTTTTAGTGAGAAGCAGTGGTTCTAATAAGGTATTGAATAACTGAATATCTAGACACCTTATTTTTCTTTTTTCTTTTGAGACGAAGTCTCGCTCTTGTCCCCCAGGCTGGAGTGTGATGGTGCGATCTTGGCTTACTGCAACCTCCACCTCCCAGGTTCAAGTGATTCTCCTGCCTCAGCCTCCCGAGTAGCTGAGATTACAGGCACCTGCCACCACACCCGACTAATTTTTGTATTTTTAATAGAGATGGATTTTCACCATGTTGGCCAGGCTTGTCTAGAACTCCTGAGCTCAGGTGATCCACCTGCCTCAGCCTCCCAAAGTGCTGGGATTACAGGCGTAAGCCACCGCACTTGGCCTGGACATCTTATTTTTCATACCCCTTGATTCATATGTAACAATAGGTAGCAGCATGCTTAAACCTTCTTTGGACTCAATTTCTTTGGCTAGATTTTTATGATTATTATGTTGACTTGTTTCAACCAGTTCAGGCTAGAGAAATTCCCTTTATCAAAATTAGCTTTTCTATTACTATATGAACTTTGGAAGGTTTTCAAGATAGAGTAGGAAGCTTCTGAATTGGTAAATTATAAAATATGTCATTTAAAAAGAAATTCAAGTCCCCAGAGAGTCTTTCCCTGGAAAAATTTTGCTGATTTCAGCACCACTCCTAGATAAATATTAAATCTAAGCCATTCTATTTTCATGCAAATTCAGATTTTTATCCTCCTAGAAAACAGACACATTATTTCCACTTCCCACAACCAGATGAGAAAACAAAATTGTATTCCACAAGGAAAAACACAAACTGCCATTTCCAACAGTTAAAACTGAAAACACTCACTCCTTATTTTCAGCAGTAGCAGATCAATTATTATGACCTTTTGATCTTTTCATCTGGCTTCTGCTAATGACAATTTTCTTCCAAATTATTCAGATTTATACAAATGATAATGCTCTTAGATCCATGCTCCAGAGGCACAAGGGACTGATTACTATTTTTGCTGCACCTGTCTTCTTGAACATGGCTTAATGGCTGTAACCCCTGCCAATTTAGAAACTATTTGCAGACAATGGAGGCTTTGACACCACTCTGTGACTCCTGCAGCATCCACAGGACATGCTGCAGAGATGGGTGCTCAGACATTTATTCTGTCGGTTTGACCCCTGTAGAGCTGCCCACAGCGACACATGGGCCCAGGTACCACCCTCGGTCACCCTCACTGCACCTTACCTGGTCTCTCTGTCTTTGGGTATTGTCGCCGTGCTGTAGGCAAAAACTTGCTTCTCCATTAGAGGAGGGCCGAGATCTACAAGACTGGATAATCCTGCAGCACTCCGTGGCTTTTCTATGTACACCAAGGTGCCTGGCTCCTTTTTAAAGGCCTGGCGGCTCGGAGAGGCCCGGTCTGGCTGCATGGTGTGAGGGGGGCCGTGGGCATTATAGTGAGCGTGCATGTCTATCATCCTCAGGTCACTGACTCTGTGAGGAGAGGCAGGGGGTGTTTTGGAGCCCAGTGTAGGCAAATGGCTATCCGGATATTTCCTTGATTTCTGTCTGTACAGTGATTGTTCCATATGCATTTCCGCTTGCATTGAGGGGTTACAATAAGCACTCGCTGACCGGATGGCGGTGCGGTGATATGCAATGATGTGGTCAGGGACATCCAGTGGGTGTCCACCATGGGATGAGGCTATGCTCATCCGTCCCTCGTGATAAAGGTAAGGATCAGCATAGAAACCCTCATTTCTGTACATTGCAATGTTTTTGCCACTCATGTCTTCATCAGGCTTGACATCTCTTCTTTCTAAAATGGCGCTTGGGCTTGGAGAGATGGGTCTGGAGACTGGCAGGCTGGAGATTCTGTCCCTGGGGATGGTGGCATTGCCAGGAACAACCATGGAGCGGGTGCCCCCATAAGGAATTCTGGACGGGGAGGGGGGCATGGAATGGGGCACCGGAGTAGATGGTGGGGAATTTGGAATCACATGGGGTGGATGAGCAGTAGATCCGGGGCGAGGGGCCCCAGGGCCATCTCCTCTTGCATAAACAAGTTCTCTCTGCATCTGAAAAGAAAACAAGGGATCAGAAAGTTGACTTTGATATTTGTGTTTCAAGAGAAGTCTCAGTGTGTAACCGTGTGACTTCCCCTGCAAGATGTATACACCCTCATCCTGGAATCTGTGAATATGTTTCCTTACATGGCAAAAGAGACTTTGCAGATGGGGTGAAGTTGAGGATGGTGAGATGGGAGATCTTTATCCTGGTGAACTCAAGGCAATCACAAGGGTCTTTATATGCAGAGGAAGGAGGCAGGGAAATCAGCTCCAGGGGAGATCTATGCTGATGGAAGTAGGGTTAGAAGAGTTTGGAAGGTGCTATGAGAAGGGGCCATGAGCCAAGGAATGTGGGCAGCTGCTAGAAGCTGGAAAAGGTGAGGAAATGGATCCCACTCTGGAGCCTCCAGAGGGAGGATGACCCTGCCGACACATTGATATGGATGTGCAAAATCCATTAAGGACTTCTGATCTCCATAAAAGTAAAATGATACACCTATGGTGTTTAAAAAAATTATGACATTTTAAGCCACTAAATTTATGGTAATTTGTTACAGCAACCACAAGAAATGAATACACCTGATGGAGAGTGCAATTTTGTGGGATTTCAGGAAAAAATAGTGTGGTGGCTTAAATTTTAATGTCACAGCTTCTTAGAGACGTTGCTTAATAAATGCAGGTCTAGTGTATCAATAGTGCTAACGGCTGAGTCTTCTAAAACTTGTCCTGAGCACATTTTTCTACTGTTAGCCCTGAGAAATAGTAACCATGTTTCCCGTCTTTCAAAGTGGATACAATCTAGGGAGATGAGCAGGGGGAAAGGAGATGCATGGGGGAAAACCTGGAAGGGAAGTTTCATTCATTCACCAACTCTTCATTTGAGCCTATGAGAAATCAGCATGGAGAGGCTGGAAGGAAATAATTAAGCAATAAGAGTACAATGGCAGTGGACCCTTGAAGAACACAGCTTCGAACTGTGCAGGTTGACTTATACACAGATATCCTTCCTCCCCTGCCACTCCTGAGAGAGCAAGGCCAAGCCCTTCTCTTCCTCCTTCTCACCTATTCAACATGAAGTTGACGAGGATGAAGACCTTTATGATGATCCACTTCCACTTAATAAATAGGAAACACATTTTTTTCTTCCTTATGGTTTACTTAAGAACATTTGCTTTTCTCTAGCTTACTTGATTATGTGAATACAGTATATAATATATATAACATTCAAGCTATGCGTTAATCGACTATTCACGTCATCTGTAAGTGTTCTGGTCAACTGTAGGCTGTGAGTAGTTAAGCTTGCGGGGAGGTAAAAGTTCTACACAGTTTTTTTTTTTTTTTTTTTTTTTGAGATGGAGTCTCGCTCTGTCTCCCAGGCTGGAGTGCAGTGGCGCAATCTCAGCTCAGTCATTGCAATCTCCGCCTCCTGGGTTCAAGTGATTCTCCTACCTCAGCCTCCCAAATAGCTGGGATTACAGGCATGTGCCACCACGCCCAGCTAATTTTTGCATTTTTAGTAGAGACGGGGTTTCTCCATGTTGGCCCGGCTAGTCTCGAACTCCTGACCTCAGGTGATCTGCCTGCCTCGGCCTCCCACAGTGCTGGGATTATAGGCATGAGCCACTGCACCTGGCCTCTACACAGATTTTTTTTTTTACTGTGTGTGGGGGAGTTAGCATCCCTAACTCCCACCTTGTTCAATGGTCAACTGTAATTTGCAACTATGCTACTGTGTGTAGCAAGGGAGTAGAATAAAAAAAAAAAAACTAACTCAGGATATGATGATTTCATATATTTTTGCTTTGGTCAAGGTGCAGTGGGGAAATGACCACTGAGATTCTCCAAATAACTGAGGGAAGGAGAGACAGGCTCCATCCATTCTTCAAGTTCTATTGGTGAGATCACAGGAGCCCACAGTCCCTATCCTGACTTCCAGGAGATGTGACAGAGAAGAAGGGTATAAATGGTTGGAGGGTGGATGAGGGAGGGACCCGAGGAAAGAGGTGGGGGCTTGAATGGCAAGAACCAAGATGAGCAGCCAAGAGACCCCATGATGTGGATGATGTGGAAGACAGTAGGGATAGTAGAGGCACCAGGAGAAGGTTGAAAATGAAACAGAGCCTAATGCACAGGATACAAACTAACTGCTTCTTTATCACAAAAATTCACTGCATGTAGTAAAGAGTATTTACCAAGCACTTGGTAAGTGCCTGGCGTTATTCTAGGATACAGTTCTAAACAAGCCCCCAAGTTCCATGGAAACTCCCAAGCGCCATGGAGAGGGCACCTTCTTTCTTAAACTTCGTAGATAAGAATGCAGGAACAACCAGTGGGACTCCCACGGCTTCCTTATCTTGCTCCTGGAAGGATCCAGCGGTGTAGAATCCCTGCCCTGCAAGTTTTACATAGACAAGTGGATTTCATAATGAAAGTGACCAATGAGAAGTGCAAATAAGGTGCGAATATGTAGCAACAAAATGGAGCCCTTTTTGAATACATGACCTGGGCACCACGGAATTGGCCTCTTGGCTCCTATAGGGGCTATTTCTGGGCCCCCTGGAGTATGCAGGCTCCTCCCTCACAATTACAACTTTATCTCCACTTCCTCCCTACTCCCCTCCCAAGACTCACACACAGAGCTCCCACTATGATAGGCTAATCTGTTCTCCCTTCTCTAAACCTAACTTGTGATATCCTGATGCTGCCCTCACTCCAGGGAATCTCTCCCCATGTGCTAGTTCTTGGGGATCCATATGAAGGTTCGAGGTCAGGCTCCAGGTGCGTCTGCTCTGCATGGCCCCTGCCCTGATGCTCCAGCCCATGAGGACCTCCCTGCTCACTGGACACCCTCATGACTCAGGTGCTCAGTGCTTTAGACCAGAAGGGACAGTCCCAAGGTCATTGCATGATAATACACCTGATTGATGCTCATTCCAGGGAGGCTGGGCAACTGCGTGACACAGGTTTTGCAGGAGAGCGACACGGATCCTCTATAAATACCTCTCTCACTCTGCCTTCACAATTCAGGGCTCAATAAAAAGCAAAGTATGGCTCAGCAGGAAGCAGCACAGGGCTTCACAGGTCATAAAATACAGGAGGGACTGGCTCAGCGAGCAGCGGATATGTGGGCAAATTCTCCACATAATCAGATTACACAATGCAATAACCAACCAAAACAAACATCAAGATAAATTCATCACATCGACTCAAATATGCCACTGTTTATAAAGCATTACACGGTGTCCAAGGCAAATCACATACAACAAATGGTAGGTACTGTTGTCATTATTGTTATTAATTCCAGAAAAATATTTAAAATATGTAGAACTGCCTGGGCACAGTGGCTCAGGCCTGTAATCTCAGCACTTTGGGAGGCCGAGGCAGGCGGATCACTTGAGGTCAGGAGTTCGAGACTAGCCTGGCCAACGTGGCAAAACCCCCTCTCTACAATACAGAAATTAGCTGGGCATGGTGGCATGCACCTGTAGTCCTAGCTACTCGGGAGGCTGAGGCAAGAGAATTGCTTGAACCCAGGAGGTGGAGGTTGCAGTGAGCCGAGATAATACCACTGCACTCCAGCCTGGGTGACAAAGTGAGACTCTGTCTCAATCAATCAATCAATCAATATAATATCTAGAACCCTCTTGGTATGAACAACAGTCCTAACTAGGTCAGTCACTATTCCCTGTTCTCTTTTCCTTCCTTAGCCACCTTCAGAGTACATCTTGATCTGGGGGACTACGATCCCAATTAACCAGCAGAAGCTTTCCTCTTTTTGGCAGGAGTGTAAAAAGGGACATTAAGATTCTAGGGGCTGGGTGCAGTGGTTCACGCCTATAATCCCAACATTTTGGGAGACTGAGGTGGGCGGATCACTTGAGGCCAGGAGTTTGAGACCAGCTTGGGCAATATGGCAAAACCCTGTCTCTATAAAAAAATACAAAAATTAGCCAGGCGCAGTGCATGCGCCTGTATGTAATCCAGCTACTCAGGAGGCTGAGGCACAAGAATTGCTTGAGCCTGGGAGGCGGAGGTTGCAGTGAGCCAAGAATACACCACAGTACTCCAACCTGGGCGACACAGCAAGACTCTCTGTCTCAAATAAAATAAAGTAAAATAAAATAAAATAAAATAAAATAAAATAAAATAAAATATTCTAGAGAGTATAGAACTGTCCAGAAGGATAAATAATATTAGTAAAAAGAAAATGTAAAATTTATTTAAATTCATAAAAAGTTGAGTACATTTCTTTGAAAACAGCAAAGGTATTTACAAAGGTATTTTAAAAACATGCTTGGTGACATGCAAAAAATGGTTAGGAGATACATAAATAACCTTTAAAATGAAACATTTAAAGATCTAACTAGAATATCTCAATAGATTTTCTAGTGGTATGTATAGATGAGATTAGAAAGAAATATAACAATTAACTAAAAGTAATTCTTATACATTGTATTGGGCATTCATGTGGGAAACACCAGTGATAGTCGAAATATTTTACAGCTAATATCCAGTATGGCATGGACACCAACCAACCAGAATGGGACCTCAGCCAATGAGGACGGCTGCTTGCCATGAACAGTCAGCAGCCCGGATCTGGAGCTAATCCTGTGTGTCTTCCCTGCCCTGTCCACTTCAAAATAATCTTGCCATCATCCAAAAGGGTCACCGAAAGAGTCACCGTCAATCTGAGTTATCCACAGTGGCGCTGAATACAAACATTCGGTTATGACAGAATTGGTAATCTGAGGTTGAATGTCTCTATCAACACAGGTGACTTAGATGTTGGAAGTCTTGGCAGAATTCTTATGTTGGTTTGCCAAGCTGTGACTGACTTTCCAAGACAGAGTTTTAAAAAGAACCAGGATCATGTATTTCATCCTTGGCTCTAAATAGAGCCCAAGAAGAAAAATGACACAATGATCCCAACATAGAGTGGGAAACATTTGTTTTAAAACCACAACTAGAATGAACCCTTACGATCAGACAACTTGGGAATCCTACCATAAAAGACAGGGACCAACCTAAGGCAACTCGCTCTTAGGATGTGGGGGAAGGTAAGGGGACATCACTGGAGGGATGTTTTCAAGTCTTCAGTGGGATTTCCAAGGTCACACTTGCAATAAAAAGTAGAATTTAGAGACTCCAGAATCTGATAGATGGAAGCAGCATGATGGTTAAGATTGTATAATTCACAATTTAAAACAAACCCAGCCTTTGCTGCGGGTATTCTTACTAAGGAGAGATCTTCCTAGAATCTGTCACCAACACAGATTTATTTTGTTTTGGTTTTTAACTGTTATTTGGCTAATGAGTAAAAACATGGCATTAAATACATACTGGGTTTTTCCTGCGCTGGTACTCAAAGTCAGGCCTTGTGGGAGAAAATTATACTAAACTTACAAAGAAAATAAATAAGCAACACACACACACACACACACACACACACACACACACACACACACGAGTTGCCATTCACATTAATATATCCCAGTCCCTTATTCTACCACTGATCTCTCTGATGCTACTAATCTTATCATCTCTTTTCCCTCAGTGAGTTTAAGTAACTAGCTATGTTGTACCATTGACACTTTTTCCCCACAGAATTTCAACACTAATGTCATAATGTAAGCTTTAAACAATTTCATTTTACAGCAAGAAAGAGATGACCGACACAGAAAAATAAAGGTTCTTCTAACCCCTTATCTGAATACAACACAGATAACTATTTGCCTGCACCTAAGCCCAGACATAGAAAATGTTCATTCAACTGCACTAGATATAATGGCAATGTACGAACAAGACTGTTCTACCTCATTCATCTGCTTGGCTAGGCACTGTCTTTTCTTCTTTCCATTACTGCCCAAACCTCTATTGTCTCTTCATTATTTGAGTTCTTCCAGTTCTTAGAAAGAGGGTAGTTTCTTCAAGAGCCTCATCATAATAGCAGGCTGACAGGCAGGTGTCCCTGCCCACAGACTGCACACGGATCAAAATGCTGTTTACACCATACTTCTGAAACACCAGAAAATATCTGGGGCCATTTCAGATTAAGATCTGAAGTCTGAGTTAGAAATTCTTACATGTAGCTATATTTTATTTCCCAAAAGAACCATAAGTCAAATCGAGTATCACTCATTCAGAAGTTTCTTGAATGTAAGATAAGAAACAACATATTAAAATTGTTTCCAGAAAAAAAAAACCTAGTATAAAAAATATTTGTTTAAAATCATCTTGGGAAACTGCCTCATGTAATCATGTCTGTGGAGCATTTATATATATATATATTGCTTGTGGAAAAGGAATATTATGTACAGTTTGTTGTATTTCAAACCCCACCCTTCCAAGTCTAGAATTTGTAAACATACCACTCAATCAGACCACACAATGAAGTAAGCAGAGAAAACTGAAAAGGAATCTTAAGACACTCTTTCACCCTCAAAGAATTAAAGCCACTTACTTTTTCTTAAGGAAATCACCTGTGTAACTAACGCCGTGAGTAAGCACATTCGCTCAGGTCCTGATTACATGATTCCTTTGTTTGCTGGCTTCATTTAAATCCTTGGTTGCACACTTGAATATTTTAGACAGCTTCCTCTTCAGAAACAAAATCATCACAAAAGACACAAAGATCCTAAAATGTTTCTCAGCTCGAGTGTTCACAACCAATAAAGACCATTTTGTATTACCCAGTTTTCGGAGAGAAGCTGACACTGGCATGGATAAAAAGTAACCTTCCCCGTGATAAGTCAATTTCTCCTCCCCTTGGAAATTAGTCACTGAATAACCTCAGCCCACATCCAACCACAGGCTACCTCACGGGTGACTCAGTCCTTCAACAACTGCTTACAGGGAAAACACCAATGAAGGAACTTTAAACGACCTAGGTAAATGGGTTAACAGCAAAGGAAATATTACAAAATATATTTCGCTGAAGGCAAACAGGATCATTAGAAAGGGCAAACAACCAGCCACCGAGAAATGAAACTGTCAAAAAACCCAACATACTCAATCCAGAGGAGCCAACTTTCAGATCAGTTTTCTGTTGACTTAAAGATGCTACTGCAAAAACCTAGACCAGCACCCAATACCCACTTTGCTGCCAGACTTTTGAAGTCTGGGAATTGGCAGCTGAAGGAAACGTAAGCCTCTTCTCCTGGTTTAACACCAGAGGGAAAACGTGAGGGAGATAAGGAGGCTGTCTATTAATTAACCAGCCCTGTTTTACCACGCTGAACTTTGGGTAGCAGCCATTAATCAGTCCTACATAGCGCCGGACAAGGAACTGCAATCACCCTGGAAAATACATCTGAAACGAGAAGGAAAGATAGAGAGGGCAAACCATGGCTGTGCAGAGGGGATTCTGGAAAGGAAACCAGAGCCCTTCTGCCCCACCCTAAACAAGATGAAGGACGAGAAGGTAGGCGATCCCCAGAGACCTCTGGCTACAACCGCTGTCAGCACAGCTGGTATCTTCCAGGGGAACAGGTACAAGAAGGTGCGTGTCCACAACACGAAGTGACTTGTGCAGCTCTCAGCGGAGGACTGGCATTAATGCATTGCTAGCAAAAGGTGGGGGAGAAAGGAAGCATCTCCTGCGCTCCCAGGCAGGCTCTGATTACCATCATGTTTTCTGAGCCCTTGGGGACTGGGTGGAACCGAAAGCTATCCAAGTGGGAATACGGTGACAAGGAACTCCACTCACTGCGCTGGAAGCCCCACTGGCTTCACGCCACACCCAACTACCACGCTCTGGGCAGCCTGTGCATTTTTAAAACATTTTAAGGCTTTTAGAGGTTGTTCTTGCTGACCAAAAGAATTCCATGACGTCTTTCAAGTTCAAATCCAGTCCTTTGCAGGCTTTCTAAAAAAACTGTTTACTGCCATCAAATCACTTTGTGGTTATTAAAGAAGGGGGCAAATGGAGCACGTGACATTGCCACCCTCCTAAGATGTCTCACTAGGAAAAACATTTGGATGAAGTGGTTGTAACAGATGCCACCTAAGAGGTCAGAAAACAGTAGAAGGAATGTGGAAGCTCTTGTTTTGATTTTTAATCTAATCAGCAAGGGTTTGTTATTTCTCACCAGAGTATGGGAGGCACACACTATCAGCTTCTGATGAATCTGGTATACATTAGGCAGGTTTTGTTTTGTGTCTTCAGTCAAGCACGTACTTTCCAGGAAGGGGGATGGAGGGGTGGTCCCCCTTGTCTGATTAGGCCACGATGCTGCCCCTATCACATCCTCCAAAGACCCTGTCTTATGGCGTGAGGTGTGCTAACAGACATGGCTCTTATAATTCTTCTTTACCTGCTTATTATGGGCAGGGTTGCTTGTCCCAGTGACTGTATGTGAAGGGTCTGGGGCCAGGCTGTCCCCCAGGAAACAAACAGTGAACTGTCTGTCTCTCTGCTGCTTGGCTAAGCAAGTCATGCCATGTTCGACATGTTATCCCATATCTGCTATGGGCTAGGTGCTATGTGGCTCACACCTGTAATCCTAGCACTTTGGGATGTGGAAGCAGGAGGATCTCCTGAGCCCAGGAGTTTGAGACCAGCTTGGGCAACATAGGGAGGCCCAGCCTGTACAAAAAGTAAAAACTTAGCTGGGCATGCTGGTGCATTCCTGTGTTCCCAGCTACTTGGGAGGCTGAGGTGGGAGGATCACTTGAGCCTGAGAGATTGAGAGGCTACAGTGAGCCAAGATCACATCATTGCGCTCCAGCCTGGGTGGCAGAGTGAGACCCTGGCTCCAAAAACACAAACAAAAAAAAGCAACAAAGCGTAAAACCACAAGAAACCATGTCCATTACGCTAGAGAGAGGTGGCTTCTGTTGACCCTGTTACAATGAGAGTCGGTCGGTTCAATGCGAGAAGAAGTCTAGTTTACCTCTCCCTTCCCTTCCTTCCTGCCAGGTTCACAGCAATTTCCTTTCACTTTCAAAATGCTCCAGGGCACTGTCTGTAGCATGCACGCATGGATTCGTCATTACAAGAGCAGTAATTCACTGTCAGGAGTTTGAAAGCCAGCCCAATCCTGCGGTGAATCAGGATGAGTTAAATGCTCTTTAGCAAGCGCCAAGCTCACCCAAGAGAGGTGGAGTTCAATCTCCAAAGGCCCCAGAGTACCTGCTAATGAACCAGACAAGCCAATTTCCTAAACAATATCCTGGTGCTATCTAGGACCCAGTGGCTTTATCTCAGTGGAAGGCACATTCTCCAGAGAAGGGCTCTTTCAGGCTAACTCACCACAAAGTTTGGTTCAGTATGAATGTATGCAACCACTAACACCCCCACGCTTTGGTTTGATTACTTCACCAGATCCTCCTCTGCCTTCTCTACCTTGGGACATTACAGCCATTACTACGTTACTCTTCCCAGCAGTGTATAAAGTGTCCTACTCTTCATTTTCCCTCTTCCTTTCATTGACTAGGCCTAAAAGCAAAGTGGAAGCAATGTATTCTTTCTGAGTCAGTGTTAAGAATGGACATGCTAGGAAATATTCAGGATTACCTCAACAGGAAGTAATTTTTATGCTTTGGCAAGGCCAATAGTATTGTGACACATATTCATTCCTATTTTCCCTTTCATATTCATTTCTTCATTGGCTTTAAAAAAATTACATTTGCTCAAAGAAAATCTGAACTGTGCCTATAGATATGAAGATGATATTAGGAAGGGAAGGGATTATTACGTTGAAAAAATTTCAAATTCATCTTGTTTGCATTGGTAAAATTGGGAAGATTGCTGTTTGTAAGGTTTTAGTTAGCCTATTGTTTCATTTGATTGTAAACGGAATGTCTCCCAGACATGAGACAGACAGACAGACTGCTGCCAAAATTATTTAATTCCCAGGAAAGAGATGGTCCAGTCAGCGGTTAGCTTATGGCTATATTTAAGATGAGCGTTATTTCTATAAATCTTTTGACAGAGGTACTCTACTGAGCCCTCCAGTGGCCAGACCTGGCTGACCAGCCCTGGGTCCAACAGTGATTAAAGATCTCAATCTGGAGCAGAATAAAGAAGTAATGTTAAATAAATCATTTCGCTTCCAAGCCACAATCAATAATTGTGCAGTGCTGTAGGATGGATAAAAGAAAAATGTCCTTCTCCCTGACACTCAATCTTCTGCTGGGCTACTCCCATGTTCTCCAGGCCAAGGACAACCTCCTTTTGTACCAAAAATAGTTACAGTTTGTAAAATGATATCTTTTTTATGCCACTTGCAACACATGGTACAAATAATTCCTTCTCTTATCTCCATCTCTGCACATCCACCCATTTCCTGGACGAACCTTGTTCTTTTATGCACAGCTCCCTTTTAACGTTTTCTAGATTGGATGCTAGTAAGTTATCTACGGCACCCAACTACAACTTTTTAGTGCCTTAGACTTTATTTTTCTCTATATGACAGTTCTTGAAACTACTATTTAACTCGTCAACCACATGTTGCCATATAGGATATACTGCTTTATTTGCTTGTGACACTTCATATTCTAACAAGAGATTTTAAATCCCCGTGCTCACCATACCCCACCCACAAACACTCCAATAATCACATAGCAGTTTGCAGTTTACAAAGGGCTCTCAATTGTGACATTTCATGGGCTCCAGAACTCAGTGAAAGACATAGAACAGGTGTCCTATGTCTTTTTGAATAGTTGGGAAACAGAAGTGCAGGGAGTTAAGAACCTCACCCAGCTTCCCATAGCTGCTAAGCAGTGAAGCAGCAAGAACCCCAGCTTCCTCGGTTGTTTGCGTGTGACCTGCTGTGCACTTCAGGACACTGCAAGCTATTCTGCAAAGAACGATGCTCCTCATGCCTGCCCAAGCGTGATCACTGATGGATTCCTTATTCGATTTCTGGCCATGGTGTGAAACATGAACAAGTCTGTTGAGAAGTACCTCACTCCATTCACAGGTCCAGATTTTCACAGCAAAGGAAAAGAATCACTGGGGCATCTCACTGGGCTTCGGCTCTAATGATTTAGAGCCTCTCTTGACTTACAATTAGGTTTTATCTACTTGCCTCAAAATGACTAAGTTATATAATTAGTTATATATTAGTTATATTTAATAGATATATCAGTATATATGCTTATATATATTATATATACCTATCGATATTATACATCACTCAGTACTATATGGATATCACCATATCACAAGGTATACATATGTTTACATATACATATATGTACACACAGAAACATGCACAAAGTCATCATCAGTCACAGGCACCGGATTACTTATGAAATAAAATATCTGAACCTTAGCTGATTAAAATCCCTTACCATTATAACCCTAATTCCATTATGGGGTGACATTCTCAGGACCATGCCCCTCAGAGATGCATGCACCACCCACAGAGGCACAGGATCTCCATCGCTGCACTCTATGCTCTTCTTTCTTTTCACTGGAGAAACTGACCCAATTGATTATATCGTGAGCAAAAATAGCTAGGTAGAGCATTATATAACTTTAGGATGATTACAACAACGTGAGAATTAAAATGTATATATATATTTTAGTTTGATGATATAACATACCTAAATTTACACAATGAGGTGATGTTGATCTGTGTAGAATTTTATGCTATACAGCAGGGTGCAGTGGCTCACATCTGTAATCCCAGCACTGTGGGAGGCCGAGGTGGGCGGATCACCTGAGGCCAGGAGTTTGAGACCAGCCTGGACAACATGGTGAAACCCCATCTCTACTAAAAGTACAAAAACTAGCCAGTCATGGTAGCACACACCTGTAATCCCAGCTACTTGGGAGGCTGAGGCAGGAGAATTGCTGGAACCTGGGAGATGGAGGCTGGAGTGAGCCAAGACTATGCAGCTGTACTCCAGCCTGGGCAACAGAGCAAGACTCTGTCTCCCCACCACCAAAACAAAACAAAAACAAAAACAAAAAAAGAATGTTATGCTGTACAACTGCAGTTTAAAGGATAGATATGAAAACAGCTAGATGGAGTGTTATATAACTTTAGGATGATTACAGCATGAAAATTAAAATGTATATATATTTTAGTTTGATGATATGATATACCTAACTGAAACAATGAATTGATGTTGATCTATGTAGAATTTCACACTATACAATTGCAGTGTAAAGGATAGATGGTTTTCAGAGCCCATGAGAGAAAATGGTGGTAAACACATTGGGGAATGGCAGATGTCAACTTGGAAACCATATGGCCATTTATTCGTGGTCTGTCAATGTCTTCTCACAATGGAGCTACTCAAATCCCAGGATGTCTGGTTCTGTAATAACTCCTTTCTCACAGCCTCATGTGGTCTCAGCTTCTTACTACCAATTGCTCCCTAGTAGGTTTAACCCCTTCAGGCCTGTCTCATGTCTCCCTTCACTGTTCCTCCTTCTTTGATTATAGCTTTTCTGAAACCAACTCTGTGGACCTGGGTTACCATCTTAGCCCTTGTACAGGAAACACATTCCATTGCCTGCATTCTGCTGTGTTCATATTGATCTCAGTAGGATATGTGTAGGTTCTATTACCAAGCAAAAGAAAAAACATACAGCATAAGGTGAGCTGGGTCTGTGGAGCAAATTTTAAAGGGTATGTTATGGATGACTTCTGATGAAAGGTGTTTTAGTTGTGCCATTATTTTGATCCTCAGCCAAACAACATCAGCCCATGTGTCAAGAGAAGAAAGGATTGTCTGAGGGAATAGTCCCAGAGGGTAACGCCGAAAGACAGTAATTCACAGATCTGCCAGGTTCAATTTTTCCTCAAAATAAACATGAAAAAAACAATGATGGGGACCCAGATTAAAAAAGCCCTCATGCCGATTCTTCCTGGGTTCAGAAGAGCCGCCTGCTCCACTGTGAATGATCTTCACTGTGAACTTTTATTCAAAAATAAAAGAAGTTCCATGGGTATCCTAAGTATACAGAGTGTGTGAGCTGGGGAAATTCTCATGTGTAAGGCTAGGAATTGATGCCATTTGTTATACAATTTTATAGGCTTATGAATGAAAATTTTGTACTTTCCCAGTTTTCATTAGTTATGAAAAAATCTAAGAGGTTCCAGGTTTATAAATTAAATGAGTATAGCTTTGAAAACCCATCTGCTTTCCTTGGGTTTAGTTGGAGTCTGTGGCAGAGAACATGAGAACACCTGCTAGTTTTGGGGCCAGGCCAGTGGCTCTGAAAGCCCCCAGGTATGTTTCTCTGCAGTCGGCACAGCAGGGTGATGGGGGAAGGACACCAAATGGGGAATCCCGGAACTAGCATTTTGGTCCAGGTGTTAACATTGTTTTATTTCTTTTCACTTTTTTTAGTTTTAAAGAGACAGGGTCTCATTCTGTTGCTCAGGTTGTAGTGCAGTGGTGTGATCATAGCTCACTGAAGCCTTGAACTCCTTGGTTCAAGTGATCCTCCCACCTCAGCCTCCTGAATAGGTAGGATTACAGGTGCACACTACCATGCCCAGCTAATTAAAAAACATTTTTTTTTTTGTAGAGCTAAGAGCTCACGACATTGCCCAGGCTGGCCTCAAACTCCTTGCCTCAAGAAATCTTCCTGCCTAGGCCTCCCAGAGTGCTAGGATTACAAGCGTCAACCATCACGCCTGGCCAACATCCCTTTCTTTATCTGTAAATAAGAAATCTCATGTAGACTTTCTCTAAGGCCCATTCCAATGATGAGATTCTGTGGATCCATATATTTACAGAGTAGCTACCTATATACAAAGCCCAGGGTTAAGGCTGATGAGGGAAAAGGGATCTGTAAGACATGATTTCTACCTTTGAAGAACTTACATTCTAGTAGGAAAAATAAGGCATGTACGTGAACATTAAAATATGAGAAAGCAAGAATAACTTTGCTAAGTGTCAAATGAGTGCAACAGACAAATACTCTCGTAGTTCATAGAATAATGAGGTTCTTATGGTGGGGATGATTGAGGAACACTTTTCTGAAGAGGTGAGAGTGGGTTCATGAATGATGAATAGAATTTCAGCAGGTAAGAAAGAGGTCCCTTTCTTAGGTATTCCAGGCAGGAACTAAGGCATGGTCAAGGACAAGGGATAGGAAAGTCCAGGTGCCCTGGGGAATGGCTAGACTACCGACCCAATCAGTGAGTTACTCTCGGACAGTCGTTCTCCAACTCTCAGATGGTGGGCTTCAGAATCACCTGGAGGGTTTAGTAAATCAGATTACTGGGTCTAACATCCACTGTGTCTGATTCAGTAGGTCTCGGGTGGTGCCGAGGAATCTGTATTTCTAACAAGTCCCCAGGTGATACTGACCTGCTGATTCAGGGAATACTCTTTGAGAACCACTGCTTTAGTGAGTAGAGGGACATAGTAATGCAGGGTCACTGAACGTTCACATCACAATCTCCATTCTACTGTGAGCTTGGTTAAATCCTTTGGACAGCAATCATAATTATCTAGAATTTCTCTATTATAAATATTGTCAATTAAATCTGCCAAGAGAAGATGGAAATAGGGAAGAAAATGAATATTTTGGGTGACTTCCTATTTACCAATGCTTTCCAAAATTACCTCATTTAATTCTCATCTCATTCCCATTAGATACATTATAATTCCCATTTCACAGATGAACAAACTGGGGCTCAGAGACTTCAAATATCTTACCTGAAGTCAGATAACAGGGCCAGGATCTATGAAGTGCTAGAATAATCTTGCATTCTAGTGTTAAGAAATCAGTGTGGAGGTCTGACCTTTGAATCCTCTTCAAAGGAGGGCAGTGGTTCAAGAACCTCTGAAAATGAGTACTATTTCTGTCCCAGATCAGGTCCATCTGTATTGAGTGTTGCAAGAGTCACAAGAGAAGGGTCAAATAGACCAGGCCATGTTCATGTTATCTACAAATGTGGGGAGCAAAAAAAATCTTCTTCCAAGTAATGACTCTAGGGTACTCACGAGCCCCACAAGACTGCTCCATTTCAAAGGAATACCTTCGTGTTTTCAGTTCAAATAGCAAGTCAGTCAGCCAGCCAGGGAGCATGGCTTGGAAATCTGAGATGGTCAGCAAAACTACTGCTTCTCCTTATTTGGATAAATAACAGCCTCAAAGACAACCAGTTTGGGAGCTGTACATGCCCTGAGGCCGGGCTTGGCAGGCATCTCTGCCCACGCCCTGCCATGCCTTTTGCTGCACCAACAGCTGAAGGAGTTTAGCCAAATATTGACCAATCCCTTCTTCCCCACCAGGTTCTGACACCGACAGAAGCCTCCTCTTCAGAGACACAATCTCCTTCCCTGTGTCCCAACAACAAACTGCCAGGTGGGCCTTTGAGTATCCCTACGTTTAAGTCAAGCCCTGTACTCCTGACACTGAGTAGCTCATGAGAAAGAACAGAAGCAAGTCAATAAGTCATGCTCCATATGACGAAATGCCTACCGAGAGTAAGGAGCTACACACTGTCTAGTTGCTCTTCTTACCCGTTGCCTCCAGGAAGGAAAGACTTCCTTGCCACACAGGATGTAAGGCAAGTGAAGAAAATGCTTTGTAATCTATGGAGCACTTTTCAAAGTTCATGATTAGGGCTGAGCACAGTGGCTCTCACACCTATAAACCTAGCACTTTGGGAGGCCAAGGCGGGAGGATGGCTAGAAGCCAGGAGTTTGAGACCAGCCTGGGCAACATAGCAAGACCCTGTCTCTGCAAAATTAAAATTTAAAAAATTAGCCAGGCATGGTGGTGCATGCCTGTACCCTGGCTACTTGAAGGCCGAGGTGGAAGGATGGCTTGAGCCCAGGAGTTCAAGGCTGCAGTGAGCTATGATTATACCACTGCACTCCAGCTATGATTATACCACTGCACTCCAGCCTGGGTGACAGAATACGATTCTGTTCCCCCCCAACCCCGCCACCCACACACACATACACACACACACACACACACAAAACAAAAAACAAACAAACAAAAAGTTCTTGATTAGCACCAAGAGCTTTCAAGTCACTTCAAAAAGAATCAAGCTGCAGGCTGAACCAAGGGTAGCTTATCTTCCCTCAATGTCCAACCCAACCTCCCCAACTCTTTTTATCTTTGCATTATCTTTACTTTTCTGAAAAGCAACGTTAGAGCAACACTTCTCCCAGAGAGGACAGAAGATAAGTGACAGTAAATAAAGGGGATTTCTTAAAATTAGGGCAGCAAGACACTGGTGCCATTTCGATGACGTTTCCTCCAACCCACTGAAGTACACAAATTAGTTTCCAATTTTTTTTTTTTTAATTAAAAAGGGTTTAATTGGCCGGGCACAGTGGCTCACACCTGTAATCCCAGCACTTCGGGAGGCCCAGGCAGGTGGATCATTTGAGGTTAGGAATTCGAGAGCAGCCTGGTCAACGTGGTGAAACCCGACTCTACTAAAAACACAAAAATTAGCCGGGTTTGGTGGCAGGTGCCTGTAATCCCAGCTACTCGGGAGGCTGAGGCAGGAGAATCACTTGAACATGGGAGGCGGAGGTTGCAGTGAGCCGAGATCACACCATTGCACTCCAGCCTGGGCGACAGAGTGAGACTCTGTCTCAAAAAAAAAAAAAAAAGGTTTCATCCTCCTCGTCAATCAGTACTCCTCCACACCATCATCTCAAGGAAGGCAGTGGGGTGTGGTGGATCGAGCACTGGATTATGACTCAAAAGGCTTGGTTTTTCCCTGCTGGGAATCTCTTCTTGGCTGTGGTCTCATAACTGTGACTGTAGTCCTGACACTGAACTCTGAGCCCCTGATTCAGCTGCTTACTTGCTTCAGTAAAACCTTCTTGCACTTTCTCTTCTGGTGCTGTGAATACCTAATGAGTTCCATCACTGTTGTGTCACTGAGCACGCATGATTATTAATATCATCAGCAAACATTCACGGGCCCACTCAGTGAGCTGTGAGGCAGAAGAAAATGAATAAAACGGAAAATACTCACTTGAATGTATTCACAGGAGGATGAAACGAATGACACATTCGTTTTGGAGATACAAGAACTGGCAAAAAACGAGGACTCTGGATGCAGCCAATGTAAGAACATCATACTGTATTATATTTCAAAGATATCATATTTGAGAAAATGGTCCAGGCTGGACATGGTGGCTCACGCCTGTAGTCCCAGCACTTTGGGAGGCCGAGGCTGGTGGATCACTTGAGCTCGGGAGTTTGCAACAAGCCTGGGCAACATGGTGAAACCCTACCTCCACAAAAAATAGAAAAATTAGCCTGGTGGGGTGGCATACGCCTTTAGTCCCAGCAACTTGGGGGACTAAGGTGGGAGGATCTCTTGAGCCCGGGAGGCGGAGGTTGCAGTGAACCACTGCACCACTGCACTGCAGCCTGGGCAACAGAGGGAGACTCTTGTCTCAGAAAAAAACAAAAAGTACTTTTCCTCATTCCTATTCCCAAATTAATTGATCATTCTGAACCCAGATCAGGCTATACGTAAAAGACTCCCAATTCATTTCGTAGTGTTACAACAACAAATATACTCAAATTGCAATTATCTATAATCACTGTGAGATGGGTGATTACCCACATCTTGGCATTGGATCATTCTCTTTTCCTTCCCATCTTACCACCTGGGAGAACATCTCTTTTGTGAATGAAAAGAGCACCCGTGTCATTACTTGTCTGTGGCCAGAATGCAAGCTTTGGCTGCTGAAGAGGAAGCTGAACTAATTAGCTCAAGATATGTGTTTAGAGGCTCTCAGAATTTCAACTACATTATCCATTCTAGTCCTGTCCTACATTTATATCAAAAACAGGGAACTGGGTGCTTTAGCATGGTTCTTGATAGAAAAACATTTATCTTGTAATAATGCGCAAAATTAATTTTTGGCATAGCAAAGATTGGGAATTTAATGCAAATGCAGAGATGTTTTGTTATTGCACATATCTGCCAAGACAGCTTTGCACATATACTCACTGTATCTATATTTAAAATATAAAATTATATTTGGGTAGTTTTTATATTAAGATACTCTATGTATATGAGTACATATCTGTCGATAAAAATTCTGTGCCAAAATTAAAAATATCAAAATTCCACATCTGACTCAGTTTTTGTGCTCTAGTCTCAAAGTGATACTGAATAGAAACTTATTAGCATTTCAGTAAATTTCTTCAGATCATTGTTACGAGTAATAAAAATACAGAAACATTTTAAAACAACATATTTCAGTCTTAAAATGGTCAGATTAACATAATTATAGCCCGAGGTTGCCAACAGTGCCACATTTCTCATTTTCATGAAAATGCAGAGGTTCTCTCAGATTGCAAGCTAATAGGCTCCTTGGTCTAAATATATACAGTAAAATCTGCAACAAATTTCTGAAGCATTAAGATCTGAACCCTGCAGATATCTGGTGAGTGAGTTGTGCTGCAGTGGAGCAGATTTTTTTTTTTTTCCTTGCAGTTACACAGCTGCTAGAAAACATATTTTTAGATTTGCTTTTAAAGGCAAGCAAAAACGGTTTCCACTTTGTGGATTTCCATCCATGATGTATCCGTCATGATCCCTCAGTCCCTACTGCAAGGGGTCAACCATCTACAACATGTTCTATTCCGTGCCCTCCTTCCTTGCAAGTGACTGCAAGGACTGGCACTAGATGCTCATTCTAGACGAAACTATCAGACCCTGACCACCAATCCTATGCTTTAGAGGTGCTGCATTTCATGAAAATCATGCATGGAAGTTTAAGCACCCTACAGATCAGGCCCCTGCTATTTCTGAATTGCCCCATCATCGGCACTGGTATGATTCCTTATTGTTGTTTGTGTTTTTCTTTGGTAACTCTTCCTACTCTATCAAGGGTGCGTGAAAAGGAACAGGTTCAAAGAGTGAAATCAGAACAAGGCAAAGCACGACCTTTGATGTCACAAGAAAAGAAGAAAAGGAAAGAAATCAAATACATGTGTCGATCAACTGAGTCAAACATATTTTCTGTTTCAGGAATATGGAGTGAGTTAGTGCTGCCTGCACAATGGAAAGAGGTCCTCCAGCTTAAATGAAAAGCTAGGTAGTCACACCTTTTATCTGGAGAGACCTTAAATAAATAAATCTGCTCAAAAAACTATTTAATGAGTAGTTTGTCTTTTCTGCCGAATAGTACGATGCTGATCGTCTTCAGAACTCTTAGAGAGGAATTAGAATTCATCTGGACATCAAAATGGTTTTTTTTCGTTTTTCTTTTTTTTTTTTTTGCCAATTGTATGCTTTTAAATCAAGTTTTACCCTGTTCCTTCCTTGAACCCTCAATTTGGGCTTCATCTTAAAGCCTTGGTTTTTATACTTCATACATTAACAAGATACTATCACCACTTTGGCTATATCTTTGTATCAGCTGTCCTAGTACTCATTTAATAATTTTCTTTAAGTCAGTTTTAAATTGACTTTTTCTCTCCTTAGTCGTGACTAAGAATTATAGTTGTGACTTAAGGAGTTAATGAAAAGTAACTCTCACGTTCTTTGTGCTACCAGTCTTTCCAACATTCATTCAAAACAACATCATATAATTATTACCATTTACAAACTGTTTTTCTAGTTGCCACCTAAAATCACTGGTTCCAAGCAATGAACAACTTTGAAAGTAATGTGAGGAGTCATACATTAACATTTCAAACAGCATAACTGCAGGAGCTATTTGCCACAGCAAAGAGGTTGTTTTTTAAAATAATGCCATAACACTGTACAACCTTGCTGAGCCAATATTGCTCTATTCAAAGTATCTCATAATTTGAAACAGCTGCTATTTTTCAGTTGACATGATGGCCTATTCTCCTTCCATAAAAAATACTGGATAATCTAAATCTGGTTAGTTTAAAATCCATTTATTTTTAGTCCAGGCTCATGCATTTCCAATTAATCAGCTCTGGCCTAACTACAGGATTTCTGGTTCTCTTTTAGTAAGATAATCCAGAAAAGAGAGAGTTGTCCTGCTTTCTAGAGGATTAGCGAAAGCTGGCGGGACTCAGGTACCACAAAAGATGGCTAAGAGAAGTCAAATAGATAGTGTTTTTCTAAATCAATCAAGAAGACAAACCTCATAAGATCCAGAGGGGTGAGAACAAAAGCAGAGAACAGGCTGAAATGGCACTGCATAGAGACAAGGGTCTGGTCTTGGGAACGGTGACTTGAGATCCAACCCTATTTTTGTCACTTCTTTATTTTGTGATCTTGACCATCTCACTCCAACCACTCTGGAACTCCTGGGTCTCAAGTTACAGGGCAATGGGTTACAAAAGATGATGTCTAAGACCTTCTTTCTATTTCAAAAATCCTACGACTCCAAATAAGTCAGGCCTCTTTCTTTCTTTTTTTCATTTTTAATTTTTGTGCCAACAGAGTAGGTGTATATATTTATGGGTTACATGAGATATTTTGATACAGCATGCAATGTGTAATAATCGCATCAGGGTAAATGGGGTGTCTGTCACCTCAAGCCTTTGTGTTACAAACATTTCAGCTATACTCTTTTAGTTATTTTAAAATGTACAATTAAATTATTTTTGACTATAGGCATTCCGTTGTGCTAGCAAATACTAGGTCTCACTCATTCTATTTTTTTTTTTTTTTTTTTGAGACAGTCTTGCTTTGTCACTCAGGCTGGAGTGCAGTGGTGCGATCTCGGCTCACTGCAAGCTCAAACTCCCGGGTTCACCCCATTCTCCTGCCTCAGCCTCCCGAGTAGCTGGGACTACAGGCGCCCACCACCACGCCCAGCTAATTTTTTTTTTTTGTATTTTAAGTAGAGACGGGGTTTCACTGTGTTAGCCAGGATGGTCTTGATCTCCTGACCTCATGATCTGCCCGCCTCGGCCTCCCAAAGTGCTGGAAATACAGGCGTGAGCCACCGTGCCCAGCCGTCTCACTCATTCCTTCTAAATGATTTCTCTGTACCATTAACCGTCTTTTAAAAAATTATTATTAGTTTCAGGGCTGTTTCTTGAGGGAGCACCGGTGGTGCAGGTCAGGTTTGTCTTCTCAATTACAAGTCTGCAGTAGCCAGCTCTAGTTCCTCAAAAGCGGACAGAGTATCTATGACTTCTGCAAACCACATGCAAGCAGAGATCACCTGCTCCACAAGAAAAACTAGGACAGAAGAAAATGTGTTACCAGTAGGCAAAATGTATCTTAAAAACACTTTTTTCTTTTTAAAAGATTAACGTGTTCTCTCCCTACCCCCAAATTTATATAAAAGTAACACACACTCATTTGAGAAATGTTAGAAACAGCATCAAGAGAAAAATGGTCCCTTGGAAGCCCTCTATGGAGTAGGGTCTGGGACTCGGGGTGCCTAGGCTGATGTGGTAGACAACAGCCTAGTATGGTCTGGGATGCCTTGCTGCGAACCCACAAAGAACACAGAAAAGCAAGACCTCAGCAAGTGAACAACATGCAGGTACAAGGGATGCAACTTGAAAATGAAAGGACATATGTCCCCAGTCAAAAGCAATTTCCGCCAACACCTGTACTTATAAGAGCAAAGAAAAGGGATGTGGTTTGGATATCAAAGGGCAGAGGGATGTGGCAAAAACCTCTCATGTGCACTCCAGCCAGCCACGGCTCAGAACTCTTTGGGAGCTAACCCTAGGACCTGCTGGGGAGAAGGAAGGTTCTGCTCCAATCAACTTTGAGTTGTGTTGGTTGTGTAGCCAATCCTGGATTTTATGCTGAACTGGGGCTGGAAGCCTTGATCCTGAAGCCTGTGTTGTGAGCAGCTGCATCCCCCGTTGATGCTGTTAGCAGTAATTACTTTGCATCACAAATCACCAGGATATTTTTGCTGCTGTGTTGATGTCTCAATCTTCAGGAGGAGGTGGGAAGAGCACTATTGAAGGTGAAGTTTGGGCTCTCAGGCAGCTGAGCCAGCTGCCCTAACTTCAGAACCCTCCACCTTCAGCCTTAACATTCTTCCTGTCCCCCTCCTGAGAGCTCTGCCAGCAGCCTGAAGGGCAGTGGGCAGGCACAGTTAGCCAGTCTCCGTTCAAAGATACTTTCTCGCTCCCAAATCAAGCTCACAAACAAGCTTCCTGCTCTGTCCTATGGAAACATTTTTTTATGAGCAACACGGCACATGAAGCAAAGAAGAGAGCAGGAAAGGTCTGTGTAGTAAAGAAGGAAGAGTCGTTTATCCAAAGTGCTTTTCTCTATCTCTACACTCTCTGATGTTCACTGTTTTCATTATGCTCTGAGTAAGTTGTAACCAGGTGCCTGGATAAGCAACCAGTGTGATACTAGGTTTTGGAGGCTACAGATCTAAAATAAAATAAAATTCCAGAAAAGTAAAAAATAGTTTATCCTGAAGCCACGTAAACATTACTTATATATTATTATTATTTTCAAGATAAGTCATCTATATTTGATTACAGACCTGAAGCTCTCAGCTACTATTGAGGCTGTGCTGTCCAGGACTTAAAAACAAGGAAGACAGTCAGCCTGGATTTAAATCCCAGCTCTGTTACTTACAAGTGTGTGATCTTGATCTTGTTCCTCTCTGAGCCTTGGTTTTCCAAACTTAAAATGGGTATAATAGTACCTATTCCATAGGGTTATCATGATGACTAAATAAAATAATAGATATTACGTAAACCACATTGGATAACAACTTCTCAGGTATATTAACTCATCTATAAACTGGGATAAAGATATCCACAGAAATATGAACAAGCAAATTCATGAACACATGTACTTTTGAAAGGAAACAGACTGATTTAAAAGGGCATTGCTCTTATTAAATTCCTTTAAAGGAAATCAATGCAAAAATATTGTGAGTGAGTTACTGCAAGAGTTGACAGAATAGTTATCTCAAGTAAACAAGATTTCTGTCAAAGACTTTTTCAGGCAATCACTAAACCTGCTATAAGAGATTTGTTATACCAAGCTTGTCATTTAAAACTGCAGAAGTTTTTCATGTGATTTCATACAGATTAAACTGCTATTTCTTTAAAATTTTTTCAAGACCAGGATAAAGGCTATTTTTATTTTAAAATTTAAAGTGATTTTCACAAGAACAAAACACCAAATTAATTTTTCCCTGGAATGTTCAAGGACACATATGAATTTCCCTCCTTGTTTGTACCATGCCTTCAAATTATCGACTTTGCCTCAGACACTGAATGTATGTCAACATCTTCATGAAAACACTGAAAATTGTCACAGAGCACATAAATCAACAAGACCTGTAAAAGCAAACTATGTTGGCACTTTAAATCCCATTCCAAATTATAAGGTTAGCCAGAAACTAGACCACAAGATTTATAGATTGAAGACCAGCCCAGTTTAATTTAAGTGGATTTCAAAAAAACAGAATAATGTCAATAACAAAGAGAGGTTTTCTTCTAGGCAGTGTGCAAGAAGTTAAAATAAAACCTAAAATTGCAATCGCCTATTGCATTGAACTTGAATACAGAAGACAAGCTAATGAAAGATAAACGTGCCAGAGCATGAAAAAAGATTCTAAAGATAATATCCTATCATAAAGGCACAGTTCTTACCTTACATTTTCCGTGAGCCTTTCTTTTCTAGAAGAAACTTTCTAGACTTGCAGAGACCTCGAAACCACCCCTCTCTCCAATGCTTTCAGCTTTGCCTGTCTTCATGGTGACTAAATGCAAGCCTTGGGTTTTTTACAGAAGGAAGCTTTTAGTCAAAATATGTGGTTTAAAGGAGCAGTATCCACTCTTGTTAAAACTATTTCATGGACATTCAGAGGTTTTGTTTCTACTCTATGAAAGTTAATTCTGAGTAGGAAGGCATTTTTCCTGTCCCGGAAATCAGCATAACTAAAACCAATGCTGAACTAACGAGAAATGTTTCTTCCATGTGTTCTGTCTGGCAGAAACTGCAAGCCATATCAAGGAAACACGTGATGTTTATAAATACAATATGGCTCATGTTGTCATAACCTCTCAATGACAAAAAATAAAAAAAAAATAGTACAAGGAAAAGCAAGCAGCCACGCAGCAGGAAAGATGAGATTTGTATCACTTGGAAGTTGCATATCAGATGTGCATATATTACCTTTTCATGCTTCTAAAAAATAAGACTTTATAACTGGAAGCAGAGAAGGAACAAGAAAATATCTCCCATGTTCTGGATAGCCACTGTATTCAAATGTGTTTGCCTAGCTAATCATTTCTGTAAGAGTCCTTCCTTATCAATCATAACAGAAACATCTTTTTGCCTCCCAGAAAAGCACAATATAAAAAAGATATCATTATGTATATCACTGATAAATGAGTTCCATAGTGTTAACTCCAGCAAATTATAGAACACAGGCAAGGATTTCATGAGCCTGAACTTATGTGAAAAATTATAGATGTCTGTATCATTATTGATTATTGAGTTAATTGATTATTGTCTGTATCATTATTGCTTTTTGCCAATATATCTTCAGGATCTTGCATGAGAGCTGAGACCAGAGGAAGGATCTGACTCACTATGGCTGATTGAGTGAATCAGTAAACGCTTACAGTAATGAAGTTAGGTTAACTATTCTAAAATCATCACCCTTACGTTGTAAGTTTAGAGATATTTGAAATACTGACTATCGACTCAATCTAAAAGCAAGGGGCCAGGCACAGTGACTCATGCCTGTAATCCCAGCACTTTGGAAGTCATGGAGGGAGGATCCCTGGAGCCTAGGAGTTCAAAGCCAGCCTGGGCAACATAGGGAGACTGTGTCTCTACAAAGAATTCAGAAAATTAGCCAAGTATTGTGATGTGTGCCAGTAGTTCCAGCTAATCAGGAGGCTGAGGCAGAGGATCACTTGAACCAGGGAGGCTGAGGCTGCAGTGAGCCATGATTGTGCCACTGCATTCCAATCTGGGTGACAGAGCAAGACCCTGCCTTCCAAATAAAATAAAAATAAAGCAAAATAAAAGCAAGATTTGTCCTAGTGAATTATAAACACAGCAAAATCAGATCTATCTTATTTAGATTTGTTATCTAGGTATTTCGTTTACGTTCTACCACAGGTGAATTCAACTCCTGAAAACTCCAGCCCCCCACACACAAAAAAAGGTTAGATAACTGTGTATTTCTGATGAACACTTATTTTAATGACAAAGCAGATTTTTTCTTTATTGTTATTCTTAAACTTCAGGGTTATTAACTTCTTTTTTTTTTGAGGTGGAGTCTCACTCTGTCACCAGGCTGGAGTACAGTGGTGTGATCTCGGCTCACTGCAATCTCTGCCTCCGGGGTTCAAGTGATTCTCCTGCCTCAGCCTCCTGAGTAGCTGGGACTATAGGCACGCGCCACCACACCCAGCTAATTTTTGTATTTTTAGTAGAGATAGGGTTTCACCATCTTGGCCAGGATGGTCTTGATCTCTTGACCTCGTGATCTGCCCGCCTCAGCCTCCCAAAGTGCTGGGATTACAGGTGTGAGCCACCGCGCTCAGCCCAGGGTAATTAACTTCTATCAAATTATACTGATAGACTGAGGAAAGGCAGACATTCTTATTTCTCATTTGGGTCAGTGGCCAATAGCGGGATATATTAGGTAATGTGCTATAAGCCTAAAACACGTACCTTTACAAATCACTGTATCGCTCTTAGTAGATAAGGCACTAACTAACTGAAAGTTGGTGATAGAAAAGGGCTGAAGTAAGTATCTTTTTCTATCCAGGTATTTAATGAGAATCTACTCAGGGCAGGGCACTGTCCGAGAGAGCGATGGGGAGCGTGAAGATGAATGAAATGGAGACCCTGTCCCCGAGAAGCTTAGAGCTGAAAGACACTTAAGACGTGTGGACAGAAAACCAAACACCGCATGTTCTCACTCATAGGTGGGAATTGAATAATGAGAACACTTGGACACAGGGTGGGGAACATCACACACTGGGGCCTGTCGTGGGGTGGGAGGAGTGGGGAGGCATAGCATTAGGAGATATACCTAATGTAATGATGAGTTAATGGGTGCAGCACACCAACATGGCACATGTATACATATATAACACATTGTGCACATGTACACATATATAACACATTGTGCACATGTACCCCAGAACTTAAAGTATAAAATAAATAGATAAATAAATAAATATATAAATCATTCATTAAAAAAAGAATAAAATGGTGAAAGGAAAAGAAAAAGATGCGTGCATCAATAACTCAGTGCAGGCAGGAAAAGGCGAGTGCACAAAGAGAGCGGGGCAGGGAGGTGAAATTCTATGGAAGTTTCGAGAAGGGACAGTGAGTGGTGAGGTTTGGAAAGAGAAGAGTGAGAGAGGCTTGATGAAGAGAGTGGCTTCTGGGTTAGGTCTTCAGAAATGAGCGGCCCATGGACATGTGGCGATGACTCATGGACACGCTGATGAAGACAGTGGTGGGAAAGGACGGACGGTAGTGACCACAGGCATGATTACAAAGGCCAATTCTAGAGTTGGCCTGCCTGGCTCTAAATTCAGCTCCACTCCTCTTTAGCTGGGTTTGCTTTGAGCAAACACACTGACCTCTCTTAAGCCTCAGCTTCCACTTCTGAAACAGGAGAATAATAAGAACTTCTCTCACATTGTATAGGTGTGAAAATCAAATGGCAGTAAATACAAGCAAATTGCTCAGTATGGTGACTGGCACAGAGTAAGCACGTCAGGAATGTTAGTTATTGATACCGTTGTCATTGCATGAGTGAAGGGGATATTACAGGTGGGTCAAAAACGATCTCTAAATAGATAATCAGCTAGGAGTGTTTTCTGAAACTTCCATTTCTGTGGGATTCTTTTGTTACTACGGGATGACTTGATACTCCCTGAATCCCAAACCCCTCTTCTCAACAAGAACACTGCCCTGTGAGAAAAAGTGCTCTGAGTTCAGTGGCCACTGCAGAAACACATACTAAATGGGCAACTCACTCTTTTTCTTTTCTTTTCTTTTTTTAATGGATATATTTTTAGTGTGCTCAGAAGAGAAGAGAATGAAGCAAAATTAAATATAAAAAGATACCATGAAAGAGATGTATAATGAAATTAAGCAACCTACTCATCTGACAAAGTGCTAATATCCAGAATCTAAAATGAACTCAAACAAATTTACAAGAAAAAAACAAACAACCCCATCAACAAGTGGGTGAAGGATATGAACAGACACTTCTCAAAAGAAGACATTTATGCAGCCAGAAAACACATGAAAAAATGCTCATCATCACTGGCCATCAGAGAAATGCAAATCAAAACCACAATGAGATACCATCTCACGCCAGTTAGAATGGCGATCATTAAAAAGTCAGGAAACAACAGGTGCTGGAGAGGATGTGGAGAAATAGGAACACTTTTACACTATTGGTGGGACTGTAAACTAGTTCAACCATTGTGGAAGTTGGTGTGGCGATTCCTCAGGGATCTAGAACTAGAAATACCATTTGACCCAGCCATCCCATTAGTGGGTATATACCCAAAGGCTTATAAATCATGCTGCTATAAAGACACATGCACAGGTATGTTCATTGTGGCACTATTCACAATAGCAAAGACTTGGAACCAACCCAAATGTCCAACAATGATAGACTGGATTAAGAAAATGTGGCACATATACACCATGGAATACTATGCAGCCATAAAAAATGATGAGTTCATGTCCTTTGTAGGGACATGGATGAAGCTGGAAACCATCATTCTCAGCAAACTATCGCAAGGACAAAAAACCAAACACCGCATGTTCTAACTCATTGCTGGGAATTGAAGAATGAGAACACATGGACACAGGAAGGGGAACATCACACACCAGGGACTGTTGTGGGGTGGGGGGAGGGGGGAGGGATAGCATTAGGATATACCTAATGCTAAATGATGAGTTAATGGGTGCAGCACACCAACATGGCACATGTATACATATGTAACAAACCTGCACGTTGTGCACATGTACCCTAAAACTTAAAGTATAATAATAATTAAAAAAAGAAATGAAACAAATGTTTAATAAAGGATATTTTGTGTGTTCTAAAGTCTTAGTAGGAACATCACTTCAAAATTGCAAAACTTAAATGGAAATATCAAGGAAGGGAGGCTGTGGGCTGTGTATAAACAAGCAGAAACAAGTTCAAATCCAGTGTCCGACATTGATCAGATGCGTGAGCTTGGGAAAGACCTCTTTGGCTTCAGTTTTATCACCTGTGAAAATGAAGTCAGTATACCCACTTTGCCAGAGTTACTGACTAATTTAAATAATATGTAAAGTACTTAACACACTGCCTACTCTGCAGACACAAAAAGGTTTGCTATCTTCTATCTAGAACAACGATGGTAGAGAATGAATACTATTTATATCCTGATAGATTGCACCAAGAAATTAATAGAGTTCCTATACATTTTTACAGTTTTACAGAAAAAAGAAGTCAAAGTAGAATGTGCAACCAAAGGAAGATGAAAGTAGGAGAATTAAAAAGAGAGTCCAGGAATGAAGCCAACACACAAAACACACGCCACAAATGCCTGTACCCTTGCTGTGGGTGGGCCACAGATTTAATTCTAAGCTTTAGAGTAGCAACACAAAGAGGGAAAATGATCACTTACAAGACTCAAAGTGTCCATATGATAAAAATAAACCAGGAGAAGCACAACTATTTCTGGTGATGAGAACAGAGAGATATTTTTACAGTGGGTCCTCATTAATGATAGAAAATGAATAATATGGCATTTATAGGAACATCAGTAGGACACTCAGCGCATCCTGTTTAACAAGTGTGTTTACTCTGCACTCACCAGGGGTTAAGATGCCATGACTGGTTTTTGGAGGGACGTGAAGATGAATCATCACATAATATGGCTTGTGGCTTTGAAGAGTGTACAGTCTTTTGCATGAGATGAACACACAGCTAAATGATTATAACACAAAGCGAACGTGCAACAGGCCCCCAAAAGGGAAAGATGAATTCTGACAGAGCATTAGCGAAAGCTTCCTGGAGTAGAAAGTCTTTTATTTGGGCTCTAAAAACAAGTTTTTATTATTTTGTAAAAGATTTTATTATGGGCTGGGCATGGTGGCTCACGCCTGTAAATCCAGCACTTTAGGAGGCCGAGGCGGATGGATCACCTGAGGTCAGGAGTTTGAGACCAGCCTGGCCAACATGGAAAAATCCCATTTCTTCTAAAAATACAAAAATTAGCCAGGCATAGTGGTGCATGCCTGTAATCCCAGCTACTCAGTAGGCTGAGGTGGGAGAATCGCTTGAACCTGGGAGGCAGAGGTTACAATGAGCCGAGATTGCAACACTGCACTCCAGCCTGGATGGCACAGCGAGACTCCCTCTCAAAAAAAAAAAAAAAAAAAAAAATCCCACAAAAGTGCTTAATAAATGCTCAAATAAGTTAGCTATTGTAAGAATACTGGTACAGGCAGTGGCAGAAGGGTCATCTGTTAGAGGCCTTGCAGAGTGGAGTGGATGAACTCTGGTGACCTGCTGGATGCATGGAAGAATAAAGGTCAGGCAAGAGAAGAATCATTGATAACTCGATGTTTTACATCCCTCCTCCCACAGTCCCAAAATATGCATGCATACACACACAGGCACACATGCATGTGCACACACATACACACATACCCCATCATAGCCCCTCCATTCTTCAAAAGGTAATCAAGAAGGATAGACTTGAGTGGAAAAAAGATTAGGAATTTTTTCTTCAACAGAATGCATTGGAAACCACAGAAATGATCTCCATATGAAGACACTTAGAAGCTGAACATTTGGGTCTTGAATTCTAGAGATGGCAGAGTTAGGGATATGGCTTCAAGGGTCAACCACACTGATGTAATAGTCAAACAAGTGGTAAGATAAAAATCACAAGTGCAAAGGTTCAGATAAAAAAGAGTAAATTTAAAAAAACAAAACAAATAAACTCCAAACTAGAGAAGCCTGCTTAAACACAGGCAAGAGGAAGAAGAGTTAGGGAATGAAGGAAGCTGAGGTGTCTGTGAATGCAGACAAGGTATTTAGACACAAAAGTGCCATGGAGACCAATGATTTATAAGGAGACCATTCACTGGTGTCAAATACAAAGATCAGTAGAAGAGGGGTGGGAGGCAGTAATTACCTTGGGTATTGGGGAATAATTTAAGAGGTAGGGCCAATCTGGTAATTGTCTATATACAAGTAAAAATCAAAGACATGCAAGAGAAATTAAAGGAAGCAGAGAAGAGGGAGAGTATTAAATGATGAGAGCAGAGAGTCTTGGAAAGTTGTCTTAAAGCACACAAGAAGGTGGAGAAGCCCCCACACTATGAAAAAGCCACCAGGTTTGGTGACTAGCAAGTCACCCTCAAAGCAGAATTGTCCAGTTCCTTCAACAAACTGCTGGTATGGAAAAACGTGTACTTTTTGAGAGTCATGAAATGGAATGGTTCCATCTTCAAGTTGTACATTTGTGAATTTAAAACCCTGTGAGTACATATATAAATTTTGCAAAAGGGCCTGTTCCATATGGTGAGCTCAGTCCCTTGGGAACTGAATTATCAAAGCTCCTATCTGATGTAAGGAAACAAAAGCCATGCAATTAAATTAGATCAGGGTGGTGGGTAGAGAAACAGGAGCCAGGTATGCTGAGTTCCAGCCGAGAACCACAAGTCTCCTTAGACAGACTAGCCTCAAAAATGCTCAGCTAGATGCTAGATGAAAATTTAGTACACGTTTTCCCCACCAAGCATGCATTCCACGCACACTCTGAGGCCTAGTCTAGCACGCTTCCTGAGTAACACATTTCCAATCATAAAACCGCTCTGGGAAGACTGTTTTAGATGGAGAGTTTTACATTTTCTTTTCTTTCAAAGGCAAGATATTACATTCATTGGTTAAGGAAAGTCTCAGAAGCCCCTGAGGAGTTCTGGTGTGACTTTTGTTGCCCCTCTGCTTATTCCAACTGATGTTTTTCATGACATGCATGTTTATTGGTCATAAGCAGGCAGCTGGGAGGTCTGTGCCAGGCTGTCTCTGGAGGCTGGGGAGTGAGGTCTAATGACATCAGGGGCAGGACTGCAGTGACTGACTCATGTGAGTAGTTAGCATCGAATTCCTTCATGGCCACGCTCACATTGCAAACATAAGGGAGGACGGAGTTCCCTAACCCCACCCTGCAGCGTGGTTTAGTCTACAACAATTGATGCTTGCTCTGTTCTCTGTTTCTGTTCTCCACCATGGGCAGTGGGTTGTGCAGCTGGACTCCAGAGGCAGGGCTCAACAAAGCTTCCTGCCCTTTAATGGCAATGCAGCCACATTCATCAAGAAAGGAAAAAGAATTCCAACCTGCAGAGCCAAAAGGTGAGGGCAGCTGAATTCCATGCCTTTTAGTGTCTGCAATCTGTGAACAGGAACCAAGTTGCAAACTGCAGGCATGATCACACCTAGCTGGCTTTGAAACCGCTTTCTATTTCTCATTTCTAAGTAATCTGCATTGAAACACAAAAGCTTTTCTGCTGGTTAGATGGTGAACATTTACTGTCCCTTCATTTGGGGACAATGATTGAATTTCTCACACACACAAAATGAGGGCTTAAAGTAGGCTCTGGGTAACCCAGAAAAAGTGATCAGCAGGGTTTCAACCTCAAGTAAGAACAGAACCACTCTGCAGAAACCCACGGCACATGTTCTGCATATCCTGATCAGCTTTGTTCATACGGTCAATATTCGATTCTCTCAGTCCTCACTGCTGGTCCTTACGTAGGTATTAGAGCTGCTGGAGGGTTAAAACAGATGTATTTCCAGCCACAGACAAGATTCTCAGAGGCGATTCTGGGGCACCGGTGTGGAAATGGCTCTATGTGATAGGAACAGAACTCTCAGCACCATGGAACTCCAGGGTGAAGGCTAGACATAGCAAAAAATAAAGATATTCAAGGAGCGAAGACATTGATGAATGTCTCCAAGAAACAGAATAACAGAGTAATAAAAGGCAAATGGTGCTGTAATATTTAGTCCATGCTTCACGATTGGCATGACTCAATCTGTCTCCATGTGGCTCTGGTTTACACATAAAGTATAACTGGCAAAATAAGGCTGAAAATCCTAGAATTTCTGAAGTAGCGACACAGCTTTCAATTCAAGTCACACATCATTTCTGACACAAAAATAACAGCAGTTGAGTACGTGAGAGGCCTTTCCCTCCAGAAGCGTAGGCTCTGATCCCACAATGTCGTCATTCATATTCCAGTCCAGAAGGACAGATCTTCTCCCAGCACTTTCAGCTAGATCTGCTGGCTTCTTTTATGGTTCTAAACTTACCCCATATGGAAAGCAGAATGCTGGTCCCTGAAAGATGTCTGCATCCTAGTCCCCTCAACCTGTGACTACATCAGGTTACATGGAAAAGGGGGAGTCAAGATTGCCAGTCAGCTGACCTTGAAATAGGGAGATTTTTCTGGAGGATCAGGGAGGCTCAATGTCCTTAAAGTGTCCTTAAAAGTGGACGTGGGAGGGTTAGGGATGTGAGCATGGAAGCAGGGTCAAAGGGAAGCTATCTTGCTGGGTTTGAAGATGGAGGAAGAGGACAGCAAACCAAGAAATGTTGATGACCTCTAGAAGTTGGGGGAAAAAAAAAAAAAGAAAGAAAAGATTCTCCCTAGGGCCTCCAGAAAAGAATGCATACCTGCTGGTGACCCCTTATGTCAGACCAGAGAGACTTTCAGTCTACAGACTCTAAAATTTAAGAGAGTAAATCTGTGTTGTTTTAAGTCACTGAATTTGTCCTAATTTATTACAGCAGCAACAGGAAACTAATATGTACTATCAGGAAGCAGAGACAGCCTCGCTCAGGAACAAAACTGCAGCTCCAAGACAGAACAGTGCCTGGGTTTCTTTGGCAATAAAAGGTAATCATTTATTTTTTTTTTTTTCTAGTTAAACTTGAGCATCCAGCCAAGTGCTAATCTGTAGAAAAGATGAGAAAAAATGGCACAGTGTCTTCCAAATGTGTGTGTGTGTGTGTAGGGGGTGTACAGCTGAGAAGCTAATCTTCTTTTTACCTCCCAGTTTTGCTACAGAGGAATGTAGCCTTATTTTTAGAAACTCAATTTCTAGTGGACCTGCATTAATGTGATCTTAAAATCTGCTTTTTCAGTTTCTCCTTCTTTTTTCTTCAAAACATCCCTGTGTGCTTTGAATGTTTGGATAATCTCCTGAGACAATCTAAAGCTAGAGAATTTTAGTTCCCAAATCATGCAGATTTTTGTATTATGACCTCAGCATGGTTCAGAGAGGATATGGTAATATTTAAGACAGTACAACAACGAAATTCTTCCAGGGTAGCTCCTGAATTAGAAGGTGAGAAATTGAATTAGAATGTTAGAACTTGGAAGAGCTAATGTAAGAATATGAATAGATTTTCCATGCAATTGTGCACCTTGCTGTTTGCCTTTTTATATGTTAGGTTTGCTTTAATTGGAGAAAAGAAATGCAAGAGATCTTCTGAGTCAGTTAATATATTGTGGACCAGGGACCCTTTTATAGGAAGATTTTCAGAATTCATTTAAAGTAAGGACATAACTCCTTGCTTAAAGATAAATTAGGATGTGTCCAGCCTTATTTTAATCCCTTTGCCCTAAATAACCAGGAAATCTTACTTCTCTACCAAGAACAAATAATGATCCACTAGGTGAGATGAGTGCAGAGAACCCTCCAAAACTCAGTTGTAGAGTTCTGATTACATCAGGAGTACAAGCAAGAGGAGGGACGCTTTGACCCACTGAAGATAAGTAAAAATAGGACAGAAACACTTACCCTCATGTCTCCATTCATAGTTTTTGGTGTGTGATTAAACGCATGTGCAGGATCCTTGTTGTACACTTTGAGGAGTGATCTGTCTTGAATGTTCCTGGAATCAAAAACATCGATAACTATGGCAGATGAAAGAAGCCTGACTTTGGCCATTTCCTTAGCCTGCCCTTAAAGATCAGGTAAAAAACATGAACAGACAATCCAAAGGCTATCTACAGTACGCCAGTCAAAAGCTATGTGACCATAAAATAGGCAATTATAAATACGGAAAAGAAGAAGAAAAATGACTTCAGCTTTTCTCTCCTTTTCTTGTTCCCCAAGAAAGTATTATTCCTCCAGTATAGCTCCCCACCCATAAATGTTGGGTAGCATGAACTTTCTTTCAAGATTCCGAGTATGGAAAGCTAAGGCTTTAAAAAAAAAACAATAAAGTTCCAATATTTACAATACATTCAAAGAGATTTGGTTAATATTTAAATATTTAATTGTTTACTTTTCCCAAACACCTGGTTTGCTGCTTATCTAATGAATGTACATGAAAGAAGATTTTTTTCTTTTTCTTTTTCTTTTTTTTTTTTTTTTGCCTTCAAACACTTTCGGCAATTGAAAGAAAAGGTATCTGGAGTCCAGAAAAAAAAAAAAACAAAAACAGTACCACAAAGATCTAATATCTTTACCGTGCCTTTTTTCCTTCCATAGTGGGTTAGAAAGTTAGTTTTTCTATATACAAATCGAATTGCTGGATGTGAAGAAATAGCAGCAGGTAAATTCTTCTTTTTTCTCTGAACCCAGCTCTTAGAGCCAAGGTGTCATAACGTAGCAAAAGACAGGATCAGAGCCTACCTTAAAATTATCGAAGAGCACATGAATATCTATGAAGTCTCTCTCCCTCCATGTTCAGCTTTCATCAGCAGAAGGGCCACCCAAGGCCCTTTTGGCTCTGTCTACACTGTGATCCCTTCCAATGCCGGCTGGCCTAGCTCAGAGAAATGTGTGCAGGAGGAAGAATTCCTCTCTTCCAGGTGCAGCCTCATTTAGTGGGCTGACCCAATCACTGGGATTACTGGCTTGTGTTTCTGTTTTAACTGAAGTGGAGGATTCTTGGACTAGTCTTCTCTCTCTCCTTTAAATATCCGCCAGTAATTGCTTTGAAGCAATGACTAGCCCAAGCTTGCACGGTTGCTCCAGTAGCTTGTTAGAAGTCGGCTTGAGGGGGAACCAGCAGCCCTGTTATTAAAGGGGGCTGGGTGAATATGAAGGGGAGACTCACAGAGGTAAGGATGTGGGGTTTCACTAAAGGAGCTCCCCATTTGGCCAGAGGAAGGAGTCACAGGCGAGGACGTGAAAAACTAGAAAACCTCACGGGAGCCATGAAAAAGACTAACTGTGATTCTGGAGGTATTTAAAATGCATGAGGTTGGTTTATCATGACTTTAGAAACATATTCATCTGAGATGAACCAACAGTAAAGGCCGGGGTTGCATTTACTGTGGCAACATTTACAACACAATATTCTGACCTGAACTCTCGGTAGCATTTCCCTAAGGAAAATATGAGGAGCCTAACACAATGATGAGATAGGCAACTGTTTAGCAAATATGCTCACGCTTCAGAAACACTGAAGGAAGTGCAGTGAAATTTGTCTCTGAACTTAGAAGATTAAAGTCACTGTCTCCAGTTGAAATCTACATGATACTTTTCTTTTGTCTTTTTTTTTTTTTTTTTTTTTTGAGACGGAGTCTCACTCTGTCGCCCAGGCTGGAGTGCAGTGGCACCGTCTCGGCTCACTGTGAGTTCCGCTTCCCGGGTTGACAGCATTCTCCTGCCTTAGCCTCCCCAGCAGCTGGGACTACAGGTGCCCGCCACCACGCCCAGCTAATTTTTTGTATTTTCAGTAGAGACGGGTTTTCACTGTGTTAGCCAGGATGGTCTTGATCTCCTGACCTCGTGATCTGCCCACCTTGGCCTCCCAAAGTGCTGGGATTACAGGCGTGAGCCACAGCGCCCAGCCTTTTTTTTTTTGTCTTATATAATGCTGGTGGTGAAAATTTCTTCTACCATTCAAATAAAATATAATCAAGGCATTTAATGCATAAAATCAAGAAATAGAATAATTCTTTGGAGACATGCATATGCTCACATAGCATAAACATTACTGTCATCACCAAATAAAACATTGTCTACATTTGAACATTTTTAGGTTCTTTTTTTTATTTAAATCAAAGTAACTGAAAAGTAAAATTACAGACAAATTTTTAAATCGGTGATCTTTCCACTTAAATATTTTAAATGAGAGTTTTTAAAAAATAACATTAGGCTATCAAGCTGGGAGCAGTGGGTCACGCTTATAATCCCAGCACTTTGGGAGGCCGAGGTGGGCAGATCATTTGAGGTCAGGAGTTCGAGACAAACCTGGCCAACATGGTGAAACCCCATCTCTACTAAAAATACAAAAATTAGCCTGGCGTGGTGGCGCACACCTGTAGTCCCAGCTACTCGGGAGGCTGAGGCATGAGAATTGCTTGAACCCAGGAGGTGGTGGCTGCAGTGAACTGAGATCATGCCACTGCACTCCAACCTGGGCGACAGAGTGAAATTCTGTCTCAAAAAAAAAAAAAAGTTAGGCTATCCTTACTACAACTTACGGATCAACAAGATCATCATTTTCACAAATATCAACATATTGACTGATGGTTTCATTTATTTTATCAACTAGATTTCCATTAAGGAGAATCATGACCTTTTCTTCTTTTTCCTCCCTCTCATTTCTTTTATTTTGTGACTACTTCTCGACTTTCCCAAACAATGTAAAAAAGAAGGCAAAGTAGCCATACTTTGAAGCTTGAGAAAAGCTCTAGAAAATGGTGACTCATTGTAATATAAAAATCCTTGCACAGGCTGCAAGACAGTGAGGCCCAATTACTCATAATAACCTCATCAGCCTTGAGCTCCATAATCAAGTGTGGCTTCCCTAAGTTGCATGTTTACTTGCTATTACTGTGTCCTTCAATTCCTCTAATTGCAAAGGCAGAAATGTAAGATGATTGTTGTAACTGGCAGCTCCATGTAAAAACAGTACGTGGGATTATATTACTACAAACATTGTCTTTAAATATAATGTGATTATTTCATGTTTCAAGTTTACGCTTTGTGAATGCAAAAAATTTCTTTTGGTGACAGCTTGATTAATAATTTAGTTTAAAAACAAACATGAATTTTTGGGTACCCATGAATATTTAAATACATTTTTAAAAAGCTGTAAGGTTGTGAAACAGATGTAGTATCTATACCTTGAGGCATGTGTCAAACTTTGAAAGTTCTAAATTACTCATACACCTGGGCACATGCCTAAATATGTCATTTGTGATCATTGGTAGATACAGATCAGTTTACATTTATTATGCACTAGAGGCATATTTTTTAAAAGTGGTACCCATTAATTCCATGATGAAGAAACAGGGCAACTTGCTATTCCCCCAGGGTGTGGACTCAGAAACCCCAAGTTCTGCCTCCAGTGATTTGGTGAGGGAACATTCGAAGGAATCAAAAAGTTCTTGACCAAGAAGTGTGAACAGCCATATTTGGGGCAGAGCTTGGTACTTAGCTGGCTGTGTGCTTTTGAATAAGTCCCTCAAATTTTATGCGTCTGAGTTTCTGGTTCCATAAAATGAAATGGCTGGATTAGTCACTAAATAATCTGTGGAGTTCTAAAATGTTTAGAGACCATACTAGCAACTGATTGCTTGTGTTGATCTAAGTCCTGTTTTCCAGGTTGTTTGGTTGGAACAGATCAAATGAGTTCTTTCTACTGTATACATGACACCAAAATGACAATAAAGATGCTTTTGAGCCAGGTGTGGTGGCCCACGCCTATAATCCCAACCATTTGGGAGTCCGAGACTAGAGGATTGCTTGCCTCAGGAGTTTCAGACCAGCCTGGGCAACATAGGGAGATTCTGTCTCTACAAAAGATTAAAAATTAGCCAGATGTGGTGGCATGTGCCGGTAGTGCCAGCTACTCGAAAGGCAGAGGTGGGAGGATCATTTGAGCCCAGAAGGTCGAGGCTGCACTGAGACATGATCGTGCCACTGAGGTCCAGCCTGGGTGACAGAGCAAGACCCTGTCTTCAAAAAAAGAGAGATGAGGCCAGGCACGGTGGCTCACACCTGTAATCCTAGCACTTTGCGAGGCCAAGGCAGGTAGATCACCTGAGGTCAGGAGTTTGAGACCAGCCTGACCCACGTGGTAAAACCCCGTACCTACTAAAAATAGAAAAAAATTAGCTGGGCCTGGTGGCGGGCGCCTGTAATCCCAGCTACTTGGGAGGCTGAGGCAGGAGAATCGCTTGAACCCAGGAGGCGGAGGTTACAGTAAACGGAGATCGCACCATTGTACTCCAGCCTGGGCGAAAGAGCAAGACTGTCTCATAAAAAAAAAAAAAAAAAAAAAAAAGAGAGAGAGAGAGGGAGAGAGAGATGCTTTTGTTTCTAACTGACTCTCAATCCCATCAATAGCAGGAGTCCATTTAGCTTAATTTTGGAGGATATTCAACTGGGGGCCCTGGGGAAAGGCCACCTGGAAAGTAAGATCTTTGGGTAAAGGACAACTCTTTAAGAAATGAATGGAAAGTGAAGATGCTTCTCAGTCTCTTTTCTTATGGAAAATAATACAGAGCCCACTGCTTTTATTCTAACTTGTTATGTGTAAATAACGACCCAGTGGGATCATTACCTAAAATGTCCACAGGGTCTTTCTATGGAGGAAAGAACACTTGAGAGGGAATTGGGAAAGTTCCAATATGAATGAAGTACTGCCTACAACTCTTATGACCTTGATCAGGTCTCTCCGCTACCTTTTTGGGCCTTAGTTTCCCTAACCCTTAGATAAAATGGTGGACTGAATCATTTCTAATGTTCTTTTCAGATGTAGCATTCAAAAATCTGTGGGGGAGAAATTTGTCCTCATTTTTATAAGCTATACCCTGTAAATGAATTGTAGAAAACGAGATAGTGAAATCATCTGACTGGGTGAAATAAGCCCAACCAATCAGGATAATGAATCTGCTTTCTTCACTAGGATATAAAGAAATTAGAATTTGGTATAAACTCTATGAAAGGGATATGATGGACCAAAAAAAAAACAAAAAACAAAAAACAAAAAAACATTCTAAATGCAATATAGTGGTAAAAAAAAAACCCCTCAAAAACAAAACAAAAAAAACCCAAAAAAAACTCTAAGGCAAAATGGCAGGCAAAAAATGATGTGACAACTTACCTTACATCATTTAATTCATAATAGACATTTCTGCTTTCATCTTTGATGTAAATGGCGACACTGGGCGATTCCAGCATTTTCATGGTGAGCTGCTGTGGAAAGGCACTTACGAAGAGAGCACGGATTGTGTCTGCACTTGTGATTTCATTCGGCATCCTGAGCTGCTTGGTTTCATCTCCATACTGGAGATAGAGAACCCCTGCACACAAAGGAAACAGTTATTAGTCACAGGTCAAGACTCAGGGGACACATAGCACAAGCTGAGCCACTTCTTTCCTGCTGCACTTAGGAACGTTCAGGACAAGCTTGGCAAGCATGTAACAAGAGATCTAGGTTTGGAATTTCCAAGGAATGCACTGTTTGGTTATTGTGTAAGTACTCACCTTCATTCTTTGAAGTCCAAGCAGGTGTTAAAGAGCCTAATTTTCAAAAATTCAAGGGCTGGGTGCAATGGCTTATGCCTGTAATCCCAGTGCTTTGGGAGGCCATGGCAAGAGGATTGCTTGAGGCCAGGAGTTCGAGACCCGCCTGGGCAATGTAGCAAGATCCCATCTCTTTGGAAAAAAAAATTAGCTGGGTGTGGTGGCACATGACTGTAGTCTCAGCTACTCAGGAGGCTGTGGTGGGAAGATCACTTGAGCCTCAGAGTTGCAGGCTGCAGTGAGCTATGATTGCGCCACTGCACTCCAGCCTAAGTAATAGAGTGAGACCCTGACTCAAAAACAAACATGCAAGAAGCAAACCTCTGGTAGCCTAAAGCAAAAGACAATACTTGGCCAGGCGTGGTGACTCACGCCTGTAATCCCAGCACTTTGGGAGGCTGAGGCAGGCGAATCACTTAAGGTCAAGAGTTTCAGACCAGTCTGGCCAACATGGTGAAACCCCATCTCTACTAAAAATACAAAAATTAGCTGGGTGTGGTGGCACATGCCTGTAATCCCAGCTACTCGGGAGGCTGAGGCAAGAGAATTGCTTGAACCTGGGAGGTTACAGTGAGCTGAGATCACGCCACTGCACTCCAGCCTGGGCGATAGAGTAAGACTCCATCTTAAAAAAAAAAAAAAAAAAGGACGATACTTAATTCCTTGGAAAGGTATATTTAGAAATCTGACCTCATAGAGTGATTTTTTTTCATGTCTTTCATTAACTAGGAACACAATCATTATAGCCATGGGTAAGCTACATAGCTTCAATCTGTCTAGTCCATTCAGAAACATTTTCAGTGGAAATGCAACAAGATTTCTGTGGTTCTAATACATATTTATTGAATGTTCATATCGTGCTAGAATCCGGCACCTCAATGTTTCAGAAATAAAATGGAAAAAGCACAGGATCCCAGAGTTCCCAGGGGGTATGTGGGCCCCAGTGCACCCTGCCTCCTAGCACTCACCCATCTGTGGAGAGCAGCTCTGTTCCATGTTGATTCTGGGCTTGGCTGTGTGACTTGCTTTGGCCAATGGGATATTAGCAAGTGGGATGCAAAAGGAAAGCTTGATATGTGTTTGCACCCTGGAGTTTGTCCTCTTGGTGAGCTTGGTTTGGGGATGTTTCCTTTCAGAACTCAGCTTCTGAAGAGTCCAACCCAGCCACAAGGGAGGTCACATGCTGAAGAACCACCCCATCTAAGCACCCATTTTACAGCTGGAACCACTGAGGTTATGTGGATGAGCCATCTTGGGAGTGGTCTCCCCAGCCCCAGGTGAGCTACCCCAGCTGATGCCAGCAGATATGAGATGGCCCCTCCAAGCACTGTCCAAATTGCAGAATGATAAGCAAATAAATGACTGTCATGTGAAGTCACTATGCTTAGGGTGATTTGTTATTCGGAAACAGATAACTGAAACAGGATATCCACAATCCTGACACTGAATTTGAGTCTTGCTTTTTGTAAGAATCTACTGGGGGTGAACTACTACCACTGGAGTAAGCTTTGGAAAGGGAGACTCAAAAGAGAAAAGAATGAATTCCGGTTCAATATGGCAGCCCATGTAATACATTTGTCTCTGCTTCCTCCAGAAATTCCATTAAAGTGACAATAAGGGATACAAAAGCATACATCAAAGAAGTAAGGGAATGAGAGAGGAACTAACAGTAGACAAGAGCAAGCTGATACCTAAACCTTCAAGGGAATAACTCAACATAAAACACACAGAGCCAGGGAAACTCAGGAAATGAGGCTCCCAACCCTTCTTAAGGTAGAAATGCAGAGTGAGTTGAATGCATGATGCCTGACTGAACTTGATTTTAAAATGGTGTAGCACAAAGGTCCCCAGCCTTCAGGCCACAAACAAGTACCAGTCCTTGGCTTGTTAGGAACTGGGCCACATAGCAGGAAGTGAGCCATGGCTGAGCGAGGGAATCTTCATCTGTATTTACAGCTGCTCCCTATTGCTCGAATCACTGTCTGAGCTCCACCTCCTGTCAGATCAGCGGCAGCATAAGATTCTCATAGGAGTGTGAACCCTACTGTGAACTCTGCATGGTGAGGGATCTAAGTTGCATGCGCCTTAAGAGAATCCCATGCCTGATGATCTGTCACTGTCACTCATCACCTCCAGATGGGACTGACTAGTTACAGGAAAACAAGCTCACTGATTCTACATTATGGTGAGTTGTATAATTATTTCATTATATATTACAATGCAATAATAATAGAAATAAAGTGCATGCTAAATGTAATGCGTTTGAATCATCCCGAAACCATCTCCCCCTAACCCTGTCCATGGAAAAATTGTCTTCCACAAAACCGGTCCCTGGTGCCAAAAAGGCTAGGGACCACTGATGTAGCAAATGTCCATCTCTCTTCCCACCCCACTCAGCCAGGTAGCCACCCATCACATCCACAGAAGATGGAAGAGTCCACATCAAACACACTGGATTCTGGCTGACCAAGCATAGGGGAAGGGGCTGATATGCCCTCGACCGAATGCTGGCAAAGGAGCCAGCCCCTTAGTCAGGACACTGGAGGGTCCCCTCTAGGAATGCTGAATGACCCATGAGAAGAGACAAACTTTTGTGTGTATGTGAGAGACTGAGTCTTGCCTTGCTCTGTTGCCTAGGCTGGAGTGCAGTGACATGATCAGGGCTCACTGCAGCCCCAACCTCATGAATTCAAGCTATCCTCCCACCTCAGCCCTCTGAGTACCTGGGACCATAGGAGAGAACCACTACACCCAGCTAATTTTTTGTATATTTTTTTTAGTGATGGGATTTTGCCATGTTGCCTAGGCTGGTTTTAAACTCCTGAGCTCAAGTGATCTGACCACCTCGGACTCCCAAAGTTCTGGGATGACAGCCATGAGCTACCATGTCTGGCCTGACAAACAGATTTTTGAGGGTCATATTCAGATTCTGTCTGGTCACCCCATAGCGAAGCAGCCAGACCCACATATAAAACTTCCCAAAATTACAACCGTGCCTCCCTCTTACATTAACTGACTCCCAAGATGTCACAAACATTTTTATAGAAGCTTCTAACACAAATGAAAACACCCAAAGAAACAGGAAAAAGAAACTCGGAAGAGAACAAACAGTCCAGAAAAAGGGGGAGCATTTGGAGGATAAGATCAGTCTCTAGGAACCATGAGAGCAGAATTTTAAAATTCAGTGAAGAAGAAAAAGTTGACGCAATCTCAGAAAGTGGAAGCCACCTCCCCTCCGAAAAAAGAGACTGAGAGATGGGAAAAGAGAGAAGAGCAATATGAAACATAGAATCATGTCAGAGCACCCAGATCCCCAGTAATGGAGATTTGGGTAAAAGAGATCAGAAAAAACAGAGTTTTCCAAAACAATATTATAAGAATGTTCTTTTTTCCTTGTAAACTGAAGGACATGAGATCGCAGATTGTAAAAGTTTATGAAATACTCAACACACAGGTTTGTCACTGAGACATTCCAGAAGACGGGGAAAACAGAAAATCCTAAAAGCCCCCAGAACAGGTAAAAAGTCACATAGGAAGGATCAGGTATCAGAAAGGCAATAGCTTTCTCAACAGGAACTTCAGAAACCAAAAGATAATGGAGCAATGCCTTTGAAAACCTGGAGGGAAATATTTTCAATCTAGGTCTATACCTATCCAAACCATCAGGTCTCCATAAAGTTGGTTTCTCAGTGAAGCCCTCCCTAGCCTCCTCAGCTAGAATTTTAGTAGCCATTCTCCATACTATTTCTTACTCTTATACTTGCTTTATGTCTGTTTTCTTAGCATTTTCTACTCTATGTTATAATTCATATTTTAATTAGTGATATTGCTTATGATCAGTTTCTCTTGCTAACATGTAAGTTTCATGAGCTCAGAGATTTTTTTTTTTTTTTTTTTTTTTTTTTTTTTTTTTTTTTTTTATCTTTAAAGAGATGGGGTCTTGCTCTGTCACCCAGGCTGGAGTGCAGTGGTATGATCATAGCTCACTGCAGCCTCAAACTACTGGCTTCAAGCAATCTTCTCAAGTAACTGGGGCTAAGGGATTTTTTTTTTAAAGTTTGTTGTTGTTTTCTACTGTATCCTTAGTACCTATGAGACTACCTGTTACATAGTAGTTTCTCAATAAATATTTGTTGAATGAATAAACGAATGATTTATTAGTCATTGAAAAGGAATGTCTCATTTGTGGGTCTATCTGAGCTAGAAGAGCTTTTGCTAGATGATGTAACCAGCCTAGTAACCTCGCCCTTGGTTTGTATCCACAGTAGAGACACATTCTGAAGTGGCTGTTTCCTTGACTACAGCAGCCCCTTCATGTCAGGCATAAGGGCTCCATGTCCCCTCTCCACTCATCCCTGTGTTGACCCTCAGCTTTTTCAGGGAACTAGTTTTCCAGAATCTCCATGCTGTTACAAATTCCTCAGAATGCGGAGAATACCTTTTAAGCCTGTCTGATCACAGATCACGCAATGTCTTGGCCCCACGTGGGATGTGTGGTGATTGTCCCATGGGATTGCTATGGTACATCAAAAGGCCAAAACCACTCTTGAGGTCCATGCCCCAGCCATGCCTGGGCGAGGCCACTGCAGAAAGGCCACTAATGGCGTCCCTACAGTTAAGTATCACAGCCTCGCTCCCAGAAGATGGTCTGATTTTCATCCCCACATCTGCATTCTGTACATGCGTGTGCTTGAAATAGAATTTGTAGTCTCTGGAGTAGGAAAAAAATGGGCCTAAACTATAGTTACCTCAGGGTCTGGCTGGTGCAGCTGCCAGCTGGGTGCATGAGTCCAGTCACAGAACGTGACAAGCCAGGCAGGATGGGAAAAATGCCTTTGCAAACAGAATAGTCTTTTCACGCTTGGCTTTTACACAGTTTGCTTTCTCAATTCAGGAAAGGTATTTAGAAATGCTTAGACTCAGAAGGAATTCTCTTAATATCCGATGGCGTTTTATTGGCACGATGATGAACAAAAGCCCACATGGTTTCTAGAGATTCCGCATACTTTGGCACAGGCTTCCTCGCTCCAAGTTAGTGCTGGCTGCTCCAGATTCCCAGAGGTTGTCCAGGGGACTCTGCCTCCCAAACTCCCTTTTTATGAAGAAGGGATGAGGATGAGAGAAATGCATTTATAGGATGCCTGCCGTATGTCAGAAACCATGTGTATGTATTTCATCTCATCAGCACAGTATCTCTTGTCAGATGGATACTATGACCCCATTTCACAGATAAGGAAATAAAAGCTCAGAAAGTCCAAACAATTTGCCTAAAAGTTACAACTCATCATTTGGCAGAAGCTATATGTCCACTTCTGCCAAATTCATAGATGCCATGCTCTCTTTCTTGAAGCATATTTCTCCTGCAATCCTGCATTTAGCTCTGTCCATCTCCTGCAAGCATCCTCTCAGGGCGACCTGAGCTATCCTCACACTTTTAGGCTGACCATCTGCTTGAAGATGTTGAAGCGTGCTGGGTGCAGCTCAGAAAAAAGATTCCCATCTTTACCTCAACCGAAGGGAATGCCATCACAGGGTTAGAATGGATCCACATGCTGGATGGGGGTGTGGGGTGGGAGGGGGAGGTGCTGAGCTCTGAAACCTGTGCCAGAGTGAGTGTCAATATGAACCTTGCAATGTTCAGTGTCCCCCTGAGAAGCCTGAACACTGAAGGGTTCTTTCACCTCCATGGCTTTGCAAAGGAACGTGGATTTTAACCAAGATCTCTTACTCACATTTTACAAAAAGCAGGGTGCAGTTGGCAGGTCACACTTGTGCCCACACATCTTCATTATCTTTTGCGTCTCAGAATCAGTTCCAGAATGTGGGACATCTTCTAAAATATCTTTATCTTAACATGGTATCCAAGGATATTCACCATGTGACCTCAACTCCTCTTCCTGCCTTATTTTCCCGAAGCGTCCCACTTTGCTAGGGCACCGCAGTGGGACTGGACCTCTTACGGTGCACATTCATCCCACACGCTGCGCCACGCACTTCTCACCACCTCTTTGCTTCACATATACATCAAATCCTCTGAACAATCTTCCCCCATTACTACTCCATCATTTCCTCATCAGGAATGAAGGAATTAATTTACCTCACCGATGTGCTCATATTGTATTTTGTTGAGACTGCAAGCATGACTTTTTTTTTTTCCAGACAGAGTCTCGCTCTGTTGCCCAAGCTGGAGTGCAATGGTGCAATCTCGGCTCACTGCAACCTCACACCTCCTGGGTTCAAGTGATTCTCTTGCTTCAGCCTCCTGAGTAGCTGGGACTACAGGTATATGCCCCCATGTCCGGCTAATTTTTGTATTTTTTTAGTAGAGACGGGGTTTTGGTATGTTGGCCAGGCTGTTCTCGAACTCCTGACCTCAGGTGATTCGCCCACCTTGACCTCCCACAGTGCTAGGATTACAGGTGGAGACACCAAACCTGGCTGCAAGCATGGCTTTTAATCCTGCATTATGGTTTGTTGTATACAGTTTCCCACACCAGACGGTAAGATAGAGTACAGAGTTAGGTACCTAGTAGACGCTCAGATACCTTTAGTTGAAACACATTAAATTATTCCTGTAATGTGGCCAAGTGAATATGATGTATGCTTGCCTTTTGGAATAGCAATACCATTTTCCCTGAAGGGCGTCTTCTGCAGGCAGCTGATGGTGACAATTCCAAATAAACTGAATGCCTCAGTTTCTCCAAATCCATTTTAGGACTATGCAGATCACCATCTGCAATACCAGTGGCAAATGGCTAATGCCTTAAATATATAAAGGATTCTTATAGCATTTTCTGATGGGAAATAAGTTTTCAGCTTATGAAAAATATTAACATTAAAATAACAAGGTAAGTTTTTACACCTACAACATTGGCAAAGGTTGATACAATAAATAGTGCTGACAAGGGATGGGAAAATGGATACTCCCACATATCACTGTTGGGAAAGTAAGTTGATACCATTTCTCTGAAGGGTTATTTGTCAATGTATCAAAAGCCCCCAAAGTACACATGTGGTTTGAAGCACTAATTCAACTTTCACACATTTAGGCACAATGACATCCTTACCAAGACGCTCAATGAAGTATCAATTGTAGGAATAATATAAGGTGAGGGAGAATCTCCAACAATAGGGGATTGATTTAATAAGTAGTTCATTTAATAAATCTGTTCACTGGAACACTAAACAGTTACGAAAAGCAATTGTAAGAGAATATGGCAATGTGAAAAAACTGTATTTTATTAAATGACAAAACATATCATAAAACAGAAAGGAACTAGATTTATACAAATCAATTAATCACCTTGATGACAGTGATGGACCCCACATTTTGTGAGCCCTGAAGCTTACACAATTTTGAGTGGCCTCTTTAAGAACAAGAATACAACATTTGAAACAGAAACTTAGGTATGAAAGTGAACATTTATATTTAGAGGGGCCTGAAACTTGGTTTCGTTAGGTTCAAGTTAAGTCTCCTGAAATACCTGATGACTATACACCAAAATGTGAAGGGTGGTAAGTTCACTCAGATTTCCTTATGATTTTCTGTATCATCTTTCTAAAATAAGGATGTTTTGATTTGATAATCTTCAAAGACAACTTCTGCACTAAAATCTAAAACTTTCATCTAAAAAATCGCTAAATGGACTGGCCAGTTAGGAATCCTACTCAGTTAACTGGGTAATTTTTGAAGCCAGAGGAAATAAGCCAAGGGCTGCTCAAATAAAAGCTTTCAGTGGAGTTGGTAGAATGTACATTGGCATCTGAAATGGGAAAGACATTGACATTTAAGGTAAGCAAAAGATTCCTGTACAGTTAACACAGTAGCATATCTTTAAGAGACTGTATTCAAGAGTCTTATGATTTAAAACTAAAAAGAGGCCGGGCGTGGTGGCTCACACCTATAATCCCAGCACTGTGGGAGGCCGAGGCGGGCAGATCACAAGGTCAGGAGATCGAGATCATCCTGGGCAACATGGTGAAACTCCGTCTCTACTAAAAATACAAAAATTAGCTGGGCATGGTGGCATGTGCCTCTAATCCCAGCTACTCGGGAGGCTGAGGCATGAGAATTGTTTGAACCTGGGAGGCGGAGTTGCAGTGAGCCAAGATCATGCCACTGCACTCCAGCCTGGCGACAGAGTGAGACTCCGTCTCAAAAAAAGCAAAAACAAAAACAAAAAACAAAACAGAAAAACAACACCCAAAAAGAATATAACGTACTTAGAGGTACCCTAGAGGCACCGGTAGAAATGGCTTCATTAATTCACTAGACAAGTTCCCATCTTGTGCCATGCCTGTGCCAGGAACTCGGGAGTACAAAAGCAATCAAAAAAGTCTCAATCTCTTTCTTCTTGGAGGTGTTTTCTGGTCACCCTCTGTGTTCTAACCCCTGCAGTGGTTCTATAAATGACACTATTCTTTAGAAGTTAGCAATTCTTACCTAACACCAGCTGACATTTTGTTTCAAACACAGCAGCAATTTGAACAAGGGTGTGTGTGTTCCTCAAATGGCTCTAGGATACCTTCTGATGTCAGTAACTTCTCAAATCCCAGAGAGAACTCTCCCGCTGTTAAGTCCCTTCCTATAGGATAGCTTTTAAAGTAGGTGACAAAGCAGAATGATGACAATTGCCTTGCAAAGAAGAAAAAGATAATAGAAAATTCATTCTCTGCAGAAAGTCTGGATTTAAAAAAAAAAAATTTGGAATAACTTTACTCTTGGATTTCACTGTTTTTATCTTGAATTGGGTAAACACCAAATTTTTGCTGTATTCAAGAATGATCTATCTGTCAATTTTTTTTTATTTCACTTAGTGACCTGATACTTGAGGACAATGTAAGACTTTGAGAGTCTCTAGACGAATCTTTATGAAGGACTGAGAAATTCCAGGCAATAATAATTTTAAGCTAAATTCCAATTTTGAATGTGCCCTTGGCCGGGTGCTGTGGCTCATGCCTGTAATCCCAGAACTTTCGGAGGCCAAGGTGGGTGGATCACTTGAGGTTAGGAATTTGAGACCAACCTGGGCAACACGGTGAAACCCTATTTCTACTAAAACTGAGGTGGGCAGATCACTAGGTCAAGAGATTGAGACCATCCTGGCCAACATGGTGAAACCTCGACTCTACTAAAAATACAAAAATTAGCTGTGTGTGGTGGTGCATGCCTGTAGTCCCAGCTACTTGGGAGGCTAAGGCAGGAGAATCACGTGAACCTGGGAGGCAGAGGTTGCAGTGAGCCGAGATGGTGCCACTGCACTTCAGCCTGGGCGACAGAGCAAGACTCCCTCTCAAAAAAACAAAACAAAAAAACAAAAATTATCTGGGCGTGGTGGTGTGCGCCTGTAATTCCAGCTACCTGGGAATTTGAGGCAGGAGAATCACTTGAACTCAGAAGGCAGTGGCTGCAATGAGCCGAGATTGTGCCACTGCACTCCAGCCTGGGCGACAAACTGAGTCTCTGACTCAAAAAAAAAAAAAAGTGCTTTAAAGACTCGTAAGTGTGAGGAAACCTATGTTAGCACCCTGAAAGAACATGTTAAAAGTTAAATCTAGGCCGGGGGCAGTGGCTCACACCTGTAATCCCAGCACTTTGGGAGGCCACGGCAGGCGGATCACGAGGTCAGGAGATCGAGACCATCCTGACTAACACAGTGAAACCCCATCTCTCCCATCTCTACTAAAAATACAAAAACAAAATTAGCTGGGTGTGGTGGTGGGTGCCTGTAGTCCCAACTACTCTGGAGGCTTAGGCGGGAGAATGGTGTGAGCCCAGGAGGCAGAACTTGCAGTGAGCCAAGATGGTGCCACTGCACTCCAGCCTGGGCAATAGAGCGAGACTCTGTCTCAAAAAAAAAAAAAAAAAAAAAAGTTAAATCTATAGGAAGTAATATGTGAGAGAGTCTTGCCCCCCATAACCGCCTGACAGAGGGCAGTCACTGGGCAGAGTTCTGCTTAGAGGCACTCATTCTCCACAGAAAGCCCTGGGGCTTACCCCTTTAACTTTGTTTTGTTTCAGACAAATTGGTGCAATTGGGATTCAAGTAAAATGTTAATATCATTGAAATGAGCATCCCAAGGCATTTCTCTAAACAATGGCTGAAAGAATCAATTGATGATTTCTGGAATTCAGACTGAGTGAAAGATGCTGATTTCCAGTGCTGTGATCCTCCTGGTCCTTCCAAATAGGTCTTCTTGTCCCTTTGCATGGATATTTAGAAACTTGTCCATGAAGAAGCTATAATGTAAAGTCACAACAGAACTTGTAGCAACATCAGTTGAGTCCTCGTTTTCATCTCAAAGGTTACTCAACAATTAAGGGAGAAAATATTATAAGAAAATGCTGTGAGGAACACTATTCTAATTACGAATATGCTATAACTGTATCTGAATTCTAACACTTAAGATGAGCTGTGGTTTAAATCAAATATTATAATATCAATTAATGTTATAAGGCTAGTATAAACCTTGATATTAGAAAGAGAGAATGATATGGTTTGGCTATGTTCCCACCCAAATCTTATCTTGAATTGTAGCTCCCATAATTCCCACATATCAAAGGAGGGACCTGGTGGGAGGTAACTGAATCATGGGGGTGGGTCTTTCCCATGCTGTTCTTGTGATAGTGAGTAAATCTCATGAGGTGATGGTTTTATAAAAGGGAGTTCCCCTACACAAGCTCTCTCTTTGCCTGCCACCATGTAAGATGTGACTTTACTCCTCATTTGCCTTCTGCCATGATTATGAGGCCTCCCCAGCCATGTGGAACTGTGAGTCCATTAAACTTCTTTTCTTGATCAATTACCCAGTCTCAGGTATGTCTTTATTAGCAGCATGAGAACAGACGAAGACATAGAATAAGAAGGGATTTTACATTCAAATCCAAAGCCCTAAATAAAATATTAGTAAAGCAAATATAGCAATATATGAACAAACACATCATGATCCAAAATAATTTATCTCAGGAATGTAAGGCTGGTTTAACATTAGACAGTCCAGCCCTGAAATTTTCTGCAATATAAATAAAAAAACTATACACTTATCTTAACAGAGTCAGCTAAATGTTAAGAAAAATCCAACACACATTCATAACTTTTTTAAAAACCAGTAATTTAAAAATTAAAAAGAATGTTCTTATGTTTAGCAAAAACCTCAAACAAGTATCAGGCTCAGTGATGAAATGTTAGAAGGATTGTTTTAAAATTTGGAATTTTTGCTGTCACTGCATCCTAAGAACTCACTAGCACGGTTAATATAAGAAAACGAAATAAAGGCAATATGGATTAAAAAGAGATAGCCAAAATGGTACTTGTTCATAGACAATATAATAATGTAAGGAAACCTGCAGATACACTATTATAACTATTCAGTATAACTGAATGATACAGGATCAATATATAGGATCGACAGCAACCTGAAATACTAGAAAAAATAGAGAATACAGTTTAATAAAAATATACCACTTACAGCCAGGCATGATGGTTCACGTCTGTAATCCCAGCACTCTGGAAGGCTGAGGTGGGTGGATCACCTGAGGTCAGTAGCTTGAGACCAGCCTGACCAACATGGTAAAACCCCGTCTCTACTAAAAACACAAAAATTAGCTGGGTGTGGTGGCATAGGCCTGTAGTCTCAGCTACTTGGGAGGCTGAGGCAGGAGAATTGCTTAAACCCAGGAGGCATGAGGTGGCAATGAGCCAAGATCACGCCATTGCACTCCAGCCTGGGTGACAGAGCAAGACTCCACCTCAAAACAAAACAAAGCAAACAAACAAACAAACAAAACCACTTATAACATCAATCTGGCAATTTTGAGGAATAATAATAAGAGGGGGTACTTGCTCCACCAGGTATCAGCACTATTAAGCCAGTGTGGCTTGGCACACGGATAGGACGAACAAGACTACGCAATGAAACAGAGAGCCTAGACAAAGACACAGACTTTGTGAGAGCTTGATATATGACAGCAGAGGTCATACAAACCCATAGAGAAATGACTATTCAATAAACAGTGTCAGGAAAATTGGTTTTCCATATGGAAAAAGTAAAAAATACATCCCTTTCTTACACCATAAGTAAAATCAATTCCTGATGGACCAAAGACATACATGTGAGAAGCTCAACTCTAAAACTTCGCATAAACAAAAAACTAAAAACACCACATGGTGTTGTCTCCCAGCGTATTGGTACAGGGAAGGACTTTAAAAAGAAACAAAGATCATAAACTATACTGGAAAATATTACCTAATTAAACTGCATTGAAATGAGGATTTTGAACTACAAAAGACATTGCAAACAAAGTAATGAAGACAAACCACAGAGAGAAGATATTTACAACTCACATGCTCTACCAAGGATTTGCATTCAGAATAATTAAAGAACATTTATAAAGCAATAAGAAAATAGACAATAATGGATATCCAAAAATGGATATAAATAGGCAATTCAATGAGAGGGAAACTCCAGTGGCCAATAAATTAGTAATTATGGACATAAAAATGAAAAATGTCACATCCTATTTTATTCTCGTCACATAGAGAAAAGTCAGAAAATATAACAGCCTCAAGTACTGGTGAGGACGTGGGAAAATAGAGCCTGTTATTTACTGCTGGTGAGAGTGTAAATTTGCATAATCACTATTGAACCCTATCCATGAAGTTGAAGAGGTGCCTCCCATACCTAGCTACGTCTTTTAAGCTGACCATCACAGAGAAAATCTCACATGTGGACACTTGTTCCATGGAGCTCATTGTAGCACCGTTTGTCATCTGCTTGTTCTCAGTGGGTTATTGATACATTGGAACAGTTAACAGCGGTAACAAATTATGAACTAGAACCATCTGTCAATATGGATGAATCTCAAAAACATAATGCTGAGTGAACACCGAAACTTATAAAAGGATACGTGCAGTATGATCCTATTTAAGTAAAGCTTTATAACACACAAAACAATAATATACATTGTGAGCATAGTGGAAGCCCAAAATTTGCATGGTAGTTACACTCTCCAACTCCAGCATGTGGTTAGCTCTGGCAAAGGATGGGGAAAGAAAGTACAGGGGTTTTACAATATTTTACTTTAAAAGTGTAAGAGGGCTCAAGCAATTATGGAAACATGTTTTTCTCTTTAAAATCTGACAAAAACCTATATAGCATTTGCTATGTGCCAGGCACTGATCCAAACTCTTCCACATATTAATTCATTTAATCTTCTGTATGAGGTCACTACTATTATCCCCATCTCACAGATGAGGACCACTGAGGCAGAGAGAAGTAAGTTGTGTGACTTACCTAGCTAATTGTCTTCACCACTGTACCATTCTGCCTCTCAGACATTAAACAGACACTAACATCTGTTTATGGTATTATTATATTATGTTTTCTGTATTTTTTCCATTCAAAAAATTAAAGAAAAATCATTTTAAAAGTGACAAAAGAGAGCTGTCTTAATAGTTCCCCTCCCACAGAGCACTCAGATCTGACTCAGGAGGCCAAATCTGGATGTAGTTATGGCCCTTAGCTTGTGATGAGTGGTTATAGAAAGCAAAGAGCAAAGGTCATAAAGAATGAGATTTTCTTTCTTTCTTTTTTTTTTTTTTTTTGGAGATGAGTCTTGCTCTGTTGCCACCCAGCCTGGAGAGCAGTGGTGTGATCACTGCAACCTCTGCCTCCTGGGTTCAAGCAATTCTCTTACCTCAGCTACCCGAGTAACTGCGATTACAGGCACTTGCCACCATACTCAGCTAATTTTTGTATTTTTAGTAGAGACAGGGTTTCACCATGTTGGCCAGGATGGTCTCAAACTCCTGACTTTAGGTAATCCGCCTGCCTCGGCCTCCCAAATTGCTGGGATTACAGGCGTGAGCCACCGCACCCAGCAGAGATTTTCTTAAAGATAAGAACAAAAATGTAAAAGTTAAATAATCATGCCCCCAGGAAAAAAAAAAAAAGTTGGCCTTTTAGGGATATGCAACAGTTTCCAGTGCATGTTTTCAAACTATCAAAAAGACTCTGGGTGTAATTTCTTTTTAAAAAAGGTTACAAACACTGCCCCCTAGGAGATTTATACTTCCTGCATTTTCTTCAATTACAGTGATTAGCAGATTTAGGCGCAGATATTATGGACTTTAGTGAGAAACTGCCTGAGTTAATCTAAAATTTTTCTTGTATGCTAAAGTATTGGTATTTTACGTAGTGATAACCAGTAGTTATTACAGAGGAGTGAATATATCTTTAGAAAGTTTTCAGCATGAAATGCTATTTTTTATGTAATTTGCGTGTAGATTTAAAAAGCATCAATGTGAAGTGTATAAATTTTATTGCTCAAGATTTATTTTCTACTATTGGGAAAAAATTATTCTTTTTGAAAAGGTACAACCTGTTTGGTCCTCAAGTTGGGGGAGAAAGATACTGGGGAACTATCAACTTGATTAGCTTTTCCACTCTGGTAAACAAAAGTCGGGATCCCAGGAATTTCCAGGATAAACTACTTTCCAAGTGGAAAGGAAACAGTGTTGGCTGGGCGCAATGGCTCACACCAGTATTCCCAGCACTTTGGGAGGCCAAGAACGGAGGAGGATCGTTTGAAGCTAGGAGTTTAAGACCGGCCTGAATAATATGATGAGATCATCTCTACAAAAAAATAAAAAAAAAGCAGCATTTTTTTTAATTGGTGGCGGCAGATGCCTGTAGTCCCAGCTACTACGGAGGCTGAGGCAGGAGGACCCTGGAGCCCAGGAGATCAAGGCTGCAGTGAGCTATGATTGTACCACTGCACTCCAGCCTGGGTGACAGAGCAACACTCTGTCTCAGAAAAGAAAAAAGAAAAGAGGAGAGGAGATGACAGAAAACCATGGTGCTCCTTTATACTTTTATTCCATTTAAGTTATGTTAACAACCAAAAAAAAAAAAAAATCAAGCTATTCTTTGACAACAAATATAAACAAATGTTAGCAGACCTGTGGCTGTGGGATTCCATTTCACAGGACGGACACCCTACTTTTTCAAGCTCATTTTTAAAAACAGTAAATGTGGGATGCTTAGATTCCATAAAGCCTTATCCTTGGGTACCACTTCTTCCCACCTCTTCCTTTTCCTCACTCTCATTCGTAGACTTCACACCATGGTCTCCTTCCTCTCCAGTGTGTCTCAATGGCCAGCCCTCCACGGGTGTTCCCTGTCCTAGCAATTCTAGTCCGCATCAGTCTATGCTCTCGTGGAAATCACCCCCTCTCTAGCAGCTCAGGGGAATATTTTAGGGAAACAATTCCCATCAGTCTGTGCATGATTGGTCTTTGCCATCCTCACACTTAGGCGTGCATTTATTCATGTGGCCCTCAAGCGTGAGTGCCTCAATCAAAAGGTAACACTGCTCACGGGCAGCTATGGAGAGAGACTTGGGAACACTCAAATTTCACGCCTTGCTTTTTTGTTCCCCAGATCTACTGAAGAAGGCAACAAAGTTGGAAATACGGCCAGCCAGGGAGGGTGAGGCAGGCTCTCAGCAGCTGTTCCTCTTCTGGGCAGATTTTTCTCAGCTTCTTCTTAGGTATCTGAGGGGGAGGCTCAGATTTTTTTCCCCAGAGGGTGGGGAGAAAGACTGTGTGGGCAGTTTGAGGAAATTCATATCACGCTGGCCTTCATCTTGGAGCTCTTAAAAAAAACAAAAGACTCGCTGTATCTCTTACGTGACCTGAAAACATAAAGGAACCTAATCCACCCATTGCCAGCTCTCATAGAAATGATCAGCTTCCCTAAATCCTTGTGACTGACTTGATGGAAGTACAGGGATTAGGGGTATAAGTCCTGAAGGAATACGGGTCAAACTGTGGAATGGAGGAGGAGTCTGGGAAGGGAGTCCTTGTCCCCCAGTCCTTGCCTGACATTGGTGTATGCACCCCTCATACTGAGGGGTGACCAAAGAATGCTGTTTGCAGGGCACATGGAGGGAACCTGCCCATGTAGTTGAGGAAAATCACTCACGTGTGCCTGAGCCTCCTTGCAAAGCGGAAGGGAGCTGGAGGGAGGATGAAGAGGAGGGAAGGTGGCTTGCTGCAGGCTGGGATGTGGGGGGGACCCTTCCTGATCACATGATCCAGCCCACAACTGTGAGGGCTCAGAGAAGTCTAAAATCAAATCTGGCATCCTCGGTCATCGTGAAGGTAAATTTGTCAAAGTATGAGGAGAGAACACATTTTATCTAATAGTTTGTGAGCTTGATTTATACCTTTAAAAATATTTAGACATGGGCATATACAAGCCTCTGGATTCTTGCCCCAGGCAGGCTTGTGTGTGATGCAGAAAGACAAGGGGTGTTTCCCAAGCGTCAGCATCAAAGCCAGGAACAGAACCTTCTCTGCCTTTTGGCATTCAAGTTGTGCTGTCCACTCTATGAACAGGTTATTTTATTTTTATTTCTTAAGTAGTGCTATGGAGGTGGATACCTGAGTACCCTCTACCTCTGCAGCGATCTGATTATTTTTGGTTTTATGCTAGTAGCAAAAGCTGAGTCACGCTGAGCTGCTTTTAGGGTATCCAAGGTTTATATATTGGGGAACAACTGTTGTTACCATTTACGCTCTCAAGTTTTCCTGTTACTGTTATGTAATAATTACGTCGTTATTTGTTCAGTCTCTGGTTCACTACTGAAAGCTTTCAATAGGCTTTCCTAGGGCTGTTAGAAAAGTTTCCTCCCCTGTAACAGGGTACAGCTGCCCTGGGGACACTCTCAGGCAAATCCAGCCTGACTGCAGCCTGAAGCCAGCAGCCAGCCGGATCATCCCTTCCTAGGCTAGTCCCTGGCTCTCTGCCCACTCCCCTCCCTGGGTCTCCCTGCTGTTCCCAGCACAGCTCCTCCCACGTCCTCAGGCCCACGCCACAGGGTGTGGATCTGCTGGCAGCCTTGTCTGTGTCTTCTGCCTTTACACACCCTGCCGCTGTGGGAGAACTGGAATGTCCTTCTCTCAGCCCTGGCCAGAGCAATAAAGGGGTTCCTGAGGGAGCTACTGCTTTTGAGGGTCCAGAGAGATGGCACTGAAAAGGGCCCAATTCTCTAAGGCTGGGGATGAGTGCTCAGATCACAGTCTTGTGTGCGAGTGTGCAAGAGTGTGTGAGTCTCAAGCAAAGGCGGAAGGGGGTTGAGACCGATCTGTTGGCCTCATGTTCAGATCTAGGTCATTTGGTGGCTTGTGTTCTGGTAGGGAAGGGGGTTTTTACAACGTGTTTGTAAGGCTTATCTAATGTTTGTAAAGTCTGTAAAGTGTATCTTTATATGCTTTTTTTGTTTTCCCCAAGAGCAAGTGGGAAAGAAGAGTCACTGCTAGTGGAAGTGCAGGTGCAAGGAGGGTAACAAGAGATCAAGTGGCTGGGTGTGGTGGCTCATGCCTGTAATCCCAGCACTTTGGGAGACCAAGGTGGGTGGATTACCTGAGGTCAGGAGTTCGAGACCAGCCTGGCCAACAAGGTGAAATCCTGTCTCTACTAAAACTACAAAAATTAACCGGGCATGGTGGCAGGTGCCTATAATCCCAGCTATTCAGGAGGCTGAGGCAGGAGAATCGCTTGAACCTGGGAGGTGGAGGTTGTAGTGAGCCGAGATCACTCCACTGTGCTCCAACCTGGGTGACAACAGAGAGACTCTATCTCAAAAAAAAAAAAAAACAAAAAGAGAGAGAGATCAGGCTACCATGCTGCCCCAAACTGCCGGGCCTCCAACCATGCAGGGACTTTAAGAGCAGCCATCTTGGGGGCAGTCATTCCCATGACTTAAATCTCCAAGGCTGGGCTTCACAAACCTAGCTTTCCAATCCATCCTTAAAAAACTCCAGAAGACTTTTTGGTTGTACCTTTATCTTTTGTTCTCCTCTGATACCTTCTAAAGAGGCATTTAAGAGGCATCACACATGGCTACTTCCTCCTAGCCATTTCCTTTTGAAGTTCTGGCGCTGCCTTTTAAGAGTTACTTCTGTTCTCAACCACAAGATCACACAATAAAGAACAAATGTCTGAGGGTGGCGAAACCATGCAGGGCCCCATTTGAACAGCTCTGAGAGTGGTGGGTGGGGCGAGTCCGCAAGGACAAGGTGCCCATCCTCCGATGGGTCCATGTCCCCAGATCTTCCCATCACCACCTGTAAAATACAACTCCTGCTTCCAGATTCACCATAAATCACCTTTCTCTCCCCATTACGTACAGAGGTAGAAGTCCCCCTAAATGCCTCATGATCAAAACGACAATTGTTGGCTTTCCAACTCAAGGCACTGGGAAAAAAGCAATCAACCCTATAAGTACCCCCTCCCATCTGCTTTGTTACCTGAGGAACTTATCAAGCAAAGTCATCATACTGAGCTACCCCCAATCATAACATGCATTAAACAAGTTGAGCACCTACCCCAGGTGGAAGGAATCTGCTTCCCTTACCAGCATCTGTGCATTCTGTCAGCTTTACCTTCTATAATAGCAATTCAGCTCATATGTAAACATTATGCTTATATAACAAGCATAACAAAAGGGAGGATAATAGTCTGTGTCCCCTTTCCACAGGACAAGATAATTCAACCTATGTGGCATACTTATGCAAGGAGGAACAACTAAAGCAAAGCAGACTGGACTATTATCTTGATCCTTAAATAAATTCTTTAGGAATAGAGAACTGTTGATGAAACTTAGGACTGTTTTAGATTTACAGAGAAACAGTATTGCATTAAACTTCACACTTAAACAAAATGTGTATGGTAAAAGATGGATTTCATTTACTCTAGAAATATTTTTTGAATACCACCATGTACCTCAGTCTTCTAAAAGGAGGGGATATGATGGTAAGCTCAGAGATCATAGCTTCTATTGATGTAGATAGACACTAAACTCATAAACAAGTAAGTGTAGAGTGTGCCAAGACACAGGGAAAAAGACAAAACAGGGTGTGGGGACTAGAGAGCAGTGGGGTGGAAGTGGGCGGATTGCTATTTTATTCATAGTAGTTGCACATCCTGCTGATGTGAAGATATTTGGAAGAAGTGTGGAAGCGAGACTTGTAGATATCTGGGGGAAGGAGGCAAAGGGAAAAGCAAGTTTTCTTGAGACAAAAGTATGCTGGATGTGCTCCAGAAACAGCAGAGAGCTACTGTGTTTGGAGGGAAATGAGTGAGATGAGAAATGGAATGAGAAGAGGTTAGAAAGGTGGTAGGTGATCACATGGTGGAGGCCCTTGTGCTCTTGATTGAGCTGCAAGGCAACAGAGGATTATGAGCAGAGGTGTGACAAGATGAGGTCAATGGCTAGGGCCGCTCTGTTAAAAATTAACTACGGGGCTGGGCGTGGTGGCTCATGCCTGTAATCCCAGCACTTTGGGAAGCCAAGGCAGGTGGATCACCTGAAGTCAGGAGTAGGAGACCAGCTTGACCAATATGGTGAAACCCTGTCTCTACTAAAAATACAAAAATTAGCTGGGCCTGTAGTCCCAGCTACTCGGGAGGCTGAGACAGGAGAATCACTTAAACCCAGGAGGTGGAGGTTGCAGTGAGCTGAGATCATGCCACTGCACTCCAGCCTGGGTGACAGAGCGAGAGTCCATCTCAAAAAGAATTAACTACAAGGGACAAGGACTAAACTCAAGAGACCACCAGGAGTTAAGGCAATAACCCAGGAAAGTGATTATGGTGGGTTGGACCTGAGTGCAGGGTTAGATAGAGATGGTGAGAAGTGGCTGGATTTGTGCATATATTTTGGAAGAAGAGTGAATGAGATTTCTCATCAGATTAGATATGAAATGAGATCGAAAGATGAGTAAAGATGCAAAGGGTTTTGTTGTGAGCAACTAGCATAACAGGGTTACAATTTATTGAGATGGGGAAAACTGTGGGAGGAGATAGTTTTATTGGAGGAAATAAGAAGTTCATTTTTTGGACTTGTTGAGGTTGAGATGTCAAGTAGATGATCTGAACTATTAATCTGTATTTCAGAGGACACATCCAGGCTACAGCGGTCATCATCCTATAGCTGATATTTGGCACCATGCGGCAGGATCCATTCACACCGATGGCATGAATATAGAGAAGCAATGAGGTCTAGGGCAGAAGCCAGTGTCTATGGATGAGAAAATGAGATGCAACCAACAAAGGAGACCCAGGAGGACCAGCCAGTGAGGTCATAAGGAAGCTTGTGAGATGGAAGAGATGTCCAGGAAGCCAAGAGACGGGTGTGTCTTAAGGATGGGACATGGTCTACCATGTGATGTGTTGGCAGTCAAGAGAAGCAAGCACTGGTTAACCCATGGAGTCATCTGTGACCTGGACCCGAGTTCTGTGGAGTGGAGGGATTGAAGGCATCAATGGATGGGTCCAAGAGAAATGACAGGAGAAGAACTGGAAACAGTGCTTTTAGATAATCCCTTTCTAGTCATCTAGTCATTTTGTCAACATAGGCCAGTAGCTTGAGGGGGAATGTGGCATTAAAGCTGAAACATGAGGTCATCCAATCTCGAAATAGTCCCAAATGATTGCTGAAGACTGACAAGCAAGTCAGATGAGACATGGCTCGAATGCCACCAGTAATAATAGAAATATTTTTAGAAGACTCAGATTTCTTCTCTTTTTTTTTTTGGACCAAATATTTTTGTGGTATTCTCACAATCTTAATGGAAAATTATAACAAACATAAAAATCACACAGGATCTTTCTTTTAGAATTCTGCAAACACAACAACTTTTGGTTACACTGATGATTCTGGCAGCACAGGTAGGGCTGTTCCTCTGCAGACGTTACTAACCCACCCTCGGCGATGCTCTAGTTTTATAAGGCATGTTTTGTGTACGAGTTGGATGTTACCTCTGTGACCTCGGTGGTATGCTTGGCTGGAATCAAAAGCATCAATTCCCATTAGCGATTTCCTACTGATCGTATCTAGTCTCCAAAATCCAAAGAAAACTAAAAGTTTTCAATGTTTACAGCAAGACCCAAGGAAACATACTGGTGCTCACTTAGATGAGAGGCATGACACGAATGAAAAAAAAAAAAGTCATGTTGGAGCTTTAATTTCCCATTGTTTTCTTTCTCTCTGCCAGAATAGGTGTGACTCAGATTCTTTAGTGATACTTGCAAATATAATAGAAAAGGATGTTTCAATTTAAGAAAATTTATATATCTGTGTGTATAGGTACACACACACATGCATACACAAACACACACTTTCTCATAATAGATAAACCAGAGAGTAATGTTAATATGTGAAAGAATTCGCCAAGTATATCCTGTAAGTAGCAGTTAGTATCAAAATGCATTTAAAATCACAATTGTAAAATAATCAACCAAGGGTCTTGGGAATGTAAGTACAATAAAAGGGATAAACCAATAAAGGTAAAGCTGAACTATAAAGATCCATTAATTATTTTTAAAGCCCCAAATCTCAAGTATCTCAAAATTAGTACACCTTCCTTGTAATTGCAAAACACATGTATATCTGTTCTATTCTGTCTACTTGAGAGTTAGGCTGACTTCTCTTTGAATCCTTTTGTGTCAATGAATATTAAGTAGGGACTCAGTCACACACAGCAGTAAATTAAAAAAAAAACTGTCCATCTGAATAGCAAAATATTGATCAAGTGAAGAGCAATTGCATGTCAGGACCAAATTTATTAATTAAAATGAGTCCCCATTTAAACACTATAGTTGGAATTTCAGCCCTAATCTGACATGCACAGTACATTCTGATATCTTTGCTGACTTCAGGTCTGTGGATATTGTTTTTAATAGGTGGTGCCTCTCTTACACGGTGACTTGAGAGGAAAAAAAGAACAGAACACTGAGTCCTGTGTGTGCTGGGAGGCATTTAGTACACCTTATTCACAAGCGAGAAAAAGAAGACACGCACGAGGGACTGTGAGAAACAGATTATTTTAGGTACTTTGGGGGAAAAAAGAGTTACAATTTGCCCATAAAGAATGGAGAGAACAGAAATGTAGCTTTTATGCTGAAAAACAAAATGCAAGGGCGATCCAGTTTCTAATTCCTATGCCAAAGCTGCTGTTCTTGATGACCTCGGTCAAATCATTTAATTCTCTCAATTTGTTCATATAAAAGTGCTATTAACCTGCAGTTCCTCAAATACTATCCAATCAATGTTGGCTACTTGATTTTCACTAAATTTAAGGGATAGAGCCTTATAAAAGTGATAGAGAACACCTTCAAACTGTAAAATCAAAGTTCTCCTTTCAGCACAGAGCAATACATAAATAAATGTTATTGTAAATGGGTATCATTACTGTTAAAACCCTGAGCCTCATTACCCACCTGGTAAGCAACACAGGAAGCAGAAGGACACACCAGGAATCCATAGACATGGACTGCAGTCAAGATTTGCAGAAAAATGTGTGTGACCTTGGGCAAGGTATCTCTCTGTTTTCAAAACACTTTTATTAAGCAAAATAATGTACAATAAATTACATAAATGCCCATCAATCAATGAATGGATAAAGAAACTGTGGTATAGGCCAGGCATGGTGACTCACACCTGTAATCCCAGCACTTTGGGAGGCCAAGGCGGGCGGATTGCCTGAGGTTGGGAGTTCGAGACCAGCCTGGCCAACATGGTGAAACCCTGTCTCTACTAAAAATACAAAATTAGCTGGGCTTGGTGGCGGGTGCCTGTAATCGCAGCTACTCAGGAGGCTGAGGCAGGAGAATCGCTTGAACCTGGGAGGCGGAGGTTACAGTGAGTCAAGATCACACCACTGTACTCCAGCCTGGGCGACAGAATGAGACCCTGTCTCAAAAAAAAAAAAAAAAAAAGAAAAAAAAAGAAAAAGAAAAGAAAAGAAATTGTGATATATATATAATATATATATATATATGATGGAATGTCATATAAAAAGGAAGAAATTAATGACATTTGCAGCAACCTGGATGGCACTGGATACTATTATTCTAAGTGAAGTAACTCAGGAATGGAAAACCAAACATCGTATGCTCTCACTCATAAATGGGAGCTGAGCTATGAGGACTTAAAGGCATAAGAATGATACAGTGGACTCTGGGGACTCAGGGGAAAGGGTGGGAGAGAGGTGAGGGAATAAAAGACTACAAATTGGGTTCAGTGAAATGGCTCAGGTGATGGGTACACGAAAATCTCACAAGTCACCATTAAAGAACTTACTCATGTAACCAAATACTACCTGTTCCCCAGAAACCTATGGAAATAAAAAATTTTTTAAAACTGCACACATCTAAGGTGTACAATTTGGTAAGTTTTGATATATGGATATACTTATGAAACGATCACCAAAATGAAGATAATGACTATCTGCATCACCCTAAAATGTTCCTTTGGGCCATTTGTAATCCCTTCCTCCAGCCCCTGAGCAATTACTGATCTGCTTTCTGTCACTATAAATTAATTTGCATTCCCTAGAATTTTGAAGAAATGAAATCAGACAGTATATACTCTTTCAGTCTGTCTTCTTTCATTCTGCATCATTATCTTGAGATACATCCATGCTGTTGCTTATCTCAAGAGTACATTAAATGATGCAGCTTAAACTCAGTCAAATAAAATAGTAATATTTGACATAAGTACAAAAGTAAAGTGGTGTCAGGGTACTTGGTTTTGGAAAAAGTGGAAGCCCCTTTGGGATCTGAGCCAATCTTTGTAGTTGTAGGGGCAAGAAAAAAAATCTGTCCCCCTGTGATTCTTATTTCCAAGGATCAAATAAGACTGTATATGTAAAAGTGCTTCGAAAGTCCAATATAAACTACTGTATCATCCACGCCAGTTCATTAACTAATGCAACACATATTTATTGAGCATCTACTATGTGCAGGCACCATACTAGGAGCTTGTAAAACAGCAGTGAACAAAACAAGATAGTTGCTGTCATGGACCACCAATGCTGGTTAGCAAGAGACAGGTCATATGTCAGTTTAAGAATGAGCGTATACTATATCAGGTGGCTATTAGTCCTCTATAGGGAAATAAGGCAGGTTAGAGATAAATTTAACAGGGAAGGAAAGGATATTTCAGAGATTGTGGCCAGAGAGCCCTTCTTCAGATAAGATGGTGTTTGAATAAAGATTGAATGAGGGAGAAGCCACTCTCCCACAGACATCTAGGAGAAGAACATATCAGGCAAAAAAGAACAGAAAGTACAAAGGCCTTGAGGTTGTTGCCAATAAACTAGGCTATTAAAGAAGCTGCCAAGATGCCAGGAATTGGAGCAGAGAGGTGAGAGGAGGGTGGCAGGGGATGAGCCAAGGCTTGTACTCTCTTATTCTGAATGAAATGATGGGCCACGCAGTATATTGAATAGAGGAAACGTGTGATGTGACTCAGGAGTTGGAACAGCTACTTGGGTTGACATGTGGAGACTGCTCGTGATAAGAGGGGAACCAGTTAGGTGGCTACTGCACAAGTCCCAGCAAGAGGTGGTGGTGGATTAGGAGTAGGGGATTTAAGAAGTGGTCAGGATCTATATACATTCGGAGGGTGGGTTGATAGCTCATGATTTATTTTCCCACATTGGTTTTATGAAATGCTTAAAAACAAAAATACCCCCAACTTATGAAGTGTTTGTTATGGTTCAGGCACTATACTGCACAATTAACTAATGTAATCCTCACAGCAATACTATGAAGTAGGTCCTATTTTTATATCCATTTACTGATGAGGAAACTGGAGCAAAGAGTAGTTGGATGATTTGACCAGCATCACACAATGGCAGATGATGGAGCTGGGACATGATCCCAGGCTGTCTGGCTTTAGAGTCTATGCTGTTAACCACATGCTATATGACCTCTCAAAATTAATATATAAATAATATTTTGCTCAAGATGAACCTAGACCAATAACAAAATTGAGAAATATGTTATATTGGCCATTCATGTAAAACTTAGGGTCTTAAACCAAAAAATTCAGAAACCTCTTTATTTTTTTGTTAAGAACACGACAAACCAATATACAAGTGGACGCTTTTCACGGGTCCGCCTGGATAAGGTGGGGCTACCAGGCCACTCTTCATGACTATGGCCATAGGAATGGCAGTTAAGGACTGCCATCAAGGTCACGCTTTCGAAAACACTGACTCTAAAATGGAATTGGACATGAACACTTTAGAATATTATGGCCATGTCTGCCTTTGTTTTGATGAGTTTCTTCTTTCTGATACTTTGCCTTTGGTTTTATCTTGGTGAAAGAATAGCTATTGGCTGGGCGTGGGGGCTCACACCCTATCATTCTAAGATTTTAGGAGGCTGAGGTGGGGGGATCACTTGAAGCCAGGAGTTTGAAACCAGCCTGGGCAACAAAATCAGAACCCATCTCTACAAAAAATAAAAATAGAAATGAAAAAATCAGTTGAGCTTGATGGTGTGAATCTCTGGTCCCAGCTACTTGGGAGGCTGAGGCAGGAGGATTGCTTGAGCCCAGGAGTTTGAAGCTTCAGTGAGCTATGATGGTACTATTGTACTCCAGCCGGGGCAACAGAGTGAGACTTCATCACATGCGCACACACACACACACACACACACACACACACACACACACACACAGGTATCTTCATCAAGGACACAAAGTAAATAGTCTCCCATGTTATCATCACCAATGATTAAACATCGCTACGAGACATCCTGCTGTTCAGAACCATTTCTATAAAGCCAATCTTCCTCTCAGACTTCTTGGGAAATGTGTCAGGATTTTATAGATGGAGAAAATTAAGGTCTAGAAAGGAGAAGAGATTTGCCCAGGGTCTCTCTGGCTTATTCCATGACAGAGCTGCGATGGTAGTTCTGGGATCAGAATGTTCCTGATGTTTTTATAGAAGGCTCTGAGCTCACCCAGTGACAGGTGCTTTTGTTGTTTCATCAGATGAAACTATTATGAAAGAGTTGGGCAAAATCATTCTGAAGTCTTCACACAGAGGAGTGGCAATTGTACATGTTTTTAGAGTTTGAGGCTACATTTTGCTTAATGCTGTGTTTGGGTTTACTTCAATACTTCCTGCCAATGCTGAAATCTGTACACATTAAGGAAAGTAGGATTGTTCAATAATACACCTGATTATAATTCTAACTTCAGAAGGCAACACATTTCAAATCTTTTCTCTGGTATATTCTCTATAGTCATCTTAAGTACAACAGATGAGGCATAAAATCCTTTATGAGTCAGTAAATAGAAGCTTTGGCTGCATAATGTTTCAGGTAAGATAAAAGTACTCCCTCTTTTCAATTGTATAAACTGGAGAGCTTTAGCTAAAAGGAGAAAAAGACTGATAGACCCAGAGGGGCGTGTTCAGGTTTCTTTTATTTTAACCTGTCAACAAACATGTGCAACTAAGCCCTAGCACCTTTTTCTAGGACCCATTAGCAATGTGTGTGTTCATCCTGTATGGTGTGTGTGTGTGTGTGTGTGTGTTTGTGTGTGAATGTACCTTTGCATATTTAGAATTCAACATTTTAGCATCAGGAGAAACAGAAACAAGATTTACATATAGGACATCCATAGATTTGTAGTTTTATTTGATCTTCAAAATACCACTTTTTCTTTTCTCACCCATATGGGACAATGTCAAAAATTTCATTTCTATGCTTATAGCTTGATGAAGAAAACACCAAATCTGAATGTGAATTGTTGCTAGTCATTCTTCCAAGTAGCACAACTCATTGAATGATGGGTTCCTGGGACACATGGCTTCACAATGACTGTTTGGAGCTGATATGAAAGGAAAGGGAAGATGTGAAAGCCTTCTATTTTGTAATCAGTTTTGTCCACACTTTGGTCAATGAAATCAAATGAAAAGGGAAGATAAGAAAGCTTTCTGTTGTGCCCATAGTTTGGAGATGATTTCATATTTCATTCTATAAAATGTAAGACTACTTCACCTTCAAAACCCTGCAGCATTCCTTTTAGAAAATGCATTATTTCCATATTCATTATGCTCGGGAGGGGACAGGGAGGTTAAAAGCACATATGCTTAGGAGATAGAGAGCCCTGGGTTCAAATACTGACTTTACCACTTACTGCTCTAACTTGTACTTTATTCACCCCCTGTTTGGCATTTGTTTCTCTTCAATAAAAAGAGGAAAAAGCTACTTCCTTTCAGAATTAAAATAGAGACTGTGATGTTAGCAGGTTTCCAGACACAGGGCAGATGCTCAGTAAATGACACCTCATATCAAAATAGCGTTGTAGGTTTAGATACCATTCTGCCTTTTAATCATAAAAATATTTCAAGTATATGGCTATCAGTCTCCTTCTAGAAAATAGGAGGACTTTTAGGATGCTTTCATTCTGATCACTCTCTCTGGTCTTTTATTGTTTCTGCCAGGTATTTTTATTTTGCCTTACTTTTAACCTCCTTACATGATTTATTAGGATTTATGCTCATTTAGGTTTTCCAAAAACATGTTTACTAATTTATTTTCTCACCATTACTTCTCACATTTCAGTTTTTCCTCCTAGGTTTATTATCCTTCTTAGAGAAGTATATGTATTTTTATTTTGAAAAAAATTATAATAAGAAAGTTGCAAAGAAATGTACAGGGAGGTCGCAGGCACTCTTTGCCCTCCCTCCCCCAATTATATAACTATAGGGCAATAACAAAACTGGGTCACTGGCATTGCTGCAACCCACAGAGCTTATTCAGGTTGATACACATACACATGTATTTGTATGTGTGTATGTATTTGTTATTAATTTTATGTTGCACTATACGATTTTATCACATGTATAGCTGTGTGTAACTACTAACACAATTAAGATAATTGTACCATCATAACTAGGCCCCCAAGTGCTACCCCTCTGTATTCAAACTCTTCTCTCCCACCTATATCCCCAGTCCCTGGCATCTACTAATCTGTTCTGCATCTCTATAATTTTATCTCAACAATGTTTTGTATCAGTGGAATGGTACAGTATGTAAACTTTAGAGACTGGCTTTTTTCTTTTTTCCTCACTGAGCATAAATCCAAGTCATTGTGTATCGACAGTTTGTCCCTTGTTGCAGAGTAGTATTCCATGGTATGCATGTATCGTAGTTGAACTATTTACCCACTGAAGGACAGACATTTGGGTAGTTTCTAGCTTTTGGCTCTTACAAACAAAGCTGCTAGTAATATTCATGTACAAGTTTCTGGGTGAAAACAGTTTTCATTTGTCTGAGATAAATGCAAAAGACTGCAGTTGCTGGGTCCCATGGCAAGTCCATTTTCAGTTTTTTGTTTTGTTTTGTTTTTTGAGACAGAGTCTCATTCTGTTGCCCACCCTGGAGTGCAGTGGTATGATCTCAGCTCACTGCAACCTCTGCCTCCCGGGTTCAAGAGATTCTCCTGTCTCAGCCTCCCGAGTAGCTGGGATTATAGGCACACACCACCATGCCTGGCTAATTTTTGTATATTTAGTAGAGACAGGGTTTCAACATGTTGGCCAGGATGGTCTCCATCTCCCGACCTTGTGATGTGCCCACCTTGGCCTCCCAAAGTGCTGAGATTACAGGCATAAGCCACCGCACCCGGCCCACTTTTAGTTTTAAAAGGAACTGTAGGGTTGGGCTCAGTGGCTCACGCCTTAATCTCAGCACTTTGGGAGGCCAAAGCGGGAGGCTCCTCGCTTGACCCCAGAGTTCGAGACCAGCCTGCGTAGCATGGTGAAACCCTGTGTCTAAAATAAATACAAAAAATTAGCTGGGCATGGTGGCGTGCGCCTTTAGTCCCAGCTAGTCAGGAAGCTAAGGTGGGAGGATCACCTGCACCCGGGAGATCGAGGCAGCGGTAGAACTGTGATTATACCACTGTACTCCAACCTGGGCAACAGAGGGAGACCCTGTCTCAAAAAATAAAAAATGAATAAAAGGAACTGCAAAACTACTTTCTAGCGTGGCTATTCATTTTACATTTCCACCAGCAATGTATAAGTGATCCAGTTTCTCTGAATCTCCGCCCGCATTGGGTGTTATCTCTATTTTTTTATTTGAACTATACTGATGCATGGGTAGTGCTACCTCACTGTGGTTTTAATTTGCATTTTTCTAAAGGCTAATGATGTTGAACATCTTTTCATGTGCTTATTTACCATCTGTACATCCTCTTTAGTGAAATGTCTCTTTCTGTAGTTCATCCAATTTCTAATTGGATTGCTTGATTTTTCACTATTGAGTTTTAAGAGTTCTTTATATATTCTAGATACTGGTCCTTCATCAGATGTGGTTTACAAATATTTCCTCTCAGTCTGTAGCTTGTCTTTCCATCCTGTTAAGGAGATCCAGGCTGGGCAAGATGGCTCATGCCTGTAATCCCTGCACTTTGGGAGGCTGACGTGGGAGGATCACTTGAGGTCAGGAGTTCGAGAACAGCCTGGCCAAGATGGTGAAACCCCGTCTCTACTAAAAATACAAAAATTAGCAAAGTGTGGTGGCACATGTCTGTAATCCCAGCTATTCAGGAGGCTGAGGCAGGAGAATTGCTTGAACCCGGGAGGCGGAGGTTGCAGTGAGCTGAGATTGCACCATTGCACTCCAACCTGGGCAACAAGAGCAAAACTTCGTGACAAAACAAAATAATAATAATAATAAATAAATAGAATAAAATAAGATCCAATTATCAACTTTTCCTTTTATGGAACATGTTTCTGCTGTCACGTCTAAGAAATCTTCACAATGCTACAGTTCCTGAATAATACCTTCTGTTTTTTATCTAAAAGTTGTATGGTTTTCCATTTTACATTTAAGTTTATGATCTATTTTGAGTTTTTTTTTTTTGTATTAAGTGTGAAACTCAGGTTGAAGTTTTTGGGGGGAGATCCCATTTCTTCAGTACCATATGCTAAAAAAGCTATCGTTCCTCCATTGAATTGCTTTTTCACTTGGCCAGGCTGGTCTCGAACTCCTGACCTCAAGCGATCCTCCCACGTCAGCCTCCCAAAGTGCTGGGATTACAGGCATGAGCCATCGTGCCCAGACTGGATCTCCTTAAGAGGATGAAAAGACAAGCTACAGCCTGAGAGGAAATATTTGTAAACCACATGTGATGAAGGACCAGTATCTAGAATATATAAAGAACTCTTAAATTTTGTAAAAGATCAAGTGGGCGTATTTGGGTGGTTCTATTTTGGGTTCTTTATTCTGTTTCATTGACCTATGTGTCTGCCAATACTACACAGTCCTGATTGTTGTAGCTCTATAAGCAGCCTAAAAATCTGGTGGAATAATTCCTCCCACTTCATTTTTCTTTGTCAAAATAGTTTTAGCTATTCAAACTCCTTTGCCTTTTTTTTTTTTTTTGAGAGGGAGTCTTGCCTTGTCACCCAGGCTGGAGTGCAGTGGCGCGATCTCGGCTCACTGCAAGCTCCGCCTCCCGGGTTCACGCCATTCTCCTGCCTCAGCCTCCTGAGTAGCTGGGACTACAGGCGCCTGCCAACACGCCCGGCTAATTTTTTATGTATTTTTTAGTAGAGACAGGGTTTCACCGTGTTAGCCAGGATGGTCTCGATCTCCTGACCTCGTGATCCGCCCGCCTTGGCCTCCCAAAGTGCTGGGATTACAGGCGTGAGTCACTGCGCCTGACCACTCCTTTGCCTTTTTATATAAATTTTAGAACAAGCTTGTTTACGTTTACAAAAAAACTTGCTGTGGTTTTTATAGGAATATTTTTAAACCTATAGATCTTTTGGGAGAGGAGTGACATCTTAATTTGGCTGAATCTTCCTATCTATGAAAATAGTCTCTTCAGTTATTAGGTCTTTGACTTCTTTCAACAGCATATTGTAATTTTCAACATACAGATCATATACATGTTTTGTTTTATGTATACCTAAGTATTTCATGTTCTCTGGAGCAACTGTAAATGGTACTGTGTTTTTTATTTTGGCTTCCATTTGCTCATTCTTAGTATATAGAAATGCAATAGATTTTGTATGTTGATCTTGAACTCACTCATTACTTCTAGGAGAGTTTTGTTTTGGTGCATTCATTGGATTTCCTATGTAGATAATGTCATCTGCAAACAGAGACAGTTTTATTTCTTACTTTCCAAACTACATGCCTTTTCTTTTTCCTGCCTATTGCAGTGGCTACCATGTCCGGAATTATGTTAAGAGTGGTAAGATCAGACACTCCTGGCTGTTCCCTATCTTAGAGGGAAAGTATGATGTTGGCTGTAGGTTTCTGGTAGATGCTCTTTATGAAGTGAGAAAGTTCACCTCTATTCCTAGTTTGCTGGGAGTTTTATGTTTTTTTAATCATGAATTGTTGTTAGATTTTATCAAATATTTTTAACTGTCAATTAACATGATCATATGATTCTCCTTCTTCAGCCTGTTCATATGGTGGATTACTTTATAAATTTTCAAATATTGAACCAGCCGTGCATACCTGGAATAAACCTCACTTGGTTGTGATGTATTATTGCTTTTACACCTTGATGAATCTGATTTGCTTATAATGCATTAAGGATTTTTGTGTGAAATACATATGGTAATAGTACTTTCAGTGAGTCTGTGAATGGTAAATACTCCTAATCTTGTTTATCTTAAAGTAGGCTCTTTTTGCCCTCACTCTCAAATAAAGAATTTTGCTGGATAAAAAAATATATATATATATTGGTTGATGGTAATTTTTTTCCCTTGGATTTTGAAGCTATTACTCTTGCTTTCTGACTTCTTGGCTTATAAAAGCATGCTGGTATTAAGTTTTCTTTTCTTTGTAAGTAACCTGTCATTTCTCTCCAGCTGCTTTTAAACTTTTCTTTTGATCTTTGATGTTTTGCAGTTTCTCCAAAGTGGGCCTGTGTGTGTGTGTGTGTGTGTGTGTGTGTGTGTGTGTGTGTGTGTATATGTTTCTTGCTTGGAATTTTGTGTTATTTTTCAAACTTAAGCCTCAGGTTTGTCTTCAATTCTAGAAAAATTCTCATCTATTCTCTCATCCACTATTGTCTTTCCCCAATTTTTTTCTAGTCTTGTCTTCCAGAATTCCTCTCAGACATAGGTGGCCCTGGTTGCTTGATCCTGTCTCTAAGTTGGTCTTTCATGTTTTCTCTCCTCAGATTGTGAGATTTCCTCATATTTATATTCTGGTTGACTATTTCTCTCTTCAGCTGAATACTCTGGACTAGAGATTTCAATGATCCTGATTACTTTCATGTTAATGTATAGGCTTGGTGTGATTGTCTCTAGTATTGTTCACAAATATTCCAGGTCCATTGTTGGATTGCACTTCCTTGTCCCCTTTGGAGGTAAGCATGGATCTGTGACTTCTTTTAACCAAAGCATCACTTCTTGCAGAAGCTTTAAGAGCCAAGATTTGTTATGCTCCCTTTATCCTGCTTCTGTGACATGTTGAGATGGGGCTTCCATCAGCATGGGGACCCTGGGTGGCTATGACAGGCAGGACCTCTTGCCAAGCTGCACTGGGCAAGCAACTTAAGCAAGAAATAGACAGTGGTTGTGATAAGTGCTGTTGAGATTTGGGAATTGTTACTGCAGCATTAACTAGCCTATCCTGACTGATATACTGTGGGAAGTCCCCAAAATGCAGGTCAGGTAGTATAAGTCCAGGCTTCATCCCTGTGCACGGTTCCTGTCTAGGGTTTTTATTTCTCCCAGATAATTTTTTTTTCTGCCCCAATTCTCAGGTCAGAGGCAAACCTCTTTGCTGCTTTCCTGGGATGTGATTAGAGTTCTATCTACCCATTTTTAAAAGATAAATGATCAGTTATTTGAACCTCTAGGCTATTTATGCAGGGGCGATTAGTCCATCTATCTGTTCATTTTCCTGTTGCTATGTAAGTAGCAAAGTCCTAGTTCAAAGACATGGTACCCATCTCTGAAATATCCATGTCCATGGTTATTTCCACTTTGATATTCTTCTTCACTTTTGGAATCTGGAGATTTCCTTTCATTGCTTTCAAACTTGCCATGTATTATTTTTTTTTTTTGTTATTATTATATTTCATCCTCGGTCGCTACGTGTTTGTGGTGACAAGGGGTACAGTTAGCATCTAAGATCCCTCATGCTGCTATATTGCTAGAAATCTTCTGATACTCATTCTTTCCTATTAGCATAATTTCTATATTTTTTGGACTCTTTCTGAAGCATTATCCACATTCAACCTCACATTAACTCTCTCCATGCTGGAATACCTCAGTCACATTCTTAGATCTGATGGACCCAGGAACTGAAAGACAGAATTGAAAAGAACAGTGCAACATAGAGTGGCCATCAGAATTTAGAGATGGGATCTAAGATAACCTAAAATATAACTCAATGACATGTTACCAATGAGAATAAAGACTATCAGAATTCAGCCGACCGATCTAAAATGTTAATTATTATAAAATAACTCATGAACTTAGCAAATGAAACACGATGTGAAAGGACAATGATAGAGCATTTTTTTGAATTGGGAAAGAGATGAGGTTTTAGTTAATATCATCGGTAAAAAGAATAAGTTAAAAGTGAGTACGTCACAAATGAGAAATATCTTAATTTTAAGCATTATGATGTAAATATTTCTAAATGAAATTTGTAATGTCCTACCTTAGAATGTAATAGACATTAAGAAAAAAAACCTCAGTTCATCGCTATGACCATCAGCTAATTTACAGAGTACTTACTATATATTGGGCAGTGTATTAAGAACACGACCTATGTGATCTCACTGGCTATGTACAACTACAGTTGACCAGTGAACAATACAGTTTGAGCTGTGTGGGTCCACTTCTACTGTTATGGTAGGCAGCTAGTCAGGCATGAGCGGGGCAGGAGAGGGCTCCCTCCAACCCCACGAGGAATGTCAGGCAACCATCAGGTGATGGTCAGGTGGTTGTTAATGGTCTCTCTGAAATAATAATTGGTCGCAGCCAGTACCAGGGAAAGGCAGTTTCCCTATAAATAAAAACACTTGAAATTGGTAACTGGCAGCTCAGAAATTGGGCCACTAGACTTTGGTATGCACATTTAGAGACAAAATGGCAAAGCATGATCTTCTGGGGGCATGCCACTGGAAAAGGGAAGAATGCTGCAGGTGGGCATGTGTACAACTGCAGTAAACACCCTGTGCACGCTCAACTCTTAAGTGTTAGCAGGTCACTGTGCATGTGGGCGGCCCGCCCAGAGGAAAGAATCATGGGAAAAGGGACACAAGACCCCTGAAATACGTCGATATATAAAAATGCCACACTTGACCTCCAAGGTGCCTGCTTGGGTCTCTTCCAAGTGTACTTTCCTTTCTTTCCTGTTCTAAAGCTTTCTAACAAACTTCCACTCCTGCCCTGAAACTTGCCTTGGTTTCTTTTTCTGCCTTAGGCCCCTCAGTCAAATTGTTTCTTCTGAGGAGGCAAGAATTGAGATTGCTGCAGACCTGTACATATTTGCCACCAATAAGTCGGATAATTGCCATTCTTAACAGTATGTGGATTTCCTTTTGCTTCTGCTACCCCTCAGACAGCAAGACCAACCCCTCCTCCTCTTCTTCAGCTTTATTCAATGTGAAGATGATGGGGATGAAGAGCTTAATGATGACCCACTTCCACTAAATAAATAGTAGTTTCTCTTAATGATTATCTTAATAAGATTTTCTTTTCTATAGCTTACTTTATGGTAAAAATACAGTATAGAATACATAGAACATACGAATATGTGTTAATTGACTACTTATGTTATTGGCAAGCCTTCTGCTCAATGGTAGGCTATTCGTAGTTAAGTTTTGGGGGAGTCAAAAGCTATATGTGAATTTCCAACAGCATGGGGAGTCAGCGCCCCTAATCCCTGTGTTGTTCAAGGGTCAACTGTACTCTGTGAGGTAGGTATTTACAGAAATGGCTCAGAGATTGATTAACTTGCCCAATGTCACAGACAAGGTAAGTAAAGGAACCCAGATGAGATGATCCTGATTACTCTCCTGGCTGCTTCCGGGTACACTCAGTGCCCTCTTTATTGGGGGTGGGGTTGTGGGAACAGCTGTAGCTACAGGTGTGAATGGCACTGGATAGGATGGAATAACTGCTGTAGAGAGAAATACACCTCTGTGGCTCCAGCTTCATTGCTGGAATGTTCAAGTGATCACTACATGGTTATTAGTGGAATCTTATTATTATAGTCACTGCTCTCATAAGAGACCTTCCCCCTTTTCAAACTGTCAATTTCTAGTCATCCTTCAAAACCCAAATCAAATGCTACTTTTCATTAAAAACTCTCCCAGTTATCCAAATAAGATCTTTGTCGTTTTTACTTTTTCGTACATTGTAGTGGTTAAGTATGTAGGTTCTACAGACAAGGCTGCTTGGGTTCCAATCTTGGCTTTGCTGGTTGGTGTGTTAGATACCGCCTAGCATAGAATGAGTGCTTAGCAAATGTTAGCTACTATGGTGATGTTTGCATCATATCCTGGGTTAAGAGTTTCTTACATCAGCCAGGCACAGTGGTTCACGCCTGAAATCCCAGCACTTTGGGAGGCCAAGCCGGGTGGATCGCGAGGTCAGGAGTTCGAGACCAGCCTGGCCAACATAGTGAAATCCTGTCTCGACTAAAAATACAAAAATTAGCCGGGTGTGGTGCTGCATGCCTGTAGGCAGGAGAATTGCTTGAACCCAGGAGGTATGAGGTTGCAGTGAGCCAAGATGGCACCATTGCACTCCAGCCTGGGTGACAGAGTGAGACTCCGTCTCAAAAAAAAAAAAAAAGAAAAAAAGAGTTTCTTACATCTATGCCTTCTCCATCAGAACACACACTCCTGGATGGCAGAAACCAACCTTAGTCTCATTTCAAAGCATCTACAGAACCCAGATTCTTTTCCCTGCTCACTCTGCTAACACTCCCATCTTCCTGGATTATTGCAAGACTCCTAACTGGTCTCCCAGCTCCTGTCCACACTGCCTTTAGTCTGTTCCAAACCCAGTAGCCAGAATAGTCTTTAAATCTGAAGTGGCGCCACTGATCCTACCTCTGCAATGAAGCAGACATTCTCTTTCCAATGTTGCCAGTGGAGCCAGAGTGTTTGTTTTGCAAAAGCCATCCAATATTTGGCCTGTTACCTTTCTGACATCATTCCGATCACAGTGGCCTTTTTGCTGTTCCTTGAATGCTCCAGGCATGCTCTTTCTTGGGCTTTTGCATTGACTGTTCCTCTGCCTGGAACTCTCTTCCCCCAGATATCTGCATGGCTTACATCTTCACATGCTCCAGGTCATGGCTCGAAGGCTGCCTTCTCAGTGAGGCTCCCCCTGTCCATCTTTCATAAAATTACAACTCTCCCATCTTCATGTCTTCAGCGTTCTCTGTATCCCTTCTCCTGCTTTATTTTTCTCCATAGCACTTATACCATCTATTATATATTTTATTTCTTTATCAGCTGCCTCCTCCAACAGAACAGAAGCTCCAGAAGCCAGAGGTTTGTGGCTCTTTTATTAAGATTGCCTGGTAGATACTTGGTGAGCATTTTTTTTCTTTTTTCTCTTTTTTTTTGAGACAGAGTCTCACTCTGTCGCCCAGGCTGGAGTGCAATGGCGCAATCTCTGCTCACTGCAACCTCTGCTTCCCGGGCTCAAGTGATTCTCCTGCCACAGCCTCCCGACTAGTTGGGATTACAGGTGCCTGCCACCACACCTGGCTAATTTTTGTATTTTTAGTAGAGAGAGGGTTTCACCATGTTGGCCAGGCTGGTCTCGAACTCCTGACCTCAGGTGATCCACCCACCTCAGTCTCCCAAAGTGCTGTGATTACACGGGTGAGCCACCACGCCTGGCCGGTAAGCATTTCTTAAAAGAATCATTGCTGGCATTGGTATGTAGTTTTAATTGAGTTTTTACTCTTAAGAACGCTCCTATAGGCTGGGCTTGGTGGTTCATGCCTGTAATTCCAGCAGTTTTGGAGGCTGAGGTAGATGACCACCTGAAGCTTGAGACCAGCCTGGGCTAATAGTGAGACCCCCGTCCCTACAAAATTAACAACAACAACAAAATAGCCAAGTGTAACTGATAGTACACACCTGTAGTCCTAGCTACTCGAGAGGCTGAGGTGGGAGGCTTGCTTGAGCCCAGGAGATTGAGGCTGTAGAACTATGACTGCACCACTGAACTCCAGCCTGGGTGACAGAGCAGGACTCTGTCTCTTAAAAAAAGGCTCCTACATTATGTGGTTCCTTTTATGAACCAAATGGAAGCACAAGAACGTGCCTAGCCCTAGAATCAAGAAAGGCCAATTACTGAATCAAAGCATAGAGCATCTTGTTCCAAGGGAACTTTCTTTTCCAGGGACATTCTCAGGTGCACTGGCCTTAAGCACTGGTCCTTTGCCTCGTCCACACCATGAATGATATCAACATCTGGTTGCTAAACTGACCATGGTTGGAGCCAGAGTGTCCCTGGGGCAGGAGAAGGGCAGGACACTGGTGTGGGAAATCCTTGAATGAAGTAACTTGGGATGTATGTGCAGAGTGGCACAAAGGCATAAGAAAAGATTACCCTCCAAGACCGGAGCAACAGGGTGGAGGTCAGATGTTGAGTCTAAGGGTGTCCAGCGGGGGAAAGAGGTGGCAGATGAGGTGATTCAGAGATCAAGTAGGGATCAAAAATAAGAACAGCAAAGAATGGGGGAGAGGTCCTCCCTGCAAGGGCCTCTATATTTTCCCGCCAATGTAAAATGACAACTTTCTATTCTCCACTGGGGACTGATTCACATGCCCTTATGTGGTGATGGTGGTCACTGAAATAACCATTTCATTCTTTCTGAGGGCATGTCTCACCCTCAATCAGTGGTCCCCTGACCTGCAGCATCCATGTCACCTGGGAACTTGTGAGAAATGCAAATTATGAGGTCCCACCCTAGACCTACTGAATCAGAAACTCAGGAGGTAGGGCTGGAAACCTGTGCTTTAACAAGTCTCCTGCTAAAGTCTGAGAATCACTGTTCTGTTAAAGAAGCATCATGAAACTAGAATGCAGCAGGTAAGGAGACAGAGACTGGCAGCAGGGGTGCTATTAATATTTTACCCAGCGGAGGGCTCTCTGATGGGCAGAGGTCTAGATGTGGGTATGGGAAACTGGCGTTTGTGGGGTGAATCAAAGCAGAGAGCGGCAGGGATGTAGGTGCTGGGCGAGACTGCTGGAACAGCCAGGAGTCCGGGGTGGCTGGGTGTAATCAGAGCTTCATCAGGGAAGTCTTTGATTTATGGATATTTTAAAGTCAGTCCTTACATAGTTACCATGTGTCTTTAGTTATACTGAAAATTCCTTAAATACAAGAACCAGATTGTATATGTTTTTAAAATAACTCATCATGGCACCTTTAGCAGTGCCAGAAACCAAATCGATTCTTAATAAACACATGAATGGAGATTAAAAAAAAAAAACAACAAAACCCGAGAGTGGGCAAAACTTGGGGCAGAAAGAGAGGGGAAAACAAGTAATTTATTTTTATCATGTTTAGCTTTATATTACAGGGAGATGTTTAGCCAGGGATGTCTGAAAGCCAATTAACACCTTAGCAAATTCTGCAAATGAAAAGTTGGTGGGAATATCATTTTTAATGACATTAACCAACTTTTGAGTAGCCAAACTCAGCAGGCTGAAAATAGGAGCTTCGCTTGATAGGATGCAGTTAACTCAGTTAGATGTCAAACAACTTCCACGGGCTGAATTTGAGGATGGGGCTTGAGAATCGCCGAAAAGAAAAGTAGCCGTGCAAATGGAGTCTATATGCAAAAAGGTTTTAAACTTTCCCCTTGGAATGCTAAGAAACCAAGCTGATGTGCTGAAATGAAAACAAATTAAAGTGAATGGAAAGCTTGACAAACACAATTTTAATGTCTTGAAGAAAGACACACAATATGTTTGTGACAACTGTCATAAGCCTGACATTCCCCTCAAAGGAGACAGGACGAAAGAAGAAGACAGGAGTCCCCGTACTCATTTGTTCAGGCTGCCACAATTAAGTACGTGGGGCTGTGCTAAGGGGCTTAAATAACAGAGTTATTTTGATCAAGGTGTCAGCTGTGTGGGTTCCTTCTGCAGCCTCTCTCCCTGGCTTGTAGATAGCTGTCTTTTTCTTATGTCTTCACATGGTCTTCTCTCTGTACACATCTATATCCAAATCTGTTCTTCTTGTAAGGACACCAGTCATATCGGATTAAGACCTATACTTATGACCTCATTTTAACATAATCACCTCTCCGAAGTTCCTACCTCCAAATACAGCCACATGCTGAAGTATTAGGAGTTAGGACTTCAACATATGAATTTGGGAGAGGGTAGGCACAATTCCTCCCTTAACAGCCCCTAAGAGAGTGACTCAGAATCACAAGAAACCGAAGAGCGTCATGGTGGTGCCTGGGGGCTCTCGCCTGCTGTCCTGCATGAAAGCAGCTTTCCTGGCTGGAAAGTCCGGCTCCTCCCTGCTCCAGACAGAACCTCATCTCCAGACAGGGGCCTGCTTAGTTTCAAGTCCATACCACAGAGCTAACTTGTGAAATCTGGATGCCAGTAGACCAGGACCTTTCACTAACTCCTTTGCCTAAGAAGACATAATCTACCCTCCAGCAATGCAGAACGTGTACCTTCCCATGTTCCTCGACTGAGCCGGAAATATGAGAAACTGTCCTAAATCTCAGTTTCTGGACATCAGCGGGCAGCCTTCTGGAGGCCACGGCTAGGATGAGAACACCAAGGATGAAGTTCTACTTGGGTGTATGCCATAAAACTGGCTTGCATCTTAATTTTATTTCTAACATTTTTTAGACTGTTCTTTAAAAGCCGGTGCTAAAAATGTGGGGAACTTGTATCAAGTTAAATAAACCTAAAGGATCATATCTGAAAATTAGCTTTCAAAAAAAATTGACTCAGCCAGAAACTTTTAATTAAAAAAAATAATGTGTGTAATATATTTTGCATTTATGAAAACAGTAAGGCATGGTGAACAGATTTTAGATAGAGTTTTCATGGCAAAGGGAAACAAAAGAGACTGATAAACAAAATCTTTTCCCTCATACACAGTTCAGGTAACATTTCCTAATGTCTCATCCCTTTTTCCAACCAAACCGTTGCAGAACATCTAAAAGTACAGCATCTGAATCCATAAATTTCCAATCTCATTCTCGGGGAAAGTGTACAGTAGTAGCTGATATTATTGGAACATATTAAAAATTTTGGAATTTTGTCACTGTGGGAGAAATGACTTTTCTAACTCTCTTTTGCCATTCAAGTCTTCAACAATGACCTGCCTCTCAAATATTCCTCCTCAGCTGAAGTTACCCAACCTGCTAAGACAACTAATAGCCAAGGACCAACCATCTGAGGGCTAAAGTAATTATCAAGACTACATCAACTTTTTCCATGTATTAAATTAGATCCCTGGAAATCTATAGATTCTAAGTTATGGCCTTCTCACTGCATGACTTAATACTGTGTTGTTGGATTTTGAAGTTTTATGGTAAAGATATAGCCATATGGAAAACATTTCATAAAACAACTGTGATATATAACTGCTTAGTAGATAATCAGATGTCAAAAACATTAAGATATAAGAGTTGTTGGAAGATAATGCCTTAAAACTTTTTTTTTTCTAATGAGCTGGTATAAACCTCGTCTTAAACAATGCAATCCACGTAATAATGCCTTACATTTCTTCTTTTGTCTTATATTCTAATATTAACTGCAATTACAGCCATCATCTTTATCTTAATTTTTCTGGAACACATATTTTACCCAACAGCTACTTGTATTAATTCTTATTTTAATGGTTCTTTGATATTTTTATTGGTTTTGATGAAGCCAGATCAAATCTAATTTGGATTTAGAAAGGTATAAATAATAGATAAAACTTGCCTTCTTTCTTCTATGTTGTCTTTGAAACTTGATGGAGGGTTGATTTTTGAATTAGAGTATTTTTCACATCAGGAAGACAAAATCAGCTAGGTGTCTGGGTTAGGATGGGGTATCAATGGGTATAGCAGAGAGAGAATGGAATAGTTCACTCTAACTTACGCCAAGACTGATTTTCTGAAATGGCTTTGGAAATATGTTACCTTTCCAGTTACTTAACCCTATAGCTCCATCTTCAGCACTGAAAAGTCTTAGGTTAACTTTATAAAAAGGTGACTTATACTCCAGGTTTAACAACAGCCTGGCTGCAAAGGAAGAAAGAGAAACAGGAGAACCTAGGCCGAGTGTGGTGGCTCACACCTGTAATCCCATCACTTTGGGAGGCCGAAGTGGGTGGATCACCTGAGGTCAGGAGTTCGAGACCAGCTTGGCCAACATAGTGAAACCTTGTCTTTATTAAAAATACAAAAATTAACCAGGTGTGTTGGCAGTTGCCTGCAATCCCAGCTACTTAGGAGGCTGAAGCACAAGAATTGCTGAACCCCAGAGGTGGAGGTTGCAGTGAGTCGAGATCACGCCACTGCACTCCAGCCTGGGTGACAAGAGCAAAACTCCGTCTCACAAAAAAAAAAAAAAAAGAAAGAAAGAAAGAAAGAAAGAAACAGGAGAACCTAAATCTTCTCTAAGACCTCTCTCACTGCTAAGACTGTTTCCTCCTCATAGTCCCTGATCACTGAAAGTCCCTCTAAAATAATGGTGCCTGAGGGTTCACACCCTTGTCATTCATCACATCTTCTCCTCACTTCAGGCCATGCTTTTTTACCTATGTCCCATCTGCAAAGTAATCCTAGAAGATATATTTTTTTTTTGGTAAAAGGCATAGAATCTCTCAGGTCCATATTAACTAAACAATTGCTTCAAAGTTTGAGAAATGTCTTCTAGAGTTTCAACCCAGGAATTTTAATCACAAGAGATTCCTAAGGATATCTGACCAACTTTGTTTTTTAAAGTAAGCACAAATGCATCATGAATCCACATAATCTTTTACAAGAACATTCTTTCTTATGGGTGAATTGGGAGCCAAGTGAGGAAACCTGGACAACGCTGCCTTTTTTCAGCAAGCCTCATATATGAAAATCCTAGTTGATAAAGGACAAACTGGGGGGATGCTTGTATCACAAAACATGTTTCACTATACTGAAGAAATTTTTAACATATTCCTTACAATGGTTAATTCTTAGCCTGAAATGTTTTACTTAAAGATTGACTCGGTTTTTAAAAAACTACCTCTCAGGACATTCATTACATCAAGTGCGAGAAAACTAAGAGAATGTTTTGGCACATTAAAGTATTTAAAGACTCCTGCTGAGTATAAAGGACATTTATTCATTTCCTTCCTTCCCTCCCTCCCTCTCTCTTTCTCCCTCTCTTTCTTTTGAAATTTCCTCATAATTTTCCCTCCTTCCTTCCTTCCTTCCTTCCTTCCTTCCCTCCCTCCCTCCTTTTTTCCCCCATACTACTGGCCTATTTAATTTTTATTGTGTGTATGGGTTTTATTTTATTGTATTTTTTACCAGTTTAGTATCAGCTCATTTTTCAAATGAGATCTTACATGAAATTGCAGTATTTATAATATAGAACTTCCATGTTCTCTAGAACATAGTTTGAAAACCACACTTACAGCTCCCTGCCAAGCCTCCAGAAGTCATCAACCTATACCCTCCAGCACTTGTCCTATTTCCTGAAACACACAGAACAGGCAGCACTACAATATCTACAAATATCATAAGTTAGGCCCCTGTGCAGTCAGAGATCAGTTGCAGAGAACTGAACTGGTTCAGCCAGTTAAAAAAAATGGATTTATTAAATGGCTTGCAGAATCACTGGGCTGAATCTTCACAGTAAAACTGGGTGACTATAGACCTGGTTTGGTAAAGAGGAAGCTTCCTTAAACTCTGGTCAGGTGTGATTCCAAAGCCATGCTGCTTGATTGGAAGCTGCCAGCACGGATGCAGAGTTGGGCCTCAACTTCACTTCAGTACTAGAGAGATGGATGCCTGCCCCAGCAGTCTCAACCCGATCAAGCTGGTGGCCGTGCCCTGGGAGCTTGGCAAATGATGCTGAAGAAAACAAAACAAAACAAAACAAAAAACCCAAGCCTCCACAGCTGCCTTGCTTCTCACCTTCCAGAACCCAGCACATTGGATATTACAGAAAGATTCTGCTTTCCAGCCTCAGTGGTAGCAGCAGGTGCACTAGGAAGAGACTGGTATGGGTGATTCCAGCCAGACACCCTAACCACCCACTCCCAGCTACTTAGGCCAGGGCGCTGGTTCTGATGCTAGAGAGAATGCTCTGACATTTTGTTGTTGTGGTTGTTGTATTTTTTCTTTTTTTTTTTTTTAATTATACTTTAAGTTCTAGGGTACAGGTACACAACGTGCAGGTTTGTTACATATGTATACATGTGCCATGTTGGTGTGCTACACCCATTAACTCATCATTTACATTAGGTATATCTCCTAATGCTATCCCTCCCCCATTCCCCCACCCCACCACAGGCCCCAGTGTGTGATGTTCCCCACCCTGTGTCCAAGTGTTCTCATTGTTCAATTCCCACCTATGAGTGAGAACATATGGTGTTTGGTTTTCTGTTCTTGCGATAGTTTGCTCAGAATGATGGTTTCCAGCTTCATCCATGTCCCTACAAAGGACATGAACTCATCCTTTTTTATGGCTACATAGTATTACATGGTGTATATGTGCCACATTTTCTTAATCCAGTCTATCATTGATGGACGTTTGGGCTGGTTCCAAGTCTTTGCTATTGTGAATAGTGCTGCAATAAACATACGTGTGTGTGTTTATAGCAGCATGATTTATAATCCTTTGGATATATGCCCAGTAATGGGATGGTTGGGTCAAATGGTATTTCTAGTTCTAGATCCTTGAGGAATCACCACACTGTCTTCCACAATGGTTGAACTAGTTTACAGTCCCACCAACAGTGTAAAAGTGTTCCTATTTCTCCACATCCTCTCCAGCACATGTCGTTTCCTGACTTTTTAATGATCGCCATTCTAACTGGTGTGAGATGGTATCTCATTGCGGTTTTGATTTGCATTTCTCTGATGGCCAGTGATGATGAGCATTTTTTCATGTGTCTGTTGGCTGCATAAATGTCTTCTTTTGAGAGGTGTCTGTTCATATCCTTCGCCCACTTGTTGATGAGTTTGATTTTTTCTTGTAAATTTGTTTTAAGTTCTTTGTAGATTCTGGATATTAGCCCTTTGTCAGGTGGGTAGACTGTAAAAATTTTCTCCCATTCTGTAGGTTGCCTGTTCACTCTGATGGTAGTTTCTTTTGCTGTACAGAAGCTCTTTAGTTGAATTAGATCCCATTTGTCAATTTTGGCTTTTGTTGCCATTGCTTTTGGTGTTTTAGTCATGAAGTCCTTGCCCATGCCTCTGTCCTGAATGGTATTGCCTAGGTTTTCTTCTAGGGTTTTTATGGTTTTAGGTCTAACATTTAAGTCTTTAATTCATCTTGAATTAATTTTTGTATAAGCTGTAAGGAAGGGATCCAGTTTCAGCTTTCTACATATGGCTAGCCAGTTTTCCCAGCACCATTTATTAAATAGGGAATCCTTTCCCCATTGCTTGTTTTTCTCAGGTTTGTCAAAGATCAGATAGTTGTAGATGTGTGGTATTATTTCTGAGGGCTCTGTTCTGTTCCATTGGTCTGTATCTCTGTTTTGGTACCAGTACCATGCTGTTTTGGTTACTGTAGCCTTGTAGTATAGTTTGAAGTCAGGTAGTGTGATGCCTCCAGCTTTGTTCTTTTGGCTTAGGACTGTCTTGGCTATACAGCCTCTTTTTTGGTTCCATATGAACTTTAAAGTAGTTTTTTCCAATTCTGTGAAGAAAGTCATTGGGAGCTTGATGGGGATGGCATTGAATCTATAAATTACCTTGGGCAGTATGGCCATTTTCACAATATTGACTCTTCCTATCCATGAGCATGGAATGTTCTTCCATTTGTTTGTGTCCTCTTTTATTTCGTTGAGCAGTGGTTTGTAGTTCTCCTTGAAGAGGTCCTTCACATCCCTTGTAAGTTGGATTCCTAGGTATTTTATTCTCTTTGAAGCAATTGTGAATGGGAGTTCACTCATGATTTGGCTCTCTGTTTGTCTGTGATTGGTGTATAGGAATGCTTGTGATTTTTGCACATTGATTTTGTATCCTGAGACTTTGCTGAAGTTGCTTATCAGCTTAAGGAGATTTTGGGCTGAGACAACAGGGGTTTCTAAATATACAGTCATGTCACCTGCAAACAGGGAGAATTTGACTTCCTCTTTTCCTAATTGAATACCCTTTATTTCTTTCTCTTGCCTGATTGCCCTGGCCAGAACTTCCAACACTATGTTGAATAGGAGTAGTGAGAAAGGGCATCCCTGTCTTCTACCAGTTTTCAGAGGGAATGCTTCCAATTTTTGCCCATTCAGTATGATATTGGCTGTGGGTTTGTCATAAATAGCTCTTATTATTTTGAGATATGTCCCATCAATACCTAGTTTATTGAAAGTTTTTAGCATGAAGGCTGTTGAATCTTGTCGAAGGCCTTTTCTGCATCTATTGAGATAATCATGTGGTTTTTGTCTTTGGTTCTGTTTATATGATGGATTATGTTTATTGATTTGCGTAAGTTGAACCAGCCTTGCATCCCAGGGATGAAGCCAACTTGATTTTGGTGGATAAGCCTTTTGATGTGCTGCTGGATTCAGTTTGCCAGTATTTTACTGAGAATTTTTGCATCAATGTTCATCAGGGATATTGGTCTAAAATTCTCTTTTTGTGTTGTGTGTCTGCCTGCTCTGACATTTTCTATGCTAGCAGCCTAAGAGCCTGACCATGAACTTATTGACCTGCTATGAAACTCTCTTCTGCGAATTTTTGTTTTTACAGTATTACTTTTCAATAACTACAAGGTCTTAGAAAAAACAAATTTCATAAATGTTTCACTTACTCTACAGAGCAATACTTCTTTTCATTTGTTTAAAATTCTTTTATCTTTTGGGCCAGGTGCAGTGGCCCATGCCTGTAATCCCAGCATTTTAAGAGGCCAATGTGGGAGGATCACTTGAGGCCAGGAGTTTGAGACCAGCAGAAAACACAGCGAGACCCCATTTCTAAAAAAAAATAAAAACAGAAAAATTAGCTGGGCATGGTGGTGTGCACCTGCAGTCCCAGCTACTCAGGAGGATGAGGTGGGAGGATTGCTTGAGTCAGGGACTTCAAGGCTGCAGTGAGCTATGTTTGTGCCACTGTACTCCAGCCTGGGCAACAGAGAAAGACCCTGTCTCTAAATAAATAAATAAATAAATAAATAAATAAATAAATAAAATAGATTTATTTTTGAATATTCAAGAAATAACTGTTCACATTCAGACAGTCTCACATTAGTCTTAGAGTTGTTGCCCCTCTTTGTTTTCATCTTTAGAGACAGACAATTCCTCAATTCCTTTGCCCTGATTTCCTACTCAGCCTTGCATGTACACAGGATGGAAGATTCTGGCAATTATGAGCCTTCTTTTCCTTAAATTCCCACAGGGAATGATAAGCATCAAAGTTAATCATGTTGGAATAAAAGAACAGCCACATAGATATTCAATAATTCGTCCCCCTGAGCAACATCCCCCTCTAACCAGTCTAAAATCCTCCTATGCCACTTAAGATCATTTTTGCTTTTTCAGTCTGAGTGTTTCAGAGGCAGTTGGTTGCAGAAATGGGAACTCCTCTGGCTGCCGGGCTGGTCAGTGAGGTCTCTTTTCTAAAGCTATGCATTCAGAATATGGTCAACAAAGGAATCTGTCTGCATCAAGAAGTTGCTGCTGTTGTTCCTGTTTTCACATGAGTCTTATTTTCAAATTCCTGAGGGCTCACAGAAGAGTGGGAACATCTTGTGGCTACCCTTTCCCCGAAGGCCGACTACGCAGTGGCCAGATACCAACCCCCGCCCATGGTCACATTCCAGACAGGCATTTCTAAGACAGCACCATGATTAAAAGGAAACTACTCCATCATTAAGACTCCAGACCTAATATCAGCAGGACCATTTTTCATGGAAATTATTTCTGCAACCAAATTCTATTGGAAGGCGGTTTTCACTTTACTTTTTAGTCTTCCTTTCTCCTGGTCTTCTCTATTTTCACTGAAGAGAGAGTAAAGGAGAAGTGGCATAAATTCCACTGAAAAGAATTTCAGCTGGGCTCTGGATGAGAGGAAAGGGCAGGGAACCCACCACTCTGTGGAAGTACAGATTTAGACACGGTTGGTTGTTGGAACCTGGCGTTGGGATAAGTCAGTGCTGCTGAACCCATCAATTTCTTTCTTTACCTTTCTTCTTTGTAAATTTCTAGGCTCTAAGCCTCAGAAAGGACTTGTGTGTTGCCGTCACTTGGCTCTGTCTGAATGTCAAAATGCTTCTCCCAAATGAGAAGTAGACACCTTGCATCCCAGGACAACACCCGAGGGAGACCATTACACAGACACCAGTGATGTCTAAGACGGGTCCAAAACACCGCTACTGTTCCCCACACATTCTCTTGCATGTTTTTTAACACCATTTGTGAAATGCACCATGCTCAGCCTTCCTGCATTTCTCCCAGCCCCCAAATACACTGAAGCAATAGAAATGAGGACTTATTCAAGTGGAGAAACTAAGAGACAGGCAGGTTTATCTCCAGGCACAGGCAGACTGAAGTGAGGGAAGGTTTCCTCCCCTCTCAGGAGCCGGAGTGGTGTGAGGATTCCATCTTGTCCTGGCTCCACCCTCAAGTTGCCTAGCCCTCCCCTTTCTGTGCTGCCTGAGCTGGGGAAGGACTCCAGTGACAAACTGTGGCACCACGTGCCAGTGTACAGGCTGGGAACTGGGCTTTCCTCACTCTCCTTACTCCAGGCCCCGTGGCTGGGGGCTGGCAGTAACAGTATCTGATGCTCCTGGGGTTACATGAGGGGCCAGCACTGGGGTAAGGTCAACAAGACACATACCTCCAGTGCAAAATTTAAGGGTCTCCCAAAAGCTCAGTGATCATGATAAATAATGTCTTTGTGCAATACTTTTAAAAAGCAGGTGGGTGTGGTCGCTCACGCCAGTAATCCCAGCACTTTGGGAGGCCGAGGCGGGCGGATCATGAGGTCAGGAGATAGAGACCATCCTGGCTAACACAGTGAAACCTGGTCTCTACTAAAAATACTAAAAAATTAGCCAGGCATGGTGGCAGGTGCCTGCAGTCCCAGCTACTCAGGAGGCTGAGGCAGGAGAATGGCGTGAACCCAGGAGGCGGAGACTGCAGTGAGCCGAGATCGTTCCACTGCACTCCAGCCTGGGCGACACTGGGCCAGCTGGGTTGATGTTGCCCTTGACAGCCTCTTTGTCCAAATCCATGGAATGTACAACACCAAGAGTGAACCCCAGTGTAAACTATGGACTCTGGGTGATATCAATTTGTCGGTCTCATTTCATTGATCGTAACAAACGTACCACTCTAGTAGGGTATGCTGATCATGGGGGAGGCTGTTCATGCGTGGAGGCCAAGGGTGTATGGGAACTGTCTGTACTTTCTGCTCGATCTTGTTACAAACCTAAAAAATTGCTCTTAAAAAATAAAATGATAAAAAATTAATGATAAACAAACCATCAAAATTTTAAATAAAGGCAAGATCAACAGGGCTTCATGAGAGAACTTAAAACTCTGTGGATTGAGATAAAGTGACAACATACAGATGCCAAAAGACACCCAGGGCTTCCAGATGGCATCAACAGTGGGTTTCCAGGGGGGGTTACAGCTCAAAGTACCCAGTCGGCATATCTGAGGCCCCATGGAGTTGCAGCTGTGCTTCTGGGCCACCCAGGTGCTGGTAGACACCCTGCTCATGGCCGGGGCTCTCTGGGGAGCACTGTTTATCCCAGGAACCCGTGCGTCTGTGTGTTAAATAAGGCCAGGCAGGCGGGGAGTTTCCCAAAGACTAAGCTGAGCAAGGCCCCTGGGAGGGAGACTGCATTTACACTTGCTGTGAGTCACATTTTCCTTTTTATTTCCCGTCCAGGCTCAACTGGATTACGCCATAAGGGCCAGGTGCGGCTAGGGGGGACATTCCCCAATCGGCCACAAAGAGGCGGTCAAGGGCAACATCAACCCAGCTGGCCCAGTGCCAGCCTCATTTTCTGGAACCAGAGCTTCCCTTGGCTTTGGCAAGAAACTTCTCTTTTCTCTCCTCTCCTCTTACTGTGTTCCTTTGTTTCTATCCAGGAGTAGTGAAAAATGGCAGGCCAAAAAGCCCCTCACAGGGAGGGCAGAATAAACAGGTCAGATGCATTTTTCAGCCTGCTGTGACAGCACACCGGCACTCTACAGCAAAGGATGCTGAGTAAAATGGAGCAATTTGCAGAAGCGTGGCCACCCCGTGCGAAAACACCCGCCATCCTCAGCCATTCCTTGGGCAAGCCGGCCCCAGCTCCTGCAGCCTGTCTGCCCCAAGGCTTGGTTCCTGAACCCAGCAAGTCTCAACGTGCACTGCCAACCGTTCTTGGCTGCATAGGAAATTCCTTCCTTTAAGACAAAAGATCCATTATGCGACAGAGTCAAAGTTCCCCCAGGTATGGGGGAAGGCAGACAGGCATTTATTCTTATCTTCGTTTTGGTTTGCAGAGCTGAGGTTATCTTTACAGAGACCTGAGCTCATTTCCTCCAAGGACACAGGAGAAATCCCATTCCTTGCCTGGCTCCTAAGTGTGAGTGGAGTTAAGAAAGCACAAGTTTCAGGCCAGACATGCTGGCTCATGCCTATAATCCCAGCATTTTGTGAGGTTAAGGTGGGAGGATTACTTGAGTCCAGGAATTCCAGACCAGCCTGGGCAACATAGTGAGACCCCATCTCTACAAAAAATAAAAAATTAGCCAGGCGCCTGGGTGCGTGCCTGTAGTCCCATCTACTCTGAAGGCTGAGATGGGAGGATCCCTTGAACCTGGGAAGTCGAGGCTGTAGTGAATCATGATCATGCCATTGCACTCCAGCCTGGGTGACAGAGCAAAACTCTGTCTCAAGAAAAAAAAAAAAGAAAGAAAAACCACAAATTTCTTGAATCCACAAAGAAAGCCCCAGACCGGTGACGGTGTGGAAGCCTGTGTCATCTTGACACTGTCTTGGCCCATGATGCTCCTTGGGTGTGTCCCTCCGCTGTGTGTCCTTGTCCCTTCATTTGTAAGATCATGTTAATGGGAACTGGAGCCCTGGACTTCCCACTGCTGCCATTTAATTAACTGTGTGAGCTCAAACAAGCAAACACACACATAAACAAAAAGCACATTTTCTGTGGTCTTCTCTCATTTATACAATGAGTATCCTAGATTACTAACCTAAGATCAAATTTTAATTCGATCTTAATTTGATCAAAATTTAATTTGACACAAAATTTAATGTTAAATATTAATATTGATAATACAAATAATAACAAAGTTGTAGGGTTTTTTTTTAGGACAGCTAGGACAATGTCTGAATTCAGTCTGCTTGGGTCATTATCTGCAGCAAAGGAAATAAAATCAGGGTACCTTCTCTCACATCAATCTTTTTCTTTCTTCTCCCAGCAAGGCATTTGCTCAGTTTTACATGGCAGAGTTCAGCTGTCTTTTGCACGTGCTAGACTCTGAAGGCTTTTGCATGTTGACTCTTTTCCTGACAAGTCCATTTTGTTAAAGCACCAAAAAAAGCAATTAAAAAAGCAAAGCAAGATAGAAAGTGAACTTCCAATACAAAAAAAAAAAAAAAAGGAAATGATACGTGGTAAAATCATAAAAAGAATCCTTCTGCCTTTCAGAAAAGCTGTGCCCTACACACACCAAGCCCCTGTATCCTTTCACGCGGTAGTGGGAACAGCCTCGTGTTTATGGTTCTTATGAACAGTCATGCAGATGTTAGCCACATTGTCCCTTTTTGTCATCTCCTCCACTGGACTACCAGACAGGTGCATCAGGGCTGGTGGAAACCCACACCACTGGGTACAAATGCCAACTGTCCTGGCTTCTGGGACTGGAGAGGAGGGTTGCAAGGTGAGAAGAGGATCATTCTACGGTCAGTTCCTCACAATTTCCTATAGAGCACTGGTCCCCAATTTTTTTTGGCACCAGGGACTGGTTTCACGAAAGACAGTTTTTCCATGGATGGCAGATGGTTTCAGAATGAAACTGCTCCATCTCGGATCATCAGGCATTAGTTAGATTCTCATAAGGAGCATGCAACCTAGATCCCTCCCTCATGCAGTTCACAATAGGGTTCAGCTCCTATGAGAAGCTGATGCCACAGCTGATCTGACAGGAGGCGGAGCTCAGGCGGTAATGCTCGCTCATCCTCTGCTCACCTCTTGCTGTGTGGTCTGGTTCCTAACAGGCCACAGACTGGTACTGGTCCATGGCCTGGGGACTGGGGACTCCTGCTGTATAGTAGCAGGAACATAGGTAAAATACTACTAGCCTCTTGGCTTGAATTGCTAATCCCAACCACTTCTGAATGTGCCCAGCCTCAAAATCAGCTTGCACTTGACCTGATTACCCAGCAGGCAAATCCTCAATGCTTGATATTAAACCAATGAAGTTTCCCAGTACTAGAGTATTTGCAAATCAAGATCAAATTAATGTTGAATGAAAGGGTATAGGTTCAGTAGTATAACAAGAAACGCATTCAGTAAGAAAGGGGCATCAGAAACTGCTTTCTAAAGCTTACCCAGAGATCTTTCTTTCGTCTGGTTGGTTGACCTCACCACGGGAAGGCTCGCGCGAGTCCGGCTGCCTCTGGAAAAAGGGGTTGGAGCATCCCCCTCAGACATGGCTTCCAAAGAATCAGCGGACGTCTCTGATAAATGCTCGACGGGGTCACCCAGACTGGGTGGTTGAGGACTGTGAGACAGTTTGGGGCTCCTTGTCTGCAAAAGGCATTTTAAAGAAAGTGGGAAAATAGACTATTATTAATCGTGTGGAAAATATGTCCAATGCCATTTCTATTAATCTGGAAAAATAATATGGCAAGGGGGAACAGTCCATCACAACGGTTAGATAGAGAAAACTAAAGACCCAGTGGGTCAAAGTATCAGTTGTGAAAATTACCGGAAAATAACATTGCCCTTAAGTGTTCCATTGTATTTATTTATTTATTTATTTATTTATTTATTTATTTATTTATTGCCAGAGTGCAGTGGCGTGAGATCGGCTCCCTACAACCTCCGCCTCTGGTGTTCAAGCAATTCTTGTGCCTCAGCCTCCTGAATAACTGGGACTACAGGTGTGCCCCAACATGCCCGGCTAGTTTTTGTGTTTTTTAGCAGAGATGGGGTTTCACCATGATGGCCAGGCTTTGAGTACTCTTGAACTCCTGACCTCAGGTGATCCGCCTGCCTCGGCCTCCCAAAGTGCTAGGATTATAGGCGTGATCCGCTGCACCTGGTCTCCATTAAGATTTTTATTGTTTGACTTATGTGGTGCATTTTGAACAGGGAGTTGAGGACAAGCCACATTATAAGAAAGTGATAGCAAAACAATTCCTTTTGCCCGACAAATTCTAACAGTGCTTTCACAACAGATGGGACTGTATACTCTTCTACGCACCCTAGATGGATGAGCTACTCATACCAGAGTAAATTGAACACAACTGGTCCTTCAGAGTCTCATACCAAGACTGTTTCCACAATCAGTAAACTCACATTGCAAGGGAGATTTTTATTTTATTTTATTTTTTCTGAGATGGCGTTTCATTCTTGTTGCTCAGACTGGAGTGCAATGGCGCCATCTTGGCTCACTGCAACCTCTGCCTCCTGGGTTCAAGCAATTCTCCTGCCTCAACCTCCCGAGTAGCTGGGATTACAGGCATGTGCCACCGTGCCCAGCTAATTTTTGTATTTTTAGTAGAGATGGGGTTTTGCCACGTTGGCTAGGGTGGTCTCAAACTCCTGACTTCAGGTGATGCACCTGCCTCAGCCTCCCAAAGTGCTGGGATTCCAAGGTGCGAGCTACCATGCCCGGCCTTATTAATGATTTTTGAACAAGGTACCCTGACAATTCTTTAGCCAGTCCTGCCTTGAGGTTTGGGCTACAGATTTGTTTCAGGGATGCCCAAGGTGTGCCTGATACTCTAGCGGTACCCTTTGAGAACGGGATGAGCAGCTTCTTGCTAAAAGTACACGACAACCCCTCTCAACAGAACCAATTGCATTATCCAGACAAACACCTTCCTACATGCCTCTCAGGACCTTCCCATAGAGGAAAGCAGGGATAAGGTCAGTACCTTCCGCCCTGTGTTTCTTAAGGGATGTGGCTTCAAGGAGATGACTGGGTGTTCTACAGGAAACTCAGCAAAGATTACATGCCAATACCATGACCAGAAAGGACATGCATTAACAGTCAAATTGTCTCCTTTGGTTAATTTTTCTGTGCAAGTCCCCAAAGTGGTGCATTCCTAGATTTATTTTTCACAAAGTCTGCTTCTGTTATGGGGATCTGGCTTTGACACACATTACAAGTATTTGACCAGGAAAATTATCCCTAAATCACTGCTCAGTTCACCAAGATTTAGACAAATTCACGTGGTCCTCAGTGAAGTAGCTTCCTCCTTACTGTGCTCAGCAGAATATCAAGTATGATGTCCTCATTCCTGACATTTTTTTTTTTAAAGAAGGTAGAGTCAGTTTAGCAAGATAGCCAAGAAATAATATTACTTTAAGCAACATGGCTACATTTATAACCTCTGCCGTTTGGTCATCTTTATAGCTCACGGCAGAAACCATACATTTGATGAGTTGTCATTTTCCATTGCAGAAGGTAATAATCCTTGAAGAAAATCAAAATCAAATCTCTGTTTCTTGTTCAGGGTCATCGTAGTGGTAGGTAAGTAGAAAAATCAGAGATGCAGGGCTATATATTTTTTCTCCCCTCACTTCCTAAACATGGCTATTTAGCTCCAAATGTAAACTCCTCTTTTTGTTGTTATTCACGTTCTCACTGAAAACGATCACTACATATTAGCAGTCGCCTCACACGCAGTACCCTCCCCTCTGATGCCAGCTTGCTGCTGAGACATCATTTAGCTCAGAGAAAAGACAATGGAAATTGCTGACACTTGTGCCAGATACCCTGTGATCTGATATGCTGGAAAAAAAAAAAAAGTCAAAATAGCATTTTGGAACAGTGCTAGGCACCATGGGTAAAAGTGGACCAGAGATAAAAGTTCTTGAGCTCGTCAAGCATGTAAGGTCTATATGGGGGCAAAATATAATATATATGCAATAGATGGACAGGAAGAATGAAGAGGCGCATCACCCTGGGTGCAGAAGGAGTTTGGGGCAGTAACTGCTGAGTTTAAAGGGGCATCGGGGTAGGAGGAAGAGTGTAGGTGAGGGAGGTGCGAGGGTTGCTCTGAACTGGGCAATAAAGTGCAGGGCCACCCACTCCCAGCCTGGTCTTTCCTGATTGGACTGAACAGTAGTCACCTGATCTTAGCTGGATCAATCAAATTCTCGCCCCTGGAAATGTCTTTCCTGATTGGGTCAAGAAGTAGCTACCTGAACTTAGCTGGTCCAATTAAACTCTCAATTGTAAATTTAGATCTGGGACAGAGATCTATTAGTCAATGTCTACAGAGAACTTGAAACAACTTAGTTTTCAACTTGAAGCTGTGGTTAACGTGGGCAGGAAAAGTGAAACAGAAAAAAGTGCAGAGAAAAAAAATAAAGCGAATCTGTATTAAAAAACAGAGATGTGAGACCCCCACGATCTTCAGAGAGCACAAAAGATAAGACAGCAGCCATCTGGGGTCTCCTGGGCTTCCCACTTTCTGTTTCCAGTACACTGTGGGGTCCTTCCAATGAATTCCTTCAATTAATTCAATTTTTGTTCTTGCACTAGTTTGGGATAACTGTGCCTTGCAAGCAAACCACCACTGACCAACACCAATTCTAATGGTTCCTCCTGGCTAAGCTGCTAGGATGCTCACATATTCATATTAGTAAGAACCATGGAGAAACCTAAACTCTCTGGAGCTTATTTCCATAATCATAGTTCCCATTATTTTATATTTCATAGATGAAAATTTCTAAAAAAATATTTCCCCCAAATTTATGAGGGGTTACAATACAAGGATGTTGATTTTATTTTGCAAAGTAAGAGGCATTAAAGAAATCTTACTCTCTGTGGTATCTTTTTTTTACCTTAAGAAAGGAAAGATACTTTAATATCAAAAAAGGGGGAAGCAAACACAATTTCAGGTTTGATCTAGTGAAAAATTCTTTATGTTGGAGTTAGTGTTCTCATTTTGCCTCTGGTGAAAACTTTTCTCAGTCATGCATGGCCTACAGCTTGGTGTTTGAAGCTGCTACCCTAAGCTGCTGAGTGGAGAGCTATGCCTAACTGAGGAGGAAGCAGGGGATGGTGGGAATGCTCTCTGAGCCACGTGAGCAGGACTCAAGGGTCTGTAAGACTGGATTTTCCTCCTTGCTCCATGGAGATCCATGACACCAATCTCCCTCTGTTTCCATCACAACCTTGTAAAGACTTCCCCAAATCATTAGGCAACCCCAAACCCGCAAACCCAAATGGTAAGCCCTTTGGGGTCATGCATGAAGGGGGTGGTCTGTATAATCAGGCCACCTGAACTCCACTTGTCCTTTCTATTCTTCTCTTCTTCGAAGGGGTCTCTCTGTCGCCAAGACATGCTGGTGTCATTGGCTCAATGCAGCTCTCACCTCTTCTGCATCTGTGATTGACCCTATAGAAATATTCTCTTCCTAGTGAAAGGATGAGGGAAGAAATAAAGGACCCAACATATCAGGTGCCTGCTGCTCTGTATCAAGTAACTGTCATGTGGTAACCTTATTTAACCTTCCCTGTAACCTCACACTACTGATTACCACGGAGAAAATAGAAAAAGCAGCTTGCCCTGAAACTCTACCAAATGAAAGGAGCAAAGATCACGTGTGGCACACTCCAGAGTTGACACCAGTGGTAAGATTGGTTGGTTGGTCATTCATTCATTCATTCAGTCAGACAGGGTCTCTATTGCCCAGGCTGGAGTGCAGTGGTAAGATTATGGCTCACTGCAGCCTCGATCTGCCAGGCTCAAGCGGTCCTCCCACCTCAGCCTCCTGAGTAGCTGGGACTACAGGTGTGTACCATCATGCCCAGCTAATTGTTTTAATTTGTAGTAGACAAGGTCTCACTTTGTTGCCCAGGCTGGTCTCAAACTCCTAAGCTTAAGTGATCCTTTCATCTCAGTCTCCCAAAGTGCTAGGATTACAGGTGTGAGCCACTGCACCCTGCCTAAAATTTTTATTTAACCAGGAGTCTGGGAATGCTAGTTCTAGTTCAGCTCCTGCCAAAAACTGGTCCACATATAACCTCGTTGAGTCACAGCTATCTCATCTGTAAGGCCAGAGGTTGAGCTAGTTGGTGTCTCAGATCCCTTGCAGGACCAAAACTTTCTAACTCTAAGTACACATCATATAAGAAGAAAAGATCATGTCACCCAGAAAAACAGTTTACTGAGATTTTCTTCGAATTATTTATCCTATAGCACCTGCTCCATAGTATATATGTAGCTAGGTAGTGCTAAGATCTGGCTTTCCGCATTTATGTCCTCAAGTGTATGCAACATAGTTGAACAGCATTAATTTGTAAAAGACGGTCATGATTTCATTTTAACATCATGAAAAAATATTTGCTGAAATGTTCACCAAGTGCACTGTTCTGCGAGGGAGATCAGATTTATTCATATTCTTTGCAATGCTATTGGATTTGGAGATAACAACAAAGATAAAAGAAAGTTAGAGCTAGAGGTATTGATGATGTATTTTTCATTCCCGTTTTCAGACCCTTAAACCCTAAATTGAAATGCCGAGGTCCAGAAAATGAACCCGCAAATGTAGCTTTACATAATATGTTAATTGCCAGGAACAGTGGGGTGTCTGGCTAGCCAAGGTATTCACTTTGCTTCAGATTACGTTCTATTGTGAAAAGAAAAATCAACATTGCCGTGATGAAGTTTTACTTCATCCTAATTAATGCCCAATTTGCCACAGGGCATTTGAAAATACAATGAAGTTTTCCACATGCAAATGTATTTGGAATGACTCATTCCTAGCACTCATTAAAGGACATGGTTAATTTAATCATGACATTCAGACACTTTAGCCCCATTTCTTTCACTTGTGAAACTTTCAACTCAAACCCAGTCAAAATTCTGATTTCAGTTGAAGAGAACATTCTAGTTGCTAGGTACTTTTATTAAAAATTCCAGGAACAAAATATTAAATTAACAAATAAATCATCCACAGATTTTAGGTTTTCTCTACCATTCCTGCTTCACGGTACTCCAAAGGAAAATTAATAAACTCTCACTATGGAAGCTCTACGCTTCTAAATTTGCTTACAGAGTCCTTTTTACAAGCCACAGTGCAGTTGCCTTTTTCCCATTTTCTGCTCTCCTTCTAGTTTCCTGTCTTTAATGTCCATGCTGGGTTGAGGACTAAGGGTGGGAAGGAAGACAGGGAGCTCCATCGGGCACACCTGGCTTCTATCTTACCTCCCATCCTTACATAAACCCATCCCTGGTGACAGCATCAGCTGAGGTCTTCTACCTTCAGTTGGCCACCTGCCATTCTCTGGTGAGTCCTGTGACCAACAGCCAGGTGTATATTTCGAACAGCGAGCCCTGGGGTCAGGTACAGTGGCTCACACCTGTAATCCCAGAACTTTGGGAGGCCTAGGCAGGTGGATTGCTTGAGCCCAGGAGTTCGAGACCAGCATGGGCAACCTAGTGAGACTCTGTCTCTACAAAAAATTAAAAAATTAGCCAGGTGTGGTGCTGCACACGTGTAGTTCCAGCCACTGGGGAGGCTGAGGCAGGAGGATGGCTTGAGCCCGAGGTTGAAGCTGCAGTGAGCTAGGGTGACACCACTGCACATCAGCCCGGGAGAAAGAACAAGACTCCCATCTCTAAAAAATAACAGAAGAATACAAAATTTAAAAAAAGAACAGCAAGGCTTAGCTATGCATGTCTTCTTGGCAACTTCCCACGGCTTCTGTGGCTTATGGACAGAAAAGCAAAATCTGAGTGATATCTCCCCAGTGCCATTCTTGCAACTATGATCACTCTGGGTAATAGACTGAGACACCCATGATTCTAAAATACAACGGGTGGATGTGAGAACTGCAACACAAATGGAGAAGAGAACTGTAGTTAGTTTTATTATGATCTTGCAATTTTGGGGTGGGTCTGGCATTAAAGACTCAGAGAAATGGTGGTAGAGGAGAATAAATCAGCAGCTTTTGTTTTTAATAGAAACCATGGGTGCAGGCGCTAGAGGGTCCTGCTGTTAATCTACAGTACAATATACACACACAAAATCGAGTGTTTAGTGGCCATCTGGATGCTGGATGTGAGCAGTTTGTGGATACTTGCCAGGATGACTAGTAACCAGGAACTTCTGGGCCTCACAATAAGATAGATCTATATTCACTAACCACATTTTAATGCCAACTTCCAACAGTGCATATCTGAGATTCTCATGTTTCTCCTAGCTTAAGTTGAGGTCTGATAATTAGTATTTCTCTTCCCTGACTTGGACAAAGGGGAAGCATTTTCTCTAGGATTTATTTTGATGAAATATCCTTGATACACTCAGTTTATATCCTGTTTCTTCAACGCTAATATTTCAACACTTTTCTCCCTTTTCCATCCAAAGAGTACCCAGACATTATTCATGATTTTCACCTGTGAAAACAGAATGGCATTTGTTCTGGATGGAAATCAGACGATTCAGCAGTTGGGCAAAGTACAACTGCATCTTTTGTTTCCACGTTTTCCTTCTCTGTGTGTATTATTTCATTATCAGATTGGAAAGATGAAAGGGCAGTGATATCCAGTACCCGCTGCCCACGGGCAGCTCATATGGAGCCAGCCACAGTCATCCCTGCACTGAGGCATCCACTGTGTGGAGCGAAGTGAGCCAGGCAGGACCCCTCTGCCAACCCACTGTCACCACGCAAAGCCCCCTGCCCTCCTACAGCTGCAAACAAACAAATGACAAGGACACCTCTGTGCAGAAAAGGGCTCTTCCTCATTGTTTAAAGAAGCACCACACTATGCAAATACTCTCCATAGAGTATTATCTGTGTGTCAGATTCATCTTCTGAGGTACTGTTAATTTACCTTGTCCTTGTGGTTGTCAGAAACAACAAAAAATTTATGGAACTTCTATTGCTAGCCATCGCCTCCTGGGAAACTTCCAAGCCTTTAAGTTCCAAGGTCTTCCCACAGGGAAGGGTTGTTAATGGTATCCCCATGCTACAGAGGCCACTCTGAAGACTCTCTCCCTAAACTGGGGTTAGAAGGTAAAGGTATCTGGAAAAGACGTCTGGACTTGCCTCCAGAAGGGGAAAGGAGGAAGTTCCTAATTGCGCAGGAAGAGGGGAGTGGATGACTTCCCAGAGCCAAGAAGAGGGTGGCAGTTTTGGTGTCAGTGGTGGCGATGGTGCTCTTCAAATTGGGAAGACCTGTATTCCATTTGCAAGAAGTGACCCACAACTGGGAGGATGGATGTGTGACATGCTTAGAGTGGGTGGAACCAGGTGCTCACACTTAGGATACTTGGCAAAGGTCCCCATAAACCTGGATGCAAACAGGCTGCACGGAAAGCAATTCACTATAAGTCCCAGGAGACTCAGAGGCCCTGGCCTGGTTTTATTGGATTGGACAAGCTCCTCAAGATTTCCTTATGACTCCAAGTGAGGGGAAAATGCTTCCCCTTAATATGATGAGGATGAATTTCTCAATAATTGCTGAAGCCAGGATAGATCAGTTTGATTTGGGAAAATTAAGAAAAGTGGTAGTTCTTGTACTGGAGTGTCAGGAAGCAAATCTGTACATATTACATCTTTAATAGAATAAGTAAATCTTGAAACAATTTGGAAGGCTGGTTAACAAATTACAATGTCTGTGTACTCTAGAGTACTACACAATCATAATAAAGGTGTTTTAATGGAATTTTGTGGTATAATTTAGTAATTGGACACAATAGAGCCAAATATGAGCATTAGTTTTCTTTTGATGGTGGCATTATGGGTAACATTCTTTTTAAATAATTTCACCTCTTATTTTAGATTTAGATTTATTTTAGCGTGCAGGTTTGTTACATGGGTATATTGCAAAATGCTGAGGTCTGGGGTACAATTGATCCCATCACCCAGGCAGTGAGCATGAAACTGACCCAACAGTCCCATAGATTATTTTTTTTGATAAACCGAACAAGAAATTGTTCTGGTCTCAAAGCTGGAAACTAGTATTTGTTTTATCTGAGTTCCTTCCTCAGGAAACACCTTTAGGACTCTCAAAAAAGTATCAAAGAACTGAAACTCACCAGATCACCACACCAGATGCCACACCCCTCATTCATCATGATTGTTTCCTTGCGCCTTCTCAGTTGTTGTTTTCTTATGTGTTCTTAACGTTTCTTTCCTGCTATATAAACCCCTAGTTCTAGTCAGTCAAGGAGATGGAGTTGAGACTGAGCTTCTGTCTCCTTGGCTGCAGCACCCGACCAAAGCCTTCCTCCTTGGCAATACTTGTCTCAGTGATTGGTTTTCTGTTTGGTGAGCAGCAGAACCTAGACCAAACCCCCGGTGTTTTTGTGACAAGCGTAGTATTCAATGGGTTTTCAACCCTTGCTCTCCTCCTGCCTCCCCGCTCCAGGAGTCCCCAGTGTCTATTATTGCCATCTTTATACCCATGTGTACCCAGTGTTTAGCTCTCACTTATTAAGCGAGAACATGCTGCATTGGGTTTTCTGTTCTGCATTAGTTTGCTTAGGATAAGAGTGACACACTTTCTTTATTTCTCCAAAATAAGAATATGTTGTTTTTACAAATCAGAGAATTACTAAATAGGCATGGTATTTTTAAAGAATAGATCAGAGGAAGGGAACTTTCCCATAAAACATTTAGAATCCAGAAGGATTCCTGTCTATGGTGACCTGAATGTATTCATGCCCATTCCTGTCTTCTCTTGTGTATTCTGTATGATTGGATTCTAGGTTTAAGAACTTGTCATTAGAGATGGCCCCTGAAATGACAACACAAATGCATGGGGAAAACACGGGAAGGGAAACGCGTTTTCATTTTCATGCCATGCAATATTTGGCAAGAATCCAGTTCTTACAAAACTTCCAATTCTACAAAACGATACAGTTAAGAAAAGCGCCAAGGCCATCAAATCAATTTCAGACATGCAGATTGCATTCCACCTTTTAAAGAGACAGACTTCCACATCTGTAGTTCTGATACCATTATAGTAATTTAATTTAAAGGCTCTTAAAATTTGATTCTAGGTAAATTTGGAATTTTAGCAATTTTCTATGATCCCAGAGATATTTTCTACCTTTCAACCCTTCATAGTTTGTAGATGATACAGTATTCTTTTTTTTCCCTTGAAGAGGTTTGGTTCCACCTAGAGGAGCTGCTAAATCTGTTGCCTTGCAGAGGAGACAGGGGTTCTTATCAGATCAGAAGGCAGGGTGGCCTTTTTAACTCCAGGATTAGACATCAACCTGCCACCTGTCTGCCTTGTGGCCTACCTGTAACATGACATAAACTCTACTGAAATACCACCTCAGATTGACTGCTCTCTGACTCCTCCCCAAAGCCAGAATGAGACAAAAGCTATTTAAAGAAAATAAAGCCTAGCTCAACTATGATCTCCATTTAGCATCCTTCTACCAAGTTAGAAAATTAGATCATCGGTAAGTTCCAAGTCTGGATCTCATTAACTCAGACTTTCACCCCTTTCAGAAATACGTTCATGCAATTTTTATTCAGTGATGTGTTTTCTTCTTTTTGTTTTGCCAACACAAAATTAAAAGCCTGGACTAGGTGTGGCGGCTTACACCTATAATTGCAGCACTTTGAGAGGCTGAGGCAGGAGGATAAATGAAGCCAGGAGTTTGAGACCAACCTCGGCAACATCCCATCTCTACAAAAAACAAACATGAAAATTAGACAGGAGTCGTGGTGCACACCTGTAGTCCCAGCTACTCGTGAGGCTGAGGTGGGAGGATCCCTTGAACCTGGCAGTTCAAGGCTGCAGTGAGCTATGCAGTGATCATGCCACTGTACTCCAGCCTGGGTCACACAGCAAGATCCTGTCTCTAAAAAAACAAAAGCCACATGAAGAATACTGCTGTTTACTTGTTGGTCCTGCCTACTATGCTGATCAGTGTACCTTTTATAAAGGCATGAACAATGTTTCTTTCACAATTTGAAACAAAGAATATGATTTTGCTTCCTGAAGGATTAATAAGTATTACCTTGTCATATGTAAAATATCATGTATGTCAGGAAGCTTGAAAGTAAATTTAATGTCCAAGCTAATCATAGTACCTATATTTTAAAATTTGCCTCCTCTTCTTACGAGATTTTGCCTTTTGATTTTCAGTGTATCTACCTTAGGGTAGATGTCTTTTTTTTTTTTTTTTTTTTTTTTGAGACAGAGTCTCGCTCTGTTGCCCAGGCTGGAGTGCAGTGGCGTGATCTTGGCTCACTGCAAGCTCTGCCTCCTGGGTTCACACCATTCTCCTGCCTCAGCCTCCCGAGTAGCTGGGACTACAGGCACCCGCCATCACGCCTGGCTAAGTTTTTATATTTGTAGTAGAGACGGGGTTTCACCGTGTTAGCCAGGATGGTCTCGATTTCCTGACCTTGTGATCTACCCGCCTCGGCCTCCCAAAGTGCTGGGATTACAGGCGTGAGCCACCTCGCCCAGCCAGGTAGATGTCTTTTTATTGCAAGTTGCCTTGAATACAACAATTAATTTATTCTTTCTCTCCTTTCTTTCTGAAACAAGAAAAGTAATGCCTTATCAACAAGCAAAATGTTGAACAGGCTTTGGCTGCCGAAATCCTCATTGGTTGAGGTCTGAGCAAGACTGCAGATGCTTTTGTAATTCAGAAAGTCAGGAAAGCACTTTAAAAGGCTATAGGATAAAAGGTGTCTGTGTGAGGATTGCTGTTATTATACTGATAAAAGGAAAGAAACCTGCTTGTAGCCTTTGAAATCTCAAGTAAAATACAACCAGCAAAACATGGTGCTAAGTACACATCTTAGAAGGCCTTCTTAACAAAAGCCATTTTTAAGCTCATCTCTGCAACCTAGGCTTCAGTGCTTTATGGAGAGGATGTGGGATCCCAAGCCACGGAATCGTACCCCTAAAACTTAATTGCATTGTTGCCAAACCAAAGAGGTTTTCCTTGCTAGCAAAGGCCCTCACCCTCAGTGAGGGTATGGGCTGTGCCATGGGAGAGCTTATGATGTCCTCATCACCCCACAGTGGAGAAGGCCACAGGGAACTGGGCAAGAGGGACTCTTCTGGGTTCCTGGGGTCACCAAGGCTCAGAGCTTATGGCCAGACCCTCCCCATATATCCTGGGAATAGCGTTCACTGTTAATTTCAAACACATTCCCCCTCCCGCCAGTCCAAAACAACCACCAGTACCACCTGCCCAATTTCACTGGAATGATTTTCAAATGAAAACACACACACACACACACACACACACACACACACACACACACACAGTGAAAGTTCTAACTAGCTTTCTGCACCAAAGATTCTGATTTTCCTCTAGTCCTGCTCTAGGAAAGTATACCAGTGTTTGAAGAGATGGACAGAAGACAAAATTTATAATGAGAGAACTTACTGTTTTTATCAGGTTATTTTATGAAAAGCAGACTCCAATCCTGCCATGAACTCACGGTGCAACTCCATATGAAACCTTTCTGAACCTCAGTTCTCACTTTTATAAAATAATCAGAATATCTACTTGATAAAGTAAGAAGTAATTGGAAAAATGTTGCATGGGACAGCAATTGGTAAATTATAAAAGATGCCAACCATTTAGCTTTCCTTAGGTAGTAAGCTGGTATTACTCTCAGTAGGGTGATTCTAGATGGCTCAGCTTCCTACTGTTCTTGGGAAGTCCCGTAGCTTCTGGGATCCTATGTGAGAGGAGAAGGGTACAAACAAACCTTTAATGGATCCACCATGCCTTCATCTTGGTCTTGTGAGATAGGTAAATAGTTACATCCAATTTCAAAACAGAATTTGACATCTGGAGAGGATCTGAGAGTTACTCATTCACTAAAGGGGGAAGATCACCTTCGATTTCCAACCTTAACCTTCATCCTATTCCATCTCTGAAAAACAGCATTATAATTTAAAATGCTTGTAAATGCCAAAAAAGCACTTCAAGAAAAATTTCAGATATCCAATTATTTGCTGATATGGAAAAAAAAAGAAAGAAAAGGAAAGTCAGTACTGAAGATTTATTTGTTTCAAGCAGAAGAAAAAAAGAATAGCGGGAGGGAATCCCAAACTCAGTACTACTTATGATGGGAAAATCCCACTGGGCAATGTCAAATCTCTATTCTGAAAGTAGGAATAAAGGTTAATGGCAGGGTGTGAAGTTGTAGGGAAGAGCTCACTATGCCCTTCTTTTCCCTTTCTGCATTTTAACTTAGTGCACAATACATGCGCATGGAAATAATAAAGATGCCTCTATTTTGCATGAATTTTAGGAATGTGAAAATGATTAAGAATAAAATTAAGGATAAACACTCATCAGAATTGGGATGATGTGTGACATGAAAATTCTCTTTAGTGTCTAAACTTGAACTGTAATGTTTATTTGTCTGGGCAGGAACTTTCTAAATTGAGCTTGTTACCCTAAAAAGAGATCAATGAGACCGATTATTAAGAAGGGGAAGGTAAAGAGATAAGCATGGTCACTGAAGACTGACCAATGGGAAGGAGGTCACTTTTGTACAAAGCCAGATGGCCGAACATTTCCTAAGCACAACCATTACCTAGCTGTGTGACCTTGGGCAAGTTACTTAACTTCTCTGTGCCTCAATCACCTCATTTGTAAAATGGGGATCATAGTATACCTCCCCCACAGGGTTGCTGTGAGAAGTTAATACTTGTAAGGCACTTAGAACAGTGCCTGGTGTATATAAGTTCTAAAGAAATGTGTTTATTTCCATTATGATCATTATTAAAATGTATATAAGTAAAATGATCTGGACCCAACATTGGACACATTGGAACTGAGCAAAGCAGAATGACATAGCTTTGGGATTGTCAGAATGATTCAGGCTTCTGTTTTACTGCCATGAGTATTCTGCTGGAGCAAGCTGGCAAGGATAGGATCTCTGCTTAGAGATGCCCACTTTTCAAACAATTATTCAAAGATCTCCAGCTTGTGGTTGCATTACTGCCGATTCCACAATCCAATCTGTGGAAAGCAAATTAAATATTTCGAAGCAAGCATGCAATTAGTGTTCATTTTAATACTGACTCTCATAATTTTTAGAAATGCACATATTTCAGAATGCTACAAGCACTTGGCTCTGATAGTTTTGAATCAGGGATTGGGGTAAACAGCGAAAAGTGCAGGCATTAGTGGCTGACACTGATTAGAATGGCACTTGCAGGTGAGGGAAAGGTGCAGGATGAGGGTGCAACTCGATGCAGAAAAAGAACAGGTAGAGTACTAACTCGCTGAGACGATTCAATTTTCATCAAGTACCTTTGAATGTCAAGTTCTGCCTGAAGAGAGATCAGCATGCCCTTCAAAGCCTGTGGACCAGGAGAAAACAAGAAAAAAATAGGAAAGAAAAGGGGTGAAAACATGAAGAGAAAAAGAATAGGTTGACCAAATGGACCACCTATTTATTCATGATGAAAATGTAGCACGGTTAACTCCTCTTCCCCGAAAAGAAATAAAAATGATGACAGTTCCATCCTTATATTTTAGAAAGACATGTTGAAGCCTTAACTAGCAATGGGTTTGCCCCAAAATACCCTGCCATAGGCGCTTCTGAATTCACCTTGTATCATTGGAGAATGTGTCATATTAACCCACCATCCCTGAGGTTGTCCCAGAGCTGCAGGGAACTTACTAGGGCCTGCCCAACCCAAATGAAATAGCTTTCTTAGCCAGAATGCAGTCTGAGGCTGCCATCTTGATTGTCACTGGCCCCGGGCTCACTGGCCACTAGGTTGCTCCACGAAAGCAGGCCTGTGAGTGCAGTGCTCTCTGCCCATGCTTTGCCATGCAGGAGGGCACACCCAAGGTGAATACATACAGGAACAGAAGATCCACACTGTAATTCAGGGCACAAATTCTAATATTTGAACCTGGTGGACCCTGGAGTGTGCCTTTGGTTTACAATGCTTACTGTGCAAGTATTTAAATATTTTAATTCTCATTGATGCCACTGACTTTATTTTTATTTTTATTTTTATTTTTTTGACACAGAATCTCACTTTGTCGCCCAGGCTGGAGTGCAGTGGCGTGATCTCAGCTCACGGCACCCTCTGCTTCCCGAGTTAAAGCGATTCTCCTGCCTCAGCCTCCGGAGTAGCTGAGATTACAGGCGCCCACCACCAAAGCTGGCTAATTTTTGTATATTTAGTAGAGATGGGGTTTAACCATGTTGGCCAGGCTGGTCTCAAACTCCTAACCTCAAGTGATCTGCCTGCTTCGGCCTCCCAAAGTGCTGGAATTACATTTGTGAGCCACTGCATCCGACTCATTTTTGAGCAACTTAACTTTTTAAAAAAACATGGCAGTGAAATATTTTTTGTGCCTTAAAAAATGAAAATTTCTATAATCCTCATGCAAGAAGAGTGACTTCCTCTTGTTCCCAATATCAGCCAGTGGGGTGCCATAGCTGCATATCTTACTGCACACGCATATACACATATCCATAAGGACTATTAACACATAGGAGCCTCTAAGTACCATCATGATTGAATTATACAATATCCATGATCCATATCACCATTGTGTATAGATTATATATATGTATGTATATTACTTAGAACTTAGTCCCACACATCAGACACAAATTTCCACTAGAAGAAAAAGAACACTTGAACACAGATGGCTACACTCAAAAGCCAAAAAGCCAAACAACAGGTCTCCAGACAAAAACTGTACTAAAATATTCTACCCAAGATGCACATAGGGGTTAAAAAAATAAATAAATAAATAAAAGAACTTGAAGAGATCTTTAGGAGAAAAAGGGAGCGACACTATTAGAAAAACAGTTAGCTAAAGTGACCTCATAAAAGCCCTTTTCTAGGTGAATATATTCTCACCAGAAAGGTGAGGGTTGCTTAGGGCCCTCTGATTCTCTGCTCTGAAGTTTACAGGCTTCATCAACTGTGAAAGAAATATCCTGAAGTAGACCACAAATAATAAAGCCCTGCAGGTGCATGGTAAATAAAAGTGTAAGATAAAAACAGGATGATAGATTTGAAGAGCTGCTATGGACAGGGAAAAGGGGGAAAAAAAAAAGCACAGAAAATCACAGAGCGATGATAAGTAACACTGGCTGTGGGACGAGAACCTGGACAACCACAGCCCTTCAGAGAGGACCAGGAATGGAAGGGGGTAATGGAAGAGACCAGAGATCCAGTGAGTCTGCCAGGAGGGACAAAAAGACCTCAACCACTCTCTGCTAGGTGACCCTCATCAGAGGAACTTACAACAAAGAAAATGAAATATGGAGAAACGGGGGCAAGGAAAGTTGCTACAGCCATTGCTTTAGACAAATATCATCTGAAAGTCAAGAAACTAGGGGAGGCTGGGTGAGGTGGCTCACTCCTGTAACCCCAGCACTTTGGGAGGCTGAGACAGGAGGATCGCTTGAGGCCAGGAGTTCAAGACCAGCCTGGCCAACATAGGGAGACTCCCATTACCACAAAAAATGAAAGAAAAAATTTAGCTGGGTGTGGTGACAAGTGCCTGTAGTCCTAGCTACTGAGGGGGCTGAGAGGGGAGGATTGCTTGACCTCAGGAGGTCGAGGGTGCAGTGAGTACAGTGAGCTATGATCACACCAATGTACTCCAGCCTGGGCAACAGAGAGAAACACTGTCGAAACAAAAAAAAAAAAAAAAAAAAAAAAGAAAGGAAGAAAAAAGAAAGAAAGGAAGGAAGGAAGGAAGGAAGGAAGGAAGGCAGGTAGGCAGGCAGGCAGGCAAGAGAAACACACAATTGCTCAAAGCCTCCAAACTGTGGAGCAAACCCCAAGTCTACCCGTTACATCTTTTCATGCCTTTGCTAACTGAGGTCACCGAAACCTAGAAGCTGGAAGAATCTCCCAGCATCAGAGCAGGGAAGGCCCCGGGATGCTGGAGACGTAGGAAGCCCTTCTCAGAAGACGCAATGGAATCAGCTCACGAACTTTAGGCCTCAGGATCCTATAATCACAGATAAGTTTTCTCAGGATTACAAAATGAACCTCACTGAGAACCTTTTTTCGCTTCTCAGTAGGTTCCATCTGTGTGGAAAGTTTTGAGCCCAACAATAAGAGCAATAAAAAAGAAAACTGGATTTTATTAGGCCTCTCACATATACCTGCTAAATCAACGTGTAGCATTTACAAGCTTGATTTATGGCTTTGACTATACGATAGAAAATTGTTCTTAAAAAATAAGAGCGGGTGGCTGGGTGCGGTGGCTCACGCCTGTAATCCCAGCACTTTGGGAGGCTGAGGCGGGTGGATCACCTAAGCTCAGGAGTTCGAGACCAGCCTGGCCAACATGGCAAAACCCCATCTTTACTAAAAATACAAAAATTAGCTGGGCATGGTGGTGGGTGCCTGTAATCCCAGCTACTCAGGAGGCTGAGGCAGAAGAATGACTTGAACCTGGGAGGCGGATGTTGCGGTGAGCCAAGACTGCGCCATTGCACCCTAGCCTGGGCAACAAGAGCAAAACACTGTCTCAAAAAAAAAAAAAGTGGGTGAGACCAGAGTTGAGTGTTTTCAGTGAACTTCTGGATTATCTATGCTAATGATAATCAGTAGTTTATCACATATAAAGAGGTTAGATCAAGATTAAAAGAATGGGCCTGGTGCGGTGGCCCATGCCTGTAATCCTAGCATTTTGGGAGGCTAAGGTGGGCTGAGTGCTTGAGGTCAGGTGTGCAAAACCAGCTTGGGCAACACAATGAGACTCCATCTCTACAAAAAATACAAAAATTAGCTGGGCATAGTGGCACACGCCTGAAGTCTCAGCTACTTGGGAGGCTAAGGTGGCAGGACTGCTTGAGCCCAGGAGGTGGAGGTTGTGGTGAACTGAGATTGTGCCACTGCACGCTGCACTCCAGCTCGGTCAACAGAGTAAGACCCTGTTTCAAAAACAAAACAAAACAAAACAAAAAAAACCCACAAAAAACTAAAGGAATGTTACTGAGAAAACAGGAAGACTCAACTACCTCAAGGAATGGCAAAAATAATAATACTGTAAAAATTAAACAGAAGAGCATTTATTATTTCAGAGACTCCTAATAAATTCATCAGCTATCGTAAGAAAATGGCAAAAAGAAACTTCAGACATTGCTGTTGTACTAAATGGCACTTGAGATCTCTTTGAAAGGCTAAATGTGGCAGGAAGGGAAAGGGGTTCAGAGTTTCTTTCCTAATGCTGATGAGTCTGAGAAGAATTGCTCAAGAATAATAAATATTGGGTAACCACACAATGCGCAGATGTAGTGGAGAGAACCAGAAATGAATGACACACGTACAGTACTTCAAACGGTCTGAATGACAAGCGATATTTATTTTATTTCTTTTGCTATGTCTATTTCAGGGTTTTCTATAATAAATATAATTCTATAACAAGGCACAAAGAAAAGTATCAGTAAAGGAGGGAAAAAGTGAATTGTTGATCTCTAGGGAGCAACATCAGGAAACTCTGGAGGCTGCTAAAATTTAAGCACTCACCCAAAGTTCCACTTTTGTTCACAAATTAAAGATTTTCTTTTCTTCTTCTTCTTTTTTTTTTTTTAATTAAATTTGAGACAGTTTCACTCTGTCACCCAGGCTGGAGTGCAGTGGCATGATCTCAGCTCACTGTAACCTCTGCCTGGCTAATTTTTGTATTTTTAGTAGAGATAGGGTTTTGCCATGCTGGCCAGGCTGGTGTCGAACTCCGGGCCTCAAGTGATCTGCCTACCCTGGCCTCTCAAAGTGCTGGGATTATAGGCGTGAGCCACCGCGCCCGGCCCAGAAATTAGAGACTTTCTGATGTCACTTTACATAGAGTCAAATTTTGACTCTCTGGAAGCAATTTAACCAGTTAGGAGACTAACCGTGGTAAACGAAAATGTATTCATAAAAAAATGTAAGATCTCATGAAAAGCTCTTTGTATTACAAATTGTCTCGGGTTTGTAATTGCACAGCAAATCACTGAGCCATCCAGCATATCTTCCAACATGAAGATCTAATCGCCAAAGCCTTAACTTAGATTGTTACTTATGTTTCTAAATCTGTGGAAGCACATTTCCTTTTCTTCTTCTTTTCTTTTACTGTTAACATCCTTATTCTCTATTTTACCAGTGGAGAATGTTTAGTATTAATTTCCACTTAGCTCAAGATTCAAGAAATGCAAAGTGCTATTTTTATCAAATTTCTGAAAGCCTACTGTCTTCTGCTTTGGAAGTCCCACAACAGCCCTTTAATTTCCTTAAGCCCCACTTTCCTCACAGCAAGTTGGTGTGGCAATGGATCATAATAGGTTGCTGGGAGGATGAAGTGAGATCCAGGCATGTGAAACACTGTACACAATTCCTAACACAGACTAAGGATGCAAATGTTAGGAACTTGCAGATTTAAAAAAAATTGCATTCTCAAAAAGATGCTCTATTTTAACAAATGAACAAGAAGACAATTTTGCATATCTTTTTGATACAGCCATTCTATTTCTTTTTCTTTTCTTTCTTTTTTTTTTTTTTTGAGACTGAGTCTTGCTGTGTCGGCCAGGCTGGAGTGCAGTGGCCCGATCTTGCAGTGGCCCGAACCTGCAAGCTCCGCCTCCCAGGTTCACGCCATTCTCCTGCCTCAGCCTCCCGAGTAGCTGGGACTACAGGCGCCTGCCACCACGCCTGGCTAATTTTTTGTATTTTTAGTAGAGACGGGTTTTCACCGTGTTAGCCGGAATGGTCTTGATCTCCTGACCTCGTGATCTGCCCGCCTCGGCCTCCCAAAGGGCTGGGATTACAGGCGTGAGCCACCGCCCCTGGCCCAGCCATTCTATTTCTAATAAAGAACCCAAGAAAATAATCTACAGTTATCTACAAGGAGGCCCTGCATGATATGGTATTTGCCCACACACAGTGGAACCAACAAAACCAGGCAACCACATGCAATGATGAAGTAGCTATCATGTAACAGGAGGGAAAGAAGTTCACACATATAATTAAGTGGATAAAATCATATTAGAAAACAATGGGCTGGGTGCTGTGGCTCACACCTGTAAATTCAGCACTTTGGGAGGCCAAGGTGGGAGGATCGCTTGAGCCTAGGAGCTCAAGATCAGCCTGCGCAACACGTTGCAACCTCATCTCTACAAATAATACAAAAATTCGCCAGGCATGGTGGCGTCTGCCTGCAGTACCAACTACTTGGGAGGCTGAGGTGAGAGGATTACCTGAGCCTGGGTAGGTTGAGGCTTCAGTGACCTGTGATTGCGCCACTACACTCCAGCCCGGGGTGACAGTGTTAGACCCTGTCTCAAAAAATAAAATAACATAAATAAGAAAAAAAATGGCATGTGCTTGCGGCATGTGGTTTCTTTCCTTTGAGTCTATGTGCCTAGAAAAAAATAGGAGAAGGATATACACCAAAATATTAACACAGGTATTCTATGTGGGTCATGGGATTGTAAATAATTCTCCTACTCTTAGTCTATTATTTCTAACATTCCTAGAATATCCATGGTTACTTTTGTAATACAATTTTTTTAAAAACTCCCCTGAGATGTAGCATTAAATTATTTGTGCTTGCTTTTCTGATTTGTTACTACCTCCAAAAAAAAAAAAAACCACTCAGCATTGAAATAACTACTGATAAATTTGAAACAACAGGAGAAAAACAGGAGATTTGATTTGAGAGTTTTAAAAATGGGAAGAACAATAAAATCATATCTACATGCGTGGCCTCTTCATTCCTCGTCATTTGGCCATCATTCTGTTTCCTCATGTTGACTACGTTTCGAGTTGCACCACAAGGGGGTGCCCTGAACCTAGCGAGTATGATACAGTCTCCAGCATAATCAAAGGAGGCAGCTGAAATCCCAAATTCAAGAGGAAACAAGACACAGGTCAACTGATTGCTTTTGGTCCATCTTCATCCTCTCCAAATGCCCCCAAATGGCCCTGGTTCAAACTCGGGCTGAATGTAACCAGTCTGTGAAAAAACTGTAATGGGCTGACTGCTTGCATAGTTAAAGCCCACGATAGAAGGGAGAGGCTTGATTGCTGCAAGTCTAAGAGATTTCATAAAGTTACCACTGAGGAATAAAAAATTAGTAGCCTCATGACACAAAACTAAAGAATATAACAAGACCAAACGTTGGGAAATAGTCTTGAAAGTAATTCTATCTTGGCCGGGCGTGACAGGATCCCAGCACTTTGGGAGGCAAAGGTGGGTGGATCACTTGAGGTCAGGAGTTCAAGACCAGCCTGGCCAACATGGTGAAACCCCATCTCTACTAAAAGTACAAAGAATTAGCCGGGTATGGTGGTGTGTGCCTGTAATCCCAGCTACTTGGGAAGCTGAGGCACAAGAGTCGCTTGAACCCGGGAGGTAGAGGTTGCAGTGATCCCAGATTGTGCCACTGTACTCCGGCCTGGGCGACAGAGTAAGAGTCTGTCTCAAAAAAAAAAAAAAAAAAAAAAAAAAGAAGTAATTATATCCTAAAGATACACAGTCTATCAGTAACTGGGGGAGCAAAGTAATTTCTGATTATTTGGGTTAAAAAAAAAGAGTTACTAAATTGAGAAATCTAATTGTAATATAATTCCTTTTCTAACTGTTTAAAATACTTAAAGACGGAATAAAATTACGTAGCCTTGTGAGACTTTATAAGTCACACTAAGAATTATAGTTGATATAACAATAATAAAATATAAAGTCTCAAAGACCTTCAAGGGTAAATAAACTAAAAAGCAGCAACATTTAACAAAAAAGAGTTCAGGGTGATATCCCAACAGCTTCTAATTCTAAGAATTTCTAATTTCCTAAGGAATCTTAGAATCTAAAGTAATCCTGTAGTGAATATAGGATAGTGGTTGAAAGTATAATTTCTGGAAAGAGAAAGAACTGGGCGTAAGCTTCATTTTCAACACTTACTATCTGTGAGACTTTGGGCATATTACCTTAGGCATGTTTCATGTACAGTTTCTTCATTCATGACATAGTAATAATGATGTTTATATTATACTTTGTTGTATGAAATAACTTGAGAAAAATGCTAAAGCCAATATCTGACATACAGTAATGCAGATTTATGAGCAATTTGAAATAATTAATATTCTCATCAAATGAAAGCTAAGTCAGGCATGGTGGCTCATGCCTGTAATCCCGACACTTTGGGAGGCCGAGGCGGGCAGATCACTTGAGGCCAGGAGTTGGAGACCAGCCTGGCCAACATGCTGAGACTCCGTATTTACAAAAAACACACAAAAAATTAACTGGGTTTTGTGGCACACGCCTGTAGTCCCAGCTACTTGGGAGGCTGAGGCACGAGAATCACTTGAGCTTAGGAGGTGGAGGTTGCAGTGAGCCAAGATAGCACCACTGCACTCCAGCCTGGGTGATAGAGTGAGACTCTATCTCAAAAAAACAAAAAAACAAAAAAACAAAAAAAAAAAAAAAAGAAAAGAAAAAAGAAAGAAAGAAAGATAGTATTAGAATTGGCTAACTATAGGACGACTGTGATCTCATTCACAGATCTCAGGTACTATGTGGCCAATGGATATGTCTGAACTCCTGTGTGCTCCTGTTCTCATGGGTCAAAGTAAGGAGACTGATTTTTAAAAAAACAAAACAAGTACACTTTGTGTGTGTATATGTATATATATGCATACAATGGAGTGCTGGCTTTCAAAGTAGTGAGTTTGAAGGGTGACAAGATTATTTCTATGACCTTGCCATTGCAATGCAAAAAATAAACAAACAAAAAACAAATTGCAAAGCAAACCTGTCAAATACAGGGTGACTATTCAGCCAGTTTTCACTATGGCCAACCACTGTGTATGGCCACTGTCCTGACTGGACAACCCATGCCACAGCACAGTCATTGATCTTCAATTTTGTGTCTCAATATCCACCCTTCCTACTTTGATATAAGACTAAAATGATGCAATAGATTTATGAGAGCTTTGAAATAGTTAATATTCTCATACAAATGCAAGAGTGTATGAGAATGAACAAACACATTGGTTAACTGTAGGAGGACTGGTATCACATTCACAAATCTCAGAGTTCTTTCCTAAGCCTCCACATTCCCAGTTAACAAACAGTGAAATTGAAGTATCCCTGCCCGGTGTTCTACAAAGTGCCTGGGAAGAGTTGACCCAGGTCGTCTCTGCAAGTGTGACAGATACTCTTAGAACTGCCCCAACCAAGTGCAGCCCATGGACATCGGGATGACCAGTTCCTTGAGAACTCTGCTTATTTTTGCCTCCATAACATTTAAAACCCCTAGACACACTAGATACTTTACTTATTTGCTCACTTCTTATCTGTCTCCTTCTCCTTGCACCCACACACTGAAATGTAATGATCACAAAGGCATGAATATCTTCATCCACATCCACGCTGAGTTTTCACTTACAGAATGAATGAATGAAAGGCTGGAAGAAGGCATTGGTTCTTGGGAGTCTTGGCTCTGTGCAGCTTGCTTGATTTGGGGGCTTACCCCCTGACAGTAAACTACTCTTAGGGTCTGGGGAGTTTAGGTGCATGGCCCAGGCAGTGGTGCCTACAGCCTCAAGCAAGCCTGCACACTTCACAGCCCTGGAACAGGCCCAATGCTCACATGGCCTCACCAGCCAACCTGCTGGGACTCACTTCCAGACACCAATCACACTCCAGCCAAGAGCATTCCAATCTATCACCCCGACTCCCCTATGCGTTATTGCTTCTTGGCCGCTCTCACACCTTGAAAGGAGGAAAATACTCATCCTATAAGGAATTTCTGTTTGGCAGGGTTTCCCTTCACAATTTTCACTAAAACGCCCCTTCCTTGGAACACGAAACTTAAGTTAAACAAAAATACTCAGAACCCCCCAAGAAAAAAGAGCTTGCAAACCTCTGGTTTCTATTTCCCTCTCATTATTACAAAGGCTTTGTATTGTAAGACATTCCATCCTTGCTTCAATAGCTGCCTGTGGGTGTGCTGCTGCAGGGGAATTAAGCTTTGTGCTGGGATAGCAGGTGCCAGTTAACTCTTGCCCAGGCCCTAGTCCAAAGGGGCCTTGCTTTAGGAGTGGCCTTCTCAAGCTTGGGCCCGGCCAAAGGTAAGAATTTTAATAGGGAAAAGAGGTGGGATAAGACATAAGATGATTTATTGAAGCTAGTCCAGAATGCACTTCTGATTCTCCCTTTTCTTCCATAGGAAACAGGCCCAGAGTGTAGAAACTCACAGATTCTGACCAGCTTGCATCCAAAGCAGGGTGATTCGTACTACTCCAGGCCCAGGCAGCCAGCTGAGGGATGCTTCTGAGTGTCTTGTCTTCCTCTACCTACAGTGGGCAGGGGCTGGCCTTCATACAAGGTCTACCCTGAAAGTTTCCATAATGGCTGGCCGTGGTACGAGTGGGGCATCTTATCTTGCCACTCTATGAGGGAGAGGTAAGGCTCAATGATCTGGAGAGCACTGGGCTGAGAGTCTGAGACCAATTCTTAGCCCAGGCCCTGCCTCAAACTCATTGTAACTTAGGCATTTATCTGGCCCTTAATTTCCTTATGCATTAAAATGAAGACTTGGATTAAACCTTTTTGGCAAATTTTAGCTTTAAGTTGCTTTAGACACAGATGGCCTCTGTTTTAGTCTGTATCGTGTTGCTATAACAAATACCACAGTCTGGGTAATTTATAAAGAAAATAAATTCATTCCTCACGGTTCTGGATGCTGGAAGTCCAATATCAAGATGCCAGCATCTGGCGAGGGCCTTCTTGCTGTGTCATCCCATGGTGGAATTGTGGAAGGGCAAGGGAGCATGTGTGTGAGTGACAGAGGAGGGGGCCCAAACTTATTCTTTTCTTAGGAACGTGCTTCCAAGATAACAGAATTAATTCATTCCTGTGGGTTGTGCCTCATGACCTAGTCACCTCTTATAGGTCCCAACTCTCAACACTGTTGCATTCGGGATTAAGTTTCCAACACATGAACTTTGGGGGACACACTGAAACCACGGCAACCTCCTAACATCCTTGGCCACACTAGAGGTCTCCCCAACAAGGTTATTATCAAGGAAGGCCTAGACTAATGGGCAGGAGCTCTAAGTGCTTTTTGCAAATCTCTAAATACCCATGGGAAGGACCTGCGGTCAGAAGGACCTGGGTTCAAGACGTAGATTCAGCATTTGATGCTGTTTTACTTTGAATAAATTACTTAACCCAGCATCAGGCTTTGTACTGGGGCAACTAAACCATGACCCTCAATTTCTGCATCTGCAGAATGGCAATAATCATCCCACCTACTTCACAATGGTCTCCAGGAAGCACAAATGAAGCAAACTGGTTGAAAGCACTGTTAACTATAAAGCTCTACAAATAATAAAGCAATGATGTTATCATTAAGGAGAAGAAACTTAAGTTACGCACAAAAGAAAGAGAAGAGACCCTAAAATGTCCTGCTGCTAAAGAATGAGGACTTGCTGGCCAGGTGTGGTGGCTCAAGCCTGTAGTCCCAGCACTTTAGGAGGCCGAGGCGGGCGGATCACAAGGTCAGGAGTTCGAGACCAGCCTGACCAATATAGTGAAATCCCGTCTCTACTAAAAATACAAAAATTAGCCGGGCGTGGTGGCGGACGCCTGTAGTCCCAGCTACTGGGGAGGCTGAAGCAGGAGAATGGCTTGAACCCAGGAGGTGGAGGTTGCAGTGAGCTGAGATCGGGCCACTGTACTCCAGCCTGGGAGACAGAGTGAGACTCTGTCTCAAAAAAAAAAAAAAAAAAAAAAAAGAGTGAGGACTTGCTATGCTCATCTCAGCCTGCTCAGCTGTGGCGACAGAAGACTTACAACACTTGGCTTCAGTTCACAAGTGCCATGAACTGAATGTGAGTGCCCCCCAACCCCAAATTCACATGTTGAAGCCCTAATCTCCAATGTGATAGTATTTGGAAGTGAGGCCTTTGGGGTGTGATTTGGTCACAAGAGTAGAGTCCTTGTGATGGGATTAGTGTCCTTCTAAAAAGAGACATAAGACAGATGCTTTCTTTCTGCCATGTGAGGACACAGCAAGAAGACAGAGGTCTACCAACTAGAAAGAGGGTTGTCACCAGAACCTGACCATGCTGGCACTCTGCTCTTGGACTTCTAGCCTCCAGAACTATGAGAAATAAATCCCTGTCATTTAAGCCCCCAAGTCGATGGTATTGGTTGCAGCAGCTGAAACTAAGATAATAAACCACTGAAGACAATGTGACAGATGTTAGCATCTGCATCCCTGGCTGTGAGACTTGCTATCCTGAGGGGCTGAAGCCCACCTGCCTACACAGCTGCAACCTCCTCTGGCCCCAAGCTCCAGGGACTGAGCTCAGCCAACCTGCCTGCCCTCACCAGTCTGTGTCACCTGGGACAGCTCAATGCTGAACTCTGGCCTCATCTTCAAGCTTCTTACCTACTAACCTCTGGAGACAGCCAAAAATACTTTAGGGGCTGACAATTATTCTGTGAAAACTGATAAGCTTTACTGGGAGAAAAATGCTTTCTTGTACAAATGATGCGGACAAGAGGCAGGGAAATACTGGGTAGAAGAGGGTGGTTCCTTGGCAAAAGCCCCACCCTCAAGTCTGGAAACCCATGGCCCTAAATGGGAACGGGCATTCCTGTTTTTGTGCCCAAATGTTGCCTTTTGGTCTGCCATGCCTCCCTATCCTGTACCCATATAAACCCCAAGCCCCAGGCTCCACGAGTAGAAGAGCAGAGGAGCAGAAGAGCAGTGCAGCAGAGGAGAGAAGAGAAGGAACATCTGAATGCTGAGAGGAGTTTGGCTAGGAATGGTGAGAGAGGAGACTGGCATCAGGATGACTGAACTCCAGGGGAAGATCATCTTCCCACTCCATACCCTCTCCAGCTCCCCATCCATCCTGCTGAGAGCCACCTTGATGAGGCAATAAAATCCCCCGCATTTACCATCCTTCAGTTTGTCTGTGTGACCTGATTCTTCCTGGATGCAGGACAAGGACTTGGATACCAAGAGGGCACTGAGCTGGTTAACACTTAAGCTGTGTGCAGATGGCAGAGCTAAAAGAGCATGGTAACATGCCCACTGCAGCTTTGAGAGTTGCAGGCACCCACCCCTAGATGCTACTGTGGGGCCAGAGTCCAAAAGCACTTGCCCCGGCTCCTGCACCTGCCCATCTGCATGCTCCCCCTCCTGTAAGGGGTTTGAGTGCTCGCTAGGTGGCCAGATAGACTAGCCACACCCCTGTCTCACGTCCTGTGAGGGGGGTCCGGGAACTCTGCCATTTCACAAATACTATTCTGGACAGTTCCATTTCAGGGCTAACAGCAATCAAATAAGAGAATGCTACCATTTCTTAAATTCAATGATGACTTGATGTTACTTAAACAGACCAGGAACATGGGCCATCATCAATTGGCAGTTCATATGTTCAATCTTCATTATAATAAACACAACCAAACTGAGGGCCACAGTGACAAGTTATTATTTTTAACATTGTATTTGAGGAAGATGATCCATGGAGAAACAATCAGAAAACCCAGCTACAGTTCTGCAGCATGATTTTGAAATCACAAGTGGAGTTCATACACTCTGCCAGCTGGAGGAATATTACTGATTGTCATTTTTTCATATCTAGTCACATTTTTTGCTCATAAAATAAGATTTTGATCTTTGGAAATCAGAACATTGACTTCTAGGAGTTCTTGAAGAAGTGTAATGCTCATCCCTCTAATTACAATGAATTAAAATAGAATGTATGCTCATAACAATTCCACTCTAAACAGACTTTGCTAATTGCCTGGAAAAATCAAGAGCAAAAAGTTGAAAACATCATCTCTGAGTACACAAACAGCCTCTGGCCCTACACTGAAAAACTGAGTCACATCGAGAGAGAGAGAAAATAGCCCCTCAGCAAAATTAAAAATCTTACAGCTCTTGTTTATCATCATAAATATGGAACTTTTGGAGCTGGTGTACAACTGCAGTTCATGAATGATCAGCGGGGCACTGAGTGGTGTCATTAAAAGGCTTTCAAAAAGCATTTAAGAAGATTACCAAGTGCTCTTCCAGGAGAAGGGCAAAAATAAAGTAAAATAAAATAAAAGGTACTGCGGAGCTTCCTGGAACACCCCTCCTGTCGGAACTTCACAGAAACAAGCTGAAAATATGCGATGGAATAAATCTAATGAGAAATATGTTTGAAAGAGAAGGAAAAACAGAGATTGTAACAAACAAAATACAGTGGTGTGGGAAAGGTGGCTTTTCCCATAAATGAGGTCCAAATGGATATTAAGGTGACACTGTTGTTTCACAGCCATTTTCATCTGGGACATCTGCTTGGGTGGCTCTATCTCCTGTCCTTTGCAAAACAGGAAACCGCACCACCTATATGAGTGCCGCTGGCTCGTCTGAACATATTCAGGATAGAACATCTCTATCTCGGCCTCCACCTAGAAGATCCAGGAGGCTGCTGTGGGTCTGAAGCTGATGTAGAGGGATGTGGGGTCATTCTGGCGTTCTCGGGAGGTCTCAACACTCTTTTTGCTCTCCAGCACTGCCTTAGGGAAGCCCATAAGGAACTGACCTGACACCACCCCCACCCACCCTCCATCTACCTGCAAGCCCCTATAAAGCCACATTCCCTCCTTTCGCTTGCACTTTAAGCCATGGGGGTTTAGGACAAAGTCGAGAAAGTCACTCATATTTTCAGATTATTTTCTCCATGGTAATTCAACTCTTAGGAACATCTGGCAAGGAATCCCTTTCTTTTTGACATGGTCTCCCCAGCCCCTCTCATAATTTACCAAGTATCACGATGCCCTCCCACCTCCTTCACAAAGCTAATAAATCCCACTTGCCTGTCATCAAGAAGCAGTGCCTTTGCCTCTGGGAACAGTAACTCACTTTTTCAAGGCAAGATTACTGAGCAAGAATAACCTTGACTGCATTGTTCTAAAATCCAGAGCAGACAGCGGAGTCTAAACAGATGGAACATTTGATTGGTTAACAACAACAAAAAAAAGATTATACTTTTTAATAGAAGGGTGGTGCTTTGGCCACCATAATCTATAATAGGCAGATCAGCAAGCCCATTTATGAGAAGGGCAAAGGAAGGTTTTTAAGTTTCCACCTAAAGTATACATACATACTTTGCAATTAATTGCACATCCATGCAAAAATATTCAGGATTATTCCATGTGAAACATTTGAAAGAAGATTGGCTTCCAATGGACTCTTTAAAGGATTACTCAGTGAGTCACCCCACCTCCCCATTCACAATGCAATTCTTGGGTCAGCTGAAAAGACTAATGGTGAAAGCTTAATCCAATGCTTAGCACTATTGTGAGTTCATTTGCTGACCTCTTTTCCACCCCAGCAGAGCCTGCAATGTGGCAGAGGGGAAAGGCAGGCTTCACTTGGGTGTGAAGAGTGCCACGCTGACGGCCAACACTCACTGATGAAAGATGAGGAAAAACAGCCCAGCCAGAAAAGTGATCCTGTGTGAGGGATCTCTGGTGGGTTCCCCGTTGTGTTAACAGACACCGGCATATGTAGAGTCCTGTCCTGCCCATCAACCACAGGGAAGGGTCAGACCTGTGAGCAGCAGGGTGATGGCTTGTGGATAGACTGTGGAGGGTGGAGAGTGATGTTAGGGGAACTGGGAGCCCATCTCGCTCCAGCAACCTGCTGGCCGCATCCTGCAAATCCACAGTTGCTTGGTAAGCTATGCAGGGACTGTGGACTTCATTATTAAAAGTTCAAACATGGCTCGGAGAGATCCAACAGCAGCCCCATCAGATAGATCAATTTACTACTACTAATCCAGAACATTTTTTGAGGAGAGATTTTGCTAAGATGCAGGAAATGAGGTCCATAAACGAAAAAATGGGTGCAAAACGAAATTATTCCTTGCTTCATTGTTTTTCACGAGTTCTGCCTCAACCCAAGGTGAAGAAAAGTCCTGTATTCTCCCTGGCTCTCCAGCTCTCCTTCCACAAGACTCTGACCCCTCCACTGCACAGTGGGTAGCAGGATTCAGCATGTAACACAGCTATATCCACCCATACTAGGGAATGAACGAGGGAGGACACGCATGAACACTGACCTTGGATGTGCCATAAAGGGCATGGTCATAATGACTGCCAGGATCTCTAGAAAAGAATAAAGCCCAGGGCAGGGAAGAAGATACAGACTCTTAGAAGGGAAGAAAGAAAACCAGATAGAAATTTTGGAAAAGTTAGACCCCAAAAATTCCTTTACAAGACGCATAATCACTGGCCAGGCATGGTGGCTTGCACCTGTAATCCCAGCACTTTGGGAGGCCGAGGTGGGCGGATCACTTGAGGTCAGGAGTTTTAGACCAGCCTGGCCAACATGGGGAAACCCCAACTCTACTAAAAATACAAAAATTAGCTCTGCGTATGGTCGCATGCCTGTAATTCCAGCTACTTGGGAGGCTGAGGCATGAGAATTGCTTGAACTCAGGAGGCGGAGGTTGCAGTAAGCCGAGATCACACTACTTGCACTCCAACCTTGGTGACGGAATGAGACTCTGCCTCAGAAAAAAAAAAAAAAAAAAAAGATGCATAATCACTTTTCCAAAAAAACTGTTGAAATACATGACCTATTAGGTATGATCCACCATGAAAACGACCCTTGCAATTAAGATCTTATCAGTTAGCTGTTTTTTTTTTTTCTCTCACTCACCACTTCCTCGCACTGTGTATTTCCTGTCAGCTAACTCCCATGAATGCAGGAGGGAAGTTTAGGATCAATCTGTTTTATGAAGTTTCTCTCGAGACTTACTTGTAGACTCCAGAGGAAAGGCATATCCTGTTTCAAAGTCAATTACTAATGGGTAAAAAGAGTTTACTGCATTCCTTTAGATATGTTAAAAATTAAATAAAAGAAGCAGAATCTTCTTGATTCTTCTCCACAGGGAGAGTTTTTCTTAATTACTGATGTTTTATGGATGGCTTGGGTAGTCTGAACGGATCATGAAAACACATCAAAAGCAGATAATCAACACAAAGACCTTTCAAAATGCACCCAGGCAAAAGAGGTTATCTATGATATTGTCTGAGAACTAGAACACAATAAAAATTATCTTAACACACAATCGAAGTCATGCCAAGTAACTTTCCTTTGGGTAGTTCACGATCTAAACCAGACTGCCTCCCCTCCTCCTAATTTCGTAAAGGCTACCCCACGTCTGCTCCTGGAATTACACGATACACAAGAATGTTCTCCCTCAATGTTGATGCTGTAATTGTTGGGGAGCCAGGTCACTGTTTTAAAATCAGGAAGCATCTGCAGCATATAAAAATATAACATTGCTTTCAGCTTCTGAGGCTTCTATGCCTCAAGCCAAAAGGTAATGAGTTCCCTCAAAAATATTTTCTTCTCTTTCTTTAAAAAAATGATTTGGGGGACAGGGGCAAAACAAAAGCAATTTATACCACCTTACCCAGGGATGAAGAGTAACCACGCATCATGCCTGCTTTTAATGGTCTCACTTTCTTTTACCTGTCTTTCCCTCCAGGACCAGGATTCTATTCCTGTCCCAACTCCACCTCCATCCAATGTCATTCCCCCAAAGGCCTGCTCTTCAGCTCACTGGGTTAAAGGCATTCTGAGTACACAAGCTTTTCATTACTGCTTAGATTTCTTTTCTGCTGACCATGATTATACATGAACTTGCCAACAATCTCTACTCCAGAGAGATATTCCTTTCTTTTTAAGAAGAAAAGTCATTTCTGTACTTTATTTCTTCACGAAGCTCTCATAACCTAAAGATGTTCAATGCATCCAGAAAGTGACTCATTTTCCTTAACGGCTTTCCGTTCTTGACATGTACTTTCTAATGTTTACAATCCCACCAGCACACCATAGCCTCAGGTTATAAGAGCCTCCATCAAGCTGGCCAGGCAAAAGAAGGTGTTTTGCAAAGGGCACAGGCTTGGAAACAGGTTGTCCTAGATGTACTGTCTGCCAAGTAACAGCCTGATTGAGTCTCAGTCTTCTTGTCTGTAAAATGGGAAAACCACCCTGTAGCTTATGCAGAGTTGTGGTCAGGAGTAACTAAAATAACTTCAGTGTCTGATGCCTAGTTGGTGTCCAACAAATACCTTTGCTTTGCTCATTCTCCAACCTGTACTCGAAAATCTTGCCAGAGGACACACAGATGTTAGGGGATCAAAGCCAGAGGGATTGTTTCTATATTACACATTGGTTCATTCTGGTAGTCATGGTTTTTTCTTTCAAATAACCAGGTTATATGTTCTTCACAAACAAAATCAGTAAGTTAACATGCATCCATTAACACTCAGTGTAACCTGCTACAAAAATATGAGATCTCAGATCTCAATCTCTCTCTCTCTCTCTTTTTTTTTTTTTTTTTTTTTTGAGACAGGGTCTTATTCTGTTGCCCTGGCTGGGGTGCAGAGGCATGACATGATCATGGCTCATTGCAGCCTTGACCTCCTGGGCTCAAGTGATCCCACTTCAGCCTCCCAACTAGCTGAAACTATAGGCAAATTTTTAAATTTCTTTGTAGAAAAATGGGATTCTCACTATATTGCCCAGGCTAATCTTGAACTCGTGGTCTCAAATGATCTTCCTACCTTGGCTTCCCAAAACTCTGGGATTATAGTCAGGAGCCACTGTGCCCAGCCCCCAGCTGTTTTTGAATGCTTGGGTCAACCCTTGGGAGTAGTAACTTGCTCAGAACGCTATCTACTCTTTGCTAGGGCCCTAAATTTCTCCAAAAGAAAATCCCCAATGATTCAGCTACTTGGGGGATGGGTGTGAAAATTTAGCCTGCTTATTCTTGAGATCCATTATCTGTAAGATTCTATGGAACATGCAGTGGTGGGCTTGCCTGATATGTATACATTTCTTCTTTATCCTCAAGATTTTACTAACTTCCCATTTTTAAACAAATTTAAAATCTTCCCTGTATCTTTAGGTAAATTTTATCAAAATCACAAAGTAATTTGTAGAATTAAATTTAGAATTTTATTTCCTAATGGATTACATATTAGGATTTATTTTCATTTAGAATTTATCTGCAATGATATTTTCACCATTTAATGTATAGTTGTATTATGTGAGTATTGGAATGAACTAGAGTAAGATCTATTTTAGAAATATACTTACTGGTAATTCTTGTAGGATAATTATTTCATTTTATTTTATTTTATTTTATTTTTGTGACAGGGTCTCACTCTGTCACCCAGGCTAGAGTGCAGTGGTGTGATCTTGGCTCACTGCAACTTCTGCCTCCCAGGTTCAAGCGATTCTGCCTCAGCCTCCCAAGTAAGCACGTGCCACCATGCCCAGCTAATTTTGTATTTTCAGTAATGGGGTTTCACCAAGTTGGCCAGGCTGGTCTCAAACTTCTGACCTCAAGTGATCTACCTGCCTCTGCCTCCCAAAGTGCTGGGATTACAGGCGTGAGCCACTGCACCTGGCCAGATGAGAATAATTGTATCTTAAGTTCATATGATCAATAATTATCTTTCACTTATATAGCAACTTTCTTGAGTCAAGGAATGGTATGCAAATGACATGCATATGAATATGCATATGAATGACATGCATTCCATTAATTCACCTTAAAACTCAAAGGATGGTAACCATGTGTGGTGATGGATATATTCATGAATTTGATTGTGGTAACCATTTCACAATGTATTTGTATATGAAATTGTCAGGTCATACACCTTAAATATATGCATTTTTTATTTGTCAATTATACTCAATAAAGCTGGGGGGAAAAAAACCTCAAAGCATTTCTTCACGAAACTGGCATGGAATTTGTTGTATCTTTTAATGTATGTTTGCATTGCTTTTGTGGTTTTAATTAGTACTCCCTTTTTTATCCTAGTATATTTTTTCATTCTCTCTCCCTGAATGCCAACAGAGTAATCCCCAGCTATGAAAACAAAATATTAAAAAAAATAAAACTTGTGATGTAAGCCTTATGGCTTTTTCCATGGGTATAATCCCAACAATTAATCTCCCACTTACCTAGTGTCAAGGGTAGTCAAAGCTGGCACGTTTGTGATACAAAAATGACCAAGTTTTTCTTTTTTTCTCTGAGAAATGTAAGGAAAGTGTGGAGGAAGGAAAGTACTCCAGGACAAGAGGATGTAAAAAAAATCTCAATGGCTCCTTCCAGTCCCACTTTCCAGTCCTCTGAGTGTTTATCCAGTGCAGTATTTGAGAGAGTTTGGTGAGAAAGATCACGCACTGCATCCTTCAGAATATAAACCCACACCTCAAGCTTAGAGGCCTGAAAATGACCACAAAAAACACACTTTTCATGGTGCTGGGTAGAGGGCTATCATTTCAAGAAAGCAAACATTCCTCACCAAGTGGTTGCGACCTTTATCTTTTGGCTTTTTTTCATGACCCCTGCACCTGCCTAAACTTGAAGCTATGAGGTATCAGACTAGTGAGTGATTAATCACTGTCATTTATTTCTATGCCATTTATTTGGACTACTCTTATATACCTTAACACTCGCTAAGCCAACACTTGGTTATTAACAATAGTAACAATTTAATGAGGAAGTATCTTCAGATTCTAAAATGGCTTTGTTGAGACATCATCAGATGGACAAAAGTAGTGTTTGCATATTATCTTGATTAAAAGCCAACAAAACCTGGCTGGTTGCAGTGGCTCATGCCTGTTGTCCCAGCACTTTGGGAGGCCAAGGTGGGAGGATCACTTGAGGTCAGGAGTTCGAGACCAGCCTGGCCAACATGGCAAAACCCCAACTCCACTAAAATACAAAAATTAGCTGGGTGTGGTGGTGCACACCTGGTGGTCCCAGCTACTTGGGAGGCTGAGGCACAAGAATCGCTTGAATGCAGGAGGCGGAGGTTGCAGTGAGCTGAGATCACACCACTGCACTTCAGCCTGGTGACAGAGCAAGACTCTGTCTCCAAAAAAAAAAAAAAAAAAAGGGCCAACAAAACCCAAAATACCAAATGTCCATTGACAGATGAATGAATAAACAAAATGTATAGACATACAAAGAAATATTATTATTATTTTTTTTTGAGACGGAGTCTCGCTCTGTCCCCCAGGCTGGAGTGCAGTGGCACGATCTTGGCTCACTGCAAGCTCCGCCTCCTGGGTTCACACCATTCTCCTGCCTCAGCCTCCCAAGTAGCTGGGACTGCAGGTGCCCGCCACCATGCCCAGCAAATTTTTTTGTATTTTGTTTTTTAGTAGAGACAGTGTTTCACTGTGTTAGCCAGGATGGTCTCGATCTCCTGACCTGGTGATCCGCCCACCTCGGCCTCCCAAAGTGCTGGGATTACAGGTGTGAGCCACGGTGCCCGGCCAGAATATTATTAAGCCTTAAAAAGGAAATTCTGACACATGCTGCCACATACGTGAACCTTGAGGACATTGTGCTAAGTGAAATAAACCAGTCACATAGAAAAACCCAAACACTTTCAGTAGGTTTATGATTTTACCTAAACGAGTTGTCTAGAATAGTCAAACTCACAGAGACAGAAAGTAGAATGGTGGTTGCCAGGGGCTGGGAGGATGGCGGGGATGGAGAGCTGTTGTTGAATGGATAGACTTTCAGTTTTACAAGATGAAAAAGTTCTGAAGATTGGTTGCATAACAATGTGAATATACTTAACACCACGGAACTGTACGCTTTAAAATGGTTAAGATGGTAATTTTACGTTATGTGTATTTTACTACAATTTAAAAAATCGTAAAGTTGCCGATAGTCAAATGAATAAAATGAGAAAGGGGGAAAAAAGCGACCCCCCCTCCAAAAAAATCACCAACTCCTAGCCTAGGTTTCTCTACAAAGTATCTAACTATATAAGGAAAGTTCAAATGGCAAATTATTCTAAGCCTCTTATTTGTGTTGCAGAGGCAATTCCTTGCCTGTATATTTAGTCACAGTTAAGTCTTATCTTAACAACTCTCTCCAAAGGGGACTGGATCTGCACTCAATCAAGTCGGACTGAAGATCTTAGGTTCATTCATTTATTCTAATGGTCCTGTTAGTGTTTCCATAATGTTTTGATTCCTTGAGATCTTAAACCATGCCCTTACCTCAAATGTTGGGCTATGTATGGATACCCTCTGGATAGGCTCACGGCAGTAGGCTGCAATTTCTTTCTGTTACCCTTTTTACTTGGAATGACTCCTATGCGTAGATAAATATTGCCGTATTCCTACGAAGTGGGCAGCTCTGTGCTCCATGCGGAGGGGAACTCAAGCCAAGCACTACAGCTGTCCCTAAGTGCCATCTGCCATGATCTGCCGTGGCTTCTACCAGCCCCTTTTGTGTGTGTGTTAGGAGGAAAATGAAGTTCATTTTCCATGCTAACTGTCAGTGAAGAAATCACTATGCTTGGTGTCTTGAATTAGTTGGATTGAAAAAAGCTTTTTCATATCTGAAGCCAAAGAACAGACTATATACCCCTTTTGTCACACACCCATATTGCTTCTCTGACTGGGGTGTGGAACTAACGAGTGCCTATGCCTCTGTTTAATTGAACAGAAGCAACCAAATTGCCCATTCAGTTGATGATGGATTAGCCACCTGGATGGTTGATATTGGATTCTCTGAGATAGTCTGCAGAGTTGATTCTGAGATAAGAACAGTTCTTAATTGTATCAACTAACTGAATCCACAGTCTGTTTTAACTCAAGATCCAAGACACATTCCTACCATTAAACATATGGAAGACAGATAGAAAGAAATCTCATTTATTTTCTCGCCATATAAATAGGAAGGTCTCTCCCTTGAACAATAACATGTACAAATAAGGAGATTTTTGAGCAGGGGCTATTCCCTGACCATGTTTAAGCACAGATCTGTTTAAAATTAAAAGTTACATTCCTGTTATTAAAAGCTCATCCTCTTTTAGAAAATACCCAATCAGTTCAGGAGGGAAAAAAATCCTTCACTGTGCACATTATTAACTCATGGAAGGCTTTAGGTTTCCACATTCCCCAATAATAAGGTCAGAACTGACTCTTGGACTCTACCCCAAAACCTCAACTTCCTGCTCTGCAAGAAGATTTACCTCAGAGAAGGAATAGGTCTCAACTGTTGCCAAAGCAAAGACATTTATATGAAATCAGTCAGATCAGGGCAACTGGTAACTCTATTCGATGTGCCACATTCTAAAAGACAAAGTGCAAGAAATACGAACAGTTTTCAGTCTGATTGTCTACAAATGTGTGTGTGAGTAGGTACAGTAGATTTATTGAACGCTGTCCCAGAAGTGAGATTTCCAGATAAGACATTTAAAAATATCCTTCCAGATGCTATTTTTAACATTATCTTATTTATTTTAAATTTTGTTTATATTCAATCTCGTTAAGTTTATTATAAGGGCAAAATTAATTCTTTTTGGATGATACAATGTCATCGTGAACACTAATTCTGGTGTTAATAGAGAAAATGGAAACAAAGAGGCCTCTTCATTAAGCAGTCTCAAAACAGTGAACTGAGCAACCAATTTTGCAAATCTTCCCCCTGCATGGCCCATAACTAAAAATATAGTCACTCAAACATCGTAGAATTGGAGACGGAAAAACAGCTCAATGGAATGAAACATAGAGTTCAGAAACAGACCCAAACACAAGCAGAAATTTGGATCTCACAAAGTGGCATTTCAAATCAACAAGGGAAAAGATTAATTATTCAGTTCGTGGTAGTGGTACTGCTGACTAGCCACTTGGCAAAAGAAAGAAAGCTAGATCTCTATCAAACTCCTTGCCTCAAAATAAACTTTAGAAGGATCAAATATTACAACCTAAGGAAGCTAAACTCTAACAGCACTAGTATAAAACACAAACAATGTTTAATATGTAATATTAGGACAGGGAAGTTCTTTCTAAAAATACAATTCCAGAGGCGGAAATATGAGAGGAAAGATTTCTGAGTTTGATTGCATGAAAATTTTAAATTTCTATGGGAAAAATACATGCAAACTTTAACAACTGGAGAAATATTTGCATGAAGTGTGAAAGTTAATTCCTTAATTTATGAAGTGGTCTAAAAATCAATTCCCCCAAAAAACCTCATCATCCAATTAAAAATGGGTAAAAACACAAACTGGAGCTTCGCACAAACACAAAATTGACTAACTAATATAGGAAAATATACTCTAACATCAATGATTATAAAAATATAAATCAAAACAACGAGCTTTTTTTACTCATTGGGTTAGCAAAACTTTTAAAAAGTTAATATACAGGATAGCAACTATCAACTAGCATTCTTATATGTTACAGAATATTATATATATCCAAATGGGTCTAAGATTTCTGGTAAGATTTGTAAACATTTTGAACAATCAATTCTACCTTTAGAAAGTTATCCTGTGGGAAAAAATACCCAGATATATGAAGAGACCATCCAGTGCAGCTTTGCCTTCGTAAGAAATTGGATAAAGATGGAAATGCAGGAGTTGCAGTTAGAGAAAGACAGAAACTAGAAAAATAATCATTTAAATTAGCATAGGGAACTGATTTAGTAAATGATAATTCATATGATGGTAAACAATGTAATCATTAAAAACTGAGTCGGCCGGGTGCAGTGGCTCACGCCTGTAATCCCAGCACTTTTGGAGGCAGAGGTCGGCGGATCCCTGAGGTTAGGAGTTCGAGACCAGCCTGGCCAAGATGGTGAAACCCTGTCTCTACTAAAAATAAAAAATCAGCCGGATGTGGTGGCATGCACCTGTAGTCCCAGCTACTCTGGAAGCTGAGGCAGGAGGATCGCTTGAACCTGGGAGGCGGAGGTTGCAGTGAGCCGACATCGCGCCACTGTACTCCAGCCTGGGCGACAGAGTGAAGCTCTGTTTCAAAAAAAAAAAAAAAAAAAAAAAATTGAGTTGTATCTGCATGAGCTAATGTGAAGTACCTTGAAGATGCATCACTAGGTGGAGAAGCAACGTACAGAGTAACTGTAGATTATTATAATTTTTATAAATGTTCACATAAGCCATGCATCTATCTACTGGGATATGCATATGCCATTTGAGGAAAGGATCTAACAAAAGGTGAATAACAATGGTTAATTTTAGAAAGGAGGATTGAGAATTGAAGGTAGAAGCTTTTAACTTTGTGATTGTGTGCACAGCTTAACGTATGAAGTTTTTCCATGTACATATATTACATTTAATTTGAAATTTTTAATTAAAAAAGTCAGTCCTGTTTCTGCTGTCAGCTGCCATTTTCTCTGTTGTCACAGTCTTCTATTAAATTGGACAAGTATGTGAGGTAGGTCTCTCTGATTTAAAAGTTTAGGCTTAAATGACAATGATTTGTTTCTCAATTGTCTTGTTCCCACATCTGAATTTATGTTTGTGGCTGTTGCTCTCTGTGACCATGGCCTTGTGTGTATTTGTACACAGAGCTCCCCAGTGACTAGGACGTGTACAGTGTACTGTGCTTCTAAAACAAGCCCTCTGGCTGCAAAGGCCACGGTGCTATGCCTTCAGGCATAATTTCATGCTAGCAAGGACAGTCTGGTAGACTTCCTTAAATTTTAATTATTTGTCCAAGATCTGTATATCAACACTCTTTTCAAACAACATCAACTATTATAAAAGATGATACTTTAGGAACACATGACGATATTCCAAGTCTATGTGGCTATCTTTTTTTTTTTTTTTCAGAGTTCCAGAATTTGGAAGCTGAAAGGAATCTTTGAAACCACCCAGTTCAACTCCTACATTTAAGAGATTGGAACTAATAAAAGTTCAGTGGCTTGTCTAAGGCTATTAGTTAGCAGTTGGAAAGCCAGTGGGAAATTCTAGATCTCCTGAAAACCAGTTTCATGCTCTTTGCTCTAAAAGCTACACTGAAGAAATCTAAATTACAACCTCAGTTCATTAAAGTAAGTATTAAAGGAGTCTTTGGCTATGACGCAGAGTATAAAAGGAAATACACTTCGTTTCCCTGATTCAACTTCATAAAATTTTCCAAGGAATGTTGGGCTCAGATAGAGGAGATACTATACGTATCTACAAGTAGAAATAATGAAATGAACATCAAGTCTCCAATGAAAAGAAAGGCAAAAGGAGAATTCAACTCCAGATAGAGATAAACAAAACATCCAATTTAAATAAAAACAATTCATGAGGTCTTTTTTTTTTAGGACCAGAAGAGAAAGAATCATCTTGGCTTGACAATCTTCCAACTGACCTCCTGATTTCCATCCCAATGAAGGATTTAATCACGACTTTGCCTATACATAGAAGACATGGAAAAGGGAATCCTATCATACACCACTGTGGAATGCCTCTAGAAAGAAAGAAAATAAGAGTTCATTTGCAAGCTGGGCACTGAGTCCAACTTCAGCCCGGGGAGAATGCATTTCTTGGTTTTCCTTTTGCACTGTGATGGTTATTTTGACAGGAGAAGTAAAAGGATAACAAGCAGATCTAATCCATATGGACTTGGCAGCCTACTGAGTACAACACAGTATCTATAGGGAAGGAAAGCAAAGCAATCAGAGAGAAAAAATTCGCATTTCTCAGGATTACATGACGGAGGACTATCGGCGCATAACATGTGTCAGACACATTTACAAGCGTGCACGCGCTCACACACATTCAAAGAATATTCCCATCCACTAGAAAACTGGATCAAATGCTGAGGCATTTCTGCTCACTTGAAAATAATTTCCAAGTGAACTTTATGATTCCTTATGAGGTTGACATCTCAGAAGAAAAGATCATTCTATTAAACGTGGGGCAGTTAATTACATGAGGTAGCTGTCTAGACGGTTCTTTCTGTGGCAGTTTAAAGCAGAAGAAAACTCTCAGGAGTAAACTTCACAATGAATTGCTCTGCTTGTGCCAGGGGAGCCTTGTCTGGCTTTAGTCCTGTGATGGATGCTACAGAGGAGGGAGGGAAGAGATGCGGGTGGAGGGAAGAGATGCAGGTGGAGGGAACTGCAGGGATATTAACCGGCTGTATTAGTTTGTTTTCACGCTGCTGATAAAGACATACCAAGACTGGGTAATTTATAAAGAAAAAAAGGTTTAATGGACTCATAGTTCCAAGTGGTTGGGGAGGCCTCACAATCACGGTGGAAGGTGAAAGGTGAAAGGCATGGCTTACATGGCAGCAGGCAAGAGAGAATGAGAGGCAAGTGAAAGGGTTAACCCTTTATCAGACCATCAGATCTCGTGAGACCTATTCACTACTAGGAGAACTGTATGGGAGAAGCTGCCCCCATGATTCAATTATCTCACACCGGGTTCTTCCCACAACACATGGGAACTGTGGGAGCTACAATTCAAAATGAGATTTGGGTGGGGACACAGCCAAGCCATACCACCAACAGAAGGCGGAAATTGTTAAAGCATCACATTCACACCCCTTCAAAGGAAAAGGGCCAAATCACAGGGCTGTCAGTCTAGCCATTCTCCTACCCAATCCCAAATGGCCAAGAGATCAGGTCCCAGTTGGATGGTTAGACACCATTTTCCTTCCCCACAGAACCACACAGCCTGCAGCAGGTCTTCTTTCCTGACATTGCAACACTCTAAATCCTTGGAATTCGCTGTATTTACTAACCCACTCTCAACAATGAACTTGTTATTCTGACAAGCAAGGAAGAGTAGGAGAGAAGACAGAGTCAAAGAAAAGGGGAGAATCTGTTTTGGGAGACAGACTAACATTGGCTTTGGGGGGACACTAAAGTTCTTCATTGTAAAAGATGTCTCCTCATAGTCATGGTCCCTAAATGCAATTAAATGGTGGATAATAATAAAAGTCTCAGAGAGACCTGGGTGCAACACTGGCCCAGAACTTTCTTAATGTGCTATCCTCATTGAGTTAATCAACCTCTGCAGCCCTTATTTCCTCTCTTGTAAAATAGTGATAACGATACCTAATAGAGAGTTGTGAAATTAAGTGTGGAAACATACGTACAACATCTGCTCTAGTTCCTGGCTCACAGTGGATATTTGACAAACACCAAAATTCCTGATTATCACCTCACCCTTGAAGTTACTGGCTTCTGAACCTAGTAATTCAATAGGTCCATGTAATATTGATTCTGAGCTTCAAACATGTTACTTTGATACTAAGAAAGTAAATTCTTTACAAGAGGTGACATGGGATTTCCTTCCACTCAGAAGTATAATTTTCTTTATACTGAAATTAAGTAATAACTAATGAAATATTAATGAAGATCTATTTGAATAGCCAAAAATTGGGTGACAATGCCCAAAAGGGAAATATATGTATATACTCAATGACTGAATTGTAATGATTACAAGCCAATAGAAACATATTTTCTGTGCTACTAAAGAGACATCCAAAAAGGGATATTTAAAAAACAAAACGAGGTTAATTAGAGATAAGGAAAATAGTGTTAGAACGGGGGAGATCATTTTTGGGGGAGCTACTATGTATACCAGATACCTATCAGGTTCTTTCACATGTAATATTTTATTCAATCCACATAGTAACACTGAGAAAAATATGGAATCTTCAGTTTTACAGATCAGGAAATCAAGCTTCAAAAACTTGCTAGTTCATGCATAAACCTGGATTTCAATGTAAGTCACTTTGACTCGAAATTTTCCTTCTCCATGTAAATGGAATTTATTTCTGAAATGAATCTTGGTTTATATTTTTCTATATATCCTTCTATAAGATAGTTTCAACATGATTCTGTCAAGATGAAATTATTCTTTCTTAAAAGTTATCCATATAATAATAATCAATTCTGTCTAGATTTCCTAGCCCACAAAAAAACAAATAAAGGAAATAATCTTAAAATGCCGCAAATTGACAATATTTGAAAAGGAACATGTATTGCTTCTAGAATGAGGAAAAAGCAAATACGTTTACATTACGTGAAAAGAAAACCTATTTCAAACAAGTTTTAGGTCAGACACAGACATTTCTTGAGTATCAAGGTCAAAATTGTAAAACATGCTCAGCTTCTTAAGAAGTTGACAGCTGTCTCTCTTTGAAGGATTAAATTCAGTCCAGCTTGAATGCATGAATAATTTCATGAGGTGCTTTCTGACTTATGCACATGCTATAGGACTTAGAGAGTATCTGTAAGTCCTTCAGAAGCAAGGGACAGCCAATGTCATTTTTTTTCAGGCCACTTGCATATCAACCTCCAAGACTGGGGGTCTAGGGCTAAGAAGATTGCTTAAGATTCTGATCCCCCATAATGGGATGTTAAGAGAAGCTGCACTTCAGACACCAGAGGATGCACCTGCATAGATATATGTATGGGTTCAACCTTAGGACTCAGAAAAGGATAGCTGTCTCGGGCCTCTTTAGGATAACCTGAATAACCTAGAATAATCCTCTGCATTGGCAGAACCTAGAAAATCATCCACATTGGGACATAAACTACTCAGAACTTCTGGTGACAAAAAGATTCAAGGGGAATTGAGTGAGGCTGGTGGGACATTGAGACTCATGCTGCATTGGCCATTTGTTGGTTGCTTTCTAGATTACAGATTCAAGTTAAATTTAGAAAACACTTTGAGAGATTACAATGTCCCATGTACTGCTGAAACTGGCAAAATGACTAGGAGAAAGGCAAACATAAAAATGTTTACGGGCCGGGCGTGGTGGCTCATGCCTGGAATCCCAGCACTTTGGGAGGCCAAGGCGGGTAGATCACACGGTCAGGAGTTCAAGACCTGCCTGGCCAACATAGTGAAACCTTGTCTCTACTAAAAATACAAAAAATTAGCCGGGCATGGTGGCAGGCACCTGTAATCCCAACTACTCAGGAGGCTGAGGCAGGAAAATCACTTGAACCCAGGAGGCAGAGTTTGCAGTGAGTGGAGATTGCGCCACTGTACTCCAGCCTGGGCGACAGTATGAGACTCAAAAAAAAAAAAAAAAAAAAAAGAAAAGAAAAAAACCACACAAAACAAAAACAAAGCAAACAAGAAAACATTTAAGTCTGCAGATTAAGAAAATGCGATCTGTCATATTCTCATGAAGTGTGATGTGCATGGGCAGACCAACCCAATATAAGCCATAGCTCACAGAAGACATAATGTGGGCACAGCATCAACTTCCCAGACCCCTTTCAGGGCTACAATGAGATACTCCTTCATACTCATTAGGATGGGGTGTGATATGTATCTAACTGTAGTTTGCATTTGCATTTCTCTAATGGCTAGTGATATTAACCATCTTTTCGTGTGCTTAATGGACATTTGTACATCTTTGGAGAAATATCTATTCAAGTCCTAGACCTAATTTTTAAATTGGGTTTTAAAAACTTGTTACAGTTGAATTAAAGGAGTTTTAAAAATACCTTCTGAATGTAAATCCCTTATCAGGTGTATGATTTGCAAATATTTAATCTCACACTGTGAGTTGCCTTTTCACACTGTTGTTAGTGTCCTTTGACGCATAAAAGTTTTAAATTTTGATGAGGTCCAATTTATCTATTTTTTCTTTTGTCGCCTGTGTTTTGTTGTCATATCTATAAAATCATTGCCAAATTCAATGTCATGAAACTTTTACCCTGCATTTTCTTCCTAGCATTTTATAGTTTTAGCTCTTATATTTAGATGTTTGATCCATTTTGAATTCATTTTTGTATACGGCATAAGGTAAGCGTTCAGATTTATTTTTTTGCATGTGGATATCTGGTTTTCCCAACAGCAATTGTTGAAAAGATTTTCCTTTCCCAATGGAATGATCTTGGCACTGTTGTTGAAAATAATTTGAGTATTAACTTTTAAAAAAACCATATTCTAAGCAGGCAACTCTGTTAAGCTCATAATAGAGTCTGCCCTCTTTCTTGAAAGAAAATTTCCCCAGGTCTTTATATCCTTTATGTCAAAGTATAGATAGCTCAGCAAATATCTGTGGTCCTCCTACCATGGGTTCTGGGATAATAAACACAGACACAATGCTGAACAGAATGGCATCATAGTGCTCAGGTTCACATCGTGAAGGGCAGGACACACACAGACATCCACACTTCAGACCTAACATACTGAGTGCAAGATGAGGAGTTTGCACACATTCTAAGGGAAAACAGCAACACTCTACAGTGCTTATGTTGTAGAAAAGGTATTTCTCAAGTGTAATTGTTAAGCACACTTAGCAAAAGGCAAAACTAAAAAGTAGGAAAAATTTTGAATTTTGTGTTGTCTACCATACGTGTTCTTTGTGCTCTTTTTCTTGCTAGAGAAATCTCCTTGATGCCATGTGCCCCATAAATAAATAAATAAATAAATAAATAAATAAATTAATTAATACATTAATTAGAGATGGAGTTTTGCTCTTGTTGCCCAGGCTGGAGTGCAATGGCCCGGTCTCGGGTCATGCAACCTCCACCTCCCATGTTCAAGAGATTCTCCTGCCTCATCCTCCTGAGTAGCTGGGATTACAGGCACCTGCCACTATGCCCAGCTAATTGTATTTTTAGTAGAGACAGGGTTTCCCCATGTTGGCCAGGCTGGTCTCGAACACCTGACCTCAGGTGATTTGCCTGCCTTGGCCTCCCAAAGTGCTGGGATTACAGGCGTGAGCCACTGCGCCTGGCCTGAGCCACTGTGCCCAGCCAAATGTACCCATTTAAAGTGCACAATTCAACTGAGTGCAGTGGCTGACGCCTATAATCCCAGTACCTTGGAAGGTCCAGGTGGGAGGACTGCTTGAGCCCAGGAGTTTGAGACTAGCCTGGGCAACATTAGGAGACCTCTTATGTCTACAAAAATTTTTTACAGTAGCTGGGTGTGGTGGCACATGCCTGTAGTCCCAGCTACCTGAGAGGCTGAAGCAGGAGGATTGCTTGAGCCCAGGAGTCAGAGGTTGCAGTGAGCTATGATCTTTCCACTGCACTCCAGCCTGGGCGACAGAACGAGACTCCATCTCAAATAAATAAATAAATAAAATAAAATAAAATAAAATAAAATAAAGTACACAATCTAGTGGTTTTTAGCATATTCACAGGCTCGTGCCATCATGGCAGATAATTTTAGATCATCTTTTTCATCCCATAATAAAACTCCATACCCATTAGCCGGGTGTGGTGGTACCTACCTGTAATCTCGGCTAGTAGGGAGGCTAAAGCAGGAGAACTGCTTGAACCAGGGAGATGGAGGTTGCAGTGAGCTGAGATTGTGCCACTGCACTCCCAGCCTGGGTGACAGAGCAAGACTCCGTCTCAAAAAAAAAAAAAAAAAAAACCCTCCATGCCCATTAGCAGTTATTCCCCATCTCCTCCTAACCTCCCCAGCTCTAAGAAACCACTAGTGTAGTTTCTCTATCTTTATGGGTTTGCCTATTTGGGACATTTCATATACATGGAATCATGTAACAGGTGGTCCTCTGGCTGGCTTCTTTCCCATAGCGTAATGTTTTTAGGATTACTCCATGTTGTAGCACATATTAGTATCATTGTTTAGATAGATCACATTGTGTGTATTAGCTCATCAGTTGATGGACATTTGGGTTGTTTCTACTTTTTGGCAACTATTAATAGTGATGCTGTAAACATTCATGTATGAGTTTTTGTGTGGATTCCATTTGCATTTAAAAAGAAGATGCTTAAAGAGGAAGTTCTTTAATTCAAATGACACATATTTCCAGGAGTACAACTTCAACAATACGAAAAAGATCGGGAAATACCTCTTAGTGATATTCCAGCCTCCACAAATCATTCTATAAATGACAACCTTCTAAGCCTGCAACCTTCTGTGCTGTACTTCTTCCAACATCCATCATTCATTTTGCAGATATTATGACTATGTGCCAAACACTGTTGGAAGTAGAGTTACAATGGTGAGTGAGCAGGGTAGACATGGTTCATTCACAGAGCTGAGAGGCACCAAGAAGACTGTTAGGTGAGCAAATACAGTAAGAATTTATAAACACTACTGTAAGGCACTTAGATGTAAGGATTTATAAGTCCTTATTATAAGGACTTAGATGGTAATTAGAAGAAAGCTGAAGGCATAGTTGTGATAGGAAAAGGAAAATGCCAATTCAAGTAAGTTCCTTCCTTCCTTCCTTCCTTTTATCCTTCCCTCCCTCCTCCACCCCTCCATCTTTCCTTCCTTCCTTCATCTTTTTTTCTTTTCTAAGACACAGGGTCTCACTATGTTGCCCAGGTTAGATCTGAACTCCTGGGCTTAAGCAATCCTCCTGCCTTGGCCTCCCAAGCAGCTGGAACTATAGGCATGCTCCGCCACGCCCAACCCCTAGTGAAAACTTTCTTGCAACAGACTAAGTCGTCCAAAACAAATACTAATCTTGATGCATAGTTGAAAGAGACAAAAGGGCTCATCTTCATTTTCTACTTTGAGTCCAAACTCAAATATTTTATAAATGTATAACATGTATGTATCCTCCAGCCACAATTGCTCATAATTTTAAAGATCTCTTAGAAGGAGACACATACCCTCCCCCACTAACTTATCTCCATGTTTAGTAATAGTCATACTCTCTTCTTTTAAATCTATTCCAAGTTGATGTAGGGCAAATGCTTCATTCAGTTAAGAATTTGCCCTCTTAGTTGGTCAGCAAAAGAACTATAGAACAGCTGACATCCATGTGCTTTTAGGAGTTCTTTGCATACTTAACATTAATAACTTATCTCTCAACATTTTTCCACACTGAATTCAAGTTTTGTTTGGCCTGGAAGCCTTATTTTCCCCAACCTTTTAACCATCCTTATGGCTTTTTCAATGTCTCTAATCATTCTTTTACTTGTAGGGATCAGACCAGATCCCTGCTCCACTAAGCCTAAGACCCTGAGCTTAAAACAACGTGCTTTGTTACTTGACCTTGTAGGCCGGCCTATTGATTTCTAGCTTTATACCTACAAGATCTTCTCTTAACTCTCCTTAGAGGGTAGTTGGTCAAGGAAGAACCAACTTACAGGGCTAAGAAAGAAACCCATTTTATACTGCTTTTAGCTCACTACCTGAGTGATGGGATCTCATACCCAAACCTTGGCATCATGCAATATACCCAGGCAACAAACCTGCACACATACCCCCTGAATCCCAAATAAAAATTGAAATTATGAAAAAGATACGCTTTGAGGAATAAATGCCACTCCCAGATAAACTCAGCATGTAGGCCTTCTAGGCAACCATTCATCATCATAATCCTTACCCATAAAACAGTAAGTACCCTGTGGTGGCTCATGCCTGTAATCCCTGCACTTTGGGAGGCTGAGGTGGGCAGATCACTTGAGGTCAGGAGTTCAAGACCAGCCTGTGCAATATGGCGAGACCCCATTTTTACTAAAAATACAAAAATTAGCTGGCTGTGGTGGTGGGCGCTTGTAATCCCAGCTACTAGGGAGGAGGCTGAGGCAGGAGAATTGCTTGAACCTGGGAGGCAGAGGTTGCAGTGAGCCGAGATCACACCACCCCACTCCAGCCTGGGCGACAGAGCAAGACTTAGTCTCAAAAAATAACACACACACACAAAACAGTACATACTCTGCCCTGCCCTTCTGCCTTTCACGTGACCTTCTACTACATTATTTCTGACTGTGCCTCTAAATAATCATAATCATTGTAACCTCTGATCCTAAATTCCTCCTTCCCTCCTACTCCTGCCACCGACCTGGCCATTTTCTGTGTTTCCTGCCATCTTGCAGGTTATGGAACATTTTGAATGAGCACTGGATCTATTACTGATCACTTTAGAACATTTCTTAATATGACCCTCTTTACCCAGTCCACTATGACCATTTAATTTCTAATTAAACACACTTTACATGTGCTCCAATGAGGTAGCCCCTCCAAGAGCTGTATAGCAAAAAGTAATCATTTCTTTCTGGTCCCACAGGTGTGACTTACGGATACGCATTAGCAACTCTCCTAAAATCAATCTAGGTTACATCTTTCACTTTTCCTCCATCTACTCTGTCACCGAGAGAGGATGCATTAGTCTGACAGGAGTTGCTCTTTTTAAAACCACATTGCTAATACCTGCTACCTTCCAGCTTACAAGCCATTTCCAAATTGATGTTGTGATGACACCTGCTACCCCAACCCATCCCAAATTTTCTTCCAGGTCATAAAAGCTTTCAGATTTGTCATTTCAAGGCCATTCTTCACCTCCTGTTACATACAAATGACATCTCGCACCTTTTCTAGTTCTATATTCTCTCTACACTGGGTATTCCATGAGGCAATCATTCTAAAGAAATATTTCAGTACCCCTGATAGGCAGGACATGGGTGTCTACAGATTTTAATATAAAGTCTGCTATAACAGCATTTTGTCAGCTCTTCTCATCATTTTTCTTACTCTCCCAACTTCCAGTAAATATTACCAGACTCTTGAAACAAAGAAGTTTTGCTTTGCATGGAAAAGAAAACAGACAACCTGACTACTTATATCATGCGCCGTGACTCACACCTGTAATCCTAGCACTTTGGGAGGCCAAGGAAGGTGGATCACCTGAGGTCAGGAGTGCAAGACCAGCCTGGCCAACATGGTGAAACCTCGTCTCTACTAAAAATGCAAAACATCAGCTGGGCATGGTGGCACGCGCCTGTAATCCCAGCTACTCAGGAGGCTGAGGCAGGAGAATTGCTTGAACCCGGGAGGCAGAGGTTACAGTGAGCTGAGATCGTGCCATTGCACTACAGCCTGGGCAACAAGAGCAAAACTCCCTCTCCAAATAAATAAATAAAACCAACTCCCTCCTCTACCTAATAGAAACGACATTTCCCTGTCCCGTTCTTTCAGATGTATTTAAAGAATGTTTCCCTTGAGGTGTTTTGAAATTTGCTTCTCATTTCCTGCCTGAGCTTTCCTGGCTTGAAGCTGCTGTTTGTCCTTTCTCCTCCTCCTTGGCCCTCTGCCATGCTCTTCGCTTCATTGCAGCATTCTTATTGGCCACCCAGCTATTCAAGCCATGCTTTTTCATCCTGATGGGTTTTCTCCTACCTTCTCTACCTCATTGCTTCGTTAACTGGAATTTCATTAAGTCATAATTACTACTGCTAGATTCTTGTGACTTCGTCTAATTAATCTCTGCATTGATAGCTGCTTCCTCTTCAACACCTGAAATCTGCTTTCATACATTCAACTTCATCAATGCTGCTGCTTTTTTAGCCTTCGAAGATTCTAAGGCATCCTAACATCTTTCATGACCAAATGCTTATCCAACTCCTGCGTTTGCAATATTTAATTTTGGAGAGGGCAATCAGTCTAGTTGATTCTTCTGCTTCCTTCTTTAAAATGTCCTCACTGGCTGGGCATGGTGGCTCATGCCTGTAATCTTAGTACTTAGGGAGGCTGAGGTGGGAGCACTGCTGGAGGCCAGTAGTTCAAGTCCAGCCTAGGCAACACAGGGAGACCCTGTCTCTACAAAAAATAAAAAATTAGCCAGGAGTGATGGTGCTTGCCTGTGGTCCCAGCTACCTGGGAGGCCGAGGTGGGAGGATTACTTGGGTTCAGAAGTTCAAGGCTGCAGTGAGCTGTGATCATGCCAATGCACTCCAGCCTGGGCAACACAGTGAGACCCTGTCTCAAAAAATAAAATAAAAAAAATATAAAATAAAAATAAAATGTCCTGGCTGGGCGCAGTGGCTCACACATGTAATCCCAGTACTTTAGGAGGCCAAGGTGGGCAGATTGCTTGAGCCCAAGAGTTCAAGAACAGCCTGAGCAACATGGAAAAACCCATCTCTACAAAAAATTAAAAAATTAGCCTGGTGTGGTGGCATGCACCTGTACTCCCAGCTACTCCAGGGGCTGAGGTGGGAGGATTGCTTGAGCTTGGTAGGAGGAGGTTACAGTAAGCCATGATCACACCACTGTGCTGTAGTCTGGGTGACAGAGCTAGACCCTGTCTCAAAAATAAAAAATGCCCCTACTGTTTCTCTATGAATTTATTTGATTCTATAAGGCAGAAGAGGGCAGCAAGACCCCTGATACCTCCAAGGTCTATGGCTTAGTTAGATGTTCTGGAAGCCTATGTATGGATTCTCTGGAATGACAGATCTATATCAAAAGTGCTTGCAAAGGTTCCTTTTGTCTAAAATTTTACTTTCAAAACTTACAAACTTTCTGTCTAATGATCTCCTTTTACATCCTCTTAAATGGCAAACAAACAAACAAAAAATGTCCAAAGGGTAACATAGCCTTGCTTTTCAAGTTTCTACCTATTCTTTTTTTTTTTTTTTTTTTTTTTTAGACGGAGTTTCACTCTAGTTACCTAGGCTGGAGTGCAGTGGTGTGGTCTTGGCTCACTGCAACCTCTGCCTCCTGGGTTCAAGTGATTCTCCTGCCTCAGCCTTCGGCGTAGCTGGGATTACAGGTGCACGCCACCACACCTGGCTAATTTTTGTATTTTTAGTAGAGACAGGATTTCACCATGTTGGCCAGGCTGGTCTCCAACTCCTGACCTCAGGTGATCAACCTGCCTTGGCCTCCCAAAGTGCTGGGATTACAGGTGTGAGCCACCACGCCCAGCTGTTTCTGCTTATTCTTAAGAAACCCACACTTTTGAATCCTTAGGTAAATTATGCATTAGACAAGTTAAGCAAGTTCTAAGTCAAGAATAGAGATTTTCTTGCCTCCATTTTCCATAATTTCCTATATTTTAGGCAATCCCATAAGACAGTGCTGGCTTTGTGTATATTCCTAGCCTCTTTCCATTATGATTTCTTTGCTAATGGCCACTTCTCCAAACCTGCTCAAGTTCCCAATGGCAGTCTATGAAGAACCAATGATAACTACTCCTTATTGAGTGCCAACACTAGGAGGCAGCCAGGCACAGTGCTAAGTACATTACACGATCATATTTAAATGTGAGTAAACCTGGAAAGATGGGTATTTTCATTCCTATCTAACACATAGGAACATCTAGGTTCAGAGTAGTTAAATAACTTCTGATTTACTAAATGCAGGGCTATTCATGCTCAACTTCCCATTGACATACTCCATGAGAGGGTTCATTGCCCCTTTAGGTCTGTAAAGGGTGGATCATGCAATGAGTAATGCACTTATATTTGAAGACAATTTATTTTTCTCCTTTGGCTCTGAAGAAAGGGGAATTTATAATGGTTTTACTATAGAAAAGATTTTGTATTAATTAAGTATAAGCAAATAATTCTTATTTTTCACTGAGCAGCAAGTATATTGTATATATTTACACTATGTATAATATAGTATACATATTTATACTTCTGTTTAAAAAATATACTTATAAACTTATTTATATTTGTACTATTTACATACTATGTATATAAATAGCATATATTTATACTATTTATATACTAGGTACACTATTTATATACTATGTATATACACCATTTATGTACTATGTATAAATATAAACTATGTATATATTTATAGTATATATATACACTCTAGTATAATTATATACTAATTACATAGTATATATTTATACTATTTATATACTATATATTTATACTATTTATACTATGTATACAGTATATGCTATGTGCTACTTATATACTATGTATATAAACAGCATATGTTTATACTATGCAATATACTACAAATGTGATATGGTATAAATCGTAACAATGCTACTAGCGAACCCTAAAAAGTTATGTCATCAGTTATGAAAATTGGGAAGACACATGCTGAAGGATGGTGATTCCATATCACGTGTTGCAAATTCACTTAATAAAACTGGGATTCCAGCAGAATGGTAGTATGCATGGTGTTCAGCTCAGAGCATAGAATCAAGCTAAGACAAGCCATAAACAGAAAAGTAAATGTATCTCAAAAAGTATGAGATAAAATTTATATTAATTATGTTGTTTGTGAGGATATTTTGTGGTTATAAAAAGGAGAGGAGGAAAGAACCCAGTCCTGAAAATTTGAAAACAATATATCAATTGATCATTTATGCCTAGTAAATAAAAAATACCTCATCAACTCTGTTAATAAAGTTGTTTTTCAACTGACTCACTTGTTCTATAGAGCCGATGTTTATGGTTTCTTTTGAAAAAAAAAAAACATAAAAACTGATCGCCCCAGTCTTAAAACTTGAGATGGTTACATTTGACTTATCTGAGTTCTTTTCTCAGGAAACCATCAGGCCTCCCAGTTAGCATCAAGAAGCTGAAACTCACCAGATCACTGCATCTAAACAATAAATTGTCAGACCCCTCACCCATGATGATGCCTCATTGACTGCCTGCTTCCAGTTGACCAACTCCCCTCCCTTACCTCTCCCTAATTCCTGTTTTCTCACACATAGTTACATTTCTTCCCTGCTACATAACCCCCTAATTTTAGTCAGACAGGGAGATGAATTTGAGACTGATCTCCCATCTCCTTGGCTGCAGCACCTGAATAAAGCTTTCTTCCCCAGAAATACTTGTTGTCTCAGTGATTGGCTTCCTGTTAGGTAAGCAGCAGGACCTAGACCAAATCCCTGGTGTTTCATAACAGTTTCACTGCTGAGTAGTTCAGCCTGGGTCCCAATCAGGGAGTTACAAGGTCAGACACAGAGATGACATGAATATTTAGCCTCTGGGATAGGGTGAAGCATGACTGCATGTAGGAGGTGAAGAACATCAGACCCAGAATCCCGGGCCTGGAGAAAATGGGTTAATGATAATGCTTTCTAGAACTAGAGTTTGAATCTTGGCTCTGCCATTTGTTAGCTGTGATCACAGTCAGGCTACTTAAATCCTCTGTGTCTCCATTTTCTTGTCAGTAAAATGGAAATAAAAATAAAACTAGTGACTCACACCTCTAATCCCAGCACTTTGGGAGGCCAAGGTGAGAGGATCCCTTGAGTCCAGAAGTTTGAGACCAGCTGGGGCAACATAGGGAGACCCCATCTCTACAAAAATACAAAAATTAGCCAGGCATGGTGGCATGCACCTACTTGGGAGGCTGAGGTGGGAGGATCGCTTCAACCCAGGAGTTTGAGGCTGTAGTGAGCTATGATTGTTCCACTGCACTCTAGCCTGGGCAACAGAACAAGACCCTGTCTCAAAAACAAACAAACAAAAAACTACATATGTCAAAGAGTATTGAAGAGACATTAATACATGTCAGGCACATAGCACTCAATGAGAAATTCCCTTAAATTTATACTTATAGGGGACTTTACATCAATTAATAAAACAGCAAAAACACATTAAAGTCAAATAGGTAGCCATGTTTTAGGAGACATTCTTAAACATTTCACTTAGATAACATAATTGGGCTGGGTATCATAGTGATGGTAATCCAATTAACTTATATTTCTGAAACATCTGTATTTGGCATCTTACCTTGTGAAGGCAGTGCTCATGAAATGGCTTTCCGAAACACTGACCATACCCAAACTAGTTCTCAAGAAAGGATAAGCAATACCAATTTAGAAGACTGCAGCAAGCTTGCATCCATTCTAATATAAATCTAATGAGTTTGCACTTTACATCTTATCTTTCAGAAAACAAATCATACTCAAATATTTTATGCTGTGTTTTGAAAACACTAAGAAGCAATAATTAAACGAAAGGAAAACCAAAAGTTATGCATAACCAAAAGGTATGCATAAAACACTCTCAATGTAGACAACAATTTACCACCTCTCTCTGCTTAAATTATTAAGCATCATTTACAAATCATAAGTAATTTCATATCATTCGCTTCCCTAATTATCATTAAAATGCCATCCTATTTCCAGTTGTACCTTTCCTATATGTAAGGGTTTTGAGGGTCAGTATTAATTTATATAATTATGAAAGTATCCAAAGGCAATTAAAGTTCCATTTTTCACTGGAAAAACAAGAATGCCACAAACCTTTTGTGGACAGCCCAGTTGAGAAAGTAAAAGAAAAAAATAAGAACAGAAAAATCCATTTTATTTTTCAGATAATATATGACTGACAAATTGAAAAGCATGACATTTAATAACAGCAGTATTCACATCTATTTGCTTTTGATAACCATGCCTTTCACACCTTTAGATTCAAGAAATGTTAAAGCATACTGGAAAAAAATGAATTACATAACTACAACAGCTATTTTATAAAAGCGCTTTTGTCATTTATTCTCCAACTAGGCTACCACAAATATTTATGTTTCATGAGCTAAACCAAAGTATTTTGCCATCGACTTTAAAAAAAATAACAAGTTTTTTTTTCATTCTTCCAGGGTGAGGGGGACAAGGAAGCAACTGGAAGTTTTATGATTTAAGTCTTTTTTTTTTTCTATAAGGTGTTAATATCAACATCTTGCGTGAAATAAACAATTCTAGGAGAGACGAGGATTAAAATGGTAGCCTATGGGAACTTTTACAACTTATCTAACAGTATCAATAGAGATACTGTAGTAATAATGAAAGAGCTTGATGAAAAACACAACAAAGTAAAAACTGGAAATGAAGTAAAGTTCTTTTACTTTCCCAAATATGCAAGGCCTTTATAGTGTTGCTTTCTTTTAGACGGTCCTGGAGTGATGTAAACATCACTCCAACCAGGCCTTAGCGGGGCAGGTCCTGTTAGCTGGTATACCTAAAACTTAAGACCGTTGCTGGGGCTCATTTCAGTGTTACTCACAGCATTATAAATATGAAAATAATGTAACTCTCTAAATTATCTAATTTTTCTTACAAAGTCATTGAAGTGTTCTTTTAGAGAGAGGAGCTTCCTGCTGAATTCTGAAATTGAACTTAGGAGAGAAAATGGCAAATTATTTCTTTATTTTCTTCCCCTTATTGCCCCTCTGAAATGTATGTACATTTCATACATGTCCATACAGATCCACAGGCAAAGCCAAACTTCCACCCCATTACATACCATTCTTTTTTTCCACACTCTGCATTAAGAGCATAATTTTCTCTAATCTTATAGCCAGACCAGACAAATCGGTGAATTATAGGATCAACCGGCCACTTGTAATTAGTCATGTCTGAGAAGTTTAAGACAATCTATTCAGAAGGTGGTGCAAAAGGCATTTGAAAAGGTGCTGGTGGCAGAGCTGCCTTAACTATCTGAGACCTTGCTTGCAAGCTCTGTACTCTCTCTGGACCTCATCTGTGAGTTGACAGGCTGGAACCAAGATGACCTTCTCACTCTTACTCTTAGGTGCCCACTCAGGGGCCATACACACCCTTCTTTCTCATTTCATCTTGCTTCCACAATTCCCCCTAATAATTCTGAATTTCTCCATAATGCCAGGAACTGATGCCTGCACAGCACTGAACTGCTGCAGCCTGCTTGAGTTTCCCTCCTTGAAATCAAAGAGCTGAGTTCCATACCTGAAAGATAGAAGAAAATCCCCAGTATAACCACTACCGTTAAAGAACTTGCAAATCACTGTCCCACACTTTTGTAACAAGGACATGTTGAAGGAATGAAGACAAGTCAGAAACCCGAGTTTTTGTGTATATATAGTGCTTGTTTCTAGGTGACTATGGATTGTTCTTTGAGAAGTAGAAGTGAGAGTTTCTAGGATTATTTCAAGTAGAGAAGGTGGCAACTGCCCGGCACTTTGAGAGTCACCTGCTTACACTTTTTTTCAACTCCTTTTTTAACTCAAGCTCTTCACTGCCAGTACCTAAGGGGTCAAGTTCATGGGCAACCCAAGAAGGCCAGGCTTTTCTAAACAGTCAGTCGCTGAATAGGGGCAAGTTTGAGCATTGTTAGGGAAACATGATAACCTCAGGCTCCTATCCAAGAAATCAGCACAACAGCAGTACAAGTTTGCAAGACTTGACAAGACCAGGCCACAGACAAGTATTAACATCACCTTTTTTAAACAAAACAAAACAGGGTCTAAGATATAATACAAAGATTCCTGAAAAAGCAGGACTATAAAATAACTAATAAGCCATAGTCTAGGGGGAAAAATCCAAGAGTCCTTACTAATACTATCACCCTGGGTCAATTTATCCATAGTTTCTTTGTTGCTGTGGGTTTTATTTGGTTTGTTTGTTTGTTTTGATATGAAGTCTTGCTCTGTTGCCCAGGATGGAGCACAGTGACAGGATCTTGGTTCACTGCAACCTCTGCCTCCTGGGTTCAAGCAATTCTCCTGCCTTATCCTCCTCTGTAGCTAGGATTACAGGAGCATGCCACCATGCCTGGCTAATTTTTGTATTTTTAGTGGAGTCAGGGTTTCACCATGTTGGACAGGCTGGTCTTAAACTCCTGACCTCAAGCGATCCACCCACCTTGGCCTCCCAAAGTGCTGGGATTACAGGCGTGAACCACGGTGCCCGGCCTGTTGCTGTTGTTTTTTGAGACAGGGTCTCACTCTGTTGTCCAGGCTGGAGTGCAGTGGTGTGATCATGGCTTAATGCAGCCTTTACCTCCTGGGCTCAAGCAATCCTCCTGTCTCAGCCTCTGTGGTAGCTGGGACTATAGGCACATGCTACCATGTTTAGTTAATTTAAATTTTTTTTTGTAGAGATGAGGTCTCACTATGCTGCCCAGGTTGATCTCAAACTCATGACCTCAAGCAATCCTCCCACCTTGGCCTCCCAGATTGCTGGGATTACAGGTGTATTTACAGTGGTTCCTTAGCCTAAGATCTTATGCTTAACTTTGTAACATTTTATTATACTTATTATTCTTCCTTTGATTTTTAGAAACATACTATCATTAATTAACTAGGATACATTAACTCTCGGGTACTAAGAAGAAATACGAAAAAAAAACACCCTAAGTTAGTCAAACACACACACACACACACACACACACACACACACACACACACACACGAAGAGAAAACATGGGCATTGTCTTCAAATTCCATTTGAATCTAGGGCAGTCTCATTGCTACACAAATTTTTCTTCCAGTGAAAAAGATTCAATCAATATCTTTTTCCTTACTACCCAGCTGGTTTTTACAATGGCATTACAAAGCAGGTGGAATACTAGTAACCAGAAGCCAGAAGCCGATTAGGCTGTTTGCAAACTGCGCTTCACAAATAAAGAACTATTACTGAGAAGTAAAGGTCACTCAAAATGAATTGTATTCAATAAAGAGCATGAGTAGGGACACCAGGCCTTGCTACTGATCCTAGAAAATTCTCTGGAAAAGGAGAATGGATCCCTGTCAGGGATGCCTCATGGCATGGGAGGACTTACTCAAATGAACTGTGGTTTGCCTGATTTGGTTAGCCACTGACGGCACGCAAAAATCTCTCCGTACATACGTATAAATTAAATAGATGCATAGGTCACACCATTAATCCAGTGTTTAACAACATACTCCTGGGCCAGGAGTAACAACAAGTCCAGGCCCTTGAAGAAACAAAGGCGCTGAAGCCAGGTACACAAATAAAAAGAAGACTGAGAGGTTGAGGTGACAGAATCACTTGAGGCCAGGAGTTCAAGAGCATTCTGGGCAACATAGCAAGACTCATCTCCACAAAAACATTTTTTTTTTTAATTAGCTGGGCATGGAGGTTCATGCCTATAGTCCCAGCTACTCAGGAGGCTGAAGTGGGAAGATTGCTGAGCCCAGGAACTTGAGGTTGTAGTGAGCTACGAGTGTGGCACTGCACTGTAGCCTAGCCGGTAGCCGGTAGAGTGAGACTTTGTCTATAAAAAACAACTGAAAATGAAAATAAAAAGAAATGATCACTTGTAAATTACATTATCAAATCAGTCTATCAAACTTCTAAAGAAGTTGTTTTATTCAATCACACATTGCCAAGATGACAGGTAGTATGGTCCATTCACTCTGCACCTCCCTCTGTCCTATTCATTTCAGTCCTAGCAGATGGGTGTCCACCATCTTCAGGATTCAGAGGAGCAGCCCCGCAAGGTGAGACGCAGAACAGAGGTGGGGCTTCTTAGAGGCACGAAAGACGTCTACCCACTCTGGGTGGTTTGAAGGACTGGCTCAAATGGAATTTGTTTTTTCAAATAGTTTTTAATTTTTATGGGTACACAGTAGGTGTATATGTTTCAAATGTAATTTAAAGACCTCTCTGGCCCATGTGCACAACCATTTACAGTGTCTGGTATTTCTATCACTGAAACAATTCCTTAGCCAAGTTCATGTACAGGGTCTTTTTCCTTGCGGGTGCTTCCCTGCTCCTCCCAACACTAGTCTTTCTCTTTCCCAGTGCCCAGTTCTCCCATCCTGACACATTGGTTACACCACTTGTGTTTAACTACTTCAGAGATTACCCCGCACCTTAGACCAGAATTGCTGCTGCCCAGGCCGCTGCTGCTGACTAACTGGAACTGAATTTCTATGGTGGAGCCTACTCCTCTGTAGATTTGCTTTTTTAAAAATAAATTTCAGGCCAGACACGGTGGCTCACACGTGTAATCCCAGCACTTTGGGAGGCTGAGGCGGGTGGATCACTAGAGGTCAGGAATTCAAGACCAGCCTGGCCAGCATGGTAAAACACCATCTCTGCCAAATGATGATAATAATAATTAGTCAGGTGTGATAGCATGCACCTGTGATCCCAGCTACTCAGGAGGCTTAGGTGGGAGAATCGCGTGAACCTGGGAGGTGGAGATTGCAGTGAGCCGAGATCGGGCCACTGCACTCCAGCCTGGGTGACAGAGCGAGACCCTGTCTCAAAAAATAAAATAAAATAAAATGTCAGTAAAATACACCACAAAATGTACCAACCTAGCCATTTTTGAGAGTCCGGTTCAGTGCCACTAAGTATTTTCATGTTGTTGTGTGATCATCACCACCACCCATCTCCAGAACACTTTACACCTTGCAAAACTGAAACTGCATACCCATTGAACAGTAAATCCCCATCTCCCCTCTCCCAGCCCCTGGCAATCACCATTCTACTTTCTGTCTCTGAATTTGACTACCCTAAGTACTTCATACAAGTGGAATCCTATACTATTTGTCTTTTTGGTGACCGGCTTAGTTCACTGAGCATAATGTCCTCAAGGTTCATCCATTTTGTAGCATGTGTCAGAATTTCCTTCACATTTTATCCATTCTTCCTGGGTTGTGTCCATCCTTTGGCTCCTTTTTTTTTTCTTTGAGACGAAGCCTTGCTCTCTGTTACCCAGGCTGGAGTGCAGTGGCGCGATCTTGGCTCACTGCAACCTCTGCCTCCCGGGTTCAAGCAATTCTCCCGCCTCCTGAGTAGCTGGGATTACAGGCATGCACCACTACGCCCAGTTAAGTTTTGTGTTTTTAGTAGAGATGGGGTTTTGGTATGTTGGTCAGGCTGGTCTCAAACTCTTGACCTCAAGTGATCCATTATGCCCACCTTAGCCTCTCATAGGGCTGGGATTACAGGCGTGAGCCACTGTGCCGAGCCTATCCCTTGGCAATTGTGAATAATGCTGCTATGAACGTGGATGTACAAATATCTCAAGTTCCTGCTTTCAATTCTTTTGGGTACAGAGAAGTGAAATTGCAGGGTTATATGATAATTCTATTTTTATTTTTTGCTGAGGAACCGCCCCACTGTTTTCCGTGGCAGCTGTCCCCTTTCTCTGTAGCATTTTTTTTTGTTTTTTTTCTTGAGATGGAGTCTCGCTCTGTTGCCCAGGCTGGAGTGCAGTGGTGTGATCTCGGCTCACTGCAAGCTCCACCTCCTGGGTTCACGCCATTCTCCTGCCTCAGCTTCCCAAGTAGCTGGGACTACAGGCACCTGCCACCACACCCGGCTAATTTTGGTTTTGTATTTTTAGTAGAGACAGGGTTTCACTGTGTTAGCCAGGATGGTCTCGATCTCCTGATCTCGTGATCCGCCCGCCTCAGCCTCCCAAAGTGCTGGGATTACAAGTGTGAGCCACTGAGCCCGGCCTCTCTGTAGCTTTTAAGATGTTCTTAGGTGACTTATGAGAATGAAAAAATGGAGAATTTTCCATCTTCCTGCCATGAAATCAATTAATGGCAATTGCTACTGAAAGCTGTTCTGTTTTTAAACAGTAAAAATGACAGTGTTTTCTCAGCCAACAGGAAGTGCTGATTATTCTGATAAATGGATAGATAGGTGCTGTGGTGCTATGAACACTGCCCCAAGGCAATATTTATAGTTTAATAGGGGCCTCCTGAAGATAAATAATACTCTAACCAAAAAGGAATAGAAATTGCAAACCAGGATTAGGAGAAATTTAAATGAACTTTATGCTTTTGAGTCACACTTTAAAAACAGCACTCCCAGCCCAAGATCTAAATTCTTAATTGTTCACAACAGACTGCGGAGAAAGTAATCAGCATCAGGCACACAAGTTATATTTGTGATTAGCCATTCTATGTCTGATTTGTGGCTTTTGGGTGGATGGGTACCAATTTATTTTTCCTCTACAGATCTCCATGCATGAAGTGTAATTAGAAATTTGTTTGCATTTTCTGTGGTGTGGAATTAAAAATATAACCTTCTTGGAGTCTTGGAATAGGATGCTTTCCTTGTCCTTTATTTTTTCTTCAAAATAAAAATTTAATAGATGCCAAAGAGCATTTCATATCATACATATAATTCCACTGATTCCATCCACTTTTACCTAATGAAACAACCAGTTACTAGACGATGGCAATTGCAAAAAAAAATTTGGGAGTTTTATATGCTAATTATGCCACCTTTGGGTTTTGTCACAGTATTGTATCATTCATGCGGGTTTTAGTTATCTCATGGAAACATTTTCCTGAATGTAGGGTTAACAAAGCTAGATATATGAACTTCCTTGCAGGTAAATTAATTCCAATAAATGTCAAGAGGCTTAAAGTGCTTTGGCAAAGACTTGTGGATTTAATGCTGGCTTGTTAAAACTATGGCTCTGAATACAAGCAGGGCCACACCCCACGAGTGAAAGCTCCTTTCAAGGGCTAGTTGTTGGGGTCTTGCATAAGTGCGTTGCTAAGGCGCACCCCTGGGGTGGTCTTCAAGGCTTGAGCCAGTGTGAAATTCTCACACTATCCACCAGGGTGCGCTCTAGCCCCCGGGCCTCTTCTACCTCTTGCTCTACGTGCACGTGGCCTTGGCCTCTCCTAACTCCCCAACCATGCAAGCTGTATAGATTATTTTTCTGACTTCTCGCCTATGCCAATTTCATCTCTTAGGTGTAATCATATTTTCCTTGCTGTTCACAGACAGTACATCAATTTTTCCCTGTGTCTCTAGTCTCCCTTTAGAATCTCCTTTCCAAAGCCATCCCCTGCCTTTTTTTTTTTTTTTTTTTGAGTCAACGTCTCGCTCTGTCACCCAGGCTGGAGTGCAGTGGCATGATTTCAGCTCATTGCAACCTCTGCCTCCTGGGTTCAAGGGATTCTCATGCCTCAGCCTCCTGAGTAGCTGGGATTAGACATGCACCACCACACCTAGCTAATTTTTGTATTTTTAGTGGAGATGGTGTTTCGCCATGTTGGCCACACTGGTCTCGAACTCCTGACCTCAGGTGATCTGCCCGCCTCGGCCTCCCAAAGTGTTGGGATTACAGGCGTGAGCCACCACGCCCGGCCCCAAAGCGCTTCTTCAGCTGTCCCTCCTAGATGTTCTCTGTGAAGCTCTTCTCTGCTGTCTCCACCTCCTGTGCCCTCCACCTGAACTCATCCACTCCCATGACTACTGCTGCCACTCTACCTGCAGCTCCCAAACCGTGCACCCAGGTATCCTGGATGGGATGCCACAGCGAACTCACAGAGGCACTGAGGGATATTTTAACTTTTTGAGGGAAACACAGCAATACTTGTTACACACTGGGCTAATGATTCACTTCAGGTAGCTCACAGTTTCAACATTAGATCATCAGCATTCTTCTTGTTGATGTCATTTTTGCAACATGAGGTTTTCAGAGGTTGCTGGGATTAAAATGCAAGTACTGCAGAAAAATCAAAGAGGAATAGGAAATGTTGTCCAATCTGATTCCAAGGTCAGGGGAGTTGTGCGGTGCCCAACAGGTGCACACATCCCACTGGTAAGTGTAGAAGGCGGAGTTCTCCAGATAAGAGAGGGGGAGGTGTGAGTACACGTGTGTATTCAAGAGAAAACCAGAAAGAGAGAGAGTGATGATTTTAAGGAACTGGCTGACATGATTGTGGGGGATGGCAAATCCACAATCTGCTGGGAAGGTCAGCAGGATGGAGACCTAAGGTAGAGTTGATGCTGCAGCTCAAGTTCAAGGATGGTCTAGAGGCAGAATTCCCTCCTCCTCAAGGAAACCTCAGCCTGTTTCAGTCTGTTTTCTCTTGTGGCCTTCAACTTATTGAATGAGGCCTTCCACAGTATAGAAGATAATCTGCTTTACTCAATCAGTCTGACTGTCTGTCTATCTGTCTATCTATCTATCTACCTAGCTATTCATCTATCTATACATCCATCTATCCATCTATCTATCTATCCATCTATCTATCATCTACCTACCTACCTACCTCTCTAATCTAATCTATCTCTATCTAATTATCTATCTAATTATTTAGAGACAGGTTCTGCTATATTGCCCAGGGTGGTCTCAAACTCCTAGCCTCAAGTGATCTTCCTGCCTCCGCTTCCCAAAGTGCTGGGAATGCAGGCATGAGCCACTGCACCCAGAAAGCTTACCTATTTAAATGTTAATCTCATCTAAAAAACAAACCTTCACAGCAATACCCAGTCAGGGGTTTGACCAAATATCTAGGCCTCGTGCCCTACCCACGTTGATGCATAAAACCAGCCATCACCTAAAAATGAAAAAATACATCTTTTCTTTTGAATTGATGTGATTGTATTTTCAATTGGCCACTAAATTGTTAGGTCATAAATAATTACTAAGTTGTTTGGGCTTTACTACTTAATAAACGGAGCTGTTAGCTGTTTCTTTTGGTCTACAGGAATGCCATGAACACAGAAAGCCTAAGAGCCTTTAACCTGTACACTGATGGCTGCAGCCCAGATTGTATTCTGGAGTTCCAGACATGCATATTCTACATACATGCCAATATACATGTATATTCTAAAGAAAAGAATTCCCAGTTTCCCTACCTCAGAGGTTCCACACTACATTTCTTAGATCTTCCACCAAACCTATTATCAACTTGATTTCCAGCAATGTATTTTCCTCATCACCCCTTGTCCTCATTGCCAACCCCATCGTGACACTCCCTTGAAGGTCTGGGTAATGGCTTTCACTGTGTCATATTTGGCCATAAAAATAAAATTAAGCTGGGTGTGGTGGTGCACACCTCCAGTCCCAGCTACTCAGGAGGCTGAGGTGGGGGGATCGCTTGAGTCTGGAAATTTGAGACCAGCCTGGGCAACATAGCAGGACCCTGGCTGAAAAATAAATAAATAAATAAATAAATAAAAAGTAACAAAATAAAATTAAACGTGGACAAAAGACCCTTGTCACAAATGATGGGTTTATTTATGTATCAGCACTAGATATTAGGTATATATTGAACATAATATAATCAATCATTTCTGCTCTCATATACAGTTTTGGACAAGAAACTACATGAAAATCTATAGGCTGACATACATTGCAGTATTTTTGGTATAAGAATTTCCCCACATGGCCAACGTTTATAATAATTTATAATTCTAGCCTTTTCTAGACTACACAATCTCACCAGCGCCCCCCACACACTCAGCGTAAACATAACCTGATTTTTTCCAACACTATTACTAAAAATAAAAAGACCACACACTGAGCGTCTCTCAGTATCCTCAGAACCATTTGAACAGGCAGTTTTCATTCCATTCAAAGCCTTCAGAAAATTAGCCTTTCTCCATAGAAGACCACAGAATGCTGAGGCCAAAAGAGATATGTAGGCATCTAATCTCTGGCTTGGAAATATATTCTTATTATTATTTTAAATTTTAGCTGCAAAGCCTCCTTCCTGATAGATACAAATGGTGACACCTCGGATGAAGGACAGGGGACAGAAATGGGATGGGGTATCCTGTAGTCTCAGCCCCCATTCAGATAGAACACAGAGTCACCAAAGTGTCTGTATCTGTGGATGAGGACAATGAAACACATTCTACAACCATTTTCATGTTCCTAGTAGGGGTGTGTCAGGAGTTGGTCGAGTCCACTAGGGGTGGACATGGGTTACTGGGGAACAAGTCCACTCTACAATGCAAAATAGGTTCAGGGGCATTCAGAATGCCAACAACTTAATACTTTGAAATGATGAAGTTCATGGCCAAATCCATTGCCCCCAAGCAGGTTGACAACTCATCCTGGTTTGTCCAGGACTTTCTCAGTTTTAAAATTGAAAGTCACACATCCTAGGAACTCCTTCCATGCCTGCAAACTGGGACAGGACAGTTAGATAACACCATCCCTCTGCCCTTAAACACACACATAATACTATATAACAGTTCCTGCTGCCAATGGATCTCACTTTGAAGGGAGTCAAATCACAGTAATTTAACAACTGATGAACAGCTCGGATTGTAGAATACCTGTTGGAGTACACACAGCACCTGAAGCAGGTGAGCGGACCCTGGTGTTTCATATATTATCAGGATACATACTGAATATATCGAAGACCAGTGGCAGGTGCTGTAGACTGGGCTCCACAACGCATCTCTTAGGTAGAAACAGATGCCTAAAGTGTTCGAAGACAGCATTTTCAGCTTAGCAGGGAACTACCCTTTACAATCAATTATACTGGCTGTCTTTAAAAAGCTCCTTGGATTCCCCCCCCCATTAGATAAAATAAAGATAAACTTTCATCCAGTCACTGATAAAATGATCCAAAGTTAAAGTCATCACGAAAAACAAAATGTAGGAAGTATAAACTGATACATTCCCATTCTGGCAACAAATTTATGATGACTTCCATCAGTGCATTCTGCATGTATTTTTTTTTTCTTGTTTTGTTTTGAAACAAGGTCTTGCTCTGTTGCCTAGGCTAGCATGCAGTGGCACAATCACAGCTCACGGCAGCCTTGACTTCGATCCTCCTGCCTCAAGCCATCCTCTTGCCTCAGCCTCCCAAAGTGCTGGGATTACAGGTGTGGGCCACCACTCCTGGCCTAGATATTGCATTTGAAAGCACCCTAAGGGTCAGAACCTAGCAACAGGAGGTCTGGTTGATGGGCTATGTCAAGAAGTAACCTCCTGAAGGAGGCTTCGTGGACATAGGACTGAGTCCTTGCACTTCAAAAACACAAAATTGCTGTTTGTGCAATTAGTCAAAGTCCTGCTTCCTTCCTTGCAGACAGTGCCAACACTCAGTATCACTCTCCAGAAAACAGGCAGGGAAGTGTACAGTGTACTTAGAGGGTTTCCCTTTCTGAAGCGAGAGATCATTCTGTGAAATTTGGGCTCCTTTTCACCTTTGAAAAAATTCACTCTAGGCCCCCAGTTCCACCTTCCTTTTCTTTTGGGTGTAGCAGCATTGATTTTCTGCAGTTATTTTGAACATCAGCAGCTGAGGCAACTGAACATGTTTCTGTGCTATCTTGCACCCACTTCTCTTTGGAAGCTTCCTATGTATTACTGCACACCTTTTCCATGTCCCCTCTGTCCTCTGCTTCAACCTTCCAGAGATGCTCCAGGGTATCAGTGGGTCCCATGGAAGACTGTCTGAACCAAGACAAGATAAGATGGAAAGCCTCCCGAAAGACGTGGGTAGGTTCTTGGATGAACAATGGGTTTATTTTATTATTTTATTATTATTATTATTTTTTCGAGACAGTCTCACTCTGTCGCCCAGGCTGGAGTGCAGCGGCGCTATCTCAGCTCACTGCAAGCTCTGCCTCCTGGGTTCACGCCATTCTCCTGCCTCAGCCTCCTGAGTAGCTGGGACTACAGGGGCCTGCCACCATGACCGGCTGATTTTTTTTGTATTTTTAGTAGAGATGGGGTTTCACTGTGTTAGCCAGGATGGTCTCGATCTCCTGACAATCATGATCCTCCTGCCTCGGCCTCCCAAAGTGCTGGGATTACAGGCGTGAGCCACTGCGCCCGGCCAATGTGTATATTTTGCGGATCACAGACACCATTAGATTTCACATCTGAACCTCCATCAACAACCATGGAAATTAGTTAAAGCTGTAGGGGGGTTTATAGAAACACAAGGCAAATCACAGGCTCCCCTGCCTGTTTTCTACAGTTATAACATGCGTGAGCACATGTACACGTGTGCACACACAGGCACCATACATGCATACACACATGAATACCCTCCCTCATTTAGGAAACTGCTAAAGTGCTGCCTTGGACAGATGACACAACTGTGCTGAGCTGAGGGGTTATTCTTCTGAGAAATGGTCCTTCTCTGCCCCTAAGTCTCCCGCATGTTGTCAAGATGCTTAAATTTTAGGCAGAAATCTTACCATGGACTAACAGGGCTGGTACTTCAGAGACATGCGGTTGGTTCTATTTATTTTGTAATATGTAAACAGAGCTACAGTAGGCATTGGACAGGAGTTAACAAGGCAATAGGACTTATTTTTTAAATGAAGGTACAGAATAACAGGTATTTTTGAAGCTCTATTGGTAAGGATTAAGTCATCTTTCAAGAGTAAATAAGGTTGACTTCATCATTCAAGAAGGATGTTCAGTCAGGAGTTCAAGACCAACCTGACCAACATGGAGAAACCCCATCTCTACTAAAAATACAAAAATTAGCTGGGTGCGGTGATGGGCACTGGTAATCCCAGCTACTCAGGAGGCTGAGGTAGGAGAATCACTTGAGCCCGGGAGGCGGAAGTTGCAGTGAGCCGAGATTGCACCACTGCACTCCAGCCTGGGTGATAGAGTGAGACTCAAAAAAAAAAAAAAAAGATGGATGTTCACCAAAACCATGCAGTCTTACAAAGCAAGAATCAGCTCCAAAATCCAATCATGGCCTGTAATTTTTTGGTGTTGGATAAAAAAACATTCAATCAAAGGATCACCTCTCTCAAGGTGGTTTCACCAGCTTTCTGCAATCTATAAACACTCAAAATAAACACATCTCTGCAGGTGGTATCCCCAAAAAGCACAACAGTCATTATCTAAAACCATCCCCCTCTGCAGAAGGACATCCTGCGTGAAAATATACAAGAGTTTCCTACAAACTGTATACAGAAAAACTCCATCTGGCGCTAACCCCGGGCAGCTTTACCAACACAGACCATTAATATTTCTGCAGTCACATCTCTTTGCTCTTAATTGGACTGTTGATGGGTTCTGTGCTCTGCTAATGGGCTCTTCTGAACACAGCCTGGCTGCTCACTCGAAATAAGAACATTTAATCGCCAGGCTACTCTCCTCAAGCCTACCAGTAACAGCACTTTGTCACGTCAGTGTTTGTGAACAAATAAAAATACAATCTCACCGTTATCTCTGTTGGCAATGAGGGCTCCTGTCATTGTCCTCAAAGAGACACAGATAAGGGTACCCACCCAGGCTCCCTAAAAATCAATAACTGAACTGCAAAATATGTCCCGCTCTACTGTTAATTTGCATTCAGCAGTTAACTGGAAGAGATCGCGGTGAGGAGAGAGAAGGATGCCATCAGTGATGCTAAATTTCCCTTCATGTCTTATTAAATAAAAGTATCATTCATGAACTTCCATACCTGAGGTTCTTAACAGTAGTATATTCTTAAATATCTATTATTTATTTATTTTTGAGACAGAGAATTGCTCATTGAGTTCTATGTGCTTGGCATGTATTAAGGCCTTCCAATACCTCTTAAGATATGTAGGGTTTTGTTTGTTTGAGACAAGGATGTGCACTGTCACCTAGGCTGGAGTGCAGTGGCACAATCAAGGCTCCCTGCAGCCCAGACCTCCTCAGTCTCAAGTGATCCTCCCACCTCAGCCTCCTGAGTAGCTGGGACCACAGGTCTGCACCATCACACCCAGCTAATTTTTATTTTTATTTTTTTGTAGAGATGGGGTCCCACTATATTGCCCAGGCTGGTCTCGAACTCCTGGACTCAAGCAATCCTCCCTCTCATTCTCCCAAAATGTTGGGGTTACAGACATGAGCCGCCATGCCCACCTTTTTGTTTGTTTGTTTTTGAAATGGAGTCTCATTCTGTCACCAGGCTGGAGTGCAGTGGCACAATCCTGGCTCACTGCAACCTCCGCTTCCCAGGTTCAAGGAATTCTCCTGCCTCAGCCTCCCGAGCAGCTGGGATTACAGGCATGTGCCACCACGCCCAGCTAATTTTTGTATTTTTTTTCGTAGAGACGAGGTTTTACCATCTTGCCCAGGTTGATCTCGAACTCCTGACCTCAGGTGATTCGCCCGCCTTGGCCTCCCAAAGTGCTGGGATTATAGGCGTGAGCCACTGTGCCTGGCCCCAGCCTTTTTTTTTTTAAATCTATGACACGAAGTTCCACTTTAACCTTCCTGCAGTAGAAAAACACATTGAGGCTTCCGGCCATGTCTGTGTATATCTGCTTTTCCTGAATGACTTTGAGCTGGCCCCTCGTTAGCTGGGCTCCTCTCCGTCCTGCCCTTGTGCTGAAAGGCTCAGGGAGAGAGCAGGCATCTCGGGTGTGAGTGGCACCTCCTCTGAAGGAGGAAGCCCAGATCCTACAAATAAACTGTGATGACATTGCCTGCTTCTCCTCGGGTCACCTTATGTATCCAGAGAATCTAACACCAGCACAGGGAGGAAAATAAAATTCCACCTCGAGGAAAGTCCACTTTGTAGAGCAGAGAGCATCTCATCAATGGGCCACAGAGTTCGTGAGTCTTACAAAAAAGCCAGCTATACTCTTGCCCTCTCAGTCCTGCTGAACAAAGCCCAGGTGACACCTGCCAAGTCCTTCTCTTTCAAGCCTACGAGAAGCCCCTTCCTATTCTAACGGCACTTCTTTTTCACCCGCAGAGGATAAAAAGGAGACTTTTTTTTCCCAAGAAAGCCTTTGTCCCCCCACATGACAAAAAGTTCCCACAGGCCCCTGACCCTCGTGAGATACAAGAAACCCCAGCTCAAATGCAGAGGTCACTGCAGTACCGCCCAGCATGGGAGCAGTCCTCAGGGTTGGAATGTGATTACCTCCAGCAATAAGTAGAAAAAGTTGCACAGAGCTGTAACTATCGGCTAAGAAAAAGCAATGTGGTCACATCATTGATTCACTTACATAGCTGCTCGGTCATTACTCCTTGGGTCTTTTTCCTCCCGTATCACCATATCCCTAGCAAATATTAGAGAGCACACAATGGGTAGCCAAACATCGCTGATTCCTTCAACCAATACTTACTACTTGACTCCTGTGTCAAGTCAAGGTGTGCAGCTCAGAGACAAGCCCAGCGAGGACCCGTTCACCACCCTCAAGACACTTCAACCACGGCAGAGTAGCTGGCAAAAGAAAGGTCCTTTGCTTAACCCTCCAAATATCAACCAGTCTCGATTGTTCTCCAAGGTGTCACAGGACACAGGCTGGGACCTAACACATGTCCGATCCTGAGGTTGCATCACGTGTGCAGAACACAAAACCTTTAATTCAGGGGCAATTCTAGATCACCTCCTATGGCCTGGCGTCCACTGTTAGGAGTTCTGGCATTGGGGAAAACAGCAGTTTTGACTTCAAGGAGAACCCTGATGGACATTTAAATTAATAGTAACTGACATTTAAATATTTGGCAATCTTCATTTTTTTGTTTTGTTTTGTTTTGTTTGAGACAGGGTCTCACTCTCTTGCCCAGGTTGGCGTGCAGTGGTACAATCTTGGCTCACTGCAACCTCAACCTCTTCAGGCTCACATGATCCTCCAACCTCAGCCTCTCAAATAGCTAGGACTACAGGTGTGCACCACCACACTTGGCTAATTTTTGCATTTTTTGTAGAGATGGGTTTTCACCAAGTTGCCCAGGCTGGTCTCCAACTCCTGGGCTCAAGTGATCCATGTGCCTCGGCCACCTAAAGTGCTGGGATTACAGGCATGAGACACCACACCCAGCCTATATTCAATTATATGTGCCCTGCCTTGGAAAAGGGACTGAGTGTTAGAGGCACACCTGGAACAAGGTCCCTGAACTCCATGGAACTCCACTGGGTTCTGTTAATCTTGCTTAAAAATGTAGAGGCTAGAGATGGGGGAGTGGTGTGTAATTTGTGATTTCAAACTCTAAAATATATAACTTTTGTTCCCTGAAAACTGAGAAATTTTTACTAAAACTTTGCAAGAAAATAAAAACTCTGGGGTTCTACCCCAGGTGGCTCTCCCATTTTCAACTCATCTTTGTTCCTAAGGCTTTAGTCACTCAGAGTCATGGTCATTCATCTTATCCTGGCAGGGTGGCCTTAGGCATGTTACTCCACCAGCTTCAGTTTCCTTCTCTGCAAACTGCAGATAATAGCACTTACCTCATTGAGTTTTTGTGAAGATGAAATGAATTACACACATAAAGAGTTTACAGCGCTACCTGGTGCCTGGTAAAAGCAAAATGAATGCTAGTGGCCGTTCTTCTTGTTTCATGGAGTTGTTGGACAGCCATTTGTTTGGTAGATTAATAAAACACATTTCCAGGATATTAAAAATACTTCTCCTGCTTAATATCTAATTTAGAAGAACTAGGGGGGAGTCGAGAAAAAAAGCAGAGAAATAACGTTGCCAAAACTCAGGAGGCGATAGCACCAACACGTGAGAAACTACTTAGGACATGATCTCTTTGCCATAATTTTCCTTTGGGAAAGTATTTTAAAAAGAAAGCCCAGTTATTCACATTTTACAGGTGCAAATAACAATTATTGCACTGCTCATAAAGTTTAAGGACAATAGGTTATATCCTAAGAAGCCCCTCCTTGTGGTAGCAGAGTGTTGCAGGGAAATTCTACACATCAGGGTGGAAATTAACCAGGGAAGAGCCACCCTGTGCTGGGTGCATGCAAGATGGATTACTTGCATTATCTGCCTTCATTCTCTCCTTTTAGGAGATGCACATTATCCTCATCATATAGGTGAGGAAGGAGGGAACCAGAGGTTACTTAATTTGGCTCAGGATCACACACTATGTGGTAAACCTTGATTCACACTCAGGTCAGCTGGACTCAAGACTATGATGATTTTGTAAATTTCTGCCAATGTTGAAGAAACTGTGTTCGGTGGGTTCTGGGATGTAAAAGGGTATGATGCAGAGGGTTCCACAGTCAAATACAATAGGGGAACACTGAGTAAAAGAAAGGTTAACCGGGTTCACTTCATTGCAGGTCTTTACAGAGACTTTGGTATACAAACGTACACTGTGATCCCACAGTCAGATATAGTGTGCAACATTTGTAAGAACATGGAAGCCCGTGTGTGTGTGTGTGTGTGTGTGTGTGTGTGTGTGTGTGTGTGTGCGCGCGCGCCTATTTGTCATGGTCTACTGGTCTACAGAATACAGTTTGAAAGACCCCATCCTCATACCATATCACATCCCCCATCATACTGATGGCATGCTCCTTACCCTCAGAACTGGATTTCATTGTTTTCTTCCACTCGCTCACCCTTCCTCTCTCTCTCCCTCCTTCCCTCCCTCCCTCCCTCCCTTCCTTCCTTTTTTTTTTTTTTGACAGAGTCTTGCTCTGTCACCCAGGCTGCAGTGCAATGGTGTGATCTCAGCTCACTGCAACCTCCGCCTCCTGGGTTCAAGTGATCCTCCAACCTCAGCCTCCCAAGTAGCTGGGATTACAGGCATGAGCCACCATGCCTAGCTAATTTTTGAAATTTTAGTAGAGACAGCATTTCACCATGTTGGCCAGGCTGGTCTCAAACTCCTGACCTCAATTGATCTAGGCACCTCGGACTCCCAAAGTGCTGGGATTAGAGGCATGAGCCACTGTGCCCAGCCACCAATGCCATTCATTCATTCATTCCAACAAATACGTTATGCCAGTCATTGCATCAAGTAGAAGGGACACAGGAAACGAAGGGGTCATGGACATCAGCTGACACTTGTCAGATGCAACCAAGAACTTATGTTGGAGCCTTACTTCTTAGGGAGAATAACAAGGGAGATTAAAGAAGAGTTTGTGGATGTTTATGATGGATACGCACAGGTTTTTCTGGCTGGATTCAATGGCTTTGTTCCTTTAAAGAGAACAAAAGACAAAGCTCAGAGCCTGTGTCTGAATTAAACCCTAAGAAGGCGGATGGCCTGCCTTCTTCTCCATTCAGTGGACCTTGCCTTATTCTAAAAGGGCAGAGGGGATTGCCTGCAATTTTGAAACTGGCCTTCGTCCAGTTGTCCAGACCACCCTATTACTGTTTAACTGCAGTCCATTATGTTACCTCCAATTCCTTTGATTCCTTTCCAATCCAAATTCCCCCTTCCTGGGGTAACTGTTGACGGTCTAGCCAGCATATTATCTAACAGCATATGGAATGTGGAATGGTATATCTTTACGAGGGCTGCACACATTCCTTTTCCAGGTTCCATTCTGAAACACATGTGCTATCAGTTAGCACAGGAGGCTGAAAAGGGACACAGCTAAGGAAATGATGGGAAAGAGGAGCTGAGAGAATTCCAAAGCAAGGCTCCTTCCACAGCTTAGCAATAGAGTGGGTACCATGGTACCTACTCAACAATTTTTACATGTAAGAACAAATAAGATAAATTGGTTTATTGCACTCAATTATCTTAGGCTATATTTTTCTTTTATAATTTTAAACATAATCAGTCCATTCCATGTGGCTCCAGAAATCAAAAGCTTTCTATGGTTCAGGCAGAGACCCCATGACTCGGGCAGTGACCCAACATTCCTTTGTTTCTCTCCATCGCAAAGCACTCAGGAGTTATTTTGGCAGCTATGCAGGAGTTTTGCCTCCACAATGAATGGCATGCCTGCTCTAGCATGCTGGGTGGAGATGAACACCATTCTTTTTTCTTTTCCAGTTCTTTTCTTTTTTTTGAGACAAGGTCTCACTCTGTCACCAAGGCTAAGTGCAGTAGCACAATCACGGCTCAATGTAGCCCCGACCTCTTATGCTCAAGCAATCCTCCAGCCTCAGCCTCTCATGTAGCTGGGACTACAGGCATGTGCCACTATGCCTGGCTAATTTTTTTTTTTTTTTTTTTGGAGAGATGGGGTCTCATTATGTGGTCCAGGCTGGTCTCAAACTCCTGGATTCAAGTGATCCTTCCACTTTGACCTCCCAAAGCGCTGGCATTATAAGCATGAGCTACCATGCCCAGCCAATCATTAAGTCTTGATGGGAAGAAGGGCATGAAGGGAGTGAAGGGTCAAGAAGTGTGTACACGAAGGCTGTTTCCACAGCGCCAAAGCACTTGGCCAGGTTTGCTGGTGGGAAGCTTAACACAGGAAATAATAGCAGTCACAGCCACATCTTTCAGTGATTAATAACACCCGCTATCAGTCCTTCTCTGCTCATGAACACAAGCTTTATAACATAAGAGCTCTTGAGAAGGAGCTCAACCCGGAGCTAAGAAAAAAGGAGAAATCATATTCGCAAGTCAGTCAAGGTTTCCAAAAGGAGACTTGCCAAGAACTTTGAAAAATCTAAAAGCTATCCAGTATTTTGGAAGAAATGCATCTATTTTCAGAATACAGGACCTCAAGGAACCTTCTGTGATGGAGGAATAAAATAAACTAAGACCTTTAGGAGAAATACTGACGTGAAAGTTGCTGCATTGTAATTAAACGGCTACAGTCTAAAAACTGGGAGAACAATAGAAATCAGAGTATAAGCAGCTTTGCTAACTAGTGCCTGGCAGGTAGCCGTCAATTTCTGGCCGTATGAATGAACAATAGACAAGTAGAATGTAAAATGCAAGTGATCAAGAGGTGAACACCTTCCAAATATATGACAAGAGGAGGAGCAGATACTAAGACAGTTATGTCCGTGAGAACAGAAACATCACATTCCAAACTGTGAAAGACACGATGTCCCTTTGAAGAATACCAACAGAGAACAAGCAGTGAAAGGGGACACTTGGCTTCTGGGCTACTGACTAAAGCTGAGTTATTTTTATCACTTGGAAGATGCTGCTGCTGTTGAAAGTATTACTTCTCATGCTCATACGTGATGTGTATCCAGCCTTCCCTGACACTTTCTATGGCTTCAGAGAATAACTCCCACTCCAGAAAGATAGCTGCCCGCAAGTCACTCAGACTTACCAGGTGGCCAGGGAGTCACCTTTAAAAACCATGCTTAAGCACCTGGGGTTGTAAAGAGAATTCACGAGTGCAGGATTTCTCATTGTTCCATGATGTTGTTCAGGAACCCCTATTGCTGGTAAGAGTAGCCTGTTGGATTTCTTATAGTAGTGTCTAGGTTTGGGGCAAAACGATGAACTACTTAAAGTCCTAAAGATTCCACAAGTGTTGCATAATATTAGGAACAGATCATGCACAGAACCATGTACAAAGGTGTGAATTATTGGTGATTTGGGAAAGCCAGAAACTGCAGTCATCTTCTATGATGACTGATTTCCAAGTTGGTTGCTGTGGGTATTAACAGTAGAAAGGACATTTTGTTAAAATGTTCTCATAGACACCATTTGTTAATGACTGAAGAGTGATCAAATAGCATGTATATTTTTTGATAAAACAAAAAGATATATTTTTCTTGGACATTTACCAGTTGGTGAGTCAGAAAATGTTAATAAGAGACTAACTCAACCAGAATTTGAATATAACTCTCTTCTTTTTTAACTCTGACGTCAATAGTAAGACCATTGATACCACAGAGACTCAATCCCAGCATGGTTTCCCTTGTTGACCATTTTCTCTCCTTGCTCTATTTCCTCTCCTGGGCGATCTCTTTCTCTTTCTCTTTCCTAATGAGATGTTGATGACTTCTAAACATGTTCTTCCAGGCTGAGGTCTCTGCTGAGCCTCAGAACTGTATTCCCAGCTGCTTAATGGATGACCCCTGGGCTCCACAAAGATGACACGTCCTGACAGAACTATGGTCCCATTCAACCTCAACCTAATCCCACCTGCTCCTCATGCTAGAATGACATCACCATTCATCCAAGTAGATGTTGTAATCCTACAAGTAAGACGTAAGAGTTACAGAAACATAACATAGCTAACTAGACGTAAGAGTTACAGAAACATAACATAGCTAACTAACTCCATCTTGCTTCTAACCGCTCAAGCTGACTATCTTTGCTCATTCCCACACATAAGCCAAGATAACCATGGGGGGGATTTAGTTTACAGTTTAAAGCAAGGATGATAATAGTCCCTTCCCAAAACTAACCAATGAGGAAATAAAAAGGGCACAGACACAAGTAACAATGCAATATTCAATGTAACACCCTCGGACGCCTGCTAATGCTCAGATGTCTGTGGTCATCTGTCACCTCAACCCTCTCCTTGTTCCCCTTTCCCAAATATAAAAAGAAGCTTGAGATTCATGTCTTTTAAGATGGTTCTTTAGGACACCAGTCCACCGTCTTCTTGGTTTGCTGGCTCTCCAAATAAAGTCATCTTCCTTACTCTTAACTCCTTGTCTCTTGACTTACTGGCTGTTGTGCAGTGAGCAGTACAAGCTTTCAACCTGGCTACAATATCTCCCCAATTTTGTGCTCTCCTCTCCATCACCAATGTTTCTGCTTTCGTATTTAATTTTATGTTATAAACACACGTCACACTAAATGTGTTCCAGTCAAGGCTCAAAGAACTTTGAGACCTTCATCATCTTTTGCCTGCATCATCAAGGACCTTCTAATCAGGCTCCCTCACCTCCCATTTGTTCTTTACATGGCAGTCAAAGTAGCTTTGTCAAAAAATGCAACCCCATCACTGTACCCTGGGCTCTAAATTTTGAATACTCCCCATTTTCCATACTCCTTAGCATAGCCCATAAGGACCTTCATTACCTGCCAGTCATCTGCCCTTCATGACCCAGCTCTCTTCCCAGGTCTTATGCAGCCACCCTAAACTACACACGTGCTCTTGTAGAGGCTACATAGCTTTGCACTTCCTTTTCCTTCTGCCTAGGAAGTCTTTCTCCACCTGGACCTTTTACCATCATCAAACAGGTATAAGGAAGTTTTCTTTACAGAAGCCTTCCCCAAACCTCCAAGAAGAACTGTCTGAAGGGGCTCGAAGGCAAATAATAAAACCCCAAGGTCAGGTCTGGTGGCTCATGCCTGTAATCTCAGTACTTAAAGGTAGGAGGAGCACTTGAGGCCAGGAGGTCAAGACCAGCCTGGGCAACATAACGAGACCCCGTCCCTATAAAAAAATAAAAAAAATAGTTGGATGTGGTGTTACATGCTGTTAGTCCTAGTTACTTGGGAGGCTGAGACAGGAAGATTGCTTGAGCCCAGGAGCTATGAATGCCCCATGCAGTCCAGCCTGGGTAATAATGAGACACTGTCTCATTATTTAAGTAAAAAAAATTTTTTTAATGTTAAAAAAATTTAAATAAAGCCCCAAGTAGATCTAAAACAAAATTTCAAGTGAAAACATATGATATAGTTGGTTCAACAGAATGAAGGACAGTTGCAAGATTTTTCTTAAGTACTATGGTCAGGCAAAAAAAAAAAAAAAAAAAAAGTAACCTAATATGGAATTCGAAATGATGAAGCAATGACAAACTGAAACACTTTTCCATGCAAAAAAAAAAAAAAAAGTGGAGGATTCACACAGCTGTAGTCTTAGCAGCTGTTGAGTCAACCAACTTGGGTAAGTAGGCGTGGAAATCAGAGAATGCTGATTTATGCTAATTTACTTATATTTGGTCTGAATACTCTCTATTTTTCATTTCTAAAACTCCTGTCAGCATCATTTCTGGTTCTATCCATTTTCAGAAAGTTTCATACAGCATTTCTTTCCAATGGTCTTTTTTTCTGCTTTTACAGATTATGATGAAAAAGAATATGAAGATCCAAGTGAAACTGTAGGCCACATTCAGAAAACCACACACGTGCAAATTTGAATCCCATTAAGTCAAACACAAGAGTTAGACGTCCTAATACAAAGACGGCCAACACACGACCTTGAATTCAAGGACTCAGGGATTTGGAAGGCAGACTCACAGCCAACAGCCTTCAACGTCCAACAGGAACTTCGGATGTAGTCTGTCCAAAACCCAACTTGAGTTTGTTCCTCAAGCTTAATCCCACCTCAGATCCCCTCCCCGTTCTCTGTAAATGACATCAGGAATCCTCCTCCAGTTGCCGAGGGCACAAACCTTGTTTCTAATCATTCTTGACTCCCTGCTTTTCTTTACAGTCCTTCCCAGTCAGACCAGTAGTAAATCCCATCAACTCTGTGAACTGGGATCTGATTAATTCTCACCTCTCATGGCCACCACCCTAGTCATGGCCTGTTGTCCCTACGTTGTCCAGGAGCCTCCTCACGGGTCTCCCTGCTTCCAGGCTTGCCTTATCCCCCTACAGACTGCTTTAACTAAGTATATAAGTCTTTAAAACCCTCCAATGGAGGCCAGGTGTGGTGGCTCATGCCTGTAATCCTAGCACTTAGGGAGATCGAGGCAGGAGGATCGCTTGAGGCCAGGAGTTTGAGACCAGCCTGGGCATCACAGCAAGATCCTGTCTCTACAAAACAAATTTAAAAATTAACTGGGCTTGGTGGTGTGCACCTGCAGTCCCAGCTACTAGGAAGGCTGAGATGGGAGGATCGCTGGAGCCCAGGAGTTTGAGGCTGCAGTGAACTATGATTGAGCCACTGCACTCCAGCCTGGGTGACAGAGCAAGACCCTATTTCTAGAAAAATAAAAAGCCAATGATTTTCCCTCTTACTCAGAGTAAAAATTCAAGCCTTTACTACAGCCTGTAAGACCCTACATGACCTTGACCTTGACTATGTCCCACCCCCATATGGTCCCTCAGTCCCATGTAGCCATCCTGCCACCCCACCTAAGGCCTTGGTCTTAACTGTCTAACTTGTGTTGTTTCCTCTGCCTTCTGGGCTCTTCCACTAGACAGATATCCACATGGCCACCTCCTCCCTCACTGCTCCCTGGTGTCTGCTCGAATTGTCCTTTCATCCACAAGGCCTTCTCTTTAAGGTCTCCTGTGTCGATTTCCCTTACACTGTCTTATTTTTTTTCATAGCACTTATACCGCATGCCATCTATTGGTTTGTCTGTCACCTGCCTCTTTTCTCTGAAATCCTGGCACTAATAAGGCAGGTACTTTGTGTGTTCCCTGTTTTTCCAGACCTACACAGCAGTGCCTAATATGCCCTTAAGAAATATACACTGAATAAATAAGAATAAAAGAGAAGCACAACATAGACATAGAAAATGTAAGGCCAAATTAAAGGTAATTCACTCATAAAAGAGCAACACATTAGGAAGTGTATAGAGATGCACCTGACAGCAATAACTTAACCTAGGCATGCCCTGAGAATGACACTATGATCAAGAAGAATGTGCATTCAGAGTTCTGAGCTAAGGAATCCAGGAGTGGCCAACCCAGGGATTCACTCCTTACCCATGATGGACATCCAAAACCCTGGCCTGTCTCTTGAAATGCAGGTCATACAGGGGATCAAGTCCCTTTGTTTTGGGTTAAATGGAGGTTGCTAGGTGGAGGGTGCTAAGTGAAAATGCTATATAAACTGTATGCTTTTTACAAATGGTAGTGGTTCTCCTGTCCAACCTGCCACCAGTGGACCATCCCTGTAAGTAAGTTCCCCTGATAAACCCTATGTCTCGTTTGCTGTCTCTCGGTCTTTTCTTTTCTTTGAGATGGAGTCTTAATCTGTCGCCCAGGCTGAAGTGCAGTGGCGTGATCTCGGCTCACTGCAGCCTCCGCCTCCCCGGTTCAAGTGATTCTCCTGCCTCAGCCTCCCAAGTAGCTGGGATTACAGGCGGGTGCCACCACGCTCAGCTAATTTTTGTATTTTTCGTAGATACAGGATTTCACCACGTTGACCAGGCTGGTCTCGAACTCCTGACCTCAGGTGATCTGCCTGCCTCAGCCTCCCAAAGTGCTGGGATTTTAGGCATGAGCCACTGCGCCTGGCCAACCCGTTCTAAAAAATAAAGTCTACTTACAAGAAAAGATTAATTGTGGAACTTCTGTTGCCTTTAAAAAAAATAAGTAAATAAACATTTTTGCAAGCAAAGTCCTTCTTGGAATCCAGAAAAGGGAAAACCACTTTCAGCTGAAGTGATCTGGGGATGAAGCTACAGTGTCAGCAGGTGGAGACGGTTGGGGTTTGGGGAATGGAGAGGAGGGAAGACCTGTCTGGGAATGGAAGTTAGAAGGTGCGTGGGGCCCTGAGCACTATGCTGCACCTGGCACTGTGGTGACATGAAGGCTGCAAGTAAATTTCAGTTTTCCAGATACTGAAAACCTTCAGCTTGAAGTCACTCAATATGCTTTATAATCAATTTATATTTGAAAAGAGAAGAAAAAGTTTATCAGCCTTAATACTAAATGCTTCGGATAATTTTCTAGGCATTTTTAGGGCTTTTTTGGTGTTTTTAACACCTCAGTATTTATGGCATAATGAAATGTCATTGATACAAAAATAATGACCTGGTTCTAACTTGAAGATGCCAAGACTAAAGAGAAATGTGAGAGCAGGGGGCACTTATCTGCCCCAGCTGCACTGAATTTTATTGTCTGAGATTGCCGGGCTCAAAAGTAGCATTAGGAATGCAGACCTGGCCAGTTGCGGGGACTCACACCTGTAATCCCAGCACTTTGGGAGGCTGAGGCGGGTGGATCACTTGAGGTCAGGAGTTCAAGACAGGCTTGGCCAACATGGTGAAACCCTGTGCCTACTAAAAATACAAAAATTAGCCGGGCGTGGTGGCTGCTGCCTGTAATCCCAGCTATTTGGAAGGCAGAGGCATGAGAATTGCTTGAACCCGGAAGGCAGAGGTTGCAGTGAGCCAAGATAACACCACTGCACTCCAGCCTGGGCAACAGAGTGAGACTCTTGTCTCAATAAACAAACAAACAGGCGAATTCACTTCAGGTGAGGGGTTTGAGACCAGCCTGGCCAACATGGTGAAACCCCATCTCTACTAAAAATACAAAATTAGCCAGGTGTGGTGGTGCATGCCTCTAGTCCCAGCTACTCAGGAGGCTGAGGCAGGAGAATTGCTTGAACCCAGGAGGTGGAGGCTGTAGTGAGTCGAGATCGTGCCACTGCACTCCAGCTTGGGTGATACAATGAGACTCCATCTCAAAAAAATAATAAAAGAATGCAGACGCCACCCAAAATGCACAGAACAGCCAAGGAAACCATGCAGGAAATGCAGAGAGAGGGGCTTTCATAGTAGAAACAGAGGCAGGATATATTTATACTACTCAATTCAAGATGATCCTGCCAAAGACAAGAACAGAAGGAATCTCTGGAACACCTGTGACAAGCAAATCGAGGGATGCAGAAGAGGAGAAGGAAAATGGACCAAAAGATCTGAACAGACTCAGGTGGCCATGTGGTCACTTTTCTAATAACTAGCATTAACTTTAAAAAAAATTGGAAATAATTCTCCCAAAAGGAAACTGACCAAGCAGTGATCTCTTCGCACTGTGGGACAGGGATTCATTTTGTTACCAATTTAAAAGATTTTGAATGCAAAATTTATAACTCTTGTTGTCTTACAAACATTTCTCTAGGAGTCTCTGCAGATGCCCAGTGAGGAAGGTGAGTAACTGGTAAAGCATCTCTCTGTACGTAGCCTCGGCATCAGTGTTTGAGCTAAAGGTTGGTGACTACCCTCTGCGGCAACAGAGAAATCATAGGAAGATAGGAAGCACGGGTGAAGCTATATCTCTTGCATCTGGAATCGAAAAAGCAGTAAAGAATCTAGGAGAAAAGTTATTGCTGGACGTGGAGCTTGCACAGCTTCTGGGGGTCTAAAGGGAAGGAAAACAGAGGCAGTTTGGTCAGAGAGAGAAGGCTAAATGGGAGGGAGGCACCACACTGGTTAAATTTCATTAGTTCACAGGGCAGGCTGAACCCACAGAGGACGCACCAGGGCTGTAAGTATCACTCCAGCATCCACAGGCTTCATAAAATTGTAGTTTACTCATAAGCGTAAAAGTGACTACTGAAAAGGAAAAAACTAGACTGAGTCAGTGGCTCATGCCTGTAATCCCAGTAATTTGGGAGGCCAAGGTGAGAAGATCGCATTAACTCAGGAGTTTGAAACCAGCCTGAGCAACATAGGGAGATTCTGTCTCTACAAAAAAATTAAAAAATTAGCCAGGCGTGGTGGTGCACACCTATGGTCTCAGCTACTTGGGAGGCTGAGGTGGGAGGACTGTTTGAGCCAGGGAGGTCAAGGCTGCAGTGAGCTACGATCAGAGCCTGGGCAACAGAGCAAGACCCTGTTTCCAGAAAAAAAGGAAAAAACTCACATATCAAAGGCACTTACGTTGCCATGAGAAAGCTACAGGATTGTGATATTTGGTGTAATTTGATGGACAGGTTCTGCATGGACAAAGCAAGAGTACAGGGAATTTTAGAGGAAGAGAGTGATTCAAGTCAGGTCAAACCTAAGTTGGTTGTTAGGCTCAAAATAATCTAAAGAACCTGAATTTTAGAGCCTGGCCCCAAAATCCAGCCATGAGCAATTGTAGAAAACTCGGTCAACTTCTCTAAAAGCCAGTAAGATAGCTTCATCATTTTCCATTTTGAAGAGCCAGATGACATTAGCGTTATTATATACAGTATTTACAATTTGTAACATTTTTTGCAACTCTGTGCTAGGTGTTTTAAGGTCATTATCTCTAATATTCATTCTGACCCTGCCGGGACCCCCAGAAGCCAGAATTCAGGATAGTTGAATTCTGAAAGTTGAAGAGAAGAGCACCAAACTCAGTGCATTAATTCCTGAGCCCAAGCTCTGTCCATTCTGACAAGTTGCCCCATACATGAATTCCCTCCAAGATTGTCTCTCAGCTTCTTTTCCTGTGGGATATGCTCTTGCTATTTATTTTATTTTATTTATTTATTTTTTCTTTTTGAGATGGAGTCTTCCTCTGTCACCCAGGCTGGAGTGCAGTGGTGCGATCTTGGCTCACCGTGGCCTCCGCCTTCCAAGTTCAAGTGATTCTCCTGCCTCAGCCTCCTGAGTAGCTGAGACTATAAGCAGGTACTACCTTGCCCGGCCAATTTTTGTATATTTAGTAGAGAAGAGGTTTTGCCATGTTGACCAGGCTGGTCTCAAACTCCTGACCTCAGGTGATCTGCCCACTTCGGCCTCCCAAAGTGCTGGAATGATAGACGTGAGCCACTGCGCCCGGCTCGCTACTCCTATTTCTAACCCTTTGATTAAGTCTGAGCCTTTAACTTTTATTATCCTCTGTCTTAAGACAGGAACTAATGAGGCTGTCCATGCCAGTAATTCTCAAACCCATCAGACCCAAGGCCTCTTTTTATATCCTGAGATATACTTATTTTAAAACTTGCTTAGTCACATAGATTTAAAAAAATCAATACAATATCCTATTATATAAATGAGAAAAAAAAGAAAAATTTCTAAACAAATAAGGAACATTTCAATATACAAATGCTCAGGTACAATGACATCAGGAGCTACCTCTAAGTAGAATCAGTGTGAATTCAATAGTTACACATGCAGGCTGATATGAGCAGAGACATTACTGCATAGTAAAGTTCTAAACAAAACAAAGGACAGTATCCTCTCAATTGAAAAGGTAATTGCATTCCTGAAAAATTTAGCATATATTTAATTTTTGTTTATATAAAAATATTTTTAGAGTCTATTAATAAAAACACTTTTTCACCACCAAAATGTCGGGTCGGATGTTCTAAAGTCACGGCCTCAAGTGACAATTCTTCACAGTATGAGACTATCCTATGCCTTGCAAGGTATCTAGTATCCCTGGCCTTTGTCCTATTTCATGTACCTTTCACTTTGTTCCCCTACTAGCTTCTCTCAGTTAAAATCCTTGATGTGATTGTCTACTCAGACATCTGCTTCTTTTAACAAGCAGTCATTTAAAGACTCCAGTTTCTTTCTTTTAAAAATTTTTTTTAAATTTTTAAAATTTTTTATTTTTTGAGACAGAGTCTTGTTCTGTTGCCCAGGCTGGAATGCAGTGGCATGATCTCAGCTCACCGCAACCTCCACCTCCCAGCTTCAAGTGATTCTCCTGCCTCAGCCTCCTGAGTAGCTTGGATTACAGGCATGGGCCACTACACCCAGCTAATTTTTATATTTTTAGTAGAGATGGGGTTTTACCATCTTGGCCAGTATGATCTTGAACTCCTGACCTGACCTCAGGTGATCCGCCTGCCTTGGCCTCCCAAAGTGCTGGGATTACAGGCATGAGACACTGCACCCAGCCTAAAAACTCCAGTTTCTTTATGATCATTGAGATGGGGACTGAGCAACTGGCACCTTCCCTGTCTGTCCATCAAGGGGCATGTGCTGGATGTGTGTGGATGCTACTTCCATTAGGCAAACTCATGGTAGTTACTTACGTCACACTGAGGAGAAACAGACCACTAAGCATGCATTTATTAAACACAAATGTAGTCAGTGGATCTGTTTCCTTAACAGAACATGGCCCTACTGCATTGTACCCTTCAACCAACTGCTCCAATTATTGTGACAAACAAAAGTAGCCCCCAAAATTTTCACAATATGCCATAGTGGGTGGTCCTTCTGCCTGGTTTTAGCTGTAGAGAGATAATCTTCCTTACTTTATATGTTTCTCCCCATTCTTGTTTTATTCCTAGACAGCTAACAAGCCTTTAATATCAAATTCTTTTGCATTTTGAAAATCCCAGTGTATTACAGTCTCATGTCCTTCTGTGGTTGGTATCAAGTAAGTGAGCGTTGGAATACTCAGCTTTTGACAGCGACAGAGACAATCCTCCTGTAGTTGCCACTTACTTGGTCCTGAAGATCACAGCTGATAAGATTATAAAACTATACACGTGTAGAGTGCTTATTTTTAGATGCTAGCAATTTCTTTTTTTGCACATAATCTGTATTTAGACCCAATTAGCAAGCTTTCTCTCTATCCTTCTTTGCGAAGGCCAAACACTACCCAGTGAGGGTACACAAAAAATGAAAGAAAGAAAAACTACCAAAGGTGATCTGAAATAACAAATCCAAGATTTTAAAAGAAGAAAAGGGTTTCCACGTTTTTAAGACTCAAAATGGTCATAGGAAAATGGTACATGTTGGGTTACGTTTTCTATGTTTGAGTAATTATGAGGTAACCTCCCTCTAAGTCAATGAGAAGAAACTCAGCTTTTAATGTGATTTATTCATTAGTTGTTCAATAGCTATCCAGGGAGTCTCTGCTTTATACAAGGTTCTGTGCAATGTACAAAGCCAGAACTCCCAACTCAGGTGCATTGGAATCACCTGGAGACCCCTTGTTATAATGTGGATCCTGGCCGGGCATAGTGATTCACTCCTGTAATTCCAGCACTTTGGAAAGCCTAGGCGGGAGGACTGCTTGAGAGGCCAGGAGTTTGAGACCAACCAGCCTTGGCAACATGGAGACACCTCTCTACAAAAAACTTAAAAATTAACTGGGTTTGATGATGTGCACCTGTAAGGCCAACTATTCAGGAGGCTGAGGGGAGAAGATCGCTTGAGCCCAGGAGGTCAAGGCTGCAGTGAGCAATGATTGTGCCACTGCACTCCAGCCTGGGCAACAGAGCGGGCCTCTGTCTCCAAAAAGAAAAAAGAAAAAAAATGTGAATTCTGATCCCACATATCTGAGATGGGGGCTGACAGTCTGCTTTTTGAGCAAGCTCACAGGTGACACCCTTATTGCTGGCCAGCAGAGGACATTTTAAGTACTAAGGCACATTAAAGAATAAAATAATTAAACATGGACCCTGCCTTCAAAGAACTTACAATTTGCATAAGGAGATATATGTTTTTCCAAATCAAACAGAAGAGCCATGTGCCATAAGAGCGATACAACAGGTCAAAGAATTAATTACTCCTGGCTCAGGAGTGGTAGCATGTCTGGGATGAAGAAGGTGGCATTTAGGTTGATTTCTTAGTGAAGGAAGGATTGGTAGCAATAGGCAGGTATAGAAGGGAGAGGATGCCCGGCAGAGGGACCAGTGTCAACAAAGAGACCCTTCACCCTCAGATGAAGAGGGAGAAGTTCCACCAGGAGGGAATGCCTGTTGGAGGTGTGGATAAAATGGTGAAACAGGGCCTGAGAAATTGGCCTGAGAACAACTGGGGAAGCACCCGGGACACAAGTCAAGAAGTCTAGAACTGAGCTTTATGACAACTGTCCTCAGAGCAGTGGGAGAAACAAACATAGGGGCGGAGGAAAGGAAATAGAGGCTGAAAGACCAGTGAAGGGGCTCCTGAAATAGTCCAGAAGAAATAAATCCTAAAATAGACACAGTCATAAATCTTTGATAAGAAACGAAAATGCTGAACTATTTATATCTGAGTTTCCCATATTGGATCTTACTTGAATAATGATCCATCTTTTCCTCATCTGACAAGCAGTTACCAGCATTTCTTTAAGGGTTAGAGAAAGATATTTTAATTAAAAGTTGTCAGATGATGTTCTTGGAATGCTCACTCCTGGATTATGCTGGAAATAACTAAGAGATGCTATAATTATTTTAAGAGACTTAAGATATAAGTTCTCTATTAACAAATAGTGTCCCACCTAACACAAAATACTCAGTCATTTTTCATTCTCAGAAGAGGAGGTCTTAGCCTCACTGACCATATTTCTCCTTACTTCAATGCCCAATACTATGTTGGTTTTAGGTCAGCCCAGAAGAGAGACATTTCTAGTATTTCCAGAGAAAAGCACCCGGTTTTGAAATACAGTGAGAGGGGCCGCCTCCAAAATAGTAGTTTACAGAGTGGGAGAATGCAAGGTATTCCACAGTAGAAAATATTGTCATTTTAAATTCTCCAATTCCCAGACTTTCAGGCAGGGTATGTGTGATTTGACACCCTGGCAATGTGGACAGTGACCGAATTGCACTTGCCTTTCAGGTCTTAGAGTTTCAGACCCCTGACTCCTTTCCTGTCCCTGTAGGAGACATCAGAAGTCTCTGAAGTATGCGGAAGATTAAATGGAGATCTTAAAGTTTCCATGTGCCTTTCTAAATCCTAATTAAGTGAAAACTCTTCTAAGGAAAAAGCTTGCTCTGAAGCAGTTGGTTGAAGTGTACAGTGCAGCAGAACCATGTTCTGTTAAGGAAACAGATCCACTGACTACGCTGGTGTTTACTAAATGCATACACGGTGGTCTATTTCCTCCTCAGTGTGAAGGTAGCTAACTGCCATTAACTTGCCTAATGAAAAGTAGCATCCACACACATCAAACACATGCCCCTCGATGGACAGACAGGGAAGGTGCCAGTTGTTCAATCCCTGTCTTGATGATTATAAAGAAACTGGAGTCTGTAAACCACTACCTGTTAAAAGAATTAGATGTCTGGGTAGGCAATCACATCAACAATTTAAACTGTGAGAAGCTAGTAGGGGAAAAGAGTGAAATGTATATGAAATGGGACAGAACTACCTGAACCAAGCAGGCAAGGGTAGAGCCCCAAGGTGGCCAGTCCACTCCACGTGGAAAGGAACTATCTCTTTTTTTTTTTTTTTTTTTTTTTTTTTTGAGACGGAGTCTCGCTCTGTCAGCCAGGCTGGAGTGCAGTGGCACCATCTCGGCCCACTGCAAGCTCCGCCTCCCAGGTTCATGCCATTCTCCTGCCTCAGCCTCCCCAGTAGCTGGGACTACAGGCGTCCGCCACCACGCCCGGCTATTTTTTCTATTTTTAGTAGAGATGGTGTTTCACTGTCTTAGCCAGGATGGTCTCCATCTCCTGACCTCGTGATCCGCCCGCCTTGGCCTCCCAAAGCGCTGGAATTCCAGGCGTGAGCCACCGCACCCGGCCAGGAACTATTTCAAAGACGTCGGTCGGAGACCTTCATGCCAGGACACCAGCAAGCTGGCAAAACAGATCTTGCAAAGGGTTTCTTCACTCTATCTGTGAGCTTCATTAATAGGCACTCAGGACTGAGAACCTTCATGTCAGCTGTGACAAGTGAATAGTCAGTAGAGAGAAGCTATTAATTTAAGACACCGTTGATAATGCAGTCTACCTTAAGAACAGGCAACAAGGGGCTTCAGATGCTGAAGCACAGACACAAGACATCCTGGAACTCCAAGTCCAAAGGGGAATGCTCAGGGCAGATATCAACAATGAAACCTTTTAAGCTGAGTCACTCTCAGCCTGATGGCTGCCAAGCCCAACAGCCATCCCTGGTTACAAGCTAGAGGAAAAGTCCCTGAGCATATCTGTTGTTTCCTGTGTGTAAAGATGCTAAATGCCAGGTGCTTTCCTCTAGAGTGGAAGGGCCGGGGCGGGGCAGTGCCTGCAGAGGCAGCAAGGTCAAGAGAGTTCATTTGGTTATTGCCATTAAATAAGACTTCCCAGCCAGGCGCGGTGGCTCATGCCTGTAATCCCAGCACTTTGGGAGGCCGACGCTGGCAGATCACTTGAGGTCAGGAGTTCAAGACCAGGCTGGCCAATGTGGTGAAATCCTGTCTCTACTAAAAACAAAAACAAACAAAACAAACAACAACAACAAAATTAGCCGGGCATGGTGGCACATGCCTATAATCCCAGCTACTCGGGAGGCTGAGGCAAGAGAACTGCTTGAACCCAGGAGGCAGAGGTTGCAGCCAGCCAAGATTATGCCACTGTACTCCTGGCTGGGCGACAGAGGGAGAGTCTGTCTCAGAAACAAAACAAAACAAAAGAAAAAACAACTTCCCGAGCATGCATTTTGGGTGCATCTTGAAGTGCAGCTTGTTGCATGTAGAAATTGGCCCTCTGGTTCACAGAGTGCTGCAACTGAAGTACTAGATGTCTGCGTATTTCCAGATATACTCAGATCATATTTCAGGCCACCTTTCTTCTTTTTTTTTTCTAATCCAGGATGCACTCAGGATTCCCTCTCCACTCACCATGAAGAACTTCAAGTAGCAGCCACACTTTGCAGTGCCTCTCACTCAGGCTGCGATATCCTAAGTGTTTACCTTCACTCCCTGGAAACTCTTGAAACAGCCCATGTCAATCATGACTCAGCAGTTTTTCCTTACCATGAAAACAGCAGAGCAATGGGTTTCTCCATTTTTAGAGTTAATGCATTAGCTATAAATGTAATTCCATAGTAGATATGAAGTGCAACAAAAAAAAGTCTGGGACAAATTCTGCCACTTTTCAGAGGGTAACAGGAGATGGTTGACTCAAGATGGAATGTAAGAACCCTCATGGCCTCCCTACCCTTCTCTTTAACCTCTTCATGGTTGTGCAGAATAAACCTCTAATACTTCTGATGAGTGAGGCAAATGGCCTTCCTGTAAAGGCAGAACCCCAAGAATTTTCAAGAAAGTTTGTGTGGCCAGCCTGAGGTTCCAGGGAAGAGGAATGGGTGTTTGGAATAGAGAAATACCGTGGTTAATTCTGAGCTCCAAGTTATTGGTCCAAATTGGTCTACTTCAATTCCTTGGTCAGTCTTTTGGAGTTTTCCATCAGTTAAACAATGTCCACAGTAAACTGCCATGACCACTTAACCTCAACTGCAAACTACATCCACTTAATCCTCTGGGGTCCCTTTTTATTCATAATAAATCCAGAAAAATCTTGTATTGTGTTTTATTTCCTCAATCATATCTCCTTTAATTCTCCAACAAGCCTTTCCCGATTAGAAAAGCCAGAAAACTCATCCAAATATCTCTGTTGAAGAGCTGGACAAAGTTTTCAAGTATTGTTGAATTTTTAATCCACTAAACAAAAATCCTCCAATGTTGTTTCATTTTATTTCAGGGTCTAGTTTCTCTATGCAACTGCAAGGGTAGGGGCCACCTATTTATTTTTATTTACAGACCCATGTGTATATGGGAGAATTTAACATATACAAAAGGAACCCAAATTTTTTAGTCTTAGACTTTCAGGATTCCCTGTATTTAAATAATAGCTGTTGATCTAAAAAATCTGCAAGAGAAATGTAATCCTTAGATTTTTTTTTTCTCCACATCGGAGTAGTAAAGCAAAATGAAATGGGTGAATGCTGTTTGTCAACTCTATGGTGGTATAAAAAAATGGTGTAGTGTGACCAAAAGCATACTTCTGATGAAAGCCCACTACCGGACAAGACGCAACCTATAAGTTACTGTCCCCACAGACTGCCTTACAAGTGTCCTCACGCTCCAAAGAGGACTGGGAGAGGTAGAAGTGAAATGATTGAGTGAAGTTTTCTTTTTCTGAGATGGAGTGTCACTCTTGTTGCCCAGGCTGGAGTGCAATGGTGCGATCTGGACTCACTAGAACCTCCGCCTCCCAGGTTCAAGTGATTCTCTTGCTTCAGCCACCCTAATAGCTGGGATTTCAGGCACCTGCCACCATGCCTGGCTACTTTTTTGTATTTTTAGTGGAGACAGGGTTTCATCATGTTGGCCAGGCTGGTCTGGAATTCCTGACCTCAGGTGATCCGCCCACCTCAGCCTCTCAAAGTGCTGGGAATACAGGCGTGAGCCACTGTGCCCAGCTGATTGAGTGAAATTTTCTAAGATAATTGTTGGTCATCTCCCACAGGGGACTGGGCTCTAGGATAGCCCATGCTTATATGGGAAGAAAAGTTATCGTGGGTCTTTGCTGTCCACAAGACAACCTCAGGGATCTCTTCCTATCCCAACAACCTCTGTCTATGTCAACAACCACTGTGGTCAACAAGAAGGAGGAAGCATTCCAAAACTTATTCACACAGAACAATTCAAATACAGATGATGGAGGAAAAACAAACTTTGAAAAGAGGGCACAACTTGCCATTCCCACTGGATTTATTTTAAACAACCCTCTGCCACACATGATAAAAGGTCTTAAGAGAGACTTCATGGCCAGGCATGGTGGATCATGCCTGTAATCCCAACACTTTGGGAGGCCGAGGCAGGTGGAGCACCTGAGGTCAGGAGTTTGAGACCAGCCTAGCCAACATGGTGAAACCCTGTCTCTACTAAAATTACAAAAATTAGCCAGGCGTGGTGGTGGGCACCTGTAACCCCAGCTACTTGGGAGGCTGAGGCAGGAGAATCGCTTGAATCTGGGGGTGGAGGTCGCAGTGAGCCGAGATCACACCACTACACTCCAGCCTGGGTGACAGAGCAAGACTCCGTCTGAAAAAAAAAAAAAAAAAGAGACATCTGTTTATATTATGCTTTGTTGAAACTCTCTTCCTGTTGCATTATTGTGATAAGGTGAAAGTTAGCAAAAAAGAAAGAACTTTTTTTTTTTTTACACTCATACAACCTCACCTGAGAGATGAATGACAGGTAATGTTTGCAGATACAATTTTCAGTAAACTTTCATTATCTCAATAGATTTCTACTTTAGGGCACTTGTGGCCTTTTCCAAAACCCTAAAATCCACTGAGAGAAATTGTGATTAAAATCATGTTTTAAGAGTTACTCTTAATATTTTTAATGCAAGTAAGAAGCTTTCTTCTGGGGAGCACATTTCCCATGAATCCTTACTCTTATGCAGATAATGAGCCCACTGTTCATTGAAGATTTGGGAGTTCTACTTCCACTCTCTCTTCCCTCCAATTTTTGCCATCACCCTGAGGGTTTCAGGGCCCTTAGGACAAGGCTTGGCACCTCCAGGTTCTTTGACCTCCTGGTTCTTTGGTCTCCAGGTTTTTCGGCCTCCTTATCTCCTAGGACTCTTGCCTAGCCTCTGCACATGAACTGCCATACCTTGGAGCTTAGTATCACTCGGAACTGTTGCTCTACATCTGAAATCTTCAACTCTATTCTCTTCGCTTTTGATAATAACCTGTTGGCTCCCACAATCCCCAAATCTTTGACCATCTGTATCTTCTTTCAGCCTACTATTAAAAAGACTGGGTGCCATGATCTAGCACTTGCCCATACTTTTCTCAAAGCCTTCAGCTCCTCTGACCACTTACCTTCCCTCCTACCACCCCCACACAGCCCAATCTGAATCCCAGGGGGTCCCAGCATCCTTTCCTGTTCCCACACTGTGTTGCTGGTCATTACTGAGACTACCTACTAGAGGTCCCTACCCTTGCCAGGGCCCTAGTGACAATCCTTCTCAACATTCCCCTCTCCTTCCCACACGGAAACTCCCTCAAGCTTGTCCCTTCTCTTCCAGTCTCCTTCCTCATCAACCTCTTCTCCCATTTTCAGTGGAAGATCTTTGTTGGAAAATTTGAAGGCAAGCAGTAAACCTTCTACAACTTCCTCCTCCTCCTCCTCCAACTTCCTCCTCCTCCTCCTCCTCCATGAGGACAATTCAGCCCCAACTGCGATCTTCCATCATTGGCAGTGGAAAAAATATTTCCATCCCTTCTCCTCCACCTTCTCCTCCTCTTTCCCCTATTAAAAGCAAATCCACCCACCAACTGTTTCCATGCCTTCAGGGTCTCTCCTCTCAGGCCTCTGTAGGGCCCACACATCTTATAGCCTTCACTGGTTAACTCCTTCCTTTCACAGTCCAGTTTCCAGAAGGAGCATCTATATTCCCACTTCCCCTTCCTTACCTCTCAATCAGTCACCACCCCAGTGCCCGTGCCCTCCACTGAACCAGCTCTTCCCAAATTTGCAGGGACTCCCAGTTGCTGAATGCAACAGCAATGGCAATCTCTTCATCTGAATGGCTTTGTATTATTATTTTATTTATAATATTAAATTGAAATATGTTTATAAACTTGGCATAGGATGAGGCAGGTTAAGAGCCAGTAGAGAAAAAAGCGTAAAAAGTATAGAAAAATGTGTATGGGCATGCCCAGGCACACAGTAGGAGATTAATATATGGCAGCTGTATAAATTGCAGGGCATCCAGAAGCAGCTTTTCATAAGATGGAACTCAAACCCTTCTCATTGGACTTGCCTAAAGTGCAAATTTGATATGTCACTTCCCTATTTACCTTTTAGTTGCTTCCCAGTGCCTACAGGATTAAGTCCAAA